>NW_027042755.1:165849-765849 GCF_036872675.1 Lithohypha guttulata | reverse complement strand
GGAAACAGGGAGGACCTGAAGAGGCATTTCATACCGAATTGGAGCCCCGGATGTAGGCGCTTGACTCCTGGTGAAGGATACTTGGAGGCATTGATTCGACCAAATGTCAATTGTGTGTTTGAGGAGATATCAGAGGTCACATCCACAGGTATACGCAGTACGGACGGGACACTCCACGAGATAGATATTCTAGCTTGTGCGACTGGTTTCTATGTACAATACCAACCACACTTCAAGATCACTGGTATCGAGGGTCAAGTCATGCAGGACCAAAAAGAGCCAAATGTGTACGCCTCGATAGCAGCACCAGGCTTCCCGAGCTATTTCGTGGTCAACGGGCCTAGAGGCAATTGGGGACAGGGTTGTGCCCTGCCGTCCCACGAATCTCAGATTGAGTATATACTGAAGTGCTGTCGGAAGATGCAGGAAGATCAAATCAAGTGTATAGTGCCGAAGGAGGATGTTACCACACAATTGAACTTGTATATGGACGAATGGCACCGACAACATTCTATCTGGTTTGAGGATTGTAAATCATGGTACAAGGACAACAAGCCTGATGGACGAGTGTACATTTGGCCTGGCAGTCTGCTCCACCATCTGAAGTTCATGCGACAACCGAGATATGAGCATTATGACATTACATACAAAGATCCAAACAATATCTGGGCGTTTTTGGGTAACGGGAGGACGATCAGTCAGGTAAAGTATGGTCCAGATGCGCCTGTGCCGTACATAAGGAACAATGAGGATGAGCCATGGGACATTGAGTAGATGGCGCCATCAGTAATACTAGGGAGTATGATACATGTGTTTCATCAGTAGTGGTGTGCTGATTCATACCTCGATCCCATTCTTAGCGAGCTGTCTAATCACAATTTCCTCATATTCATCCATACCTCTTTCCAGTTGTATCATCCTGCCACTTGTTCTTGTAAGTCGATAGACCTTGCCAACATGATTACTCTCGTCATCAGAGTCGCTATCATCTTCCTGAGTCTCATCGCCATTGGCCGTCGAAGCTTGATTGACAATTTGACCTTCGACTACACAGCGAATGAAGAAACGGTCATGGGACACCACCAAGAGAGCGCCTGTGAATGTCTTCAAGGCCCTGATCAGAGCCACAATACTGTCAGCATCGAGGTGAGTAGTCGGTTCGTCGAGGATGAGCAAATGAGGTGGCGTCGGCAAAAGAGCTTGTGCCAGACCAACACGCACTAGCTGTCCCCCAGACAGTGCTCGCAATGGGGCATTCGCTTGAGCTTGAGATGATAGCGACAACCCAGAGAGTAATGCTCGAAGTGGTTGCTCTGCGACGGAAGGATACAACGTCTGTAGATAAGCCAGTGCGGTCAAATCTGGATGAGCCTGGCCATGAGCAAGAAGACGTGATGTCTCGTGCTGTGTGTAGTGCGCAATACGTGCTTGTGGGTGAAGAGCCAATGTACCTGACAGCTTGCCTGGACACGAACTAGCAGAGCTAAAGTCAGTAGTCATGATGTTGACGAGTGTACTCTTGCCACTACCGTTGAGGCCCACTAGGGCGGTACGTGAGCCAGGATGAATGACCAGGTCAATTTTGTTCAAGGTTGCTTTCTTGGCGCCGCTATACGTGAAATCGACACTTTCGAAGCTCACCAGAGAACCTGGGTTTCGCAGAACGGGCGGATCGGGTATTGGTGCAACCACAACTGGCGGGTCAAATTCTGGTACGTCAATGTCAGCCCGGGCTGTGGTATGATACCCTAGGAGATCACGATTAAGCTTGAAGCGGCCTCCCTTGGCACTGACCTCTAAACCCGTACGTTCCTCTAGCTTTTTCTTTCGGGAGGCGGCTTGTTTAAGTTTCTTGTCATCTCCTGACTTCTTCGCTGCACCAATGGACTTGTCAATTGTGGCTTTCATATGGTCCTTCTGTCGATTCAATGCATCTGACATTTTCAACATCCGACGATATTGCTTCCTTGACTCGATATGATAGTCGGATAGTGTACCTGTAAACGTCTCCAGGGTACTTGGTGGTGTGACTCGAAGGATAAGTAGGCGTTCAGCAATCGCATCAGCGAAGTCTCGATCGTGGGTTGTGACTACGAGTGTAGTGCCTTCAGCAAGATCGGTTGTGAGGTAATGCTGGAGCCAGATCACACTTGGAAGATCGAGGAAATTGGTAGGCTCGTCCAATAGCAGGATATCGGTCTTCTGTATCAAAGCAGCAGCCAGAGCCGCTCGAGTTTGCCAGCCTCCTGAGAGCTTATTCATTGGACCATCTATCTGCTCAGCCGAAAAGCCCAGACCAACGAGTACAGTCCGAGCTCGAGCTTCGACTGTAGCTGAACCCATAGACCCGAGCTCAATCTGCATGGACTCGAGCATAGAGATTGCGGCATTGACATCGTCGTTGACGTCCGAGGTTTCGGATACTTCAGATAGCCTATGTATTGTCAGTATGGCTTCCAGAGTGTAAGCAGAACTTACAACTTCTGCATCTGCTCAACTGCAGCTTCTTTTTGTAGTAACTCTTGACGTGCTTTTGAACCTCTTGCTCCTGATCTGTGATCGGCAACCAGACGAGCAGCTTCCAGGTCTCTGTGTGCTTTCTCCACCTCCAGTTGTCGATAAATTCGGGAGAGCTTGGTGGAATCCGTGCTATCCTGCTGTAGCTCCTCTGAAAGCTTCTTAGAGTCGTCTAGAAGACGCTGACGGACACGGTCATTCGCTACGACGTTGCTCAACACGGATTTCTTTTCGGCTTCATGAGATAAGAGCATATACTTTTGGTTCTGCTCAAGCATGGTCTGGTCCAGAAGCAGGATACGGATATCTGGTGAAATTCCTGGAATACGTCGTTCGGCCAGAGCTTTCAGTACGGTTGATTTGCCTAGGCCATTCCTGCCGACAAACACGTAGCGAAGACCCGCTTTGAGGACAAGGCGCGTATGCTGGAGGATGGCCTTCTTTCCAACGTTAATGGTCAGATCCTTGATATCAATGTCCTTGAGGGCAGAATCATCGGTCTCGTGAAAACGACTCTGCTGGGCGGTCACAATAATTTTGCTTGCCTGCTCAGGCTCGGCCTCCGACTTTTCGGCTTTTGCAATAGGCATTCTGGGGACACCAGTAGGTCGAAAATGCGAGTGTGTGGAGGACACTGTGGGTTGATGTTGGACATGGTCCAGTAGACAAATGAGAAAGGGAAAGCGAAGTTTATAAGTGTCAAGAACATCCAACCTGTTCAATACCTATCTGTGAAGCTTTCATGTTTTGACACAAGTGCCTGACTCTTGGCTTCCCACATGATCGCAGCGTCTCGCCAACCCAGGACGAGCTTGAGAAATGTTGAGTTTCGTATACGAGGTGTAATTGTAGTATGAGTCAAGGAAGTGAGTCGACAGAAGAGCCAAGAGCAACGGGATTCGTCAATTTGGGGAGCGGTCGGTAAACTTACTGCTTTTGGAGGACCTATGAGTCGCACCTGCCTCGAGCGATCGGTTGATTGCGAGAAGTCAAACCTTCACTCAGTCATCATCTTGCATTGACACAGGAAGCGACCGAGTGGAACATGCCTCAGTTCCGAGCCAAGAAGCTCGATCTAGGTGGTTTCGTCAATGCTCGTATCATCAGAGATCATACGCGAAGGAAGGTCTACGAGCGATTTGAGGAAGAGAGGTAAGAAGTTCGGTTCAATTCGTGGTGATCATCTCTGATTGTCGTACAGACAGGCCCTCAGATATGTAATCCGAAACACGACGTTACCTCAGGCTATGCGAACGAAGGCTCAACTCGAACTGGCGAATATGCATGCTTATACACGACCTACCCAGATCCAGAACAGATGCGTGATGGGAGGTACTGCAAGAAGTGTGTTCAGAGCTTTCAGGATGGGGAGATTTCAATTTCGAATGAATGCGCTGGCGGGAGATTTGCCTGGAGTGAAGAAAGCCAGCTGGTAGTGGTGGCAATGTACGGATATTGTATAAAATAATGCTGAGAGTTGTCGAAGATCTCGAGCTGTGAAAGAGGGATAGAGGAAAACTACACCTGCACAGGAACTTCCTAAAGATTGCCATAATCTACACTTCCACAACTCCTACACGATATAGTGCGTTGGATCTACGACGACATGAATTCTGGCGAAAGAGCAGGAGAACAAGTTAACTCATGATTGGAGGTCACAGAAGCTTCAAACCTTAGGAGGAAGAATGACGACCAGCATCTCAAGATCATGTTCAGGTCGATGTTCAAAACACATTCAGTGGCTGGTACCATACCAAAATAGGTTAAGCGCGATATCGCTGAATTGATGTCAGTTTGCTTCTGAGGTGGAGGTGAGCAAATGTTGCTATATAGCAAACAATTTTCACGATCACAACGCTTGTCGTTGACACTATCATAATGAACTTGTCTACTCAGCACAACCATACATGAAAAACAATATGCAAAGTGGCCCAAAGAACAAACTATAACATATGCTAAAAATCCAGATAGTCCGCTTGTTCTGCTTCGACCTTGTCCCTTAATATTTAGTATCTTATCCATTGAATAACGCCCTACTTACCCAGAAACCATACCTCATTATGTTCAGACGGCTATCAAACACTTTACCTCCAGACCCGACCTTCCCAACAGACCTCGACAAGCTTGGCTACTTCGTCAACGAGAATGACTTGATTCGACAAAAAGCCAATCCGAAACAAGGATACCAATACAAGATCAATCGCAGCGAACGGGTCAATGATGCCTACAAGGAGGCTATGAACGGTAAGTCAGGCGTACAGAGACGTGTCTGTTCTCTGACAGATCCCAGCTTGCTCTCGAAAGATCGTCCTGGAGCGACTGCTGGAACTTGGTCTTCAAGAGCTCCCCCTACCACTCAACGTCACTCGAGATACCAAGCATGTTCCTATCCTTGTCTCCAAAGATCTTGCGACCAAGAAACACATCATCGTCCTTTTCCCTGACCGGCAGAATGATCCGGGTATACTGGCCTACCGAGTTCTAGGTCAAGAAGGCATCAATATCGGTTCAGTAATCAACCTAGTAAAAGCAATTCTAGGTCAATCTAGCACGACACCTGATGCAACACTATCCCAACACATCGAGACACCTGGTCTAGTCATCGCCAATCCCTCACAACTTATCTGGTACAGAAGAGGAGCACGACCAGTGACCGATCGAGAATGGCTATGTCTACCTAGACCGTCTGCTGTCCACGAAGCCATGCGCATCGACGAAGTCGAGAACCGAGTCGAAGGCAACAAGAACTTCCGGGAACACATCCAATACATCTTTGAGCACGTTCTGTGCACTAATGACGGCGAACCTGTGATCTGCTGTCCGGAAGCCAAGTTCTCCATCATCGGTCAAGAGTATGTCGGCTCAGAAGTGATGCAATATCTCACGAACAACTGGCTGGGATGGCGTAATCGGATCAACTGCGTCGCACTCATCAACCCTCAGCATGAGCTCTCAGAACTCTTCTCTACTTTCGACCTTACTGCGCCAGGTGATATAGCCGAGAAAGAAGAGATTGTCAACTTCATCGCAAAACGTACTCGGGCATACCGACTATCTCAACGACCACTCGAGACACTTCTAACGGGGCGAAGAAAGCTCGGCTGCAACATATATGCTGCGGGTGAAATCTATTACGAGGAGAGCTGCCTCATCAGATGCTGGCCTAGTGTACTTGACTGGATCGAATTGTGTCGAGTCAGCGATACGTTTGCAGAGCCAGCGTTCGACATCAACTTGTCGGATGACGAAGAGGCTGAGCCGAAAATCAGGAGCCCTAGACGTAATGGTCGTCCTTTGACTGAGGAGGAGCAAGGGAATGTCCGGTTTCATGGTAATATGGAGGTGACTGAGACTGGCACGGTCGCAAAGGCTGAATGAGATGCTCTCACATCTTGACGATAAGAGCTCGGGATTGAAGATTCCGTTTATCAAAGAGTCGACGTGTTCAACGTATCGTGGCTCCAGTTGTTTCGACTAAAATGCTGCAACGGGTATAGCCTGAATTGGTCGGGTCTGTAGATCATCGCGAATTGGTAATCTGTTCTCGATTCGTGGTGATGGTGGCTCATCTCTCGTCGACCAACCTTCTTGTAGCCATCAAGCTCATCCACAACGCCTCCTCGGTCCTGATTGTCCGACTGCCTTGTCCAGGCAATAGGTTGACCCAGTGATCGAACAACTCCTTCACGTTACCCTTACTGATACCCATCCTTACTAACTCATCGTCGTTTTTTGCCGCTTCTTCAAGTCCCTTAACTCCGCCAATGACAACTACCATGTGTGTCCAGTGTTTTCTTTGATCATCTGCTACAATACCTGCAACCACACCACCAACCTCGTCTCCACGCTCACTAGTACCAATACTCAAATCATAGCCACCTTCAAAGCCACACTCCGTAAAGACAGCACTCAGACTTGCAGCCTCACGTACGTCGTAACCCCAATAATACCCCCCTTCTACCCTCGGCGTCGTGGGATCTACAGCCTCAGCCTCGTTTCCATTCTCGCTTTCTAAGCGTAGCGTAACCCTGGTGTTAGGCGGTATCTCAACTCCACGAACCAGTCTTCGACCGTTCAACCCACAATCAACATATGTCCCCTCCTTCGAGCTCCTCGTCGTAGTACCCTCACGATATTCGCACCACTCTGTAGCTCTCAGGTGACTTGGAATGTCAAGACTCGGCAGCACACCAGCATGCTGCAGATTCTCATGCATCGGGAACAGCCGTTTTCTCATGAATGGAGGTGTCTCCATGTAACTCAGTATATACTGTAGGAAGTGTCCAGGGTGTGAGATTGCTGTCAACTTTGTGTTGTCTGGCCGTGGTGAATTGCGCGATTCCTCGGGGTTGGAATCGGCATCGTCGAAGATGACGACTTCGTCAACGCAGAAGACGGCTAGGGCTCGTGCGATGTCTCCTGCTAGAGCTGTACGGAGCAGGACTTTGCTTTTGGCGTTGTGGATGAGGGAGCCTGGGAGGGCGACGCTGAGGGTGTAGGGTCGTGGCCCGCTTGGTGTGTATGTTGCTGATGGTCGCGATGTGTCGATGGCATCGTGGTTACCGTTGGTTGTCATCGTGATGCTTGACGATTGGCTGTGTAAGAGTATTAATCATGTATTTATGTCTCCAACATTTTTATTCCACCCTTCTCTCGTATTGTGCGGTACTCGGTATTGCGTCAAGACGCCTTGAACGGTGGGCACGGTACTACGTGACTCCAGAATGCTCACAAGAGCTTATGTCTCACCGTGTTGCATGATTCTGTAGACCAGTATCTCATTCAATCTTGGATCATGAAATTCGAGATCGTCGTGCTAATATTGCCTCAGGCTGCAAGCACGGGCATTGTCAGGCATTCAAGGCATCAAGTCCAGGAGAAGAGTCAATGTTCTGACTTTGAGAACAGCCATTCACGAAGGCAAGATTGCGGCTACACTCAACATTGAAGACTCGGATAGGCAATATTTGATTACTACTGTGCTGATAAAGTCGAAGCTCTCTCGAACAATCGAGGAAGCTATGGCGAATACAAATCTGAAGCTCGGTCTACCACTAGCTACTATGGCTGCCTTCCTCTAGCAGTTCTCAGAGAAGCCTCATCTTCGTGGTACTGGCTATCAGAAGAGCCACGCGGCCTATCAATGACTTCCTTAAATCGCGCATAAGATGACAGTCTACACGCATACGGGGATACGTGGCTGTCCGACGCTACAATGTAGCTATCCCTAGCGTGCTCACGACCAGCAAACAGGGCACAATGGACGCCTAATGTCGCGAAGTTTAGTCACAGTGGCGACCAACGACTGACGCAGTGCTACCACTTGACCTTGAAAGACCGACTATCAGAGGTGGTAATCCAGGTTTCGAACATCGTGTACTCAAGACCACAAGATACCCAATCAACACATGAAAGGACGAGACGACGCGGTGAGTCAGCATCACGGGCATTGACCGTCCCAATCGGATTGAGATCTTCTTGGTCAATAACAAGCTCTTGGTTCTGTGACAGATGCTCAGTCGAGGAGGCCTATGAACTTCACCTTCATACCAGGTTGACAATCTCAGTCTAGACTCGTATACAGCTGATCCAGCAGCTATGCCAAAGTCAATAGCAATCGTGGCTGCTATCGATGATCCGCATGGTAGCCCAGCACCAGCAGCTGCTTTCAGGATTGAGCTTATCTCGAATGACAACGGAAATTCGAAACACGAGGGGGAGAAAGTGCTGAGACTGTATGAGGCAAAGATCCGCCACTCTCCACAATCGCAGCTGTGGTGAAGAACGGCAAGACTAGAATGCTTTTCTTGAGTGGTAGGTCTCGTTCCATTGTGCCGTATTTGCCCTCTTCCTCGTTATTCTTCCATGTGCAGAATCTATCATACCCACAGGACCCTGGACCTGCCCGTCATGAGCCTTGTAATCAAGAGCGCTTCCGTCGTCCTCTCCAACACGAATCTGCCTTGCATTACCTCAGAGATCCTCACTGCCGAGTACCTTCGTAACATCGTGGCACCGGGCTGAAGGAAAGGCATCCGAAGGGGGCATGGGCAGACCCACAAACTTCTAGCGCTCGTCTCAGTACGACGCTAGAAGCTCGCTGTCGGTGTGCCGAGTCATGTCCCCCGATACGCTGGTCCATGAGCTATACGACACTTGCACAAGGCAAGTACCGAAATCGTATCCATATGAACGTGGCCACAATGCTCAGTCATTGTTCTTGATCGTCTGTCTTACCATGAAACACCAAGTAGATCCTTTCGGGAATGTCCGTCTCAAAGATACGTACCATGCCATCCACGTTCTCGATATCTGTCCTCCCGCGATCGAGCTTTTTTGGATCATCTCAAGACATAATCCTCGATTGACATGACACTTTCTTAGGGGTTTCTGCCCAATCATCATGGTATGCGATGTAGAATGATTCCGCTATGGACGAAACTTTAGTGCATAAGTATTAGCCGAGCTTCGGCGAACCAATTCATGCAAGGTGAAAGATGCGCATTCGTGAGCCCTTTTAGCAGGATCGTGGTTGTTACGTGCTGCAACGACATTCTCTTGCACAAGATGAGAGTTCGCCAAGCAAGTGAACAAGGCTTGTCAGGACTTCGCTTGGTGGTTCTGCTGTAACTATGAGGTCGAGAGAGCGAAACGAGTACTACGAGAATTACGCAAGAAGCTGACTCCACTTTCTTTCGGTAAATTTCATGTGGATACGGCGCGAGACGAAGCGAACTCCAGATTAAGAAGTGGCTTTTCGTCATGACACAAGTACAGTTCTGTCAATGCTGTGATCATATCTCTATATAGCTAGCTCTTCGCGGATTGTGTAGGAGTCTCTTGTAGAACAAAACATAATATCCGGAAGCATTCCGAATATGGTAGAAGCTAGATCCCGGATCACAGTATACGACAATTGTGGCTGGGCTAGGCCCTTATTGACCCGATGGTGTACTCCTGGCTTGACACGACAAGGTGTCACTCGGCGATAAGTCGGCATCGGTTGCCGATACATCAAGCTATCACATTCCAGCATAGACTTGAAGTTGGGGGCCGTAACAGTGGTGTGACTGGTACGTACCTCTTGCTCAGCAGAAACTTTTGTAGGATTTGGAGATTGCAACGATGAGTTTCGAAGTACAAGAAAAGTATCTTCGAGTCGGGCCAGGATGCGCTGTTGCGAAAAAGCGTACATGGTTCTCCCCGGACGCTTATGTGTCGTGTTACAAGTCGCTATTCACCGAGCCTATCAGAAATTGGCCCACAGCACGCTTGCTTGTTGTGGATCGAATAGCTCGCAGATTTGGTCAAGTCATGCGTGCAAGATTCGCGAATCTGGCGACAAGGTATTGAGAACTTCCATTATGTTGATTTGCCTAGGGGCTCAACGCGAACGAGCACGTCAAACTCGAATTTCCACAAACTATTCTCTCAGCCTGCCGACGCTGATGCTTCTGTTGGTTTGTCGTGATTGTGGCACTAAACAGTCAGGTTAGATTGGGCCAGCTTTGTTTTCTAGGGGTCTCACCTTGTATGCGTGCATCCACCACCCGACTGCTCGAGATCTGGCCTTCGTTCGCATGCCGTCCATGGAAATCCATGTCTTGCAAACACCACACAAGCCTTCTCTTTTCTTTTGGTCGAGGTAAGGGTCGCCGTTGTCTAAGTCCAGCCCATGCTCAGGCAAAGCTGAACCGTCAGGCGCAACCCACCTAATTTTTTCTGGCTCGTTGAATTTAGCCTTCGTCTTTGCACAGATACCATGGTTTCGTAGTTTGTCCTCCCAGTATCTACTGTTCTTGAGATCCAACCAGCGTCCCGGCTGGCAATGCCCACACCAACCTTCCCATCTGCCATTTGCTGTACGTCTTTTGTATCTTGGAGTATAGAGGTCACCTGGGAATGCAGGCTCCTGTCGAATAGGAATGAGATACGGTGCATTTGCATTCTCGAAATCTGAGGGAGGTGGCGAACTCGGTAGTTTGCAGTTCTGCGGAGTACTCGAAACGCTACGACTTGATCGATATGCTGATAGAGGTGTACCCGGTAATATCACACTGTGCATGGGCATTTGAGGTGTGTTGATCAAAACGCTCGGAGGTAGAGGAGGTAGAGGTAGTTGCTGTTCCATACCATTGGGCATATGCTGCTCGAAAAATGGTGCATGTTGTGGATAGGCCATCGATATTGTACGCATTCTTGCGGGAGATGAGACGCGTGTAACGCAGCTCTCTGACAGGCTAGGACGTAAGTGCGGCTTCCTGCGAAGAGGGTAAGTCGTAACAGATCTTGTAGCGGGATGTGGATGAGATGTGTGCGTAATGTGGCCAGTGCCGTTGTATGTTGAGTAATCTGGTGTTACCATAGGTGTCTGAGTGTAGCTTTGAGGATGATCCGAGTGCTCTTCCCACCCAGGACTTGCATAATGTGACATCCATTGAGTGGACGAAGGATCGAATACTGGCGTTGCATAATAGTTTCTTGCGTGAGGAGATGCGATGGATGTGTTCGAGCGATACTTGAGAACAGGTCGTTTGAAGTCTCCGTCCTGCATAGTGTTATGGAGTGAGCTATCGTCGAAGTCTATCGGAGATGCAGAGTAGTATGAAGGTGTAATGGCGTCCTGAGGATGTAGAAAATTATGGTTAGGAGTGACTGCGTACACGCTCGGGACGTTGCCACTCCATGTATTATCAGGATGACAACTACTGAAACCTGAGAGCGGTGTATAATACTGTTCATCGAAGGGTGAGGACAAATTCCGTGGAACTAGGGGTGTGGCTGATCGAATAGAGGGTGGAAAGGCCATTTCTGATTCCTGACCTATACTCGGCTTGTGGTATGGGACATTGAAGCCGTTCTCGTCGGTAGTGATCCCAAGACCTGAAGCAGGTTCATGTTCATCTCGCTCATTGCTAGTATGTGTAGAACAGTTCCGTGCTAGAGGCGTAGTTGTATAATGCTGCATCTGTGACTCGGTATGGTCGTGCGTCCACGAGTTGTCTCGCTGCTGGGAAAACAAATTCTGCAAATTCACTAGAGGTGTACGATGTTTGGCGAGCCTGGACGGTGTTGCGCCAATTTTGTAGCGAGTAAGTTGAGGGATAGGCAGGCAGTTTTGACCGTAGTAATCAAGGTAGTCCTTCTCGTCGGCTAAAGGAAAGTTTAGTACAGGATGACAAGCAAGCATTTCCAAATATGATCGACGCTCTTTGCGAGGTTTAATGCTAATTGGCACCGAGGAATATTGATCTGCACTCTTCACTGAGAACGAGGTTGGATTGTATAAGATGTCCTCGATTCTTGCCAGACCGAGAACCTGTCTTTTAACAAGCACTGCCTAGCTACAGCAGAGACAAGAAATTGTGCTTAATCCACCCATTGAGGTCGTAGGAGGTCGAAACACATTAGAATTATACGCCGCTGGGATACCCGTCAGTCGTTAGTATACAGTTCGAAACATCAGGCTTTCCAGAGGTGAAGACTACAAGGTCATCCACAAGCGCTGTCCATTTGAGATCCATCATGGTAGATCGTACTAGGCAGAAGGAACTTGCCTGTACTGGCCGTCTTAGTTCGAGTGGTGGAGTTCAAGCTGCAGAGGGCTGTCTTCCGCAATCAACAGGGTTTATCGTAGGCGCGTTTCGAGGTGGTTGTCAAGAAGGCCTTGGCCTTGGATGAAACGGCACATTATCGGAGTAGAGGAGCAATCCACAAGAGGATCCTATTGAAATCAGCCGAGCGAACGGGAAAGCTCCACGGAGCTACACTGTGGACTTGACGAGAAAGGCTTGAGATATGAGGAGACTTCGTATGAGCAAGTCCTGAGCCTTCACATGGAAAGAAGTGCCATTGTCGATCTGGAATTTCGTGCGCTTCCATGATCCTTGTCTACCATCTTTCAGGTCACGACACTGCCTTGGCATATATGAGGTAGATGTTGTTGATCTCTCTCGTTTCGTCGAGCTTGTTTGTACGATGTACCTCATATTGAGACAATTCACTAGATCGCGGAAGGTGTGAGAAACGTTTGCCGACACAAGGCAGCTTCGAGTGTGATTAAGCGCCCGAATCGCGACTGCCAGAAATTCAGTTGCTGGTTTGAAATGCTCTTCAACCATAGAAGGCGGCATTTTATGATATCACGGCAATACGCGTCGTGATTGGACGTGAAGGAAAGAGCACTTCCCAGCAGATATTGTTGGCGTTTCTTCAACCTTAAACTGCCACGTTCATTCCTGACATTGGATATCCTATCCATCAAACTACGGCACTACTTCTGCAAGTCTTCCAACATAGACACGCATGAATTTACACCTGCAGCTTATTTGGTTACTAAACTGGTGCTGGGCTTACTCGAAGTCAATTCTCATGACCCATTATTTATAGAACTGAATTTTTAGGACTGAAGTTACTGTCATTGCTGGCACAAGGGTTGACAGCAGCAGAGACGAATATGTTCTCAATTAATACGGTTCTTCTTGAGCTGTATAGAGACTATGAGAGCAGTTCGATACACCTAACACTTTGAGCTCAGACCTCTGCGAGTATTCACAGGCTCAGCCCGGCCTCTAACATGGCCATCACGCAAACTGCCTTGGGTGATTTGGCTGTTCACAAGTCTCAAGGTGAGTTTGCCTCGCAGAGAAGACAACTCCATGGCGGCTACAGTCCGCAGCTAGTCTTTGGTTATGCAATGAAGCGCGGGCGATGCATACATATGGTCACGAGCAGCGACCACCCTCCTGCTTGAGGCAGTACTTGTTTCGAAGCCCAATATGTCAAGCCAATATCACGTGGTGACTGGACAATATCGCGCGTCACTCTCCGGCAAAGACCTCGATCATTGTGGTAGACGCTTTTACCTGAATGTACCTCAACCTTTCCTCGATCAACACGTGTCTGGACGACATCTTGACGCTTCTGCCAGAGACACCCCGTGACATCAAGCTCCTAGCTTTACAAACGATTCAACTGTCTCCTTGATGGTGGTCTGCAGAGACGCGTACTCGATACCAAGCACCTCTCTCGACTGCTTGTTATCGAATCCATATCGTTCACCTGGGCCAGGTATATCAACCTCGAATTTATCCAGGTCGGCCGGTAATCTTACCGCAAGCTCATGGCTCATGGCTCATTGACTTTATGATCTCGACAATTTCCTTGTTCGAGTGGTATCCAGCGATCAAGAAGAACCTCCTACCAGCTGCTTCTGGTACCTCTAGGGCTCGAACATGTGCAAGGGCCACGTCGCGAACGCCAACCCAGCTGTAAAATCCCGTCGGCTCGAGCTTGTCCTTCATCTTGCCTTGTACCATGTCTAATATGACCATATTGGTAGTGTTCACTTTGTCAAGCTCTCCTCTAATCAGATGTGGTGCTGCAGGACCGAAAACACGCGAAGGATGGATTGCGACCAGTTCGAAAGATGGATTTTCGTCTCTCATGAAATCCCAAGCCGCTCTTTCGGAGAGCGCTTTGCTTCCTTGGTATGTCTTCTTCGGGTTCTGCACAGCTTCCTCCCAGGTAATTGGATTCCACCATGACTCATCGTAAACTGGCGGAGGCTTCCTGTCATCGTCCCTCATCGCTGCATAAGACGACAGCAACACCACACGCTTCACGGAAGGAGCATAAGCTTTCACAGCTTTGAGTATGTTTGTGGTGCCGTTCACTGCAGGTTCAAGCATGTCCCTGACAGGATCTTCAACACTAAAGACAACTGGTGATGTGGCATGTATCACGAAGTCGAGGTTCGCAATTGACCTCACAGCCTCGTCGTAAGCACCAGGTTGAGCCACGTCCTTCACAATCTTGTAGCTCAATCTGTCCTTGACGTCCGTGCTATTGTGAACGTTCAAGACAGATCTCCCCTTGTCGTCGCTTCGTACAGTCGTGACAACATGGTAGCCTCGTTCCAGCAGTTGGACAATGATATGTGCTGCGATAAAGCCTGTGCCGCCTGTAACCAGTACTTTTGTCATTGTGCTTGTTCCTTGGATTGAAAGGTTGCTGAGCTCACCAATGTTCAGGCTATTGCTTGTTGCTAGTCGTCAAGTAGCATGTAACTTGAGCCAGATGAACTGAATCCAGCGGAAGACAAACAACTTTATGCTCGGTGATTACTCATAGTTCTCGCGGAATACAGTTTCTGGCTTACGCTGTAGTCCAGCTCACCATCGCAGCCACAGCACCATGCAAGGTAGAACGACAAAAGTGATCGTCGCGCATCCAATCGGGCTCAGAAGTTATTTCCTGACTACATAGTTCACTCGTAGGGCAACATGAGAGCGGCACTCGGGTCACTTGATGATTGATGACAAACAAACTTTAGAGAGATCAGCAAGAGAGAGAATTCAAACTCCACGTATTCGGACTTAAGTTGATATGACCACGGCTGTATGCGCTTCAAATTCGTGATCAGACGCAATGTCGATCCAATATCTCGACTTATCGTTAACACCGGCTTCTCGTCGAATCAATACGAGGCATGGGATGATCTGTGTAGATGAAATCTCAACTCGTTCGAATGAAACTTCTCTTCCGGAGCCAAAGTAGAAGCGCCGTTGTACCTGCCAGCGAGCTCAAATAGCACCTCGAGCAGGGATGAATATCATTATACGTAATGTACCTTGGTATCCGCTCCATATCCAGTCTATAAGCATATTGTACAGAACGAGCCCATTTGATGCAATAACACATCTGTTGTGAAATGTAATACCGAAGCACTTGACTCATGCAGTTGTGCCGAAAACCCTCAAGAAGACCTCGTAAACGCCAAACATAATCGCAGCAGATGGTACAGCTCGTAGTAGATGAGGAGTCATACCGCCGTATAGACCAGCCATTCCTTCTTCTTTGGCGACAAGCTTGAAACACTGAACTAAGCCAGTGTATTTTACTGTCGCCTTTCCGGTGTCGGTGATCACAGTCGGAGCCTGCCGTAACCGTGTACGCACAACCTCGTGAGGATATGTAACAACAGCAGCGATCAGTTTGGCTCCTGCGGCAGCGGAAAACTTTCCCGCCCATTCCTCTACGTCGTCAAAGAGAGTTCGTTGGTAACCTGGCGTTGCTAATCTTCGAGCCTCACGTCGTGCTAGCCCTAGCTTCATGCGCTCGTACATAACCCATTGCATGGTCGACTCCGTGACGCCTAGGTAAGATGCTGTCAGGCCGCGATATAAACCGCGGATACCTTCATGACGAACGGTCTGTCTCACACAATCCCAGCTATTCTTGTATTGTCTGCTTCGAGTAGGGTCATCGCTTGCTCTGTTCTTATCTAATTGTAATCGAGTCTTTACCAGCCATATTGGATTTGTGGCTGTTCCAGTTGCGATACCAGCTGTTGCTGCTGCCGCGATATGTATACTCCATATACCTTCCTTATTATCTGGATTGAACTGCTGATTCAATATCCTTTTGCTATTCCCATAGACAAAGAAGTTTATAGATCGAGCCGGCACCACACCAATCAAGTTCGCACCCAGACCTTTGAAGAGTGCGCGAAAGCCCTCATGCTGATAGATTGATCCTAGCATCTGACCAGTTTCTTGGAGGTGGACAAACGCTGCTCGAGGCACACGTATCAGGGCAGATCGAGGAGGTGCAGCATGCTGAGCGTGTAGCTGCTTAAGTTGAGTTTGGTAGAAGTCGCCTTGTAATCTGGTCTTCAGGACGTCTAAAGGTGAAGTCAAGGTCGCTGCCGTCATGCCACCGAGCCTATTACTTGTTAGCCACCTGGTTTGCAAAACCTAGAGAGTAAGCCTACCCTCCCGCCACAAAATGAGCCCATGGCTTAGCAGTGGGCTCGCCCTTTGTTATCTGTCGAGCATTCTGTGACTCTGAACTTGGAACGACTTCACCAGTCTCGCGTGACTGATTGATCAGATTCTCCTCCGCTGCACTTTGCGAACCTGCCAGAGGCCGATGCGATGGTTGAGAGGAAAATGACATGAACTGTGTTGATGGCCAAGTGTATGCGACCGAGCTCAACTGCTAAGAAAGGTGGTTGTGGATAAAGTTGAGGTAGTTCGAGTAGATTGAATAGATGATGTATAAACTTTGTGAAATTCTGACCTGCAAGCCAGGAACCTGAAATTAATCAGGGTTTCGGTGCACGACGCGCAGGCGTGATCCGTTCGCGTGGGGAAGTTTACCGACTGATTACAACTACGTGGGCTGTGCCTTCCTCACAACCAGCGTTTGTGCTTCTTCAAGTATGTCCACACCTCTCTAGCAACTCGTCTGCCAGAGTGTTTGCTGGAAGTCCCTTAGATGTCCTTACGAGATGACGACCTGAACGATGACTACGTCGCAAAATTACTAGCCGAAGACGCAAAGAAGACATCCCGCAAATATGCCTCCGAAGGACTTTCAGCGTTTCTTCCTAGACGCAGAGCGGCCGACGCGCCGAAGCCTAATACTCGCTTTCTGAGTCATATAGTGCGTGAGGTAGATCACCACAATGCCGTACTGAAGAGAAAAGAAGAGGCTGAGGCTGCTCGGAGGCTGGAGAGTTTACACGCTACTGGGAATGATGGAAACAGACCACGCAAGCGGAGACGCGCAGACGAGAGTGACAAGTCAAAGGGCAAGCGTATGTTCAGGGACATAATCTCGGCTGTACAATCTGAGAAGAGGAGCAGTGTGAGGAGTGACAAAGATAGACAAAGCTTAGGAAACCGTCGTGTGGAGAAAGACGTTCATAGAAATGGCTTGCGCACACACTACAGCTCTGAGGGAAGATCAAGGTCGAGGTCGCCCAAAGTGAAAGAATATAGGAAGAGGTTACGCCGGCATGAAAGCGACGAGAGCCTATCTTCAGCCTCCGAACTTGATGCGCCTGTCCACAAGAGCCGAAGCAAAGGTCGAGATCATGTCAAGGTACGCTCAAAA
Source organism: Lithohypha guttulata (assembly GCF_036872675.1). Taxonomy (NCBI): domain Eukaryota; kingdom Fungi; phylum Ascomycota; class Eurotiomycetes; order Chaetothyriales; family Trichomeriaceae; genus Lithohypha; species Lithohypha guttulata. The sequence continues at coordinate 748,431 of NW_027042755.1, read as the reverse complement.
GGTCTCAGTCCACCTGTTCGTAATCTAGGTCAGGAAGATGCTGCGAAAGGCCCGTTAACTTCCAGGACAATGCCAGAAGACGAGGTTCGAGTGCGAGGACGAGGTGCCTATGGTCGAAAGGCAGGCATGAACGATCGCTTAGCAGAAAATTATGATCCTTCTCAAGACGTTTCTTTGGACTCAGCTCATGACAATGATGCCGAAGATTGGGACATGGCGCTCGAAGCGTTGCGTGATCGTGCAAGATACCAAAAGAATCAAAGCTCCAGGATGCGTGAGGCTGGGTTTAGCGAAGCAGACATATCCAAATGGGAAAAGGGGTTGCTCAGTAACGCGGATGACAGTGCCGAGCGTAATCCAGGCGACGTGAAGTGGTCTAGACGAGGTGAGGTCAGAGAGTGGGATGTCGGAAAGCCCAGAGAATAGTTTTGACTGCTTTTTGAATACTAGGTTTTGTGAGCAACACGTTTTCAGACTCAGCATTGTTCCTGGCTAGCAGACTCATCTGACGAATCTGAGACAATGCGTCTGAAAATATATGTCAACGAACTGGCTGTAATCCGTATTCCATAACACGGGACGAGAAAGACCGTCCCCAACCGTATGCTTCAGAACGCCGAGCAAATGCTGAAATATCAGATGATGCTTCAATCAGATCATACCCTCATACCCTCATACCATGTTCAACGTAGCGCCATTACTGTAATACTCTCTCCATCTGGGAATTGCCTCGAACCAGACCATGGCTGCTAGACTCCTCAAAAGCATTGTGATCAACTCTGATGCTGCTGAACCGCTTCTTTCGGAATAACACCCTGACTAATAAAGATGTCGACGAGACCTTGCAGTGGCTCCATATCCTTCTTGGGCAGAAGATCGTAATACATGGCGACGGTCATGAAGTGAACAAAACAGCTGTTCAGCTCCAGGTGTCTACCCAGATGCCAGTATGGGTTCTCGTAGTGGTTGTGGTAAAGGTGAGCGTAGCATCTGAACATCTGCTTAATGATACCCCTTGTGTCGTTGTGAAAGTTTTGGTGAAAACCAGATGCTTTGCCAACCCAGTCGTCCCTACCCGACAGTTGTGACTGACTCAAATTGGTTGGACCAGCTGCTATTGGTGTTCCTGGAACAGGAGAATTGCTATTTGTATCGCCGGATATAAAGGCTGTGGCAGCTATCGAAGGAGGAGGCTCGGTAGGGAAGACGTTTGGGTCATGAATCTTGCCAACTATCCATCTCTGAACTCGGACGATGTACGACGGTGCTGGAATCTTCGCAGGCCTGCCATTCTCAAGCCAGGTGTAAGTCAGTCTGTTCTAGGTCAGCACAGACAGAGTTCACTTGTGGTAGGTACGTACCTTCCCGCCGACATAGTTGGGCAGGTATGCTCATTGCATAGTGCAATACCAGTATTTGTGTCAACTTCTTGAATTACTTGTATCAAGCCAGTCAACAGTCTATTCATTTCCACAACTGTCCCTGTCAGTACCATCTATTTCTCAAAGATTGTGTTCTCTACCCTGATGTGCCAGCCATTCACCCAATTCGACATTCTTTGGCTGAGCAGCCAGTGTCAAGAAGTTGCCCTTTACTGAACATTTTGCATAGACCGGGTTCAGAAACTTCTTAGGTTGCTCTTGGTAGACATCATCTGACGCAGCACTATGCGTTGACGAGATTGAGGGAGAGTTGACTAGAGCGGGCATGGGAGGTGCATTATTCGAAGTGGGTGAGTAGCCTGCTTTCTCACGTAGATTCTGCTGGCTTTTTGTGTTACCACGGCCGAAGCCTTGACGCCTGTAGCCATCAGAAGTATTAGCAGGCTGTAAAGGTCTTAGAAGAGAAGGTACTGGGACTGTCCACTTGGTCATGGCAGTGTCGGTCTGGAGGAAGACCAATATCGAGGAGTAGACAGGAACTTACACAGTAGAAAAGAACGAAGTCATGGTAGCGGATGTGATCAGACACTGATGTTGCTGTCACTCTTTCACCTGAACTTCACCTTCACTGACTTCACCTCAATTTGTTTGCAAGTAGCAGCCACATGTGATAGCCATATTGAAACCTCCTTATAAGGAAACCAGAACCCCCCATTTAGGTCGCTCGGGCCCAAATCATGCAGGTGCGGCCCGCGATCGAGACTATCCATTTTCCAAATCCCCTGCGCCTAAACATCGGTCAAGTTTGGCGGAGTTGCACAACATTCTGCAGGATTGTCCTACGCGCAGCGCGATCCAAGGACAAGTGATTACTGCAATTCGCATTCTGACCACTCCCCTCCAGCCTGTGTCTAGCTAGATCCATCTTCAGCAATAGTGGATCTATGACTTGGACGTGGTAATCTCTCTTCGTCACAATACACGATTAGAAACATGTCCGATATCGAGGAGCCTCGTCCAGACATGCAGGCGGACTCCTTGCTGGCAGAGGACACACCAGATCTAGTGCAGGACGCTGGATCTCAGGAAGATGACGACGCGGATCTGTTCGGGGACGATGATGACGAAGATGTGGTCCAAAAACAGAGACCAGAAAGGGCCCTTGACGATGAAGAATTAGACTCTGGCGACGACCTGAACCGAGACGATCGTGTCGCAACGACAGTCGAAGAAGACGAGGATGAAAAGGACAAGGGCAGACCTCTCAGAATATTAGCCTGCGATGTACCTCGAATCAATTACCCAGAAGGAGATGAGTTCTACCTGTTGAACATGCCTGCTTTCTTGGGTATTGAGCAGAAATGCTTCGATCCTGAGACCTACAAATTGCCAGAAGGACCACACGACGGTGACAAGGAACGTCAAACCTCTGCGTTCTCAACCGCAATGTCTTCGATATTCTGGCGGTACGACCCAGCAGACCAGTCACAACTACAGTCTTCAGCTCGGTTTGTTCGCTGGTCAGATGGCTCACTCACTTTACAGCTCGCTACGAAACCCACTGAGCAGTACTCAGTGAACGCTCTTCCAATGCGACAAGACTTCAACAAGCAGTTACCTCCTGGTGTACACTACGATCCCTCAAAAGACTCCCTTACCTACCTAGCAGCAGCCCATAGCACACCTGTAATCGACCTACAACTTGTCCACCGCCTCGACGCGACCATGAAGATTGCTCCTTCAGGCGGTACAGCAGACGAATCCGAGCTCAGACTGCGAAACATGCTTCGTGCTTCACAGGTCGAAGATCCCCTATCAAGAATGAAAGAGCTTAAGGAGGACCCCGAACTCGCCCGAAAAGCCGCAGAACAATTCGAAAAAGAGCGAATCCGAGCTCAGCGAAAAAGAGAGAACGCAGAAGAACGTCTGACCATGAAACGCAATAACGTGCTTGGTCGTGGACTTGGCGGTAGTCGTGCAGGCGGCGGTCTATCCGTAGCCGGCCTCGAAGACGACATGGGCATGCCCGTCTCCAGAGGCAAAAAGAAGCAAAAAGGCCGCAAAGTCAACCGCCACGGTGAGATCTACAGCGACGACGAAGACGAAACCATGCCTCGTGGCCGCACTCGAGAAGATGAATATGACAGGGCCGACGACTTTGTCGCCGACAGCGATGAAGAACCAGAACAGTACGGAGACGGTGATTCCCTGCTCGACGATGAAGAGGAAGAAGACGATGAACTGGACAGGGCTGACAAGCAGATTCGTGAAAGGCCCAGGAAAGAGAGAGCTGGTACACCGAAACGGCGGACCATGGATGAGATTGACGATGATGATGCCGAGGGTGAGCCGGATGATGAGTTACTTAGGCAAAGTCCTCGACAGGCCAGGAAGAAGAGGAGGGTCATTGACGATGAGGAAGACGAGGCTGAATAGATTAAGAGGACTTTGCATATGTGAAGAGTTCAGCAAGACATGGCATCAAATGGCGCTGGTTGCTTATGGACAGGCATTAGAAAAGCAACATGGGACTTGAAACTCTTCTACGGTGGTGTATCTTCGATACATACAATCTAACCAACCAGAATATTTCTCAAGAATCTAATACCAGCGACACCAATGCAATTATCCTTTCCATATACACAACGTGACCTGACCAATCCCAGTACCAAAAACCCGAACCAAGAATTCACCCCTCAAGATCCACACTCCCCAAAACCTCCCTCTCATAGATGAACCCAGCGCTTCGCACCATGATCTCCGCTTTCCTCAACATCTTCTCCTCCAGTTTCTTTCTTCGCATCTCATATATCTGCTCTTTACTGTTCACATTCCCCTCGGCAGCAGGGTCGCCCTCTTCACTCTGCATATTATTCGACTCCCGCTCAATCTGCCTCAACTTCCAGCCAGAGATCTGCATCATGATCGGCAGAATATCCTTCTTCGCGTCAGCCTCACTAAGTGCCCTGACGCTCTTGAAGCCTGCTTCATACAGGAGTCGTGCCATGCGACCCTTGACGAAGGTCACCTGTGCCATTTCGAGGAGGTCGGCTCTTGCGCCGGCGTAGAGGCGTGATTGCATGTGTTCGAGGACGGCGGCGAGCATGGAGAACCCGCTTGCTTCGCTTGTGCTTAGTTCGGATCTGCCGGCGCCGTGGAAGGGTGTGCCTGCTTGTGCGATGAATTGTGCATCTGGACTGATGATGGTGTCGTTGGGTTGTGGTGGTGTTCGGAGAATGGGTTGGGCCATGCGTTGGCAGAATTTGATCATGCCAGCTGCGAAGCCATGACATGATTGTGCGAGGTTTTGGATGGTGCCTCGGGGGAGATTGTATGTTAATGAGACTGTGTTTATGGGGACCTCATTGCATATGTCTCGTAGTGCAAAGGTTGAATATACACGCCGGTAAACTCTTGCGGTACGGAGTTCTTCCTCGTTACGTTCTGGTAGGTTGTCGAGACCGTCGTTAGCAAGACGATTGACAAGAGCTGGGTTTATGCCGATGAGACGCAGGGCACGAATGGAGGAGTCATCAAGCTGCTCGAGAAGATTTCGAAATGTTGGCCAACTGACGTCTTGTGTCATGGCCATGCCTGTAGTAGGTTGAGGTATGGGCGTGAACAGGTAGAAGAGGTGTATCTCGCTGTCCATCACGAAGGAGGTTAGAGCTTGACGTAGATCAGCGTGGACGAAAAGACCAGCTTCAGGTGTCAAGCCAGAGGCAACAATAGCACTGCCTAGCGGTGTAGGTAGATACGTGTCGAGATCAGAAACCTCGATAAGCTTGTCCTTTAGCAAAGAAAGTATGGCTGCATCGAGCATGTCCAGAACCATCTTATGGTTTGGAACAGTGTGCCATAGAAGTGAATGTCGGACATACTCTTGGAGACCTTCGTATGTCGAGATCATTCTGGTTGCGAGAACTTCTAGAATGGCCCGCGTCACACCTCTCTTCTCTGGCGTTAGGCAACTTACGACTGCTGGGAGCTCAGCCTCTAACAATTCGGCAACAGGTTCGAGCTCAAGCTTCTGACAACAAAGATAAGTCTCTCCGACTTCATCCTTGCCCTTTCTTCCTGCTCGACCTCGCATTTGTCGTAGCATAGCAGGCCCAACCATATCTCGACCCATCCTGGCACTATTGAGGATGACCCTTCTGGCTGGCAGATTGATTCCAGCTGCGAGGCTGCACGTTGCCACAATGACCTTCAATGTACCATTATCGTAGGCTTCCGCAAGGATGTCTCTTTCCTCAGCCGTCAGACCTGCATGATGAAAACCTACACCGTACGGTACTGTTTCAGACAGAGCAGTTTCGAAGCCACCTGGAAGTGTTTGTAACGAAGTTAGCGCGTCGAGTCTTGACTCGCTAATGCTAGAAGGGACGAACACGTGGTGCAGGCATCTCGCTATCAACACCGCTATTGATTGAGTGGATGACCTGCTACCACAGAATACTAGCGCGCCATATCCTTGTTCCGCGATCTCTACTGCCAGGGCGACCACTGCGTTCGTGACTGGGTTAGACATCTCCTGGTGAAGTGAGGCCTCAATCCGGCGTGTTGGTTGTCGGAGTCTTTGTGTGGAGGTATCGAGCTGACTTGCTGTCCTCAAAGGCTCACCCAAAATTCCATTCGGATAGATGGCATTATCGTAGACAACGTGCTCGTGTATTGGTATTGGTCTATATTTTGCGACGAAGAATTTGGCCTCAAGCCAGCCAGCAAGAACTTCTGGGTTAGCTAGAGTTGCACTCATGCCAATGAGCTGAATATCTAATTGTAAAGTCAACAGCTTGGTTAGCATTAGCTCAAGTATGTAACCACGGTGTTCATCATCAAGCATATGTAGCTCGTCACAGACTGCGATACCTAGATCGCCAATGATACCTTCCTCGATAGCAGTGTTTATGAGCATATTGGCCTTCTCGATGGTGCATACAGCTATGTCGCAGTCAGACCAGGTGACTTTGCTCCTGCTACCGCCATAGAACGACGCGACAACCACATCTCGCAATCTGGTCCTGAGCTTGGGACCGGGGACGTCAGGCTCCTCTTTGTGAAGTCCCTCTGCCAACTTTCGCAGCCATTTTGTTTTCTCTTGGACTAGAGCGACATAAGGAAGAATCAGGAGACCTTTCTTTGGAGGGTTACATATGACTTTCTTTAGTAGCACAATGTCTGCCACCAGCGATTTACCGCCGCCTGTAGGAGCCGTATATACAAGGTTTTTTGATTGAGTCAAAACGCCACTTCGCATCAAGCATGATGATTGCCATGGATAAATTGCTCGAACACCAAGGATCTCAAAGTTTCTCACCAATTGTGACGGTAGGTTGTAATTCGCATGTGCTAACGATAACAAAGGATGTTGCGTCACACTCGGTGTTGAACCTGGTCTATAGATCTGAACATTTTCCACGTCGTCAGGAGAACATTTGATGATTTTGCTTGCTCTAAACTGTCCTTGAGGATGAGCATTGAGGACATGAGCAGCACCATTATTGACAGCTTCGAAGGAACGTTTGCCTCCAGCCAAGGAGCTGGTTTTGAACCTCTGTTGTTTGGTGAGGTCCACCGAAGTGACGAGATTGTTATGCAGACTAATAGGTTCAGCAGATCTAAAGTTTCGTGGTTGACCGAGTGTTGCCATCAATTCTCGCAGATCAGGCGCGTCAAGTGTACAAGTTTGTCCCAGCGACAAGAGTACCAGAACAGCAAAAGTGACCAAGATTTATCATGGTTGCTGGAAGTTCTTACCAACCGAATGGCAAGGCTTCTGTCGCTCAAATTGAAGGCAGCACTCAAGTCGAAGGTTCATCGTGATGAGTTGCACAAAGTTGTGGCAACGCTCTACGCGACAACTCGAAGCAGGAACAACCGGACGCTACTTCCTACATGGGAAAGCGCAAAGTCTAAAACAAGCCACAAGCACAACGTCAAAGATTACCCTGCTTTCGCTCGTGACCTCGAGCCACAGCTTTATAGTGAGCTTGTCATCAGCATAAAGTCAACTGGACAAGAAAGTGGGTAGTGATCGATTGCCTTTTGTTTGGAGACTCGTCGCGATACAAGCGCACTTGGGTGGAACATCGAAGTTTCGATATGGCATGCGAATTGTGTGCATGAATCACATCAGTCAGCTAGAAGCTGGTCAGAGCGTGGAATGTTGGAAACGAGTTCAGATGAGCAGAGAAGAAAGAATGTGTCAATAATCTTGTCGGCACTGTTCTCCGAGGTCTCAAGACTCAATGAACAGGCAATCGAAGACCAAATACGACCACAATGCAAGCACTTCGATTGAGCAATTGACATGATGGTAGCCTTATGTTTGGTGTTGTATGCTTGATCGCGCCGGGAAGTTCATCGGTTGTGAGGTTGAATTTGAGGTGGGAAGTGAGAAGAAGAAGCTGCAGGGATTTCGTGGCGCCAAGCAGGTCTTGCTTCCAAGCTCAGATCCACTTCGCAACCGCATCTCCTCCCGCAGCGAACCACGGTGCTGGAAGATTAGGAACAAAGAAAGTCGGGGCAAGCATTCTGTTGCCGCCTGTCTTCTTTTCTCACTCTGTTCGATAGAGTATGGGCTTCAGAACGATACGCTGGTGCTCACTGATTCCATCTTGTAGAACAGCCAGACACAGAACGGAACACGGCTTTCGGCTGATCTCTCTTGGCTTCCATTGCCGCTGAAACTTCGTCCTATTGTCGATACTGCTCATGCTCGTCACTTTCTGGGCATAATGGAATGACACGTCGTACCCTAACTGTGGTGCGATTCCTGCAACAACAATAATCCGTGTTTTGTCTGACAGAACAGGAGCCTGAAGCGCAACTCGTTCCTTCTGACCTTTGGACCATTTGAGTTAGCTCATCCGCACCTGACAGGCTATGCATACATGGAAACTCGTTAGAAGTGGAAACCGCCGTCACGGCGAGTCTCTCTCTTCTGCTCTCAGATGCTTTCCTGGCCTTGCGCTTGGTCTCGCTACGTATTTAGCTTTTTAGCTTCTTCCCTCTGATCTGTTCCGTCCTCTCGCAACTTTGCGCAATTGTCTTTCTCGTCTTCTCGATCCTGGCCATCCAGATTCCTCTTCTTGCAACATCGCGAACTGATTCTGTTTGCACAGTATTCAGCATGTCCTAGTTTGCTGTGCCGCCAAGCTCGCGTCAACATCTCTATAACTACCTGGCACGTGAGAAGAAGCCTCTACAACTGTGGTTCCCTCCTTCAGTCACCAAACAGGGATCCACTTCTCAGTCTAGTTCATCTATCTTGTCCGACTGCCACATTCTTCGCTTCCTCCATTCTTCCTGCTTGCCCTTCACGATATTCACGACCACATCTCTTCTACTATTACTTCCTTTTCGTTCCTCAGCCGCTCAAGTTTGGTCATCCTCACATCTGAACACTTCTTAGATACTATCGACTCGGGTTTCCCTAATATTCGGCGCCAACGACTACTTCCAGCCTCGGGACCATGATCATTGGGAGTGTGCAAGTCTCATGTTAGACATGCAATGAAGAATCATCACGTAAATTCGAAATTATCGAGTGAGTTGAGGCTTCATGTCTTCGACTTCAGTCGCTGGTGCGGCTTCGGAGTCGGCCACCCATCTGGGTGATTTCGATCGCGCTTCGTCCTCAAACGCGCCAAGTCCAACTGCAGCTAGCAGTGATCTGACTCCCGCACCTGAAGCCGCTACATCACAATCTGCCCACGAACCGCAGCCTATTGATGCTTCGGCTCTCACTGCTGACCACTACATTATCAATGGTCATGATAATATCGGGAGTCTGTCTGCCACATACGGTACCAGATCGCGTAAATCCGGTCGTGCACGCCCAAACTATGCCGACGATAAAGAAATCGATGCCGAGATAGAGGCTGCTGGCAGATACTCGAAGGGATCTAAGAAATTGAACGCTGCATCTGGTCCTCCTCCTGCGCAGGAGGTCGTCCCTGCGCGCAATGGTTTCGCTGTCGCAAATGGTGCTGCCATGGCACCCGCATCTTCCTCGACAGCACTGGCTAACGGCACGCATACCTCGGTGCAACCTCCTGTCCCAACTTCGAAGAAACGGAAACAGCCTGGCAGCAATATTACTGTGCCGGCTGCACAATCGACGCCTCCTCCTCCAGTGTCCACCCCAAAGTCCTTCGCCACGCACCGACCGCAGTTTCTCGAAACGAATGTGTTGAGCTTTAGCAATAGCAAGGCAAGGTTAAACAATAGGCAGCAGCTTGTGGCTGATGATGGTACGGCGATTGGAGTCAACGATCATATGTACTTCATCTGTGAGCCGCCTGGAGATCCATACTACTTGGGCAGAATCATGGAATTCTTACACGTGGACAACACCTCCAACAGCCCAGTCGAAGCTGTTCGTGTCAACTGGTTCTATCGTCCTAAGGATATTCAACGTCGTGTTCAGGATACAAGAGTCGTCTTTGCCTCAATGCACTCAGATACCTGCCCGTTGTCGTCTATGCGTGGCAAGTGCAGTATCCGACATTTGGCAGACATTCCCGACCTAGACGACTATCGAAAGCAACCAAACTCCTTCTGGTTCGATAAATTGTATGATCGCTACATGCACCGATACTACGAAGTTATTCCGACCTCGAGAGTGGTCAACGTCCCACGTCGTGTGAAGAAAGTCCTTGATGAACGATGGAAGTTTGTGCTTGTTGAGGTCGGTCGTGGCCGTGATTTGACTAGCGCCAGCAAAGTATGCAAGCGTTGTGGTGACTTTGCTGCCAACCACGAGTCAGTGGATTGCGCTGTCTGCAAGAACACCTATCACATGTCATGTGTACGTCCGCCACTGTTGAAGAAACCAGCTCGCGGTTTTGCTTGGGCATGCGGACCATGTAGCAGGGCACAGGAACTGAAGATGGAAGCTAGAAATACCCCTATTAGTGAAACAGAGTTGTCACGTTTAGCTGAAGCTGAGAGTTTCGACGAGGAGGAAGAAAGTCAGCCTCCAGACCTAACGACACGAGAGAACAGTGTTGGGCCTGAAGAACATTCTCAACCAACAGCAGCACAACTTGCTCAGGCTAATCTATGGCCATGGCGATATCTTGGTATTCATGCAAGACCAGAAGATGCTCTTGATTATGATGATCGGATATATCCTCGAGCTAGCTCTAGACTTGGTCCGAGACATCAGGCAAATATCACAGTATGGCATGGAAGACCGATCGAGTACATCAAAGCGGCCGAGGGCAAGAAGAAGTACAAGCCAATAGGTGGAACCAAGAAAGACTCAAAGGCTGTGACTCTATCGGAGAACGACAAACGTGAGAAGAGGCCTAAGTGGGTATTCGATGAGCCTCCTGGATACGTTGCCAGAGGTCAAGATGAGCCGATAGAGTTGAAGGGCAAGAAAGAATACACTGCACAATTGACCTTCAAGATGCCCGATCCTAGTAAATTCACTGAGAGAGGACTTGACTCTACCGAACGACCAGACGATTACAACGAAATTGTGGATGTGTACCTTCAGCGATGTGACAATGAGATAGCGCCCAGGTTCAACCTTAAGCCAGGAAATGTCGACATAAGGACAAAGGGCTTGGAAAAGCTTCAAGAAAACAATTATGATGTCGAAAAGGCCATGGAAGCTATGCGAAAAGTTACTGCTCGTACGGACTTGAAATTACCAGAACTTACCAAAGACGAAATCAAGCGGTTCGAAGAAGGCGTTAGCAAATTCGGTAGCGAACTTCACGCGGTGGCACGTCACGTAAGCTCGACAATCAAGGACAGTCGCATTGTACGCTTCTACTACATGTGGAAGAAGACTGATAGAGGCAAGGAGATCTGGGGTAACTTTGAAGGCCGAAAATCCAAGAAGGACTCCAAACGAGTCGAGAAGGACGCCAGTGGGGCTAGACTACTGGAAGACGTTGCCGATGATGGCGATGACTCTGCTTTCGACGAGGAGAAGGCTGCCAAGGTCAGACGAGGATTCAAATGTAAACATTGCAGTTCAACATCCTCCCGGACGTGGCGTCGCGCTCCTGCTACTGCGCCAGGCACACTGGTACCTCGAGATCCATCTTCCAAGAATACCAAGGACAAGAGCAGTTGGCTGATTCAGGCTCTGTGTGGTAAATGCGCTTATCTCTGGCGTCGATACGCGGCTCAATATGAGTCAATCGAGGAATTAGGCAAGAAAATTGTCATCTCAGGTGGTCGCGCCTCGAAACGGAAAGTTGACGAGGAGACGATGCGGATCGTGATCGAAGCACAAAACTTTGCTGGAGATCTTATCAACAAAAATACTGCCCAAATCGCGATATCATCTGGTATTGAAGTACCGGTTTCCATGATCGAATCTGACGAGCCAGCAAACAAGAAGAAAAGGCCAGAGACTGTACCCGTGGCGCCCGAACTTGTCGTTGAGAAGAAAAGAGTTGTGCCAGAGAAGCCTGCCGAGCTTGAACCACTCAAGCCGGAAATGCCTCGAGTCAAAGAACATCCTTGTGCTGTATGTCATATCATGAGCCATCCTGAGCATAAGATGCTCAAGTGCAGAGACTGCAGATTACACGTGCATGCTCCATGCTATGGAGTCAACGCTCCTGTAGGATCAGGCCCTTGGTATTGTGATATGTGCAAGAATGATCATAACACGCAAGTATCGACAAATTACGAGTGCGTACTTTGTCCTGTACGTCGAACACCACAAGAACTCATGGAACCGCCGAAGATCTCACACAAGAAGAAGACCGACCGTGAAAGAGAGAAAGAGCGAGCAGAACGTGAGATGGTTAACGAGGCTGGCCGACGTTGGCGTGAAGATCAGCTCGCAGCCGGTAGACCTGTCGATCCTCGTGAGCCACTCAAGCGTACTGCTTGGAACAACTGGATACACGTCAATTGTGCTGTCTGGTGCAAGGAAATTCGATTTGGTGATGCAGAAAATCTTGATGCAGCTGAAGGGATTGGCTTTATTGCTCGAGAACGCTTCGAGACAGCGTGTAAGTATTGCAACGAAGTTGGCTTTCCAGTAGTCACATGTCAGTTTCCAGCCTGCAACAACAACTTCCACGTTGGCTGCGCTCATCAGAAAGGCCTGACCTTTGGTTTCGATATATCTCCAGTCAAAATGAGTCGAAGAGATTCAGTACCGGTAATGAAATTGGATCAGGAGATTGGTCTTGCAGCACCAGGGATTTGGTGTCCACATCATGCAGTACCTACCATTGTGCACAATATGCTTGAGCAAACACCTTCAGGCTTGACAGCACTTCAAGAGTATGTCCGTACGTACAAACAGGTTGACAATTCGGTCACAGGTACAGTGAGGCGAGCAGCTCAATTCCAATCTAACCTGCCGACGATCAATGTCAATAATCAAATCTCTCGACGAGTATCGCACATCAACGGTCATGCACATCACCACGTACAGGTCGATTCAATCACAGGGAGAACTGTCGGCTCGCCATCACCAGCATCGCCGCAAACCAATGGCGAGGGACATGAGCAAAGGCCAAGTGTCGCAAAACAGGATGCAGTGATCAAGTCGGAGAAGAGGTGCTGTAGCTGTCTCACAGAATTCAGTCCAAAATGGTGGAAAGTGAATTTGAGCACTTTGCCAGCAGCAGGTGAAAGAGAAGCGATACGAGAGCGGCAACGCCGATCATCAGAAGGCTCATCAGTAGGCGGCACCAATGCAGCACGTCTGTCGTCACCACACCAGTATCAGCCGGCACCTAGCACGACAATGCCTCAGCACGTGAATCATCAAGTAAAGCCAGAGCCAATGGACGTGGAGACTATGACAGTGCCTGAAGAGTGTCTACTACAGTGCCATAAGTGTCATGTCAGCAAAAGGACGCCTCCACCATCTCCGTCTCTGCTTCGAAGACGGGAAGCGCCTCCGCCACCTGCTGCGAACGATCTATCAACTCAACCGGCCATACACCCTTCTCAGACTCTGCCACATCCTACCGAAAAGCCTCCACATTCACACCCTATCTTACATGGACCACCACACACCTTTCCTGCTGCTGGTCCTTGGCCTAATGGAACCCCTAGAAATGGTGCTCCTGGACCTCCTTCTAGCGCCATGTACGGCCACTCATTATACAACCGATCGACTGATTATGGGTACCCCTTTCCCCCTCCTCCTCTTCACTACGCTGGAAGTGTTTTCCCGTCCCGTGCACGATCCATTGGTCTGCCTCAGCATTCACCGCCACCACCAGGTTCATACATCCATGCGCATGCAGGACCGCCTCCAACTAGTTTACCACCCGGGCAGCCTGTATCACCACATCTTGTTCCTGCCAATGGACCAACTGCTTACCAGACTCGACCTGGTGATTCGCCCGGGGTTCAATATGGCGGGCTTCGAGCATATCAGCAACCACCTAGCTCGCTTCAAACTACACCAAGAGCACCAATGACGGAACAGCCTAGATCAGATAGCAAGGCCGTACCTGGGGCAAGTGGACACAGGCTTTCCGGAGGTATCGTTGAGCCACCAAGAGCAGCACACCAAGTCCGGGAAGAACCAACGCGAGAGACAGAAGGACAGGATGGACGAGCAACGAACGCTGGGCCAGGTGCTAGTGCCAGTCCCAGCTTAAGGAATTTGCTGAGCTAGGAGCCAGCAGATGAGACGGTGCCGCCGAAATCGATCGCGAAGCACAGACCGAAACGGCAGAAGAGGGAACCGTGAGGACGATTTCAGCGTCGTCGACAATTGTATTTGGTATTCGGCACGATCTAATTAGTATCAGTGAGGCATTGAACGACCCTTAGTCAGTGAAAGGGCAGCGCTTCATAATTAGTTAATCTGATTGTACGACCATTATTAGCACAGAGAGAGATAGGAAGCATTAGCTTTAGAGTTGTATAAGGATAAGATGAAGTTCTTCGACTACCTGACCATACCCGTCCGAAGCTCGTTGTTTCCACGCTGATGCAGAACTGTCCAATTCTTAGGACCGTTGTCGTTGCAGTAGTTCATTTGCTGGCGAAGTAAGCACTGGGCTATGGCGCTCTTTCGGTATAGTGCAGCTGCACAGCCAAAATTGCCAGTATGGTTTAAGCTCTTGGTCTCGTTGAAATACAGAAACATACATATACACGAGAAAAGCAAGCTTTGAACAGCCGAAGCAATTTCAAAATGTATTCAGAAGCAGGACTCTTGTCCCTTCTTCTTCTCAGCTAATCATAACCAAGTATTCAAGCTCTTGCGATGGTGGGCATTGTATGGTTTCTCTCTTTCTTTGCTTAGCGATACTCCAAAAGATGAACGCCTGAATCTCCGCCACTCCCGTCACACCATTTCATACGCTCGGCCATTATTCGTTCATTCAAGGTTTCGGATAGCTCAGGATCGATCGTTTACAGCTCTTCCCAGCCGAAGGTATTCTCGCCGGAATATCTGTAGACACGGTTAGTGCTGAGTTATAGATGGAAGCGGAAACTGGGAAATACGTACGTGATGTACAGGAATCCATCCTCATCCTTGTGCTCGTCGTAGATACTGCTCATTAAAGCAGCAGTAGGAGGCAGTACCTCATCGACGAAGATGAAGATGGCCTTTTCTGGGCTGAGCTTGATTCGCTTGCGGATGACATAGACGAATTGACCGACGGTCAGATCTGCGGGCACGAGATACTTCTTCTTGTCGATGGTAGCGATGTCAGATTTCTCGACTTTCTCGCAAATGACCTGAAATATGTTAGCAATGATTGTAGGACAGTGGCGACGACATACCGGAATGCGGTCAGCGTATTTCTGTCGAATGCGGTCGGCCTCTGCCTTGCGCTTCTCTAGTTTGTGCTCGTCCTTGAACTTGGATCGCATGATGACGGTGATTGGGAAGGTTTAGATTATTGAGGGTGTAACTGCTAACTCGATCGGCGTTCTATGTGGTAGACGATGAGGGTGGAATAAGTGATGTATGAGTAAGAAGGCAAGAAGGTGAGGTCGACACTAAGAGCGGTGTTTCAAGGCAACACTGGTCAGAAGTGAACCACTCAATGGACCCCGCAGACGGTGCGGCGATGCTGGTCCCAAGGCAGGCAAGCGACAGGTGACCAATCGTTAATTTTAAGAGTCACAGGCAAGGCTTCACATGCCGCGTCACGGCTTAGGATATATCTAGATTTCCTGGTCAAAACAGCCACTGTTAGTTTATGTTTTGTGATACGCTGCGTTGTAAGGGCTACTGTTTGAATTGCTGCAAGTCCATTATTGATGCAGGAGCGACGAGAACGGAATTTAGGGCAGCTGCAAGCGCCGACCGATAAGCATCATTGGGCACGTGAACCGTGCCTACCCTTTGTCTACTTCACACTCATCGTTTGTGCTCTACAACGGCAAGTGCTTTGATTGTCATGGCTTAAGCACGTCATTCTTGTCACATGTACGAGACTGCATCTTAGGAGTAAGTTCCTTCGACCAAGCAGGAGCTCGTGCTTTCTGGGAGTGGTCGTATAAAGAGAATGACAAACAATGCAAACATGGTTCGGAGTCAGCTACGACTCTCAGCTCATAGCCAATGGGCGTTGAGCTTTTGACACAGTGAACCACGATTTTCGAGGTCGGAAGCTCACGAGATGTGTACCTGCAAGAATAGGTGGTGTGCTTTTTGAACATGATCGACTAAATCTGCTTCTATTTCAGTATACTCCTTGCGTCCTGCCTCTCCCAGCTACGATCTACCGTCCTCACTCATTGGCCATGCCGCTCAGGCAGAGTGCAGCAAATATTGCGCCAGCCATTCGATCGCTCAAGAGATGCAGATGCGGTTCCAAGATCTCCTACCAACAACCGCAGCAACGATGTCTTTCCTCAACACCTATTCGCGCTGCCCAGCCGGAAATACCACGAGAGCCGATGAAACGGAAGTACGAACGAGCACAGGTCATCATCGGACTAGCAGTTACCGGTGCTCTACTCTACGACCGTTTCATTCGCAATCCTGTCGAGGCTGAGATTCCTGTACAAACAGCTGCTACGCTAGCTGAGGTGGATGAGGTGACCAGACGGAGAACAAAGATCAGCAGAAACTCTCCTATGCGTTTGCGCATGGAGGCTTTGATTCAAGAACACCAGAACCGAATTGTCTTTGCTTTGGAACAAATAGACGGGAAGAAGTTCAAGAGGGATGCTTGGAACAGGAAAGAGGGTGGAGGTGGTATCTCGTGTGTCTTACAGGAAGGGAATGTTTTCGAAAAAGCTGGAGTCAACACAAGTGTAGTCTACGGTACATTAAATCGACCTGCCATTGAAAAGATGAGGGCCGATCACAAGTCTTTTGTCGGCTCGGACGTAGACAAGCTCAATTTCTTTGCTGCTGGCATATCTCTGGTTCTACACCCTCACAACCCCATGGCTCCCACAGTCCACCTGAACTATCGCTATTTCGAGACCTCCGATCCTCGCGATCCAGTCAATGCGACCGGCACGGCCAAGCATAATTGGTGGTTCGGAGGAGGCACTGACCTCACACCAAGCTACCTCTTCGAAGAGGATGGACAACATTTCCACAAAACCCTCAAGGCGGCTTGCGACAAGCACGACAAGGACTTTTACCCAAAGTTCAAGAAATGGTGCGATGTTTACTTCAGGATACCACATCGAGACGAAGCAAGAGGTATTGGTGGTATATTCTTCGATGATCTCGACGCCAGCAGTGCTCCGTCTGCAAAGAATCCTCAGGAAGAGCTTTTCCAGTTCTGCGTAAGCGGGCTTGAATCTTTCTTACCGTCCTATCTGCCCATTGTCAAAAGACGAATGGACATGCCGTTTACGCCGGAGCAGAAACTTTGGCAGCAGATTCGACGTGGTCGCTATGTTGAGTTTAACCTAGTTCATGATCGAGGGACAAGCTTTGGTTTGCGCACGTAAGTCGTCTCTGATCTTTCTTGTCCCAGATATCGTATTAATTGCAAGCAGGCCCGGAGCGAGGATAGAAAGCATTCTGATGAGCTTACCACTGACGGCGAGATGGGAGTACCTGCACCCTATCTCAGGCACGGGCGTCGAGCCACCCATCGATGAGGAAGACCTTGACCCAACCGAGCGCAAGGAGCAGGAAATCATGAAGGTTCTTAAGACACCACGGGAATGGGTATAAGCACTTTCGTAATGTGCTTCGTCAATTCCTGACCCTTGGTCCTGTGACAATCTTTGTAAATATATTCTTGCCCGTCTCCGTCTCCAATTTTATTCAGATGTCCGAACATCACCTAGCCTAGCATTGTCGGCTTCTTAGTCCCGTTTTTTGTCACAAGGCTGACTCATTGCGACTCATGGCGTTTCAATGTTCATACACATGCATGTCACGATGATATAAACCACGTGTAGGCCCGAAGTCCAGGCCGCATCCAACAGTCAAGGTTCTCGGGCCAAACTCGCCTTGCGAAACACCTAACCGAGCATGGCAAGATCCACTGACCACGCTATCGCCTAAACGCTCACATATCGTTGGTCTCTCACAAAGACAAGCGGGGACGTGTCTGCCTTGTGCTCGGTCGATTACCATGCTCAAGTACTCACTCAGAGACACTTTACCAGCTTCATCCTAGAGCTCGGCAGTGCATTGCATCCCCCGCCAATATGCAGGTCAGTAGTGCTCGACATGCTTCGCCGGTTCTGCCTGGCTATAGTTGATGTGAATCCTTTCGTTTACACTCAGCTGCTGTTGCGAGCTTCTAACTGGTACGTCCTGTCTTTGTGTTTGTCGCAGTACGCATTGTTACAATGCACTGCACTGCACGAGCATAGATTGTGCTAGCTAGTACCTCGTTCAGCCTGATCATTGAAACAGATCGACAGTGCTCAGAATGGAGGCTGTTGGAGCTCTCGCGAGCTCACTGCAGATTGTCGCACTATGCGGGCAGGTCACGGTAACGATTGTCAAATGGGTCGAGTCGGTCCGTACTGTGGACGAAAGGATAGATGCATTCGTGCACGAAGTCAATACACTGCGAATGACCTATGAGAGTCTCAGTCGCAGCTTGAGGGAACCTTCTATGCTTGAGGCAGCAAAGATCACGAACCGAGATGTTGGCGGACACCTTTGGCTGCAGATGTCGAAGACATTGCAAGACTGTGAGAGAACCATGAATGCGATCACCAATGTCTTGAGGAAGATACAAGCTTCTGGTAATTTCTTACGTCCTTTCCTCAAGCAGTTGAGGGAGAATTTGCATTCTGGCGAACTCGTCAGGCTGCGAGAGCAGATTGTCATGTTCAATCAAAGTCTGCAATTGCCTATGCAGATGATGACCTTGACCATGCAACTTCGACAACAGGAAATGACGACAGCTCACCAGATGCAACTCAATGACCAATTGAATTCTTTGCGCATCGGCATTATGCGAATTGAGCGTATCTCAACAGGATTGAGAATCCCACAGAAGAAAGGTAGTTTAGGTGGTTCAACTCTTGCAGGAGATTCGCCAACTGACAGAGTATGGTTTGACAACATGGAGACCTATATCGGTACAGCGAAGAAGTTCCTAGACAGTGCATCAGTCGCAGCCAGTACCAGGTCAGCAGCAAGCGTGAGACCGAACGATGATAATCCCGTCATAGACGAAGGCCGTCGAGGTTCTGCTTTTGCACCATTGACCGCACAGAAGTTCAACAGCATTAGTATGTACGTAGATGACCTTCCTGGAGACACTGCGACAGCGACGCCATTAGCATCCGAATCGCTATCCGTGGCTGAACATGGTCATGGAATTGCGGATGACATTGACGATAGTGACGACCTGGACTTTCAGCTCCTGCAGACTTTGCTGTTCAACGGTCATGCTGAGGTCGATCAAGGCGATTATGCAAATGCAGAGGATAACTATCGAGAAGCAATGTCCATGGCTCAGCGAAATAACTTCGGATCTCGTCTAGCTTGTTCGACAGCTGATATAGCGTTGATGCTGGGTGAATGTCTTGCGCGGCAACAAAAGTTCGATGAAGCTATCAGTCTGCTGCAGCCATTAGCACAACAGGCAGCGTCGCGCCCGGACGTACCTGAGTCAAGTGCAGCCTCAACTTATTCGCAAGGACAACGCAGTGCTGACAGGGGTCAAATACTTGCTGCGAACCATGTCCTAGGAGAGGTATACCTTAAAAAGCCAGATCTTGTGAATGCTGAAGTTCATGCTGTACAGGCCTGGAAAGGTCGCAGCGAACTTTTAGGTCCAGGACACCCTAAGACGATTGAGTCAGTAAAGCTTGTCATTGAGATGTATAAAGCCAAGGGTCGAGGCGCACTAGCCAAAGCTCATGAACGCTTCTTGCAACCTGCTCAACCTGTGCAAGAGTCCCATCCAGTGACTCTAAGCTCCACCTCTTCTCATGGCTCATCCCTGGCCCTAGCGGAACCGACGCAAACAACCGAGACACTTCCAACTCGTACACGGTTCTTCTCATCACCGTTCAAACGAGCTGAGAAGAGTAATTCCTCATCCACACCAGTCCCACTGAATCGCAACTCATTAGGCAGCTCACCTTTATCCACAGCAGAGGAGCTGAGTCAACTCTCGACATCGCCACGCGATATTCCTTCGCTTCGAATGAGTCCAAATGCAAGGCCTATTGAAAAGACTTTGAGGAAGGAGAGCTCAAATTCCGATGGCCCAGTACCACAGATGCAACGTTGGATGACAACCAGTGATATTGTCGATCAGTATATGGGTCGACCCGAAGGACCTGAGAGGACAAGGAGTAGCCTCACGAGGATTCCAACTATATATGCTGGTCTTTCGCGAACTGAAATGGAGCAGATATTCAATGAGGTGGCTGCGCTATGTAAAGATGGAAAGACGTCCAAAGCTGTGGACAAAGGCATTCAGTTCATGCGAAAGTACGATCCAGATTCGGCAATCTTCGTTCATCGAAAATCGGAGCTGAAGAAGAGTATAGAGAAGAGCAAATCTAAGGGTCTTTCGGGTACAGGTGCTGGGTTCTCACCTTTGCACTTTTTCTGCTCCCTAAAATTCGAGACCTTGACAGAGATAGATATTCTCCTTCAGCAGGGAGCAGATGTGGACGCGGTAGCATACAAAGCTGGGTATGGCGAGACTGATCCGTTCATACCATTATCGTTGGCTATCGAAAGGGGTCATAGCAACGTTGTTCGGATGTTACTCCATTATGGTTCTTCGTGGAGGCCTGCGTTGATCAAAGGTGCTCGTATATACAATCCAGGCAAAGACAGCTTGCATCCACTCCTTTCAGCATGTTCCAGAGGATATTCCGACATTGTGGAAATACTCCTTGATCACGGCATGGAGCTCAGGGAGGACGAATTCGCTAGACTTTCGTGGCATGGAAATAGCTTGCTGCATGAGGCTTGTTTCAGGTGCGACCTGAAGATGGTTGAAACTCTGATGAACCACGCTCGTCAGAAGGAGCAGCTTGAGAAGAGTGGATACAGTTTCGTCGGTCGACCAGGACAGCAGGATGTCTTTGGGGTAACACCACTAATGTATGCGGTGGATATGCGTGATAACACAGGTCAGAGGTTCAAAGATCACAAACTAAAGACTCGTGTAACTTGCTTGAAAATAATTCTTGAGGAAGAAACCGAATTGAGGACCGAGGATACTGAAAATGGTGAGGTAGTTGTCGACCATCCCAGAAAGGCCAGTCCTGACCATGTGGCAACTGAGCTGCATATTCGGGATAAGAAGGGAAACACAATATATTGGTATGCTGACGAGGTAAGAGGAGGTGACGCAGAGTTGAAGGTCTTTCTCGATGAGCAGAGTCGTAGGAGTCATCTGATTGATTTCTGAGCAGTCTCGTATCGCAGCTGGTCGTTTGTCGGCACTTTCAGGGCAGGATCTGGTGTTAGAACTGGTTGTGAGAGTGGTATGTGTCAATAGTGTGTTTTTATTCTGGTTTGAAGTCTACTCATCGATAAGATAGTTTGTTCTCATGGAATATGTCTGTAACATCCCAATTGCGTTGGTCCAAGTTGCGCTCGCTCAACGATTTCCTGTAGTATTTTGAAGAAGGCGCAATTGGAAGCCAGATCTCGCGTGCCTTCCTCATGAAAACGGACGCGTTGACAAATTGAGCAAACAACGATCGGCAACGACGACGCGTCGACCTCCAGCGGTATAGCCCAAGAAATGGTATCGGACCCGTGAAGTCGTTGACCCAACCTGAACACACATATCACGAAGCATAGGTCCTGCACCTCTCAGCCTCCGGAGAGGTGATGCTGCCTATGCACTGTGATATCAAGTAATCTTCACTGCCTCAGCTCTCCCGCCTCATACCATGGCTGTCGCTGCTGACGGCGGCATTGCCGTTCCGCGCATACCTGACTTACTACGCACACCAGACGACCTTGAGAAGCTTGCCAACCTCAAAGCAGACCTCGTAAGAAGAAAGGCAGACGTGGATGCTCGACTGAGAGAAGGTCTAAGTCAACACCTCGAGACAACACAGAATGGCATGTCAACATTGGCAGAAGGTCAGAAATTGGTGGAACAGATCAAAGAAGAGATGAAGAGCATACATGATCTCTGCGAGCAGGCACAAGCTATACGGAAGGACTTCCCTCAAATCGATTACCTAGCCCGGGTGCATAGAAATTTTGAGGCTACCAGGGCTATGCAAGCAGGCTTGGACAGCTTCGAAAGAGATTGCAATGAGGTTATGGGGCTGCTGGAGGCTGATGAGCGTGAAGAAGAGGTACAGCCAAATCTGCTCGAGGCACACATGAAGATTACAAAACTGCGAGACTTCCGCGACGAAGCTTTAGATCAGATCACAAGAGCCAAAGACGAAAGCTTGAGGCATACCCTTGAGGATTGGTTCGCACCGCTTGAGCGAGCTATTGATCTGTTTGATGCTCACATAGGAGCAATTTGCATGAATGTTCTTACTCTGGTTCAGCAAGGAAATGATGGCTTGGTTGTCCGTCTTGCTATCATCCTCAATGCCGAGGAAAAGAATGACGAACGAGTACGAGCCCTCCTCGACGCGCAGAAAGACCACCAAGATCTTGTCAGCAAGTTCACTTCCTTCATAATTGGTCCAAAAAGTATTCGTGGTTACAAGGAGAAATTTCTGAAGGCGGTCGAGCTGGTACTGCAAGAGAAGTTCAAAGACATTCAAGAAGATTTTGCAGCTGATCCTGAGAGACTCGTAAAGCTTACCAAGTTCTTCTTCAATGATTTAAATACTGTCAAGTTGGGTATGCAAAAACTGTTCCCTAAGAAGTGGAAGATCCTGAAGATGTATGTCAATATCTACCACAAGACGATGCGAGAATTTCTGCTATCATATGCCGACTCTCAGGATATCACGCCTCCTCAGATGCTCGGTGTGGTTCACTATATCGATCCCTACTACGAGAGGATG
Source organism: Lithohypha guttulata (assembly GCF_036872675.1). Taxonomy (NCBI): domain Eukaryota; kingdom Fungi; phylum Ascomycota; class Eurotiomycetes; order Chaetothyriales; family Trichomeriaceae; genus Lithohypha; species Lithohypha guttulata. The sequence goes on along the minus strand of NW_027042755.1, from coordinate 725,689 downwards.
GCCAAACTTGGTATTACACAGGACGAGATCACGCCTCACGTTCTCGACAATCGCGAAGGTGACCTGGTTCGAGAATACAGGAACCTAATCACAAGCAAGCTTGGACAATGGATTGATCGGATGCAAGTGAATGATCGGAAGAACTTCATAGCAAGAACGTCTGATGCCATCGAACAAGATATTGGAGGACACTTCAGAACAAAGACGCTTGGTGATATGTGGCGTATGCTGCATGAGCAAACAGACTTGGCTGGTAGTTCCAGACGTGAGGATGTAGTTGAAGGTGTCATGTCATCTATGTGTTCCGCCTTGAAGCTGAGACAGCAACAGTGGGAGAAACTCATTACAGAAGAGGTCGATAAGTACAAGAACCCAACTCCGGAACTCATGGAGACCATGCAACCTTTACAAGAACATCTACTCGCTATTGCAAACGACCAGATTGCATGTGTGGATGACTCGCCGGATATGGTCAATGATATTACGGCACAAGCTGGATATCTGACACGATTCAGAGATCATTTCTCACAGCTAGAAACTCCACCGTCGTCAAGATTCCTATCCACAAATGCTGCTACAGAAGTCGAGGCATTACGAGATGCTTACGTCGATCTAGCAACTCACGCAATGGCAGCTTTCGTGAAGCTGATCTTCATGGTTGATTTTAGGACCATTACCAGTGATCTTTTCGTACCCAATAAGTGGTATCAAGAAAGAGCCATGGAACAGATGGTCAGCACCTTTGATGATTATATCAGTGATTATCATGGAGTGTTGCATCCGTCGCTCAGAGATATACTCATAACTGAAATCGCCGACAACTTACTCATCACATATTTGACTTCGATTACTCGTAACAAAGGCATCAAATTCAGGAGACAGGATCCTTTCTCAGCTCGTTTTCGAGACGATGTCCTGGCGGCCTTTGACTTTTTCCAGAAACAGAATCCTGAAGTCTTCAATGAGGTGATCAAGCCGAATTGGAAAGCTGTCAACTATACTGTGCAACTGCTCGAGAGTGACAAGACTGCCGTACCAGGTGTGTACGAGGCATTCAAGCGAGATTTCTGGGACCTACAGCTCGGTTGGGTCGAAACAGTCCTCAAAACCCGAGATGAGTGGGATCGAAATATGATCAATGCCGTCAAACGAACAGCGGCAGCCACTTATGGCGAACGTGGTCAGGAAACAGTCATGGGTAAAGTTACAGTCAAGTGATGCAAAGCATTATTGCCAGGACGATACGTTGACACGGTAGTATCGCTTACCTACATTTCCAACGAGCGACATCTGAGGAAATAACTCGTAACGAGATGGTAAGCCTCATCTGATATGGCATGAGCGCAGCATATTTTTAGGTACTTCCAGGTTCATGGTTCGGCTAGGTGGTCACCACTGTCGTCAAAGCGAGGCTGGCTGCGATGATCACGGGGTCAGTTCGCATACGAGTTTCGCTATGCGGAAAAGCCAGCTTAGATATTCCACAAGCATCAGATGTCCAGTCTCACGAGAGAACCAGTGGCTGAAGCTTCAGGCTTCGAAGCATAATAACAAGGTCCGACTCGCGGGACTTTGACGTGGAGCCTCGCTTAAAGACTTTCAAACGTTAATTAGCCAATGCTACAATGGTTGAGGATATGTGAATCTTCAGTCAATGCTTTATTACGAATATATCTGACAGCTATTCCATACAAGTACAACCCTTCTGCGTTCTACCAAGCATCCGGTGGTCGTCTAGATTCAACAATAGCCAATCGTTGTTGTCATGAAGCCCTGCAGTGATCGACATTTGACAGGGATTGCATAACCGAGCTATTGACCCCTGTTCATTTCTTGCTCGCTTAAGTGACAGACTCCACCAGATATGATATTCCTCCCAATTCGGACAACGATCTCATCACCTTTGCTGGTTCAATTACAGTATGCTGGCCGCCCTGATGAGCCCTCGGGCATCTCCGCGTTCATCGTCAGATGCGTCTATCTGGTCTTACAGCACAGCTTGTCTGTCGATAATCCGAAAGCACGTTGTGCTCTGGCGCGACTCTTTCTCAAGGAAGAAATAAGAGCTTCACGAGGCCGCCACGTGTGTCATCGTGGTTTTCTGAACTTCTGAGACGTCCTTCGATTCAGGTCTTCAAGGACTAATAGCTGGTTTTGATATTCGAGAAGATAGTTGTCTTTCCGTTGCGGTTGTGCTTTTTGTGAGGCTACGATCTTGGTTAGCAGAGGCAATGGCAGCCCTCCTAAGTCTGGCCCACCTTTTCTGACTAAGGCACACTCGTTGACAGGACTGTCTGAACCTGCGTGGTATGATGATGGGGAAGACGACATTCTGGTTTGCTGCTCTGAAGATTGTCTAGCGCTGGAAACAGGATCGATATAGGCTGAGGAGTTCCCCTTCATCTGCTTCTGCTCTTCAACTCTGAGCCAGATGCTCAGTTTATCCTCCTTTGTTATGTCAAGCTTGTGTGCGGTCTTTGCCATCAGTGAAGAGCAAGTTCTATTTTGCGCTCTGTGTTGGCTCGGTGTAGAGCCCCTGTAAGTTGAGTGTATAGGACATGTATAATAGAACAGTACGGCAAGGACGGCAAGGAAGGTGCGATATGGGGTTTAGTGATCAACATGAAGGCAAGCACGAGACTGATATACGATGCTCTTGCCGAGCTTGCTTCGGGTCTTGTCTGACTGCCAGGGCAGCTGAATTATTTCTTTTCGGAACATCGCTAGAAGCTTTCTCATCGTGTGCCAGCCATGCATATACCTATTGAACTGTAAAGATTTACAATTTATTCAAAGCATACCTCGCTTGTGGCTGTTACAACATGAACGAATGGATGGGAAGAAAGCGTCGTCATCAAACTAAGTCTTGTCGGAGGCTAAGCAGCATCTAACCAGCTGCCTGCTTTCTGGGGGTCAATATCTAAATGCAACCACTGCAAATACTGATGTTTCTAACCGAAGCTCGGCTGGCGTATGCTTGGCGATTGTTACTAACATGGGAATTCGATGCGAGATCCAGAACCGCCATGCGGATATACTGCAAGGCCTTTAATGTAAACCGGCACTAAAAAGTCAATATTTGTCGACCAGAAAGGGTAGACGGATGTTCTCCCGTGGTGCCGATCGGGCAATCGTCTCGAAGCGAGGAGATATTGCATGGAGTATCAGAGCTTCTGGCGTTTCTGACCAGTCTCACGTCCCTGTTTCAATGATCCTGACCAAAACTATCCGGATTGAATATGACTCGCGTCACAGAAAGCTCAAATATGCTTCGAGCGAGTTTGCCGAATATCTCGGATAGTTCGGGTCTAGATTGACCGTCTGATCCTTGGCTCGATTCAATTCGACTTGTGCTTTTCTGCTGAACGTTATACGAACAGCTCGTGGCTTGACCACCAGTCACGGGATACAGATCTCGTGGATGATGATCATTCACCACGCTACTGTTACGCGACCTTCTTATTTCTAAGCACAAATCATGTCATCCAGACCACTATCATCTTCAGCGCAACAATTCGCTAACTTTCCCGAATTCTTAGCGAGCACTTTACGCGTTGGTACAAAATTACGTGTCTATCATATCTCCACTCCTCCATCGTCTGTTCCTCCTATATACGCAACACCGCCCGGACAACAAGACGAACCGACAACATGCGAGTCACATTTCCTGGCAGTATCACAGAAGCATGTGAGCCAAGGAGACAGTGATACGTCTGTCAATAATTCACAAGATGATGTGTTCATTCTTGGCATTGAAGTTCTCATCTTCTCGACTAGAAGCCTCACCACGATTTTCGTTTCCAAGGCAGATTCTACTGGATTCTTAGCCAGACCAAGACCACTTACGCAGAGCTGGACGCCGATCAGTCAAACCGTTATTTCCACTTTTGTGGAGTGGCTTGTGGCTTGTCATATATCAACCACAACTCCGGAAACCACAGAGCAAGGATTAGACCCACTATATATCAAAAACCATGGAACTAGTGAAGGCCGATTCCTCGGTGCGGACCACTCGGTCAAATTCTCTAGACAGAACAGGAAGCGAATAGTTCTGTCGCTATTTGCTCGGTCACAAAACCAATACCTGTTTCCTGGAAGTGTGGAAAATGCAACCAAACATGTCTTGGATGATAGGCAGCTGATCAGGTGGTGGTGTAAGCTTCTACATGGCTTGGTCCAAAAAGACTGGGATCTAGGTAGTCAAGCTCAACCCGAAACGCGTGGGACTTCATCTAATGGTACACAACATGGTCCGTATAAGCATGGCACAATAAGGCCGGAGGCATTCGTCATTGTACCAGGTTGTGATCGCTCCGAGGTGACACGTTCATTCTTTCCAAGTTCAACATCCTATGGAACAGCAAGGTGGCACAATCAGTATCCTGGTCATCTCCTTGTTGGCTCAGAAACATTGCCTGCACGATGCATGATTCCACGTTTACCAGATGATCCCAAATCTCGGTACTGTGATGATCTTGACACTTGCGTTAATGACAAGGGTCAATGGAGAGACATAAAAACTTTACAGCAATTCTGGGAGACTATGGAATATAGGCAAGAATGTGCTGCTGGACGACTGGTAGGCTTTATCTGGGTCATCTTTGATCGGAGTAAGCTTGATGGCCCACCAGCCGAGGTAATCTCCCAGAAAGAAAGATCAACGCCAGTCGAGGTGGCCAATGGCTATATTGGGTCGACTGACGTCCGTCTTTCACTAGCTGACAGGGGAAGACCTGCTGATGTGATCACATTGACTAGTGAACAATACCTGGAGCTCTCTGATCTTTTGATCAATAAGACAGATTTTGCTGGGATAGAACTGGCTGTAAAGAGCACTAGAGAATGGATCGACAAGGTCAAGGAATTATCTGGAGCTTCAAAGGTTGGTGTTTCGGTTGAGGGACAGTTGCCTTTGCAACCTGACCATCGTCCGAGTGAGGATCAGGCTGCAGCACAAGGGTCCGGCACAATATCTGACATGGTCAACATACCGCCGGTCAATATCCTGCGTGCCGTGAAGAAGAGAAAACGTGTATCGGACGGACGTGGTGAGGAAAACCCAACCACGAACGATCTAGCTCATGGGTTGGTCAAGATCAACGACCAGCCAGGAGCACAAGCAGCTCCTCAGGCGACCAGTTCAGATGCTGCTAACTTATTGTCAACTAATCTCGTTCGCAAGAAGTCTAAGCTGCAACTTTGACGAGATGAACTGGATGCCCTGGTTCTAAAGGAAAACTGTGTGTTCTTGGAAGCCCTTGCCCTCTCTGCATACGTTTGATAGACGCATCCTGGTTTGGCGTCGGATGGGCATGCTTAATAAAGGAAACGTCCATTGATTGTAGCGAACACTTGTCTGCGCATCTAAGAGGTTTTTGTGGAGCATAGATAGTCTTTGTGGGCGTGCCGACCGTGCTATATCCATGTAGAAACTGATGATATAGCGATAGATCTCAAAAACTGGCAGGACGCACAAGACGGCGGATAAATTTATTCAGATCTCGAGCTCGTAATACTGATTCCACTAAATACTGCTGGATGAATCCATAAGATATCCACAGGAGACCGCTACATCTCCAATAGTCCAAATCGCTCAAATAACACAGTGATCTATACAAAAGAATCAGGATTATATATCTCAATCTCAATTCAACCTCCCTGGTGTCTCCAGAGGCGTCCGGAAGTCCTCAGTCGTCTCACCACCACTCAAGAAACTCGTCAACTCCTTCTCTCGATCTCTTTTATCCTTGCTGTGTCTACTCCTACTCCTACTGTCTTCCTCATCACCACTGTTTTCATCTTCTCGGTCGGTCTTGTATCCCTTCAACTTCTCTTTAACTTCGTTTGTTCCAGTCACAAAAGGTTCTGAGCCTTCGGGCTCAACTACGCCTTGCTGGACGTTGATGGCGTGGACTTGAGCAATGCTCGGTCGTAGATGCGATGTGTCTTCTTCATTTGCTTGTTTGTGTTTTTCGACTTTTCGCATGGCTTCTTCTGTGAGGCCTTGTCGTGCCATACGTAGGAGAACGTCCTTCTTTCGAGTTCGTTTGTCGCCGACTGAGATCAGGACACCGCCAGTGATGTTGACCGTGATTGAGAGGGAGAGGATGACGGCCGTAATCCATTCGGGACGTGTGTGGTATGACCAACCCCAGGTGAAAGCACCGAGGCTGATTTGTAGGAGGGAATGAGCGTCGAGGAGACAGACGATGGTGATGAGGAGTTTTAGTGGGAAGGCAAAGTGGGTTGTGGTCTCGTGCGGTCGGTAGTACGAGTGTGATTTTGAGAATTTGTTCTGGTGGTGGACGAGCTTCTTTTGCTGTTCGGCGGTTAGAACCGAAAACTCCCAATCAGCATCTGTCTCTTTATCGAGTCCGGCCTCGGCATCAGCGCATACTTCTTTTTGTAGTCTTTCGGGTAGGTCGTTGTGATCTGATAGTTTGGGTAATCCTTTTTGTTTTCTGAGCTTCCAGGATAGACGGTGGTAGTGAGCGATATATATCATGTGGTAGGTATCAACAGCGCGGAAGGGAGCCAGACCGTCACCCATGATAGCAAATAGACCCACAAGGACGCTGTCAACAATGTGAACGATGTAGTCTTTTCTTGACCCCAAGGATATCCAACCGATAAGGAACAGAACCCAAATGAGACCAAAGGCAGTAATCAGAAAGGCGTATAATGTCACGAAGAAGCCGAGCGCTTTAGAATGTTAGTGACCGTCTACAGGAAAGTAGAACTGAACTCACGTTTGCGAACGTATTTACCAAAACCTCTCATACCACGTTTGAACCTGCTTCTGCGTGAATGTAACATATGCCGGACATAGTCGTCTAGAGCGTCAACATCTTCTTGGGACCAGCCCTCGAGGGTTACACCATGAGGAAGTACAGCAAAGTGGTCTTCTTCGACTTGTGACGTTATGCTAAATCGTCGATTAAGATATTCGGTTGAGTCCATGCCTGGATCTGGGGTTCTGGAATTACCTCTGTCCATAATGCGTCGCTCTTGTTCGGTCGATTTTGGGGGGACGGCTGGTGGTGCAGGTGTGGGGGGCATTGATTTTCGACTGATTTGGCGAGAGATTTGGCGAGTGATTTGTGGTCGTAGACTAGCTGGCTCGGAAGCTTCTGTTATACGACTTTGACCTCTCGAGAGCTCATAGGTTGGTCGACGGTTGTAGAATCTGTTCAAGTATGGAATGTCGGGTACAAACATGGCATTTTGGACATTGGTCAAAGTGGTCAGAGTGGAAACTTCAGGGTCTGTACATGTTAGCAGAGACCAGGGCAGCTGGAAGGACCTTACCTAGCACATCCAGATAATCAACAACATCACTTTCGTACTCGTGTTTGTTTCTAGAATGAGGCCGTCCCTGACGCAATTTGTCCTCTTCTGGGTCGTCACTCAATTTACTAAGGATCGAACGAGCAGCGTTACTCGCTCTACGCATTCTTTTGCTTCCCGATCTCCCCACTTGACTATCCGCACTATCCACAGAGGTGCGATTCCGACCGTGGTGAACCTCCTCGCCTTCACGAATGGTGTCCATACCACCAGTTGGACCGACCTCATAATGCCCCGGAAGACCAGCAAGACCGGCAGTGGCATTTTCATTCAGTTCTGGCCGAGAAGGCGCGGTATTGTTTCTCCTCCGCGTCGTGCCGGAACCTGCCCGTGATCGAGAAGTTTGTTGAACGTCGGTAGCGGAAGGAAGTCGTCGGATACTGATAGGTCTAGTTCTCACTTGGTATTGCATCGGGGTCTGCGTAAAGTAGTCATTGCTTCTCTGTTGCGATAGTCCAGGCGTGGTAGGACCAGGCGTGAGGGCGGGAAATGGTTCAGTGGAATTGTCATTGTTTGGAGTCACTGGTCGTAAATTGTTGCTGGCAGTTGTTGCAGTCGCTGGACTTCGATTACGTTGTCTGCCAATGGTGTACGTGCTCGTCGTCGTATGCGTGATGGGAGACGAGTCGTTGAGTGTGATGGCAGGTGGGTTACGGCCTGCCATTCTTTCAGGTTCAACTTGCTCCTATTCGGTGGTATACGTGTGATAGTACAGCTCGGCAGGTCCGGCTAACGTTCAGCTCAGTAGCAGGACATGGTAAAGTCGTTATAGTTGTCGGCGCGAGTGTTGAGGTTCAGAGCCACATGTTCAGTTCTGCAAAGCGATTGACCCGACAGGCTTTGATAAGAACTAAAACCTTAGTGAGCAACTTGAACGGCAACGCTTGAGCCGTGTCCACCGCAGGCCAGTAGCGGCAGCTTGACTGTAATGCCCAGGGCTTGGTACTGCAGCTGTTCTTGCTGACAGTGGAAATTCGAACGCTCGAACGAATTCTTACAGGTCGCTTTTCCTGTCCGGGTCTTGCCTACATAAGCATGTCTGAGCATTCAATTTCGCATGCTTGTTCACTGGACAAGAATTGCGTCGTTCTGAAGAGCAATGACGTCGCCGTTTGAGTCTGTGTATGTTTCCCATATATCTTCTCTTAACCACGAAGTACGCGTCTAGATACGAAAGGTGGTTCTTGTTCGGCGAAGATAGTTCTTCTTCATTAGACACAACTAGTTGGCAAGATTGCTGCTCACCCTTGCATGCCCAGATGTAAGCACTGGTTAGTGAGCACCGGCTATGCTGCATCAAGCTTGACAATACTGTGATTTTTAAGCAGACTTCCGATCAGGGTAGGCTACTGTGCAGCATGTCAGCCCTACCTTGATCTGGGTAGAGGCCATTTCTAGAGCATCCTTGTCGCATGTATCTCAAGGCGAAACACAGTAAACTGGTCACAGCAAGTACTGTTGAGGCTAACAGAGCCCAGCATGAACAACTATTGTCAGTTCTTTCTCTCAACCTCGTAGGCTTACAAGACGTCTCTACCATCTCCATAAAGAACTTCACATACACCGCCGAGAGGCACATCCAAAACAGCATCCGTGCCTTCGTTCCAGATTTGCCTCCAGCTCAAGCCAGACGCAACTCCAGTCTCTGTAATCTGACCAGTATACCCATACCACTCATCCACCTCGTTCTTTTCACGTTCCTTCTTCGCTTTCCTCTTCGAGCTCCTACCACTCCCAGTACCTCCCTTCTTCCTTCTTTCCCACGTCTGCATCATCATCTCTCTGCGCTTCCTTTCCTCTAATTCTGCCACATATCTCTTACTTCCTCCTTTGCGTATGCGCCCGTTGATGTCCAGAATCGCAACACTACCCGCCTCATCGACCATGGTTTCCACTCTCTCGAGACCGAGTGTGAGGTATTCCACGTTGTAGCAAGCTAACGCCACGTATATGTAGATTAGCAACATCACAATCCAGGCTGGTATTGCCAACGCCCACCATCGATCCGGATAGTATGTTATGCCCAGCGCGTGCAGAAACGGACTAGGGAGGTACGCCCATAATATGTACATGACAAATGCTAGTGAAGAAGCAAGATAGAGCACAAATCCATAATATTCGTAGGTCGGGACCTTTGGCGCAGTCGGCGGTACCGGAGATGCTCTGCGTGCTTGCTGTGCTACTTGTGCTTCTGTATCGTTGGGTGTCTCGTCGACGTCTGAAGAGTCAGGTGAGGTCGGTCTAGTCGAGGCTGTGCTGCGATTAAGCAGAGAAGGAGGGCGCAGGAGGGAGGTCAAACTCGGCGAAGGTGGGAGCGGAGTAGGAGGCTTGTTGTAGAAGGGTGGGTATAGTGGTCGAGGTATTGGTGGTGGCATGCTCGAAAGTGATGTCGTGGAGTGTATACTTCTATGTAGACCATGATGATTGACAGTTGCTGGCATGGAGCTCACTCGCTGTACCGGATCGAGACCAAGCTCGTCGCCTTCTTCTGGTTCGTCATCCTCTGTGCTTGCAGAGGATGAGGCAGGAGAACTGTGTCTGGAGTAATGTGATTCAAACTCTTCGTCATCGTCTGGCTCTTCGTCGTCGCGATCACTATGCCCAAGCGCGAATGAGGTCCTTGTAGGTGTAGGTTCCTCTACCACATTTTCGGAAAGTTGACTTTGGTCTTTTGGTGGGACGGCTAGAGGTGCAGAAGGGCTATTAAGAAAGGGTCTCGAGGTGGCCGACGATCTCGCAACATTCTGGGAGTTCCGGTCTCGGTCTGGGACATCTCGTGAATGTCCATTGTGGTCTGCCATGGCATCAAGGTCGACAATGACCAGCTAACACTTGATGTGGGCATGTACATAGCTGGTAGCCTTGCTCGACCGTGGAATAATAAGTATGGGCTGAAATTGGCATTTCACGTTTCGCACGAAGCTGTGTACTTCCAGATTACTAGGAAAGGAAGGGAGTAACTCTTGTCGTCGCAACACATCCATTGGAGACTATCTTGACCTTTTCAGTATGCACGGCAGGTTCGTAACACCTTGAGTGGCCTAGGTCATCAAATTGCATAACCTTCACTCCGCCAAGGTACAATCGCGTCTCCAAGACTGAATGAACGTGGAACAGTCAGTAGCGCGGAATTGACCGCACTCAGACCGCTGTTCATCAGCGTTTACTGGCGTTCATCTGACGATTTGAAGCGGTTCGACACCGAACGATTATGGCCCAGTTGGTAGAAGCGACTGCTCTGTTGGACTATCACACTCTTACATCTGGACGCCTTCTTCGATAACTCTCCTGCAAGCGACGGCGTACACGAGCACAGAAATCGTCATATTTCCAAAACGCTATAGTGCATGTATGACTACGAAATAAGCACATATATATTATGTTCAATGATCAAAATCGAGCAGCACGATCAAAAACACTTCCATTCTTACACACTTCCAAGTCCACAGCCGCAGCTATCAATTGATCCGGCGTGCTAAGTTTACGAGCGTGGCACATGTTTAAGACTGGCACCAACATTGTCGGATAAGAGCTGGCAGCCTTACCCTCCACCCTACGGACCATATCAAGGTGGATCCGGGACGAAACGTTCGCAATACCTGACCCGACTGACCCAATCGACATTCAGAAGGGTAGCTTTCTGAAGACCAAAGATGTTCATATGAAGCTTGGGTGGCACGTCCTGAGAATCGAGATAATTCGCAGCATGATTGTACTCACGTGGAATGTAATGCCTTAGAGAAGAGTTCTTCGGTAAAGGTATTTAGACGCCACTCAACCCATCACAATTCGACGTTGACTCTCTTCGACCACGTCCAAGCCAGGTGCTACAAGGTCAAATTTCCCAGGCATGCTCAGAGATGTGCAAGCAGGTATTCATGATTGTGAGTCACGGCTAGATCGTCTCAGCTTCACCGCGGGACGTCCATGGCGGACGGGGTTTCCAATCAATATCACAGACGGACTTCCGCACTCAAATACAGGTAAAGGAAGTGTGTTTGGATTCAGAAATTGGTCTGACTGGAACGCGAACCGAACAAGCACGAAAAACTTGTTTTCATAGTATTAATTGGGAGATTCTTGTGCTTCTCTAGTTCTAACTGATCTCAATTTAGCATTCAAGGACTCTTCGACGACTATCCGATCAATATCACTTTACTGTATACAAACTTTGACAACAGCACGGCACCCGACCGCCTACCATAGCGGGCTCAGTCTGGCGGGCGGTGTTGGCGCAAATCTTCACTAACACAAGGCTTGTGTCTTCACTTGAAAATTTTGCGATGTTTGCGCTAGCGCCTGCACACAATAACACCTCAACTTTTTTTCTTCCTCCCTCTTCTCATCTTCACCATCGTATACAACATTAGTTGTATACACACGTTTCGCCCTCCTCTTGTTGTCTCGAGCAACATTTTGTTCGCTGCTAGTAAGTATTCATTCCTCTACTCATCCGCTGTGCATGCTTCTGGTAGCAGTACTGACCATGTGCACAGATTTTAATAGTGTTTTTTCAAGTCTCTGTTGGGTCTTTTAGATCCAACATGAGCAATCGGCCGGGCCGTCCCTCTGGGGATGACCCAATAGGCGATTCTTCTCCTTCGGGAGCTTGTGCTGCTGCTCAGCAAAATCCTTCTTTTTATACTCCTTCGGGAGTTAACCCTTCGGGAGTTACTGGTGCTGCTGCTCAGCATGATCCTTCTTCTTTTGCTTTTTCTGCTTCGGCAGGTCCAAGTGCTGGTTTACAGCAAGATCCTTCAATTTCGACTTCTTCAGATGTCGCACGTGCCGGTTTACGGCAAGATCCTTCCTCCTCGATCCCCTTACGAATCGCTGCCGCCTCTTCTCAAGGTCCATCTTCGAAGCGAGGTGCTCCCTCAAGTATCGGGAGCCAATTGAACAAGCTGGCTAAGAGATTCGGTCCAATCAACGTCGATGGGCTTTCTGTGGCGGCAATGAGAGCATCGGTCGAAAAGGAACTGGAGCGGGCCAAGGGTAAGTCACTGACACCATCCTCGAACCTGCCTCAAACAATACTGTCTAACTCAAGCTCAAGTGAAGGTGTAAAGGATGAAGTCCCTCCCACCAGCAACAATGGGTCGGATGGTTCTCAATCCAAGGACCCAGCAAAGAGAATAAGTTACCTAGAGGGATTTGCAAAGAGAAGACAGAAGGAAATCGAAGAACTGGAGGAAATTTGCGAGCAGCAACTTTCCGAGCTTAAGGACCAGGATCAAGAGCTTGATGAGAAGGACCAAGAGATTGAAGAGAAGGACGAACAGCTCAAGGAACAGCGTCAACTGATTGAGCTACTGTATCGAGAGATTGTGGAAAAGGACCACAAGATCAGAGACCTAGATCTGAGCCTAAACACCATGGCCACATTTGTTCCTGAAGATCGATTGCCGAAATGTAAAGCTGCTATTGCGCAGTTCACAACAGGAGTCATACTGGATCGATTTTCAACATCCGAATACCCAGACGACGACAACGACAGCGAAAATCCTCCCTGGACAAACGACGGTGTCGGCGGTATCTGTATTGAGCCTGAGGAGCAGGAACCGCGACTGGACATAGCTACCCACACTTCTACGGTGCCTGCGCCAGTGATGGAGACGCAGGGTGGATTTGTTATTCACCCGAAAAAGTCGAAGCCTGCTCCAAAGAAAGGAAAGAAAAAGGCATCTCGATCGTCTGCCAAGTCCAGACAGCACAGAAGCGATCACGAAGACCCAGCGACCTTAGATGCTCCGCCAGCGTCGCTACCAGAACGTGACTAGAGGTACGAGATGCTCCTGCACAAAGGTAAGTCATTTCTACGCCTGGCAGTGACTTTTACTAACTAATTTATCAGGCCCTCTCTCTATATCATCGATGAGTCTATCCCCAATGAAGGATCTCGTGGAAGCAATAGCACAAACATCGGCTTCGATGAAAGCAGCAAAATGCTCACCAGACGATGGCCAGCCACTTCAGAGCTCGAACAATGGAGGCACGCACATCGCGAGGGACGAAACAAGCCTTTTTGTGGAATATTAAGTACAACAGCGCCAATCGTCAATCTAGAATGTCTCGCTAACTCAAGTCAAAGACAAAAAGATCAATGCACGGAGAACTGCAAAGAGTTCGTGGAGAAAGTCGAAGCAAGGTCAAGGAAGAGCGTGTATCGATATTGGCTGCGAATTGTGTTGGTAATGGCTAGAATGCGAGATTGGTGGTGTGTCAGGACTATCTTCGAGCCCAGGTGCAGTGGCAGCATGGAAAAAGATATATATTTCCAGAAGGTCGAGATAGTCTCAATTGATGTGCTGTGCTCACTCTTCCCTTTCTTGAGCGTGTACAACTTCTTGCTACACGTAACTTGTCATACCTTCCCAACTCATGGATCCGCGAAGCGAGACGAGCTAGCTGTTCGCAGGTATTTTATGTCAAATGTATCCCCTAGGCTCGCATCTCGCAAAAGCGCTTGACTGACTCATTCAGTTCGGTCGTGCCGGCAATGGCAAGGCCCGAGAAATTTGTTATATGATTGCGACAACATCACTTCTCAATGCGAAAATTTACTGTGTAACAAACAATGCTAACAATATACCAAGACAAGATCATGGTAACACCACGAAATGTGCCATTGTGGTGCTGAGAAGCTCGATGCTGATCGTCATCCCTGCCTCCAGCACGTGCTGTCCGAGAATGGATAGCTGGCATGAATCTCCTTACCGTTAAAAGCTAGTAAAGTCCCCTACCAAGATTGTGACATCCCTACCGGCCTCGGTAGCTCCGTCTTAGTTGAACCTTCTCCCCTTGAAATACGAACGTAGCGTTTCTCTAGCCTGTTTGATTTCTCTAACAAGTGATTGCAAGGCATGAGCCAAAACCAGCAGCGCGCCATTCATACGAGCTAACGAACGTGCTCGAGCTGCATGGGAAGGCGCTATGAATGGTGTGAGTGGTTCCTGCATATGCGGTTTGCTGTATGGTAGCATTTTCAAGTTGCTAGACCGCTCAAAAGGTTGATGAGTCTAATGAAGATGAAACACGCTTTGCAAAAGTTCTCCTAACGAACCTCAGAGGACTTTATGCTAAGTTCCAGTATCCCTCTCTCCTCATATCATCCCTTGAACGAGCCTGCAATTTCACTAATTGTTCGTCCCGATCTATCCTTGCTCGATATTTCTCCGAACTCTGATCCAATCCTCCACCGATCGCACCAGATCCCCAGCTTGAGATCGCCCTCACTTCGACCTCTTGTTTCATTTTAGCTGTGAACTGTATGCTAGTTGAGGGTCCAGCTGTTCGAAATCTGGTAGTGAGCCACTAGCTAGCCCTTGACCTGGCTTACTGCGACAAGGATAGCACAGATCTATCATGCACGGCGCTACCGCTCGTGCAGGTCGGATTCTTTTCTCCACGATTGAGGTTGACTTATTCTGAACTACTTGGCTTGCTTTCCTTCTAGTTCAACACGAACCATCAACGGCCTGAATCATGGACAAAGAAATGAAGATAAGAGGCCTGGCCTCGGCGACGGTCAGGAAGCAGCGCATGCATGAACGCCAGAAACAGAAAGAGCTGATGCGCGAGGAAAGGGAAGAACGTAAGAGGAGGATGATAAGATATAGCGAAATATACGCTTCCAGTTCGGAAAGCTCGCGTTCGAATTCACCAGAGAATGATTCTACAGCTGATACACCCTCCGAATCACCTTCAGAATGCAGCATAACCACACCGTCAAACTCATTCTCACCCAACGTCGAGATCAGACTCCAGAATATAAACTTTACAAAGGATGTACTACTCAAGAAAGAGGACGAGGATGAAACCACATCGAAGAGACCGGTTCTGGATAGAAGGCGTTCGAAATCAAAACCCGCAGCACCGACCATGCTCGCGGCATCTCTGACTACAGTTTCTGATTTCCGGTATGACCGTTTCTCGACCTTCATCGAGCCAGTCAAAATACATGAGGCAAGCGAGAGTGAATCAGCATCTACTGACGAAGACGACTCGGACGAAGACTATTCTCCAATTGAAGTCGCAACACCTGTGGCAATCCGCATGCCAATTAGTCGGCCTTCTGTGATATCTGTAATCAGTCCTGCTGCTTCTGAAAGTGGTCCCCAGAAATTCTCCATCAAGAATATCAACACAATCATGATAAATCCTCCAAGACCAAGATTGGTAACCACAAAGACAGAACCGTCTCAGCCAAAGTCTCACCGCGACAGCGAATTCCTGACATCAGAGGCAAACCCACTAGAAGTTCCGACACCTTCCTCAGCGAGTGTTGTCAGTATCGAACCATCATCTACACAAAGTCTTCGAAGTCTTCCCGCTTCTGAGCAGTCTCCTGCGGACGGATATCTCAAAAAGAAATCAAGCATGCCAATGCTTGGCAAGTTTACTCATTCTCGCATGAACAGCATAAAGAACTTCATCAAGACACAATCAATCTCAGCTCCTCCACCTGCAATACCTACAATACCCTCTGCTCATCAAAATCGACCTTCCGAAAACATGAGCTTGTCATCACCTGGCTATGAATTCAGACCAAACGCTCCTAAAGTTCGTCCGGCTTCGCCTCGAAGGTCCTTGACCGAGCCTTCTCTTCTGAAGGTGATCCCGCAGCATCAGAGGCCTCAAACTGCTCGTACTGTAAGTCAAGCTAGTGCCATAAGTGTTCCAACCCTTCCTCCCACGTCCGTGTCGATGCCTACGGCAACAGCTACAGCTTCAATGCATTCCTTGAGCGAAGAGACGGAGCCACTCATGGACCGCAAAAAGTCGTTCGCGAATCTCAGACGGAGGAGCGGGAGTTTAGGTCAGGCGTTGAAGTTTGGCAGCAGCAAGAACAAGATCTCTGCTTCGGAAGCGCCACTTCCTCCGGTACCGACCATCAATGTGCCCGCAGAAGATTACATCGAACCAATGGACCATGCTCCAATCCCATCGAGAGCTTCGAGAACTGTGAGAAGGAGTGGTATGGGTTTATACTCGCCATTTCCGCAGGCACCGCAGAAAGGTGCACCTATCGGTCTTGGTTTGAGGATGTAAACACGATCTTGTATGAGATAAAGAGATAGGATAGGAAAATCTAGGTTCTCTGGGTGGGCAGGACACGTAAGGGAACGGGACTAGATCGGGCGACTTATTGAAAGCCGTTCTGTTACGAGATTACGACATCATTTTGTTATTGGGATTTTTACAAGCATTGCTGAGCGTTCAAGCTGCCTAGTTGGAAAAGCAAGTGATTCTGTTACACCAAGGCTGTTGGGTTTGGAAGTAGGTAGGGGTCCATCGTCTGCTATAAGAGCATAGGCTTTGCACATATGGCTCGTATCAGAGAGAACATTTATAGGAGGATCGATGGTTTATCGTCCAAATCTCATCCTGAGACAAAAGTGAGAAAGAAAATCATTGATTCCTGTTGGTCTTCGAACTCTGTAGAATTCCAACTCCACGTTTCTTCCATGGTCAACACGACTCAGGAAACAACACTACGTTCGTCTCGTATGGCACATCAACTACTGTACTGTTATATCCCTGGTCTGGTCTTTCCGTCCTCGCAGTCGTCTTCCGGCTTCCGTTTTCGCTCGCATCCCGTCTCAGCAAAAACGTTATGTATGCATATGCATGCATGCAGGTAATTCACCGTGCCACGTTTCTAAATCACTGTGTAAGAAAGGACCATAAGCCAATTTGGTCGACGATGTTTCATGACGTTCCCCGTCCTGCATGCGACGTTGTTGATGATAAGAAGCGTCGCCCAGTCTTTGAAGGTGATAAGATCGCGGAGTGGCGGTTTTGCAAGTTTATTCACGAAAAGCTACATTGCTGCAAATAAGACCCGCATCATCCACGTGGGACTGAACTCTGATATTGTTCAGACATTGAGCAGTACATATGAGCTGGATCATTTTGATGTATTTGCAATTGTTACAGACGAGTTGAGTTGCGTTCAGAAGTTGCTTTTTTCACAGTATCCCTCTAGCCCTATTGTAACACGTGGCCACCTCAGACATGTCTAACAATACCTCGAATGCTTCCATGCAAGTAATTCCTACTCATAGTTGGGTATCTCTTGTCGTCAGAATCTTTGCGCCTCAATGATCATGCTAATCTACATAGTTACTCCTTGCCTTCATCCTCGCTATCGGAAATTTCGTGTCGTCCTGCGAATCTGGACACCGAGGGTTCATCTGAAGGCTTCTAGCTCTCTTCAATGTTGCCGTCGAGGTCGACCAGACCTAAGCCGACATTGTCCTTAGGATCACTGTCCTTTACATCCTCAGTTGCTTTCATTAGGTCAAGCGCCTCTTCAGCCTGACTTGTCTCGTGCTCGAGGGCTGGTGGACCGTCACTAGCGGCGTCCTCTTCCTGGTTGGTCATCTCTCGGAAGAACTCACCATACTCTCCTTCAGCCGGGGATCGTGCCTCGTGACCCATATCATCATCTGTAGATGTGCCAGCCAGACCTGCTCGAAGATCATCTTCTCCATCGACATTGTTGTGGAAAAGTGGGAAAGAAGGGTCGGCGTCTCTACCACTTGAAACCCTCCTGGCAATAGCAGCTGATACCATGGCATCTCTCAACTTATGAGGCTGATCACTGGTTGGACTGAACATTGGCGAAGGAGTAGTCTCAACATAGTCATCTCCAGTAGCTGAAAAGTTGTTCGTGAAAATAGGTCCAGTACCATTTGGCAGACGATTAGCTGTGATGGGGCCAGAGTGAGTAACGTTCGGGTCCGCATCTTGAGTCAGTGTTTGCGCAGGACTATCCACAGAACCGCCAGCTGCAGGAGAGCCATTGAGTGGCCGTGGCATCAGAGGGCCAGTAGGATATGACTCTGTAGGCTTTCGTCGCATAGTGCCCTTGGTTAGCAGATGCGGAGGTAGATCTTCTGGCTTTACCACGCCATGCTCCTTCATCAGCTTCTGCTGTTTAGTAGGGCGAGGCTTCCTGGTTGACAAACTCTGGTCCAGGATAGGTGGTGGCTCTGGTGCGATAGGTCTGAATTTATGTAGCTCTTGCCTGAAGACGTTCGTCTCATATGCCAGCAAGACCTCAGCACCTTCTATCTTCCTCAAGTAAAACAGCATTTCAGGCATTTCCTCAGCTGTCCTACAGAGCTGGTTGCCATTTGTGTACTGCGATAGGAAGTCCCGAAAAGATTGTGCCTTGTCGATGATTCGATTGAGCAGATCTTCTTCTTCTGGCTGGAAGGGAAGACCGGGTATCTCATCTGCCCAGGCTTGGAGATCCTCGAGCTTTGGTCGTGCCGCATCTCGAGGTATCTTGACACGCCAATCACAGATCGGACAGGTGAACATCTCTGTCTCCTTGACCTTGCCACGTGCCAACTTTAGACATTTTGCATGATACCAATCATGACAGATTTCACATTCGATCATGAGACCAGCTTCAGGTTGACGACATAAGCAGAAGACCGGCTTCTCATCGTCGTTCAGGCCGGGTCGTTCTTCATGACCTTCTCCAGGGCTTGCTTCTCGTGATGCAGGCTCTACTGGTGCACGATGAGTATCATTGAGATCAAAACAGAAGCTGTTTCTCTGCTCCACGGACTTCATATGCTGTTCCAGAATGTGCAAGGGCGCATTTGCTTTGCCGAACAGTTTCTTGCCTTTTCGCATCCAGTCTTCGTGCTTCTTCACCTGTTTCTCGAGATCCGCAGCACCATGTGGCTTTCCGTTCAGTTCATCCAAGGTCTTCATCACGTCACGAACATGGATATAGGTAGGGCGTTTTCTAGGGTCCGGATCGCTGCTCTTCTCTACAAGAGTAATGATTTGACGCTTGGCCTCGCGATTCTTGGCTAAGATCCCATCCATTTGTGCCAAAGTCTCCTTGTTGACCGGGAAGGATTGTACCTGAACCTGTGAGTGAAGTGCCTCGAGCTGGGGGTAATGCACGTCTTCCGTCGCCATGATCTCTTTGGCTTTGATCTCCCAAAGATCGCCCTTTCGGACCATTCCTTGCAAGAATTCGACCTGAGGATGTGTCTGAATGATACCAAGGTCAATCGAACGTTGTAGAAGATCTCTACAACCATCGAGAGTTTGATTGTGCATGTCTTCCCTTGACTTCTCGACGAGATCACTCCACTCGGCTCGTTGATGCAACTTCTCAAGATTGGTCAGCTCGGCCATGCCCATCATGAAGCTTCGTCCTTCATCGAGCATGTTCTCCAACTCTTCGGCAGACTTCCTGATACGACCTTCGAAGACTTGCTTGACACCTTCACGCCAGTCGTCGATGGCAACGAGCTTATCCTGAAGTGCTTCCATCTGTGGCGCTGAAAAGCCGAGCTGTTCACCATCTTCAATGAGTTGCTTCATCCTATCAAGGCTCAATTGAGGCTCAGCATCTCTCTCTTCTGCCTTGCCGGTCCGGGTAGAAGATCGGCGCCAAGCTTTCTCATTCTTGCGTCTGTTCTGCTGCTTACGTGCAACATAGACATTCGCTTCATCGACCCATTGGTTACACTTTCGAACAAACTCAGCGAGGTCTCGTAATCCTTCCAGCGGGTAGTCTATCTTTTCGCCTTCAGCTAGCAGATTTTGTAGAGCCTTTAGAGCTGGTCGAGCTTCACCATCAAGTAGACTCTCTAACTTCGTATCCCAGACTTTTGGCACATTTGACTTTGTCACCACTTTCTGGACAAGTTGCGACAATTCAAGGTTGGTGTGTCTTATGATAACAATGTGACGAGAATCGTGAAGACGTTGTTCCGGTGGTACCTCGCAGCAGTCGAGAAGTTCTGGATGTAGCAGGCAGCTTATTCTTCTGGTCTTCTCACATCGGAATTGTGACTGGTAGCAGAAGGCTTTACAATGGCTGCACTGATAGTCTTCTTCCTCAAGGTTTTCATCTTGGACCAGAATATGCAAACCGCAATCATCAGGTACATCTTCTGCCAGTGTGTCAAAGGTGCAGTCTTTGTGCGGTAGGATCTCCTTGTGACGAGCCGTGAATTTTTCTCGACAAGCCAGCTCACGGTCTCGAACACGTTCAAGAGCAGGGGCCAACCATTTCGCGGTGTGGATAGAAGTATCTGATGCAGCAGCGGTAAAGAGGAGTTCTTCATGCGAGAAGCAGGGGTTCTTTTTGAACTGTTGCAACCTCAATACACCTTCATCACCAAAGGGCTCCCAATCTGCTGGTGCAAAGTTGACGGCTTCGTTGAGATTGAAGCCGTGATTGAACCCTGCGTGGTAGGCTTGCGGGAATGTGATGACGAATTGGCCAGCTCGTTGGTCTAATGCGTAGACATTGACTCCTGCCTTCCTAAGCTGGTTCGGAGGCAAGATGGTCACAAGCTGGAAGAGCAGGTCAGGTTGTGATTCAAACAATTCGGGCACAGCTTCTCGCATTGCAGCCTCGAAAGCTAGGGCGTCGGATCCCGGTATACCATACCAGGTCTTAGTAGCGCCAAAGTGCTGGTAATTTGCTGAGTATGCGTAATGATCTTCATTGTGCCAGCAGAATGTTGAGAAACACATTCCAACATATAGCCAGGGTACTGTCATGCCAGATATGTCGCCCTTGATGTGCCGAAATAGGGACTCAGGATGGAAGGGCATTACGTTCAGGTTCCAGGGATCTCGCGAGTAAGGATCGAGAGGATTCTTCTCGATCGTTGGAAAGCCACTACCGTGTGTAGTGGAGTGAATGTCAGCACCATATTCGACCTCGACGGACTCTGTAACGTCCTCGACCAAGCGCCAAAATTCACGCTCAACCTCATCTTCTGTGGGAGGGTGTAACTGACCATTATGGTCTGGTGGTAAACGTGCAGCAAAGTAGTTCTCCTTGAAGCTGTTTGCCTTTTCTTGAAAAGATCGCAACGAGTAGATATTGCCCTCCTCGAATCCATAGTCATTGCTGCCAACAAGACATTTAGAGCAATGCCATTCGTAATCGGGAACGACCGTTAATGGAGGATCGACGCAGTAACGATGATAGCCAAGGTCGCAGCTGTCGCAGATAAGGATATTTGGCTTGTCGTGTGACTGCGAACAGTGCTCGCACCTATCACCATGTCTGCGTACAGTTGATTTGCCCTTGGCTTGTGGTGTTGATGGCCGTACACTGAGGATAGGTGGATTTGGCACTAGCACGTCTTTCTTGGATCGCTTCGGTCGTCTATCATTGCCATGAGCGTCGCCGTTGACGCCTTCAGAGCTGTCGTCACCGTTGAGACTCTCGTGACTCAGAGCACGCTTCAATGGATTCCTGACACTCAGACCGGGGCTAGAATCTGGTGGATGCGTCGAATATCCGTTGGAATTGTCGATTGTGGTCACTATTGGTGCTGAAGGGACTGGCGCATGTGGTTCAGGCTTTACAGAGCTCTGTAAAGGGTGGTTTATTGCTGTAAAACCAGAACCGTTAACAGCCGCGAAACCACTTCCATTCATAGCGATGGGTCCACTCGAGGATGCCGGGCGATGTATGGCAGCTGAAGCAGGTGAATGTATGCTAGCTTGCGGTCGAGGAGTGTCCATCGACGCATTCAGAGCTATCGAAGCCTGAACCGTTGGTGAGCCACCAGTAAAGGCTGGCGGTGCTGACTGAGAAGGCGCAGGAATATTCATGGGTGATTGTGTTTGAGATAGACCTGGAGAATAAGACGAACCACCAGCAGTAGCATTGTACTCGAACTCCATCTGCTGATGTACACCAGGCTTCGCATACTTGAGCCACTCTTCATATGGATGTAGCCATCGCTGATACGAATTCTTGAGCGAGGTTGACAAGGACGACATGATCTTGCCACTATAACCCAAGTCTCGTCCAATCTCAGCCCACTTCTTGTCCTTGCATACATTCTGGAAACCGCCACGAACCTCAACGGCCTTCTTGAGCTTGTAGAGATCAAGCGGTCTCTTATCGACACTCGGGAACCGATTGAGGTGAGTTCCATACTGCTTGTGGAACTTTGCAAGTTGATCCAAGTAATTCAAGTTTGTTCTATTGGAACCCTCCACAAGGTTTATCTCTTGCTTCCGAGTACGGAAATGAAACTTCTCCGAATCGATAGCGAAGTCAGGATCCCAGGTATCCGGAGGAACAATCTTACAGATTCCATATTTGCTTGCCTTGTCGTATATACTCCTGATATATTCCATAGGGTCGCGAAATTCGGCTTCAGTAGGACGAAAGGTAGGTGCTTCTGTTAAGCCATACGGACGTGGTCTTGGAGGAGGATCGCGAGCTAGAGGATCGCCTTTTCGTTCGACAGTATGCAGGTCAAGCCTTCTGTGTTCGCGACGAGCGCTGTATGGGATGGAGGGAGGACCGACATTGGGAGTATTGCCATTGACTCTTGTGGTGGTGAGGGGCTTGTTGGCACCATTAAGAGCCTGACCAGCTCCTATCGCAGGCGGGTTCACCATGACGGCTGACAACTCTTCCCCTCAATACATTAGACAAAACGTCAACTCATGAATAATCGAAAGGATCGGAAGATAGAGGATGAGACGTTGTGTGGCGCTAAATAAAAAAGGAAGACGCGACGTTTGACAATAGCGACAGTGTCGACCCTCACTATGGTTTGATGCCTAGCGAAGGGCTGCAGGGCTGATGGTCGGGAAGTGCGAATAGAGCACCCCAGGAATCGTCGTGCACATGCAGATCCTTGACTCTGAACTGTACTGAAAGCATTCGCTCGAAGTCGGACAAGGCGGAAAGTAGATTATGTGCGTAGATAGCTTTGATCTTCGGAGATGGTGGATGTAAGAACAAAGGAAATCAAAATGCTCAAAGTAAAGCAAGAGCCGCCCGCAACTTGAACTGCGCAGGTTGCGACTTCCGAGTTGAAGGAACAGCAGTTTCGGCAAGAACGGTCTAGCTCATTTTCGCCTTGCAGCCGATCGTTGCCAAGCCAAGCCACTTACTGCAGCTTTCTCTCTACAAGTACATAGATACAGCACAAATTCCATGGTCGAGTCATCAATTGTATCATCCCTCTTGTTTTGTTTTCGCTTCACACGACCACATCTTCAAGTTAGGCGCATTCTGAATTGGTATGCTCGGTAAGAACCTGCATCAACAGGCACGTGAACCACATCCTTCAACTGTCCGTTGTCTTCCGTTGCATATTACACTAGCTCAACAATCGTGTCACTCTCGCCTGATATAGTTCTTGTATTGTGCACACAAGAGATGAGTCAAGCTTCGTATATCGTTTGTGACCGTCATTCGAGCTTCAGGTGGATTCTCCGATATTGGACAGCCAATCAAATACAGCGACGCGCTAAATCGTGATCTCGCGATTGCCTCGAGGTGCTGAGACAAGAATACGCGTCAAAGCGTTTGAGCTTGTGTGACCTGTGGCCGGAATATGGTCGAGTTGCGCAAATCTTCCTACGATAGCGCTGACCCCTTGACTGTTGCACATCCATACGACACATCATGGAAGTTCGTCTGAAGCCAGTACCAGCCTTCTATTGTTGCTACCTCTTGCGCTCCAGCATCAGACATTCGAGTCTCTATATCGGCTCAACCCCGCATCCCACGCGACGTCTTTCTCAGCATAATGGTAAAGCCAAAGGTGGAGCTGTCAGAACCTCGCGTCTCACTCTTCGACCATGGGAGATGGTATGCATTGTTGCAGGCTTCCCATCGAATATTGCAGCTCTGCAGTTCGAGTGGGCTTGGCACAATGCTCATCTGACCAAGCATATCTCAGTGGAGAACAGACTGTCACAGCCCATAGCTCGCGAAAAGACCAATACAAAGACCGGTGCTAAGCGTAAACGACCTGGAAGGCCCAGAACATCACTGGCAGACAAGTTGTCCAACCTGCATCTCCTGCTCCGAGCTCCCTACTTCTCTCAATGGCCACTTCAAGTACGATTTTTTAGCCAAGATGTATATCGTAAGTGGACTCTGTGGACTGACCGCGTTGATGAGCAACTCGATTCCTCAATCAAGGTTATCCTAGACCTGCCACAAATCGAGGATACAAAAGTCGTTTCCACGCAGCAGTCTACCAGGACTCGAAAGGCAGATTTGATAGGCAAAGGTGGAGTAGAAGGAATTGACCCGACCTATGCTCAGTTTCAGAACGTCGTATTGAAGCTCAAGACTTGGATGGATGACAAAGCACCAATGAGGTGCAATATCTGCAAGAAGAATATCGATTCGAGCAAGGACTTGTTCAATATTTGTATGACGCAGGAATGCTCATGTTTGACCCATGTAACGTGTCTGTCAGCTCATATGCTGAAGCAAGGCAAAGAGGTTGTTGTGCCCAAGTCTGGAACGTGTCCGGCTTGCAAATCCACCCAAGACTGGTCTGATCTTATGCGTGTCCTATCACTGCGTATGAGAGGCGAAAAGGAACTTAACAGGTTGCTCAAGCAGAAACGAAAGAGTGCTGCCGCAATAGCTGCCGAGCTTCTGGACGACGAGGACATGACAGAGTCAGAAGACGACGTTGATGAGGGCATGAATGAGGCAGACCTTGACAGCGATGTTGATGACGCAGCCTCTGTCACCATGGAAGATCCAGGTTCCGCCAAACTGCCCTCACCTCGATCAGCTGCAGTTCAATGGATTTCAGATATGCTCGAAGTGGTAATCGAGGACAGCGAGGATGAAGCTCCTGTTCTTCTCACGACTTCGAAAGGTTAGACAGTACTGGCACTCCTTGGGCTGCTGAATCAGCTCTCCGCAAATCCTGGTAAGCCGTCCGTATTTGAGTAGCAACCTCGTCTTGAGATGAACCTGCGTTGATTATCCTCACATTGAGATCTGGCAAACGCGTGAACAGTGACTTGAAGAGGGCGCGCACTCTGACCTGCATATCCTGCTGCTCATATCGCTCCTCACCATAACCTCCTCGCTTGGCTGCATCTTCAGAAGCAATATCCAGAAACAGCACAAGATCCGGCTTGGGAAGACCTACCTCAGGGTTCCAGCACCATTCTAGTGACAGGTGTGGGTTCTCCTTTGCTGCTGAGTAGACGGCACCGGAGAAGGAGTACCGGTCAACAATGATCGTACACCCTGATTGTAGATCGTTGAGGATCGCCTTGACAGCCTCCCATCTGTTCGCAGAGAACAACAGATGTATAGCCTCGTCATTTTGTTCAGCTTTCCCCTTGAGATATGCATTGATCATTTGACCTGTGTCTGTAGTCCGATCTGTAGATGATTAGCTCGTAATCGTTCAGTAATACATATGAGGCCGTGTACCAGGGAACTTGATGTACTTCACATCCATGCCTTCATCTCGAAGGTCTTTACACAATGTCTCGCATTGAGTCGTCTTGCCGGATCGGTCAAGACCTTCGACAACAATCAGCAAACCCCTCTTTTTTGCTGAGCTATTCTGTGTAGCTGACATCGATGGCACACATGAAGATTTCACCTATACACAGCAAATTGGCATAGCTGTTCTCGTAAGCTTGAGAGGAACCCGTACTGAGCTCACTGTCGCTCCTGCCGTAGCCCACACTCTTACCCTGCCAAGCCCTCGGGGTGGTGATTCTCCATCCGCTCCTTTCCCTGATCTCTCCATGCGACACGATCCGCTTACTATCTACCACCTCATCTTCCGCGTTCGACGACGACGATATCTTTATCCATGTAATGGCCACAGAACGTGCACCGAGCTTGCCGCCGGAAATGTTTAGTTTCGTGCTGCGGCATGGAGACTACTCAAAAGCAGGACTGAGACTTGGTCAACTGACAGTTCAAGGCCGATCTGCCATTTCTACACCGTCACTGGTCATTCCTACATCTCGAGGAGTAATCCCTCATATCACACAAGACACTGTCTCAAAATTGACGCGTCTGTCAGCAGTCTACGTCGCGCTTGAAGACTGTAAGTCCCAAATTCTGCCGTGCTGGCACAAGCTGACATTCGTTCACAGCTTACCATGGTTAGTTATTGAAAGAAGCCCTTCCAAGTCTCCCATTTTCCGTCAGAATCCTAGTCCTCCCAACTCGAAACTCCGTGACTTTATCGCTCTACCCGATCAGTGTTTGTCCATCCTTGGTCCACGGCGAATACCTGCCATTGAGACTCCAAATCAGAACTCGAACTCCTCGATCGCAATATGCACTTCTGTAGGCTTTCAGCTCCTGAATGTTGATGATTACGTGCAAAGCGCACAAGATCTGGGGCCTGACATCACGATTGGCCCTGCCGATATTGTGACCACTAAGCAAGTCAGTCAGAAGCGCATGGAGAAGAGTGCAGATCGTACACATGCATGGACACGAGATACATTGGCAGTAGAGCCAGAGAATAAAGAGTCAGCGTTGTTTGCGTCGCTACCGCCTCTGGAGCCGCAGCAACAGTCGTTCTATTTGTCCGACTTAACTGAGGAGTACAAAGGCCAAGTCGCTGGACTTAGCACGTATTCAGCTGAAACTGCCGCAAGTCTGCAAAATACATTGGAAGATCTACCAAGATTATGTCTGAACAACCCAATCAATCCTCATGAATTGCTACGTGTGATTGCGCTCGGAAATGATCTGGTTACTACTCCTTTCGTGACAGAAACCTCTGAGAATGGGATTGCGATGGACTTCCGATTTGCCGTATCATACGAAGCTCGGGATCAGAAGTTGGGCATCGATCTCTGGGATAATGCTCATGCAACAGATGTGTCACCATTGGTCAAGGGCTGCGGGTGCTACACTTGCACTAAGCATCACCGAGCTTACCTACATCATTTACTCAGTGCGAAAGAGATGCTCGCCTGGACGCTACTACAAATTCACAATTTCTCGATCATGGAGGACTTCTTCGAAGCAATACGAGAGAGTGTACGAAAAGGGACATTTGAGGAGCAATCAAAAGCCTTTGCTCGCGCCTATGACCCGGAGATGCCACGACCTACTGGGGAGGGACCTAGAATTAGAGGGTACCAGATGAAGAGTGTTGGTGGAGGTGAACCCAAGAAGAACAGAAAAGTCTATGGTCGTTTAGATGAGCAAGCTAGGAAGCTAGAGGAAGCCGAATCTGGTATCGCGACACCAGAAGAGGACGTGAATGCAAAGGATATTGAGAAGTTGGGATTGGGAGAGGTTCAGAATTGAGGAACCGAAGAAGCCGTCTCGTGTCAATGTCTCATCTCTGGTGCCGATATATTTATGTTTGTAGCTTTGCTCTTCACCATAGTCCATATCTGCACACATAGAGTAGTAGCCCAAGCCTAAGTGTCCAGGATCATAACCTGAAGTCCTGCAATGATGTCCCAATATTCGAGGCTTGGCAAGTCGTTGCCACGCCAACAATCTCGAAAGTCAACAAGGCCATTGTGAGACTGATCGCGAACCGAACCAGATAGCAAATAGCTCTCAGTAACTTCAAACTCACGTCGATGCTATGTTAATAGACTCGGAACAAGTCCACACTGCCACCTGAAGTAATGCTGCCTTCGTGCTACTTCAAATAACAACTGCGCCAAAGCGCCCAACCATTCGTTTACTGGGTCTTGCGATCACCCACAAATGGCAGCACTACCTACGAGATTCCCCTGCTGGTGTCGCGCAGTATATTCCTGGGGAGGAGAAACTAGCAAAGATTTGGGGTTCGTGGAAGGTGACCTGATAGAATGTCTCAACGCAGGAGATGGATCATGGTGGATGGGCAGGTTGCGACGGGATCCGAGACACATAGGAGTGTTTCCCTCAAACTTTGTGACTGTACTAGGTGAAGACTTTGTACCGGTCAGTCGATCTGTCAGTCCAATGCCAGCACGAACAGATAGCGGTTGTAAGAATTCCATCGAGAATCTGGAGCGCAAGAAAGAGCAGATAAAGAAGAGGAAGCCATTTCAGGGCTACAAAACTGCTGTCGGACCTGGAGAGGCAGCAAGAGCAAAGGCGTCTCCTTTAAAGAATGTAGTACAGCCTCAAGCATACGAGCCTGTGAATCCTCCTTCTACGGTCCTATGGCAGCAGACACCAAGAACGAACACCAGATCGCATTCACCTCTCCCACCAGAAGAACTTGGTTCACCACCACCACCTGCCCCTCCACCGCATCGTTCTGGTGTAATGAATGGGCATATCTCTAGAGCTGTCTCCCCAGCTCCGTCTCCATACGAGATGAATCAGAGCTATCCTACAATGTCGAGAACTCCTTCACCCAATATCGCATCCTTCCAAGGTCATACTCCTCCCATGATCAGAGATGCAATGGAGGATGTTATGTCTTCTTTGGAGGGAATGAGTGTTCAGCACGAGGCTATGGAACGACAAATCTCAAATCCTTGGTCGCCCGAAGCATTTGATGATTTCAGACAAGCCCAACCCCGACCAGGTCTGCGTCCTTTGACCTCTTTGGGTCTCGCCGCAGGGAGCAGTACATATTCTGAAGAGGCGAGGGAAAAATACAGCAGTAGGCACAACAGTCCTGATAGGTATGTCGATGGTCCACCACATCTAGAAACATATGTACAGCGAATGGAGCGGCAATTAGAAGAAAGAGCGAGACACAGAGAAGCCTCCTTGGACCCCGACGATCGACCTCCGCCACCACCACCAAAGCAAAACCCTTGGAACGCAGCTACAGTGGGTCGAAGATTATCTTTGCGAAGACCTAAATCTACCTACGATCTGACAAGCGGCCTCGATCGGACATATACCACAAAGACTAATTCTACAAACTCGAGCAGTGGTGTGGGTAGTCTTGCCTCATATCCATCGAACGCGAGCAGTAAGACTAGTCAAAGCATATTCAGTGGGTATTCTGCTGGTGGCTTCAGTGCAACAAGCGCTGGCAGTCTTGCGCGGAAAAGAAATGGCTTCAATGATTACGAACCAGCAGCTATCACTGCTAGGCCGACAACAAGCAATGGGATACGATCAGAAAGACCGAAGACACCAAATACAGGATATTCGTACCACCAGAGTCACGATCCCAGGGCAGGTGCAAGATCTGCTGTAGGCTTCGAGGATCGGCCTGTATCGTCTGCAGGTAGCATCGCGTTTAGCACACCAAAGGCCAAGAAGACAGGTCTGTTCAAAAAGCTGAACGAGACAGTGAAAACCAGCTTTGCCAGTGCAAGAAGCACCATTGCTCCGAATGGCGGCGATAGCACAGCTAGCTCGCCAACCAAACATTCCTACAACAATGGTGTGACCAGTATAGCTGGTGGCATGCATTCACCAACCAAAGGTGACAGGCACAAGAGCGCGACCTCGTCTGGATATTATGGAAGTGATGCAGCTCGAGAGATGGGCATGGATATGGGTGCTGGTGCAGATTGGTTAAGGACGAGAAGAGACGTGAATAGATCAAACACGCCTGGACCTTCTGAACGGCAAGAGCGAGCAGAGAGATGTCAGATGCTTAATGAGCCTGTCATATGTCCTGTCGATGAGCTTTACGAGACCGTTCAGGGAGACGAGGACGTCGATGGTGGACCAGTCTACCATCCATTTGCACTAAGTAATCCAAGTTTCACGCAGGTCGACAAAGCAGCAAGGTTCGTCACTTCTCTACCGAGCAGTATCACTGCTGCGTCTTTGGCTACGGGATATGTATGTCGGCCATACAGGACTGACGCTCAACGTGTTCGAGCTATCTTCATATGGTGCGCCGAAAGATTAACCTGGTCCGCAGACATCGAAGGTCCTTTCGGTGCTCGAGAACAGATGGTCGACACTCGACGAGTAATATTACAGAAGTCAGGTAGCAGTCGAGAAGTTGCTGCAGTGGTCATGGAAATGTGTCGTGCTGTAGGTCTACCTTCAGAAACGATTCACGGCTATCTGAAGCGACCTGGCGAATCGCTGGATATTGACGCTGCAACTCCGAGCAAATGCAACCACTACTGGAATTCAGTCCTCATTGATGGTGAATGGCGGCTCCTAGATTCAAGCCTAGCAAGTCCCACTAATCCTCAACGTTCTCTTTACTCGAACATCAGTCAAACTATCGCCGAGCCGTTCTATTTCCTTGCCAAACCATCAGAACTTTGCTGGACCCACGTACCTCTTGAGCCAAGTCAGCAATATCTTGTTCCTGCAATCAGCCCAGACACGTTGCTTGCATTACCAGCTGCATGTCCCCCATTCTTCCGTCTCGGTATCATGGTACATGCCTACGACACCTCACTTACCCACATGGAAGGTCTAGAAATGTCAACAATCACAGTCAATACTCCCGTCGACACCGAGGTCTTCGCCGAAGTTGAAGCCCAAGCATACGCACGCGACAATGAAGGTGATCTCTACGAAGACCCCGACACCATCACTCGTGTTCGTGCCCTCTCCCAACCAACGTGGTACCGCACCTCCTCCAACCCAGACGTCTTCCAAAAACGATACATCATCAAAGCCCTCCTTCCAGGCGACGAACAATCCGGCACCCTCAAAATCTACGCCGGCAAAAAAGGCCTAATGCACAGCGCCAAAGAAATCGTGCACCCCCTCGCCTTTGCCCTACCACTACACCACCAAGGCGAAAACCCAGCCTACGAATTCGTCCGACGACACCCTACACCACACGCTACCCGACAAGACATTTACGTCATCCAACCGCAATGCTATCGTCTCGACCGCGGTGAGAAATATGTCTTCTACGTCCGCCAGCACCCCGCCACCGTAAACGGTACACCCACCAGTGAACGTGACGGCTTCGACTTCCCTCGCCCAACATCCCCCAACCCCCTCATCCGCCCCTCCAGCGCAATGAGCATGACAAGCAGTGCCGCAGGCAGTGGTTCCACCCAAGGCTCAGACTACAGCAACCCCTCCCTCCTCCCCAACGGCGTCAAAATCAAAGAAAAATACGCAAAACTAAGTCTCCAGGCCCCTTCAGGACGCATCATACGCTTTACACGGAGCGAAGGGTGTCCGCAGAATAAAGCTGCGCAAGAGGTTGATGGGGTTGTGGTGGGGAGTGTGTGGGAGTGTCATTTGAAGGTCACGGAGAGGGGAGTGTGGAGGGGGTTGGTGCTGGCGGATCGGAGTGCGAGGTGGTGTGTTTGGGGGGAGTGGGAGTGTTCGTGAGCTGGGGGTGTCGTTCTTTATACGAAGTCAGGGTGTTGAGATTGATGTGGATTTTGGGACGTGTTTTCTGCTTTTAGTAATGGATCGTCAACGGGATGGAGTAGGAGAGGGAAGGGAGTTTTCAGGTCACGACTACATGTAACAAAAGTACTTACGAGACATGCGGCGTTGGGGTTGGTATATATGCACAATCTGTGCGGATTGGGAGTCGTTACGAAATACATCTTGTTAGTCTCCATGTGCTTGTAATTCTTGCTGTTCCAATGACGAGTTTGCCGAATCTAGTACAGTTCACTGTAGTACGTCAAAAGGCCATTGTAAAGGCAACATTCTTGTTGTATAAGGTGTGTCTCTATGATGCTTTTCACCTTCAAACCAAATACATACTATGGGTATCATCGTAAGTCGTCAAGAAACGCTAAACGCAACAATACTGCAAACTCCATTCTGCCAAATCAATCCACTACCTTCAACATGGAGTACGCCTTGTGCGAAATTGCTTTTCGAACAGTACTCATAGGATCGACCTTCTGCTTCTTCTTGACCTGTACAGTAGCCTCATCGTTTCCGTCCTCTTCTACCTCCTCCTGCACAATCTCCTCTTCAGCCTCTGGATCTTCAAATGCACCATTGTCAAGGAAGACCTTGAGCATACCTTGACTATAACCACTAACCAAAGAAGTGCCCTCCTGATCGGCAGCCACAGGTTTTGGAGCTGTTGGGTCACCATGTCCAGTTAGACTTGCTCGACCGCCTGCCAGGTTCCAGAAAATCAGTTGTGGCATCTGATACCCATACAACTCAAATTCCGTCTTGATACGTTCGTAACTGGTCGTCCATTCATCTGTTCGACCTGCTGCTGAGTTGAAATGCATATCACTGAACACGAAGACCTGTTTGACCATGTCCTCTTGTTTGACCTTGTGCTCTCGGGCCATAGGCAGTATCAATCTCTGAAACACAGCCACGAAATCGGTACTGTATCCCCAATGTGCACTTTCGAGATTACGTACCTTCTCCTGTAATGTTTTGCCTTCCACTTTCTCTACAGTCGGATCGGAGGCGAACGTGATGAATGTACCTCCAAATGGCGGCGCAGTAATTTCGGCAAGCAAGAGTGACAAACCAATACTCGAGTCCATGGGTGTGGTGCCGTCAGGGAAACGAGGAGAAGACATGCTTCCACTCACATCGCAAACTGCCATGCTGTTTTCAAGTTTGCCCGACTCCTTGACACGCTTGACGAGGGAGTTCCATTGTCCGTCAAGAACCTTCGCACCCATCTCACTTAGCTTGTCATTAACCATGAGCTTTGCACCACGCTTTGCGCCTTTCCTTGTTCTCCTAGGAGGATGTCCGAACTGACCTGTGCGTACTGCACTAATGAGCTTGGAAGGGAGGAGTGTAGCACCTGATATGTTCTGCTTGCCTTCTGCCACATTGGTAATGTATGAATTGAAGCGATCTGTATCTTTGCGTGCAAATAACGATGCGTATTGATTCATAGCAACTGAGGGGACATGTTCGTACTTGATGTTCTCGAACTTCTCAGCCGAGATGTCTCTCTCCACCACTTCCAAGACTTTACGTAAAGCTGACACTTCCTTTCGATATGCTTCTCGGGCATGTCGGAGGTAGATCTCTCTATCAGTGACGTCTTTGAACTCAGTCTGAGGATGAAGTATTTCTGCAATTGAGGAAACCATGAATGTGTGCTTGTCATGAGAAAGATTGGATGACGGTGTCCACTTTGAGCAAAGTGAGATCCGTCTCATTAACTGCTTGTCTCCAGTATGCAGCAAGACAAGATCAGCTTGCAATTGCTCGGCGAATAGACGTGCAACTGTCAGATGTAAAGCTCTATGGAGAGACTGGGTGTCGAAAGCCTGAAGTGCAGCAGTGTGGCGATCGGTCCTTTGCTGCTGTCTTGCTTCCTTGGCTTTGGCTGCATCCCAAATCTTAGTGGACCTCTGTCCGTTCTTTATATTCAACAAGTGTTCGGGGTCAATGTCGACATTCAATGAATCGTTGACAGAGAAGACGACGAGATTGAGCAGATCTTTCCAGTATCCATGGGCAACTCCATTGTCGATATCGAAAGCGGTAGGGTCGTCATGTTTCTCAATTATCACCAGATCATCCTCCTCTTCTTTCTTATCTCCTGTTTTCTTCTCAATGATCGGTCGTGTAAGCCATCGGAGATTCATCAATAGGGTGACTGGGTGATTCTGGGCAAGCCAGCCGAAACATCTGTAGGCCGTGTTTCGTGAGCGCTTGCCGATGTGAATCGATCTTGCATTGAAGATGATCTTGAGCGTAGATAAAGGGTCTTGTCTCCAGGCGGCTCCAAGCAACTGACTCAAATGCTTACCACAGGCAAACTCTTCGAGCTCATAGAACAGATCCACGAGTGGGTTCTTTGTTAAGCGATAGGCAAGGTCATTGTTCGCTGTCAGCATCATCTTATTCATGCTGCGAGATCTTTCTCGATGCACACCCTGAAGTCCTTGTATGAAAGGGTGAGTTTCGGGTCCTTCCTGACTATTGGGGACATCTCTTCGCGGCTCGAGATCCATGTTATCCAAAGCACGCTGCACTTCTTCAGGTGTCATGGGACCAGTCGACGGGGTAGTGTTTTGATCTTCAAGATTGGTGGACTGTTGTCCTGATTGGTAAGCTTCTGATGTGGTATCCGTGTTAGAGTGCAACTTTTTGACATCTCGGACGAATGCCTCGAAGTCAGTATTGCCCATAGTCAACGCAGGGTGCTCTGGGATAAAGACTGGAAAGCTGGACTTCAAGAAGCCAGGTTGAACTTGTGTTGAAGCAGCCATTGACAGATTAGTGATATAGTGTTATGAGAAGCTTTCCTGGCATAAAAAGCGGTTGACGTCGTATGCTCGGGCAAATAGAGGTCGAGGGAACTGTGTCGCAAGAACGATGGACAGGCGAAGACTTTGGAAAGAAAAACTATGATATAGAGAATGGTAGGAAATCTACGAAACTGGATTGAATATAGCATCCAAAAGAACTTTCTGAAGTGGGTCTCCCGATGGTGCCTGGCAGGTCAATTGAGCAACGATCAGTCAATTTACGAATCAGATGGTGTGTATGAGTCATACCAAACTTGAAGCAAATACTGTAGAGCAAGTGCTCCGCAATCCGTGTCTATACTGAACGCGTGAAAGGTGGGAAGTCGCGTGTTTTCGTTTCTGCAAGACTCATAGTTGTGGAGTATCAACCATTCCTCATCTGGGATCCAGGCAAATTATGCCAAGCAAAAAGCTCGAGTTAGTGCCCATCAGCATACCGAGAGGGGAACACGAGGTCAAAGGTTGACATTCTCAGACGAGTGCAAGTAAGTGGTGTTGGCATTCTGAAAAAGCAGGCCATTGGTTCTCTACAGAAATCAAATATGTATCCTTACACTTATTATCATTGTGTAGACCTATTGTATGACCGTATACACTTCTTGTCTATAACTCCTCCTGTAGCTCGTCATCTCCCGTATATCCGTCCTTCGGTACGTATCTGATCGGATCCTTAGCGCCGACCTCCTCTACACCCTTCTCCAGAGCATTCAAGAACTTCTCCTGCCTCTCCTTGTCACCTTGGAACAGATGCTCGGCGACCATACGTCTTGGCGTTGATGCCATCCAGTCAAAGAGACTGAAGTCCAGGAACTCATCAGCCCTGAAGATCTCAAGCACTTCAACCTCTTCATCATCGCTTAGATTCTCGATGAAGTGACCCATGTTCTTCGGCACAATACCGACATCACCCGGACCATAGTCGAAAGTCCGTGCATTGCCCTCAGAAGCGAAGATGGTCACTCGAGCTCGACCTTTGATGAAGAAGGACCACTCGTCTGCTGTTGGATGCCAGTGCATTTCTCTCATAGCACCAGGATTCAGGGTCAAGTGGGCTGCAGCAACAGTCTTGGAAATCGGGAAAGTTGTCTTGGAATCAGCGATGCGAACGGTACCGCCAGTCGTGTTTTTAGGCTCCTGAGCCAGCAGCTTGTGTGTAAATTGCAATTTGGACTTCTTGATGCCATTTTTGGCTGAACCTTGTGGACGCTCCTTTTCGATTGGACCTGGCATTGAGCCTTGGAAAATGTACTTCTCTGACTTGGGGATTGTCTCGAACACTTCCGGAGCTATTCGAAAGTTCTCAGCCAGAACTGACTTTGGGGTATGAGCAAGCCAGTCTGTGAGGAGGAAAGTGGAATCCTCAGAAAAGTGTCCATCGTCGAAGATCAGGAGAAACTCTGTGCCGTTTGGTGCCAGTCCTTGGAGGGAGTGCGGATGGCCAGGTGGGAAGTACCACAGGTCGCCCTTCTCCAGCTCCTCGATGGCGTTCCCTCCCTCAAGATCAAGCGCGGTAATGCGTACTTTGCCCTCGAGTACGTATGCCCATTCGGCTTGCATGTGCCAGTGAAGTTCTCGAATAACACCTTCGTCGAGACGCATGTTCACGCCTGCGAGCTCAATGCTGGTAGGCAATTCTCGGATTGTGGTTTGACGAGTCCATCCTCCTTCCTGAATAGTGTTAGCAGCAATCAGAATGCAGCGACTTGACTGACTTCGATCCTGATGTGGCTGTCCGCAAAACTCCATCTCATGTTCTGGAGGGCGCCATGATCTGTAGATGGAGGTCTAACAAGATCTGGATTCTGCCTGCTTCGAGCTCTGTTCCATGGTCCGAGAACAGAAGTACCATCACCATTTCTGTATGGTAGAGGATCTAGACCTTCACCCTCAGAGTCGACCTTGCGATCATACTTATCTCGATACTTTGGGCTATATGGATCGTGAGCTTTGACAGCTGCCTCGGGCTTGCCAAGCAAATGCTGCTTGCTCCAGTATGGTGTTACACGAGCGTCAACGAGCCCTGACAGTGTGAGGAGGCATATCGCCGATGCTTGGAAGAACTTCATAGCGATGGACGATGATCAGCTGGCGTATCGATGAAGCAGCACGAAGGACGAGTCCTCAATGTCATCCGGAGTACCTCGAAGTCTTTTATGAGGTACCTGAGTAATCAAGCCGCTAGCGAGTAGATCTTCTGGCGAATAGCTTAGCCATTTGCGACAGTGTCATTGGCCTGAGTCGCAAGGTGGAGGAGGAAGGTTTGTTTTTGGAGTACCCCGTAGCAAAATACGTCAGAATATGCTGCTCGGCACAACGTTTTGCCAGCAATCCGGGATATCCGCTTGAACGTTATGCAGCTGAGAACTCTCCACCATGCAATTCGTTGCCGAGCTTGAGATCTCGTGCTAGGCAATCTTGCCAAGCTTGCTATCTCAGCTGTAGATGCTGTATTGTTGACTTTCTCCTTTCTTTCCGTGTAAGTGATCGCGAGAATGAGTAACAACAGGAGCTACGGAACAGGTAGTAACATCATCAATTCGAACGTGCCACCAGCACGTGCAACAGAACAAGATGCTCTGCTGCCCAAGAGAAACGACAATCAAGGCCGTGGATTACGAGAATATGCTCACGTCAACGTAAGCAGAAGGCGGGCTGATCTCGTCCTGCTCTTCAGCTATATCACGACTGGATTACTTGACAGTACAGCAACGGCAGTGTGGGGAAGTTTCGTATCAATGCAAACCGGTAACACGGTATATGTTGGTCTTGGCCTGGCAAACCCGACCCAGTCGACAAGATGGATCAAGTCAGGAACGTCGATATTGGCATTCTGTGCAGGATCATTTTGCTTCGCGCGGTTTCATCGAGCATTTTCAGTTCGAAAAAGATGGGTTCTGATTGCTTCGGTGTTGATTCAGACACTTTTCGTGGTAGCTGCAGCGCTCATAGTCAGCTTGACACCGAGGGAGACGAACCCAACCAGCTCTAAGAAAGTGCATTGGCATGTTGTATTGCCGATCGGATTGGTGGCATTTCAAAGTGCTGGACAGGCCGTTGTGAGCAGGGCCCTCAACTTCAACAGCCTCACAAGTGTAGTGCTTACCAGCATATATTGCGATTTGTTCATGGATGCGAAGCTCTTTGCTGGTTTGACAGAGAATGCTGAAAGAAATCGGAGAATAGGTGCACCGCTTCTCCTTCTCGTAGGAGCCATCATAGGTGGTACGTGGTCTAGGACAGGAATTGGCATTACTGGTGCGCTCTGGACCGCGGTTGTGTTGAAATTAGTCGTTGTTGCATTGTGGGCGCTTTGGCCAGCAGAGAGAGAGGATGATGAGTAGGATGCCGGCTTCAATCAATGTTGCGACGCGCTAGAGCCACCCTCTGATGAGTACAGACAATGCCTAATTGGTAACCACTTGTTGCGGCGGGTGTATCGCTGCGGAACGACTGCTTCGTAGTGTAATGCTTGGATTGATGTCATACTCGCGCTGCATGATGGTATCTTGGAGACCTCGACTTGGTCGGGTTAACAAGGCTGGGAATGCCAATAGATGTGTAGCATCATCTGTCAATGTCCATTGTGCTGTTGTCTCCTGCTCCATTGACATGATGCTCCATCTGAGTCTCGCCCATTAGCCCAGCCTCGGAACCACCACTCTGACAACCAGGACAGTTGTGGACAATCTCATGTGCGAACAGGTCACACTCGATGCAGAAGTGATGATGGCATTCGATGCACTGGTATCTGCTACTATTTACAGCTTCTTTGCCAGTTTTGTCAAGCCACATCTCTGAGGAGGGTGCTGATGGAAATTGTCGCTGACAGGCGAAACACTCTGTACTTCTGTACGCTTCTGACCACGGGACCTCAGTCCAGTTCCTGAGTGGGAAGAGATGGTGGTAAGAGCGCGCAAGATGTGTTGACAAGATCAAAGTGAGTCCACAAGCCGGACATTCAGATGGAAGACCACAAACTTTGGTGTTGCATCTTGAGCAAAGATATCCCTCCCTGCAGGGCCGTGAGTGACAAGCGCATAGTGAGGCGTGTTGGTCTACCGTTCGTGAAGGAAAGCCCATCATCAGTAGGCTTGAAGCGCTTTGTGCTTGGTCATATGTTGCAGGAGGAGTTGTAACAGTCATCATCAATTCTTTGAAGTGTGCTTCATGAAGGACGATGTTGTAACCACTGATATCCCCGCCATTTGTTTTACTGACCAGTTCTCGACAGATAGCCACCTGAGCCGCGAGACCGATTACTTTAGCATTGATCTTGTCCGCGACTAGACTGTCAATTGTCTTGTGTACATCTCCTGGGTCAACGCTGTGCAGGGCGCTCATTATCAGAAGGATTTCTCGGGTGCCATGGCTCGGTGCATGAAACAGCGCAGCCCTTGCCATCTCCAAAGCATTCTCGAGAGACGGCTGACCACTTGCATTCGCTGGTTCTCTCTGTTTATCGACTGCTTTGATGTGCTCGGTAGGATTGCCTGACATATCACTGATAGGTTCGGCCACACCATTTCGCATGGCTATTATGCCCAGTTGTGATATAGGATTCTGCTCAAAGTATTCCCGAATAAAGGCTTTTGTGTTCAGCAGGGTCAAATGGTATCGAGTCGGCCGTAGATCCTTCTCGTTCGTAGAGAGCGACAAGTCGAGGATGAGGATAAGGTGACGAATGATACCTCGTTGTAATGGTGTAGTATCCTTCAGCAGTCTGAACCATTGTCAACTCACGGTTTCTCTAATGACCTGTTATTTCGTACCTCTTCCTCTTCTCTGCTTCCGAGATTCCCGTAACGATGAGGTTTCCACTATCACAATTAGATCGACATCCTTGTAGACTATGATGACCACGACTCTTACTCGATCTCTTCTATATCTTCCCATGTCCTTTGAATGCCGAAGTCCTGCTCACCGGCCTGAGCATCGTCCTCCCTGTCTGCGACACCATCTCTGTCAGCCCCATTACTGAGGTTGTTCCTCCTACTTGACATCCCAAAAAAAAGAAGGAAGTATACTTGGAAATTGACGAGGAATGAGGCAGCCTATCGATTTGGAGACCAAGAAGGCGTGTGGGGATTGGTTGAGCGTGGAGTCAGGCGCGACTTGCCTCGTTCCTTCCCACACGAGGCCTGGAAGGAGCTTAGAACAAAATCCTGACGCCTAAAGCAGCCTATAATTCAACCATCGCGCCTGCCCGAAAACTCAGTGAAGAGGCATCCGATAAGCAGCTTATTAGTAATTCATACATTCAACGCATCAAACGGATCAACAGCGATAGAGATAGATACACTGCTATTCTGCCTCGCTCTGTTCGATGGTCAAGCTTAGACTCACATTTCTGCATTCCTTAAGGGCTGGTCCTATCACTTCAAGTTTCCCGAGACATTCGACTTTTGTAACCCCTCGACAATCCCCTCCACTTTCAGCATCATTTCTGAGAATCAGTATTCAAGTGAGAAACTGTTCCTTTGAACGACAAGCAAATATGGCTAACAACCGGG
This sequence comes from Lithohypha guttulata, assembly GCF_036872675.1. Taxonomy (NCBI): domain Eukaryota; kingdom Fungi; phylum Ascomycota; class Eurotiomycetes; order Chaetothyriales; family Trichomeriaceae; genus Lithohypha; species Lithohypha guttulata. The sequence continues at coordinate 685,958 of NW_027042755.1, read as the reverse complement.
ACATCTTGCCTGCCGACATCAAACCACTAAACTACAACCTTTCGCTTTCGAATTTACAGTTTTCTGGTGATTGGAGATATGATGGAATTGTTCAGATTACGTCCAAAGTTCAAAAGGAGACCGATGAGATCACCCTCAACGTGAAAGATATACAGATATCGAGTGCTTCCGTTGACAATGGTGAAGATGTACAAGATGTTACCTACGATGAGAAGAACCAACGAGCTACCATCAAGCTACCAAGCAAGCTTAACAAGGGGAACACCACAATCTCGATCAGATTCCAAGGCACCATGAACGACAAAATGGCAGGATTCTATCGAGCTAGATATCAGCCAACAGTAGAGGCTGCTAAAGGTACTCCTAAGGACGATAAGCACCATTACATGTTCAGTACACAATTTGAAGCCTGTGATGCACGAAGAGCTTTCCCTTGCTTCGACGAGCCCAATCTAAAGGCGTCCTTTGAGTTCGAGGTTGAGATTCCCGAAGATCTGGTAGCCCTGAGTAACATGCCAGAAAAGTCAACATCCAAGGGAAGCAAACCAGGATTGAAAAGGGTCTCCTTTGACAAATCCCCTGTGATGAGCACATATCTATACGCCTGGGCTGTAGGTGACTTTACCTATGTGGAAGCATTCACGGAGAGAAAGTACAACGGGAAGAACATGCCAGTCAGAGTCTATACAACCCGAGGACTGGAGAATCAGGGCAAGTTTGCATTGGAGCATGCTCACAAGACAGTTGACTACTTCTCGGACATCTTCGATATTGAATATCCTCTACCCAAGTCCGATCTCCTGGCTGTACACGAATTCGCTATGGGAGCCATGGAGAATTGGGGTCTCGTGACTTACCGCACGACCGCTGTGCTATTCGACGAAGAGAAGTCAGATGCTCGTTACAAGCAACGAGTGGCATATGTAGTAGCACACGAACTGGCTCACCAATGGTTTGGAAACCTCGTCACAATGGACTGGTGGAGTGAGCTCTGGCTGAATGAAGGCTTCGCCACCTGGGTGGGATGGCTTGCGGTTGATCACATTCATCCTGAATGGAAAGTCTGGAGTACTTTTGTGGTACGTAAAATGACAAAAGGTATATCAATGTTCTTTGGTTAACGAGATTTTAGGCTGAAGGATATCAAACAGCATTGAGTCTAGACTCTCTACGATCCTCCCATCCTATCGAAGTTCCTGTCAAGAGTGCTCTCGACATCGATCAGATCTTCGACACGATCTCATACCTGAAGGGAAGTTCTGTCATTCGTATGCTGAGCAACCACTTGACGGTCGAAATCTTCCTCAAGGGCGTAAGCAACTATCTGAAGGCACATTCATATGGCAACGCAACAACGGACGACCTTTGGCTAGCTTTGAGTGGTGCATCTGGACAAGATGTCAAGACATTCATGGACCCTTGGATCAGAAAGATTGGCTTCCCAGTCGTCACCATAGCAGAGGAGCCAGGTCAGATCTCGATCAGACAATCACGCTTCATCAAGTCGGGTAATGCCAAGGCTGAAGAGGATGAGACTTTATGGTGGGTTCCTGTCGGCCTGAAGACGGGTGAGCCGGCAAAAGTGGTTCACAGTGAACTTCAGCAAAAGCAGGATACTATACGAGATGTGGATGATGCATTTTACAAGATCAACGCTGATCAGACTGGCTTCTATCGCACGAACTATCCACCGCAAAGACTTACAAAGCTTGCAGCCGCGCGAGACAAACTATCGGTTGAGGACAAGGTCGGTGTAATTGGCGATGCTGCTGCCCTTGCAATTTCTGGTGATGCAACCACTACGGCGCTCTTATCGTTTGTCGAAGGCTTCCAGCAAGAGCAGGATTACGTTGTCTGGTCACAGATCCAAATGTCTCTGGCAAAAGTAAGGGCAGTTTTCTCCGAGAGCAAGAAAATAGCCGATGGTCTCAAGAAGTTCACATTGAAACTCAGCACGCCTGCTGTTGAGAAGATTGGTTGGGAGTTTCCAGCAGATGAAGACTTCTTGACAGGACAATTACGTAAGCTATTGTTGGCAATGGCTTCAGGAGCTGGCCATGAAGGAACTATCAAAACTGGAAAGCAGAAATTTGAGTCGTGGAAGGCAGGTGATTCCAAGGCAATCAACCAGAACCTTCGTTCTACCGTCTTCAACATGGTCGTTGCTAATGGAGGCAAAGATGAGTACGAGGCGATCAAGAATGAGTACCGGGTCACTCAATCTGTGGATGGTAAAGAAGTCTGCCTGGTTGCCATGGGCAGAACCAAAGACTCTTCCTTGGCACAAGATTTACTCAACTTTGTACTCTCAGACGAAGTACCCGTCCAGGACTGTCACAATGGACCAATGGCGGTAGCTGCAAACAACGACACTAGAGGAGAGATTTGGAAGTTCCTGCAGCAGGAGTGGGATGGCAAGATGCAAAAAGTTCGAAGCAGTGCCACAGTCGTTCTGGATAGATGGATCAAGACAGGCTTGAACCAGTTCTCAGATCGTGAAATTGACCAACAAATTCAAGCTTTCTTCAAGGACAAGGACGTTTCTGGATTCGATCGGAGTCTGGCGCAAGCTTCAGACAACATTGAGGCAAACGCACGATACAAGGAAAGAGATCACGCTGCTTTGCTGGAGTGGTTGGAAGCAAACGGCTATGCGTGAGGTCGAGGAATAAATCTCTGTAGCATGTCTGTTGTCGTAGTAGGTACTTCTATGTAGATCAAATGATATGGTCAGTACTTATAAGGAGGATACTTTTGACCTTATCAGCTGTTCGTACCCTGCACGAGTCAACCACTTCATTGGCTGTTTGGCAATTAGGTATCCACCCCTGGCACGTGAAAGTCGGCTCCTGCCCTGTTGTGCCTCAGCCTGCGAATAAACGGTGCCCGTTGATGAACGTCGTCGTCAGCGTCACTCGTCTATATTGCTTCATCCCTCTTCTCGCCTGTTCGAAACAATCGCAATTCTCAAACATTCCCGTTCTACACGTTGATCATACATAAGCCGACCGCTCCCTACGTAATCTCTCGTCTACGCGAATTCACTTATCAAAATGCAGCCAGAGTGGTTAGTTGTCTGGAATATGCCACTCAAAGGAACGTTGACTAACGTCGAGGTTATAGAGTCTTGCCTTCCAAAGATCAACTGCGGCGTGCAAATCCACCCGCGACTGATAGACACTCATTACCTGGATTTGGCTGACACGGGCACCCAGATATGATTACCTCTTCAAGCTTCTGCTTATCGGTGATTCTGGTGTCGGAAAGTCCTGCTTGTTGTTGCGGTTTGCCGACGACACCTACACCGAGTCCTACATCTCGACCATTGGTGTTGATTTCGTACGTCATTGTCCTACTACTCAGACAGTCATACTCATCTCTTGAATAGAAAATCAGAACAATCGAACTTGATGGCAAGACAGTGAAGTTGCAGATCGTATGTGTTGCTCAAATCCTGGTAAACTCTCGATGGATGGCTAACGTTCTATAGTGGGATACTGCCGGTCAAGAACGATTCCGAACTATCACTTCTTCGTACTACCGAGGCGCCCACGGCATCTGTGTTGTATACGATGTTACAGATATGGATTCCTTCAACAACGTCAAGCAATGGCTCCAAGAGATTGACCGCTATGCGACTGAGGGCGTCAACAAGCTACTAGTAGGAAATAAGAGCGATATGTCAGACAAGAAGGTGGTCGAATATACTGTGGCGAAGGTGTGTACGGATAGAAAGACTTAGCTGCTGATGCTAACTGAATCCAGGAATTCGCGGATAGTCTTGGAATCCCATTCTTAGAGACTTCGGCCAAGAACGCCTCCAACGTCGAGCAAGCCTTCTTAACAATGGCCCGTCAAATCAAGGAGCGCATGGGAACAACAACCGTCAACAACAAGCCAACAGTTCAGGTCGGTCAAGGACAAGGTGTGCAGAGCGGGTCTGCTGGTGGCTGCTGCTAGATTACAGCTTTCGATCTCGCTATGCATTTTCACAACTTCAAAGAAACAGGATCTTCGTACACCAGAACACCTATTGGTGGGCCACACAGATTCAGCTAAAGCACCCATACCAAGTCCTGACTTTCTGGCGTTCAGGCGCAAGCAGAGGTGCATTCTAGACTGAATCATTTTTTGCCGGCGCATGGTTTGGTATATTGGGCAACCATAACGCTACGTAATGAAGTGATCTATATCTCACGATCGTCCTGTCTGGTCTTCACTGCATCCTGAGCTGCACCTTACAAATGAGTGAATCCTGTCCTTCAAGAGCTGACCTGCACTGTAGGGTCCTGGAGAACGATCTAGTGCAAAGAAATATTGTGATTAGCTGAAACAATCCTCTATCTTTGGGGCCGCGCAGTGCAAACGCTCTCAGATGAGCTCAAACAATCCACAAGTGACTCCCTCTACACAGTGCTGTTACCCATGACGAGGCTCGAAAGCATTAGGACTATATAGGCAATACAGCTGACAGCTTCACCAGCATGCTGACGTTCAACAACACGTCGAGAGGCCTGACGGCGGGACCTACGTTGTCTGCTAGCCAGGTCAACTCTACACATTTCCGCTTACCACGACCCTGTCCTTCTTACAATGATGGCAGTCAACTCACCTACCTTAAATCAGATATATCAAACATGCCCTGGTGTACGACCACTACGGAGTCTCCAACACCTGCCTTGCACGATTCGCTATCGATTCCCTCATCTCCCTCCGAACCTGGGTCACAGCCATCGGATACCATAAGCAAAGAAGATGGTCCGCCTACAAGCGCCTCTGTCACCACGAATATCCATTCTGCCACGATGGCGCAGGACACTGCCCCTGTCACGACGTTGCATACCGAGGCAAGTCGTCACCTTGAGATCTCCACATCACTGACGCCAGCTGTTGGCTACTGACCTTTGGAATTATAGACAATGCTTTCAGGAATTCAGTCTGTAAGTTCTCTCAACAATCCAGCATCGATTTCCAAAGAGACAAAGACCACTACCATACGCACAACGACTGGTACAGGTTACTCACCATCAAGCGATACATCTCCAACCTCAAGCGAAAAGACAGCATCGGCATCCCAACAAAGCACCCTCCAGCTTAGGCCTGATATCATCGAAACTACGACCAGCTTTTTCGTGACCAGCATAATAACTGTGTCTTCTACTATGCTCATCCCACCATTCGACAAGGGTGCTACCAGCTCGATACCGGAGCCGGCGATTTACTTAGACGCTCGCTCTACTGTTACCATATTTGTGACCATGTCAACTTCATCCTCAGGTTCAACTAGTTCACTGGTAAGTCTGAAACGTTCTGCTCCCCATCTCCAACCTCCTGCTGCCTTTTGCACGGACTTCTGGAGAATATTGCGATGACGACGTCTTCTCTGGCTACATCATTGTCGAAGGTACCTGCATCGACGATGCACTCCTGCATACGGGGTCGAGCCCACCATCGATCAACCAGCGCGCACTTTTCCTGCCTACTCCAACGGATCTTGCAGTATAGAGACATGCCGAATTTTCTCAGACGCGTTTACATGCTCTTGTCAGTCAGATTTGACCTCACTTTCAGCCACACAAGTAGTTGATTGTTGAGTCAAAGTGTCGTCTTGCGCCTGTTGCAAACGCTATCGCCACTACCTGCGACATGAATCAGGTCAAACGCTGCGATGGCTACTTCTTGTTCCTCCACATCACTGTTAGGCGCGCCTTCATTCACGACATCTTGCTGAAATATCGACCAACCATATCATGGCTACAAGTACAAGCCTACATCCACCTGATATGACGATGATTTGCAGCACGTATTGCGGTACATCCTCTTACATAATAGATGGTCCTGGTGGTTGCCATTGCTCGTCTAGTAATGAAGTGGTTTCGATGACTACAACCAGCACAGTCACGATATGGACTAGTTAAATCACAAAGACTTTGATCCCACCAATGGTCGCCAGCTTTCTCACTCCTAGCTCATCGAGAAATACAACATCTTCAGGTACGATACTGACTTTCATGATTCTTAGACCCCAACACGAATCCCAGTATTAACGACAAGTTCCGGGTATGCGAGTATATTTACCCAATCCACAGCTACGCGTCCACCCACGATCACCGTGACGCTACCAGGCACAAGGACAACATTCACCACAGAACACCCTTCTCAGACTTCCCTCCTCGTTTCATCTCCCCTAACCACAGCCGCCACGCTACCGACTTCATCATTTCTAATATCTATAGTGACCTCGCATACAAGCACGTCATCAACAGCTACTCTAACAACAGGTACTCCTTCACCAGCGACTCCGTCACAACACCATGCAGGTCACGGCCCGCCACTACTCCTCCTCCTGATCATCATCATCGTCTTGGTTCCGCTGTCCTTCATGGGCACTTTCCTCCTATATCGTCGCTACTGTCCTGGGCATTACGCTAAGACCGATAAGTACTGTCCGTTCCGAGCGACTGCGCGTTGGATCGCAAACTTGCCTTTTGTTGCGGCATGGCGCGCCAGACGAGAGCGGAACAAGGGCATCAGAGATCGACAAAGAGAGTATATGTATAGACGGAAGAATACTTGGGACGGCAATGACAAGACAACCTCCAAGAAAAGCGAAGAACAAACCGCAGCTGAAAGAGACGAGTGGCTGCGACAAGATATGATCGAGCACTACAGAGGCACATCAAGGAGCGGAAACATAGGAGATGTTCCTCTTAAGGACATAGAAAGCAAGCAAGTTCCAAATGTGCCATTGCTGAGCCCTACGGGCAGTGCTCCTCCCGCATATCGCTCTTCCGTGGAAACAGCAGGTCCTTCCACGCCGCTCAGGCCTATGCATAGCAAGCCGTCGCTCAATGCATTAGAACATGTACCAGCTCCATCAAATTCTCTAGCTGCAGGCCCGACGTCCCCAGGTGCACAGCAATCTACACCAGGCATCCTTACAGGCGGCCATATCCGCGGACCTGCCAATATCCCAATATCGCCAACCAACCCCGACCACACGCAGAAACCGACACTACGCGACATGATCCGCGCGCAACGCGAGAAACTGCTCAGAGAAGAAGCTGCTGCGAGGAGCGAGAGCAGCTTTGGCAGTTATTCAAATCAGAATACCAAGGTTTCCGAAGCTCATATCCAAAACGGTAGTGGTAATGACAACGGCAATGAGGTATGGACGGATGTCCACCTAGGGGATGCGAGTGGTGAAGCTGGACCGAGTAGGAGAGGAGGTGGTTGGGATGATGGGATGGAGAGGTATGCGCATGTGCCGCCTGTTCCGCCGAAGTCGCCTGATCGGTTTCGTTGATGGCAGGATGGTAGTAATAGTGGGGAGTGTGTAAGATGGCACAATTTCGCGGGATATAGAGTACGGATGCTTGGTAGCTACGACGATATTGGACAAGCACGACCTAACGATGGACGTCTGGCATGACGTTAGGACTATACCATTCGATAATGGCTATGTATGACGGCGTTCTGCTGCTGAACCTTGATCCATTCATCCAGCCCAAGCAGTTCCAACCAGGTCCAGTTGTAGCGCATATTCTTGGTACTCCACATCTATATCTTGAGTGATCAGCTATGCTAGCATACTGCGCGCGGCTCATCAGGATCCTCTCATAGAGCATGTAAACCTGCTAATGCTTGTAACACCCTCGACTTCAATACCTTAATGACATCGCCTACTCCACCTCCAAAACGAGCATACCTACTGCCCGCTCGGAACAGGATACGGTCCAATGCCAGGTCTCGGGAACACCGGCCATCCAGTCTTCTCGTCCCACGTAAATTGCTGTGCTCGAATTTGTCTAGCTGACCATCCTACAAGATAGTCTCGCATACCGTGGTAGACAATCCACCATTGACTATCGTCCGGGCTCTGCACGAAGCTGGCGTGACCGACGCCGTATACTTGTTCTGCATCATTTTCGTAGAAGACGCAGCTGGCGTTGTTCTTGGTCCAGGAGTTGATGTCCATTGGGTTTGTGCCGGTGAGTTCGATGAGGCCGAGGCAGTACTGTGGAATGTTAGTGAGATGTGTCTCGATTAGGAAAAGACGCCCTCTTCGAGCGCAAACACTTACATTGCGGTTATCACTGCGAGCAGCACTGTAGATGACAAAATTCTGTTTGGTATTGGGATTGATCAGTTGCTGTGGGCCCTCATTCGACGAGAGTCTGTCATTGACTGTGCGACCATATGGTGTCTTTTCCCAGGGTTGTTCAGGTTTGGAGATGATGAGGCGTTCGGATTGAGGAGAAGAAACGGTCCAAGGATCAGACACTGAACGAGGTTAGAGATGAATTTTGACAGCGAATATGATCTAGCCAGCAGTCAACTTACTCTGCGTAATGCATAGCATGGCAGGCCAGCTTCGGATGAATGGTTGACTATCGTAGTCGTACCAACAGCTGTAGATGTGGTAGAGCTTGTTGTCGTACTGGAAATAGGTACCGTCAATGGCAAATTGATCATAAGTGTTCAGTTCTGCTTTCATTGTGAACTCGCTTGTCCAGGGATCCGGTCCAGAACTCTCCAGCACGAACATTCGATGATTGACAGCTAGGCACAGTCAGTTTCCATAGGCAGCACGGTTGCTAAGCACTTACCTGGACAATTGAAATCACAGAGCATGTCTTGCTGCGGCGATGGACTGTCTGGGTCGACGTCGGCAGTATAAATAATGTACCATTTTTGAAACGCCTCGTAATAGTGAAGTTCGGGTGCCCAGTTACTGAATGTGTAAGATGTATTTTCTGGTGCCTTAAAGGCGAGCTTTACATCGGCTGAGTTCCAATCACTATCACGAATCAGCCAGATGAACGAATTGTGTAAGAAGCAACAGACGTGAGGGTTCTGCTTCTGAGAATTGTGATATTGTCGTTGGTCGTATAAGTCATCAAGTAGTCGTCGCCATTTCGCACGACCCATGGGTCAGCGCCATACTTCTGTAGAATCGGGTTCGTGAACGTTGCATTGTCTGAGCCATAGATTGACTGGCTCAATACCAAACCAAATATGCTTGCCACTGTGGTAAAGAACAGCGAGGACAACATAGTGGCTGCTAGGTTAGCGAATTTCAGAATACTTGGAATGCAGAAGTATGCAACAAGAATGAGAATAGTCCATCTTGTAGCACTACGTGCAAGGCCAACAGTGATCATATGCTCATATCACTTAAACTCTGTTGGCACTGTAGATCGACACATTCGTTGTGCAAGGTTACATTTCGATTTTGTTCATTGCACCTGCCTTTCTAACGCCTGTCATTGATGACACACTGCATGGAATTTGTGGGGAAGGTGGTTACCCCGGACGCCGGTGGGATACCAGGATAGCACATCCCAGCGCGGACATACTGCTCAGTTTGAGAGCTCAAGGGAGTACATCGAGCACGCTATAGCTCTACTACGTCCTCAACTGCATCGAGACACTCATTCAATAGATACAGGCAACTATCACCAAGAATCGAGGTTGCTCAGGAAAGGTGCTGGTTGGTAGCGGGTCGCGGCAGATTTACTCGGGTCTGATTGTGTATCGAAGTGATTGAACATCAAATCAATCCTCGAGTAATAGCTTCCACAGCGACCGACCGTCCTCCCCAATATACTTCTGACCAACCACGTTGACAAGCACTACATCTTTTCTGCATTTTTCTAAGCATTTTTCGTGCTCACTTCCTCTTGGAAAACACACCCTCCATTCCCTCCAGATACTGAAAGCTTCTTCACCCCAAGCTCGGAAACTCTCGGCCTCGATAATTGTAGGTGTCACGATCTCTTTTCCACGGAACACTCCCCATGTCACTGTGTTGACTCCAGAAGTTCCAGGTGTCTGCTTAGAGCTAGGGCCATCCTTCTGGACATCTGACACAGTATCTGTGCTCTCGAAGTTACCTTCGGCATCAACCTTCATCCAGCTAACATCAAACTCGGATGCGTCAATCAGTCTTTGACGTAGGCTTTCCCATCTATCACTTGGACAAAAGAACTCAACAAATGCTTTTTGAAACACAAATCCTTCACCTTTAGGTCCCCAGCCGAAGACCGGATCATCACTTCTGACACCATCGACTGCAGGCTGCGATGCAAGAGTCCAATAGCCCTTCTTCTCAATCATTGCGAGGAGCTCCTGTCTGATACAGTCTGTTTCTGCTCTTAGTGCACCCTCGCCTGTGACTGACGGACCATCAGAATCGATATCGTCTGACCAAGGGACTGCATGTAGCTCGCCTGTGACGTGCTTCCGGAACAACGTTGTAATATCTTCCTTTGAATTGGGATGACCCCACAATCTGCGAGCAGTAATTGGGCCGACCTTCAAACTGGGACCATATCCATCAATCTCACCAAAAGCAGGAGAATGAGAAGGACCCCAACGACCGTTCGGAAAGTCATCCCACGTAGCTTCACGACCTAAGGATCCTTGTCCTTCGCTGATCATCAACTTCTGAGCACGAGTCTGCTTGGAAGCTGGAATGCCAGCACCAGCGTCATCTGTTGCATGCCTCACTGTGATAGATGGAGCATCAGCATCTCTTTCTTCTAATGTGTTACCTGATGATTTCGTCCTCGACATCCCAACTATTACGCGGTTGTGTGGCTGAGCATTCACACTTGACGCTCTTCTCTTGAACTGCTTCATTGTCCTTTGCTCAGGGTTGTGGCCATTAACCTTATCAGTGCCCTCGACTGCTACGTCACTTTCCTCTGAAGGTGTATCGCTATCTTCGGATGAGCTCGTGTCTGGTTCGTTTGCGGAAGGAAGAAGATGGCATTTCTCGAGTATGAATGCAACGCTCTTTTCTAGATTCAAGGTGTAAAAATGGAGACCTCGAGGAAGATCGTCGGGTTGTGGCATGGCTCGTATCTTCTCGACAATCTCACTCAAAATATCCACACCCACCTTTTTCACGGCATCATCGTCATTCTTGACAGCCTCTATTCGGGCCGCAATATCCTGAGGCAGTTTTGCATGACTGAGCTTCGTTATCCGCTTGATAATCTGATAACTCTGTATAGGCATGAGACCAGGTATGATTGGAATATCTCTGAAAATCTTCTCGTTCTTCTCGGTGTCAACGTAATTGCGCAAACGGTGTTCGTAGGCTCGGTATGCATCGGCGTCGTATGTCAGCTGGGTCATGATAAAGTCGGCTCCTGCTTTTGTCTTCTGCGCCAGGTAGGGTAGATCATGCTCGACGCTCTGCTTCTCAGCTTCAGGATGTGATTCATCTGCATGTCCCTCGGGGTACCCAGCCACTCCTATACAGAAATAGTTGCCGTGCTTTTTTCGAATATACTGGATAAGATCTATAGCCCATACAAATTCCTCCTCTTTAGCCTGTATTTGCTTCGGACTCGATTCTGTGACTGGATCTTTGTATTCTTCTCGTGGAGGGTCACCCCGCAGCGCCAGTATGTTTCGGATTCCTGCGCTCCGGCACTCATCCAAAGCCTCGTCTATCAGCTTCTGATTCATGTTTGTACAAGTGAGGTGGAGAACGGTCGGTACACCAAGTTGCCTCTGACATATTTCTGCTAGCTCCAATGATTTAGTCGCAGTACTTCCTCCTGCACCCCATGTCACGGTAACGAAGAGAGGTCTGAAGGCCGTGGTCATACGAGCCAATCTGGCCTGCAAATTCGTGAAGCCAGCTTGAGTTTTAGGAGGGAAGAACTCGAGTGAGAAATAGGTCGAGGACGGGGGCAAATGTGCCAGAAGAGTGGTGAGCTTGTCGTCCGGTGGACGAGGCAGCTGTTGTGAAATCATATCGTCTGGCTGTCAGCAAGTTGAAGTCCTACCACAGTTAAGCTGTCTGGCACAGATATTTGGCTCAGGATGAGTGCGAGAGGCGAAGAAGAACTTGGTGACACAGAATAGAGGATTGGAGACTGGGAAAAGCGAATGTCAGTGATCGACGATGTATATCAATATGTCTTGGTCAGTTTATATCAAGATCGTATTCCAAACTCCCTGAAATCCTTCAATCATTAACGCCTTCGTCGAGCACGCAAGTTTGTGTATAGAATTGCCGAATTCGCACAAAGGATGCAGCATCATGCTGGAGCACTTCTAGTCCACAATCTGCAAAGCTTAAAGGATCTGATAATGTGGGGCACGAGAATCAAAAGCGAAGGGTCTCAGAAGAGTATGGGCAACGTCGTGCAGCTAGGAATTGCTGTTCGACCTTCTATTCTGTGGTAGGAAACCATCTTACGACAATATCGTTCCTGTCTACTTGCAACTCGCTCCTTCCTGGCTGTGAGGGTCGCGCTCTGTTCAGGCGCGTCGCTCTATTTGGTCTAGCGTGCTGACCCATCGCGACTACCAGTGCCGGCGCTCATCTGCGGCTTGGAAGTGGTCCATCTTGCAAGCGCAGCACAGCACCTCGAAGCGTTCAAACAAGCATGCTCGGGATGGACTCTAGAACGAAAGGAAATGTCCCTTGACCGTGTTGACGATGACCCAACAGACTTTGAGGGAATCTATTCCGGAGTAAGTTGTTGAAGCTAATCTCGAGGCTCTCCTGCTGCCCGTCAAACAGATAGCCCCTCCTACAAACTTGCTAACTCTTACAGGTTCTGCCAGTGAACACGTCCAGACCACGAAAAGCTCCTCGAGATGATGCGGCACATGGAATCCAGGCAGCTGGTGTAAGAGCGTTTACCGCCCAGGCAATAGCCTTCTACTTTCGAGCTCCTGTAAAGGCCTTCTTCCGAACACGAGTTGACTACCTGGCTTATGCTAGAAACCTCCAGCAGCAGAATGCAGCCGTAGCCAACGACGCTCTGTCACGTAGACTCAGCTGGTTACGTTCCACCACTCCAGGCGTTATTGCTTCAGCAATCCGCTACTATGGCTGGAGGGTTATACCTGAGCAAATCCTACCTCCTCTGATAGCCAATGTCAGCGTGGGTGCTGTCCTATACACAAGCTACCTACAAATCTTAGGTCGTCTGCATGAAGAGAGCAGTAAACACCACAAGCGAGTTTATCCCCCTCCTTCTTTTGCAGAAACTGCTACAGCTGGATTTCTTGCTGGAAGCATACAGTCTATCATAGCTGCTCCACTGGACGCCATTCAAGTACGTTACGAACGACATGACCCTGCTACCAATGGCAAACTCGGGAACTCACCTCAAAGTATGTGGACATTTGGCAGGGAGAAAATACGAGAGGTCGGGACAAGAGGAATTTTTGCTGGCTATGGGTTGTCCTTTCTAAAAGACAGCTTTGGTTCAGCTACCTTCTTCAGCACTTTCGAGTGGATCAAATCACAAGGATACCATAACTTTGTCCACTGGTATTATGGTTCCTTACATCCAGAAATGGTTACTACACTTGCCAGAAAACGGCCACACGAGAGCGGACTGAGACCTCGATCTAACTCCGCATACAGTGATCGTGACCGCTTTGTACAGACTATCAAGCCCCATTACGCTATCGAGCCTACGTTTCTCTTTCTGGCAGGCCTAAGTGCTTCTGTAGCTCAATCAACAGTCATCTATCCATTGCATCATGTTCAAGTGGAACACTGGAACCATCTCGAAGAATTGGATACTCAAGCAAAACAGTTTCGTCAATCGTCGCGACTCCAAGGTCAACCGAGGTGGCGTATGATGCGTGTTTACTATCGAGCCTATCAGGAAACCTGGCAACAATGCATGGATGCGGCGAAGAAAGAAACTCGAGGAAATATCATCAGATGGGTCTACCGTGGCTTTGTTTTCAACACGTTTCGTCAGCTTCCGAGCACGAGTGCAGGACTGATCATATTTGAGCTGATACGTCGCAGAGCTGGTCAGGCATCCGACGACATTCGAATATCGTCCAAGGCTGGAGACTATGATATACTGGTGAGATGAAAGGTACACAGTCTCCTAGACCTACAAGAGAACGAATCGATGTTGCGGTCCATCACACTTCGTAGCCAGCCCTCTACTGTCACCTTGTACTAGGCTGTATGGTTGACACGCTTCGATGCACCATGACCCGAACGATGCAGCAATTCTGATTGGAGGACATCCTGAGTTCATGGGATTCGTTCGCTCACAATCTCAAGCTACAACAAAGCCAGTTCTAATAAGTCCACGTGTTTGTACTTGTGTAATACCAGCTGGCTAAGACTGCCATAATCATGCTCCGAGGGTATACTTCGGCCATGCGCAAATGTGGACATTTCTCATCAGATGACGACCTTCCGGTCTTGGTTCCATCCCCGCCTCGTTGTCAACTGCCGAGCTCATGCACAACTCGAGAATCCAAGGATATCGATTCATGTTCAACATCCATGGTCGTGTAAACTTCGGGGAAATAAGCTCGAAGCTTGTCGGAGTGATCGACTTCGCTTCCCGCGTACCTTTCCTTTCTGAACGATAGCGGCCTCTCCCCGCAAGGTAATCTGCAGCTCAAGCTCATGGCTGGGGTTTCCTCTGGAGGAACATTGAAGCGGACAGCGAGATAATACCTCCAAAGGCTATTGCTTTGCCAGATTCCGAGGCTTTGTGCCGATTCTACTGGTCATGGTACGGGATCGATTGGGACCTGTAGGATCCTAGCACAGGTACATAAGATGAATACTGCTCTTCAGCAGATCCTATTCTGCTTTCATTCGCTACAAGCGTCACGATGCTAGCCCTTCTTACTCTGTTTCTGCCGTCTTGCCTGGGACTGTCTGCCCGACAATCTTCTGGAGCTCCAAGTGTTGCTGTCAGAAATGGTACCTACACTGGCTTGTATCAGCCAACCTATAACCAGGATCTATTTCTTGGGATTCCCTTCGTACAGCCTCCAGTAGGCGATTTGAGGTTCCGATTTCCCCAACCACTCAACACGACATGGAGTGAGCCTAGGCAGGCCACGGCATATTATCCTGAATGTGTTGGATATGGAGTAACGATACACCACCAGATCAAGGAGAGAAATAGCTAACGTCTTCTTAGGGAGATCAAATTGGCTACGAAGTTAGCGAGGACTGCTTAGCACTGAACGTGGTCAGACCAGCAGGATCCGCTGGCCAGAAGCTACCAGTAGCTGTATGGATTGTAAGAAGTGCCAATCACCAGGCTGGAACGAGCACTAACATTCACAAAGCACGGCGGTGGATATATTATGGGAGGAGCTACTGATCGCCGATATAATCTCAGCTTCATCGTTCAGAACTCAGTCGATATCGGCAAACCCATCATTGCAGTCTCTATACCATATAGACTGAGTGCATGGGGCTTCATCGACTCGCAAGAAGTACGATCTGCCGGCATAACAAATATTGGAATGCAAGATCAACGTCAAGCTTTGTACTGGATCCAGGAGAATATAGCAGCATTTGGTGGAGACCCTACCAAGGTGACAATATGGGGAGAATCAGCTGGTGCCGGAAGTGTTGGCATTCATCTCATCGCCTATGGTGGTCGTGATGACAAGCTCTTCAGCGGAGCCATCTGCGAATCAGGCAATTCAATTCTTCTTGGATCGCAAAATTACAATGTCAGTGACGGCCAAGCAATCTACAACAACATCACCACAGCGGCAGGATGCAGTGGTAGTGCAGATACATTGTCCTGTCTCCGAGCCGCTCCTTTCGATAGACTGAACGCAGCTATCAATATCACCCGTAGCTATGGTTTCTACCCATACCAGGACGGTACTCTGATCCAAGGCTCACAATACGATCAGCTCAACAACGGCAACTTCATCAAAGTCCCCTTGCTCAGTGGCGCAAACACAGATGAGGGAGCCAGCTTCGGTCCTCGTGGCATCAACAACGATAGTGCTTTCGCAACCTATCTTACAAACACAGGCAGGACAAGACCATTGAATGCGAGCACAGTGGCTATTCTCCAGGCTGTATATCCCAATCTTCCAGCTGCCAGTGACGTCCTCTACAGTGTGCCACTAGACTATCAATACAACAGCACATACGGCTTTCAGTTCCGTCGCGCTGTCGCTTTTGGTGGGGACCTGGCATTCCACGCCGCACGAAGACTTCAATGTCAGTCGTGGGCCATGCAGAACGTTTCCGCATATTGTTATCGCTTCAACGCCATTCCATATCCATTGCCGAATCTGACTGGCTCAGTACATTTTCAGGAAGTGGCATTTGTGTTCAACAACCTCCAGGGCTTGGGATATGCTTTTAATCCCTTTCAAGGACAACCGCAGAGTTATGTTGACCTTAGCAGCTTGATGAGCAGGATGTGGGCGAGCTTCGTACACGACGGGAATCCAAATGGTCATGGACTTCAGGGCTATCAGCAATGGCCAGCTTATGATGTGGTGTCTGGAGGTGGTGTAGGATATGACTACTTTTTCGATGCAAACACTACTAGTCGTCCTGAGAAGGATTCTTGGCGGGCTGAGGGTATTGCATATTTGAATACCCTGTGGAAGACTGTCTATGGTCGGTAGTGTCGATCTGAGCAACTGAATGCGTCTCTAGGCAGCTCGTCGATCTTTTGAGGCAGCGGAATGGCTAGGTAAAGAAGAAAGCATGCTTATGATACAAAAATAATGATGCCAGAAAAGATCCGGATCAGTTTCTAAATGCCAGCACGTGGCTGAAAGTTCTGTCCTCAGAAACGTGATGGTTAGACCTGACTCTTATCAACCGCACAGACAGCCTTGCCCTTCATCTTGCCCGAATGTGCCAAGTCAATCATTTTTGGAACTTCATTCAGCCCATTGAAAATGTTCGTCTCAACCTTGATGCCTGCCTTCCCTACCAAATCCAACATAGCCTGACTCTGATCCTGACCAGCAACCAAAGATCCCTTGACTCTCACGTCTCTAAAGACCAACTCTGCAAACGGAATACTCACAATCGCCGGCTGAGATATCTGAATCATATTCCCATGCATTTTCGTCACCGCACAAGCCAACGGTGCCGCCGTCTCATGCTCAGATAAATTGATAGTCGCATCAGCGCCATCACCACCCGTCAATTCCTGAATCTGCTTGACGACCTCATCCTTGCCTTTTCTTGCATCGAAGACGTGTTCCGCTCCCGCCTTCTTGCATAATTCAAGAGCTTCGTCTCTGGCATCAATTGCTATTACCTTGATTCCTTGAGCTTTTGCCATTTGGATTCCGAGGTGGCCGAGACCACCACCAGCACCGACCATGGCGAGCCAGTCTCCTTTCTTGGCTTCGGAGACGATGATGGCGCGGTAGATGGTTACACCTGCACAGGCTAGAGGCGCTGCGTCGGTTAATGATACGGAGTCCGGTACTAGACAGCTCGTGCGGGAGTCTGAGACGTGGTAGTCTGCGAAGGCGCTGGGATCTATCAGCAAGAATACCTCTCGCGAGATATAGATCGTCGTGCTTACCCGTCCGCTCCAAAAACACCGATCATACCCTTGGCATTCGCGCAATACTGATGCCAATCGTTCGGTCCTATACTCCCACAAAGAAACATCAGCCACAAATCCCTCCTCCCAAACACTATAGTACAATCCAATCATTTCCCATCATACATAACATACCTTTACAATCCCTACAACTCCCACACTGCTCCCTCGGAATCCCGCTCATAACTCTATCCCCCTTCTTAAAATTCTCAACCTTCTTACCAACCTCCACCACCGTTCCAGTCCCCTCATGAGACCCCGTCTGTGGCAACTTGGCATTTGGGAACACCCCGTCCAACACCATGCTGTCTGTGTGGCAGAGAGACGCCACGGCGGTCTTGACGAGGATATCGTAATCGCCGAGTTCGTTGGGGGTGGGGACAGTGTTGATTTTCCAGGGTTTGTGGAATTCGACGACTTGGACGGCTGTCATGGAGGAGGGGAGGGAGGTGGTTACTTTTGTGGTGGACATTTTGGCGAGATTGTGGTGGGTGGGTGGTTTGGTGTATGTAGTGGATGTAGGAGTAGTTGCTCTTGTGTGGTATTTGGTATTCAGCTTTGAGATTTACACGATTATAAACGCTTTATGTTTCATGAGTGAGCGAGGGCTATCCTAATAGTCCGATCCAGGCTTCACGATGTCATAATCAAACTCTGTTGCGTGACAGAAGGCTATCAAATATCCAACTCCGCAATCATATGTGAGGGGTGATGAAAGAGACTTTCTCGATCTTGTGTCTCGAACTCGGAGTCACGTATTTGACATGGGTTGGAAACATCGACATGGTAGATAGTTCCGAAGCTCTCCGCATTGTGTAATTCGTGCTGAGTTGCTCGAAGCAGCCATTTATCGAGATTGTCCCAATGGAACGAGTCCGAGAGGGACGAGTCTAAGACCTGCCCCCGAGTTCGGAAACTGTATATCATTTGCTACCTATGACATTCCTACGCCTGCTACACGTCTACAGCCAATCCGAAAGCATAACCTTCAGCAAAGTACAATGCCAATTTTGTACATCTAATCATCGGCAACGCTTGCAAACTTTTCGCTCATACGCTGCAACAGTTGATCGTACTTCTTCGAAACCTCCTCCTCGTTGTCAGGAAGCTCGAACTTCATGCTTCGAAGACCATGTTGGATCTCCGACGTGGATTCTCGAATCTTTGCCCAGCCAAGACCACCCTGAACTGCTTTTTGTGATTCATCATGATACTGCATGAATGCCTTCATCATGTACTCGGTCTTCCATAACGGGCAGAATTGGTCATAGTCGCTGTAACCGTTTTGCTGCAAGAAATCGTCCTTCAACATAGCCGCGACATCCAGAACAATCTTGTCGCTGTCACCAAGGGCAGACTTGCCAACCAACTGGACAACCTGATCGAGTTCTTCGGAGTTTGTGAGCAATGCTTTGATGCTGTCTCGCAACTTGGGGAACTCTGGATGATCCTTTTGGTAAAATTCGTCAAGCACTGTTGCGTACTTGCTGTACGACAAAGACGTGTTGATGGATGGGAAATGTTTTCTTTGAGCAAGTTTCTTGTCGAGACCCCAGAAGACCTGAACAATGTTGAGTGTAGAGGAAGTGACGGGATCGGAGAAATCACCACCAGGAGGGGATACAGCGCCGACAATTGAGACACTTCCCGCACGTTCAGGCGAACCTAGCGCGGTGGAGGACCCAGCACGTTCGTAGAAGGAAGCAAGCTTGGCACCAAGGTATGCAGGGAAACCTTGATCAGCAGGCATTTCACCAAGACGACCAGAAATCTCTCGTAGAGCTTCTGCCCATCGAGAAGAAGAATCAGCCATCATAGCAACGGCCTTCCCTTGGTCTCGAAAATATTCGGCGACAGTGATACCAGTGTAGATGGAGGCTTCTCGAGCTGCGACAGGCATGTTGGATGTATTGGCAATGAGGCAGGTTCTCTTCATGATAGGCTCTTTCCGACCGTCGATAGTGATAGAAAGCTCTGGGAAGTCCATCAAGACTTCAGCCATTTCGTTTCCACGTTCACCGCACTGTCAAGAGGTTAGCTAGTTGAGACCAGGAGCTGAGCAACTTACTCCAACGTAGACAATGATATCACTGTTTGAGAATTTCGAGACAGACTGAGAAATGACAGTCTTTCCACAACCGAAAGCGCCTGGGATACAGACAGTGCCTCCTTGGACTGATGGGAAAAGAGCGTCCAGCACACGTTGACCAACAATAAATGGAGCATCTGCTCGCAGGCGCTCACTGACGGGCCTTGGGACACGGACAGGCCACGTTTGCATCATTGGATATTCCTTCTCTTCACCGTTGAACTCAACGGTCAGCAATGGCTCTGCAACAGTATACTCGCCTTTGCTTGCGATCTTCTTGACTGTTCCTCGTGCTCGTGGAGGCATCATGATTCTGTGTTCATTGAGCAGGCTGTTCTCTTCAACTTTGCCCCAGATATCACCACCAGAGACATGATCACCTTCCTTGACAGTTGGATTGAACTTCCACTTCTTTTCCCTGTCTAGAGCAGGTACAGCGATACCTCTGGGAATGTAGATACTGTCTGTCTTTCCAGCAATCTTAGCTAGTGGTCGCTGAATACCGTCGTAGATTGTTTCCATCAGACCAGGGCCCAATTCGACGGATAGAGGTTTGCCAGTTCGAGTGACGGGATCACCGACGGTGACACCAGCTACGAACAAGTTAGCTTTATTCAGGCCCGTGGCAGACTCATTTCCTACCTGTCTCTTCGTAGACCTGAATAGTGGCTCTGTCTGCTTCTATCCGAATGACTTCACCAACAAGCTCATCACTACCGACTTTGCAGAGTTCGTACATGGCCACACCGATCATGTTCTCGGCGACGATCACAGGGCCGGACACAGAGAAGACTGCGCCATTTTGCTATTGACCAGTCAGCTATGAAAGAATCTGAAGAGCTAGGAACGCACCTTCTCGCCTACACCACTCTCCTTTGAAGGCATCGTGAGTCTGATAGTGCGTCTTCTCGAATGTGGTGTATTGAGTGGCTGCGGAAAAGCAAAGGAAGAATGCTCGGGATAACGAGAGTCGTCAACGCCTTCGTCAAGGGCAGCAAGGTGGGCCGCTACGTAATTTAGATCTGATATCTGGTCAATGGACTTTTTGGTGATAACCTCAAGTAGACTCGAGCTGGATCTTTTTTCAAGGCGAGGACGACGAGGATGTGTATGGGTGGTAATTCCTATGCGGCTCATTCAAGAAGCTAGATCCGTATCGTAGTATGACGGCAGGAGCTATGCAGATAGGCAGGTGCAAATACAAGCTCCGCCCGGGTGGCTGCTTCACTTGCCTATCGAACTTTGACCTTCCAAAACACGTGCTATACGGGTTATTGCTGATCAACTACCAGGTAATGCTCGTTGCATATATCCACTACAATACGACAAGGAGTATTTCTACACACGAGCCGAGTAAGTGACCAACTCGATTTACTCCTGTAGGTACAGTGGTAGCTCTTTTGCAACCATTTTCCACAACTTGGTTCAAGCTATAAGACTGACAGAGAGGCATATTAATACACTCTTGGAAATTCAGTTCTAAAATACTGCAGTATCCAGATGTGAAAGAGCCAGTGCGGGTGAACACCCTCCTTTGTAGTCAAGACTTCAAGTGCGTGCGCTCACATGTCCTCGAGATGGATAGGTCGAAGCGCCAACTTGTAGATCCACTGGAAGATGTTGCTTTTATCTTGTGATTAGGCATCAACAAAAACTCGTGCCACGTTTCAAACCGGGTGTATCACAAGACAAACTGATAATCACTCCGAAATTCCGTTGATTGCATGTCAAACGTTGTACCTCAGTCTATGCTCTGTATTGATACTCCAGTCGCAAGATACACGACTTGAATGCGAAGGAAATCATCACAATCTCTGGTCAGGGAGAAAGAGCGACCAACAGTCCAAGTACCAGAAAGGAAGGCTTGAGCCAGAAGGGTTGGCAGTGGTGGGATGTTTAAAAAGCACTAGCCATCCTGGTCCAAATGATGCACGAATTCGGAGTTGCAGCAGAGGACATCATTGAACAAGTCACGCCTTCGGCCGGCCCAAGAGGTGTACCGGTGGACGTCTTACCTCGACTTATGTGCTTCATTATCTATTGCTCGACTGTATTCCAGCTGCTTCCTGCATCACCTCTATACAACAGTCTCATAATAAGCTCTTGTCCGGTTCAAGACATTTCTGTAAACGCAAAGATCGATATTCAGCCACAGCTAGGCCCTCAACCTCATAGTATCCAACAAGATACCAACTGCTTCAACGAGCAGTAGTCTAACGTCTTATCAGACATTAATATTCGGCTGCAATACGATCGGCGACCACCATCATTAGTTCCCAGCAATCGGAGCCGCTGAACGAACAAGCAAAAGCTTCGCTTTGCGTTGCGTTGTGCCGTTCGTCTTCAAGTTGTCCTCCATCAGTGCTGGCGGCTTCGCCGCCTTCTAGAACTGGCATCTCAACAGCCAAATCACCCAGATCCCGTCAATTCCGCCGACCCACTCATATCGACGTCCACACCTTCTCTGAACACTGAAACCTCTTCCCTACCCAACGAAACAAGATATTACGATCAAGTGACCTCTGCGGCCCATCCGCTGGATCAAGAGCTTGGAAGAATATCACGAAGGAGAAGAAGATCTTCCACTCCTTCGTCTGAGAGCTCATCCCATCAAGACGAGTCGAGCAATCCTGCTCAGGCCCGTCACCATTCAAAGCGCAGGCGTATCAAGTCCCCCATTATGCGACCAGACGAGGCCAATAGGAACATCGTTTCTAATGGATACTCAAATAATCCATCTTTTCTTCCTCCCCGAAAGACTAGCTTCCCAGTAAATGGTCACTCAACGGCAATTAATGGTTCGGGCCAGAATTTGAAGAATGGCACATCAAAGAGGAGAATTCCTCGCAACCCAACATACCGTGGTCATAACAGAGAAGAGCTGACACGGATATTAATTCAAGGACTGAAAGATATGGGGTACGAAACTTCTGCAAGTACACTATCTGCGGAAAGTGGTTATGAACTGGAGAGCAATGAAGTTGCAGCTTTCAGGTCCGCCATTCTATCCGGGCACTGGCCAGATGCAGAACGGATATTGACCAGCTCTCCGCATAGCGAAGGTGGTGGCATGTCAGGAAATACTGGTCAGAGTTTGATTCTAGCAGGAAACGCCAACAAGAGGCAGATGCTTTTCGCTATCCGACAGCAGAAGTTTCTCGAGCTCCTCGTGTCTAGGGATCTACTTTCTGCCTTGAAAGTCCTTCGCGAAGAGCTGACCCCCTTACACTTCGACACATACCAATTACATACACTATCAGGGTTACTCATGTGTACCCAGCAAGAACTCGAAACACAACTACATTGGCCGGAAGATCCAGAGGAGGCAAGGCAAAGTCTGCTCGAAGAACTAACCCGATCGATAGCACCATCCGTGATGATTCGAGATCACAGACTGGCTGAACTGCTAGATCAAGTTAAATCTGCTCAGATCAACCAATGTCTGTATCACAATACTGCAGTAGCACCATCATTATACTCAGACCACATGTGCAGTCAGGAAGACTTCCCAACCAAAACCTGGATGATCTTGGAAGAACATGTGGGCGAGGTCTATTGCGTGTCCTTCTCACCAGACGGCAAATGGCTGGCTACAGCAGGAGAGGATCGTATGTGTATCATTTACGATGCTGTCAATTTCAGGGTTGTCCAGAAACTCCAACAGCACGACGCGCCAATAACTCACCTAGCCTGGAGTCCAGACAGTAAAAAACTCCTGACCGCTGCAGAGGAACCTCGAGCACGTGTATGGGATGCTCTATCAGGGAAGCTGATCATGACAGTTGAGCACAACAACAGCGAACGAAGACCTATCACATCTGGTGCATGGTTGCCAGATTCCTTGTCATTGGTAACATGCTGCCATGATAGAGATACGAAAATGTGCTTGTGGTCTCTGTCTGCATCAGACCTCACAAAGCCAATCCATACCTGGAGTGGTGAGTTCCGTGTTGCAGACGTGGCTATCACGCCTGACGGCCGAAGATTATGTGAGTGTAGACATTCCACTTTCCTTGGTATAGCACTAACCAACAACAGTATGCAACGACATGGATTCACTTCTTGTTGTCTACGACATGAATACCTATCGAGAAGAGTTCCGAATGAAACTCTCGTCCAAAATAACCTGTATCACACCAAGTCGAGATAATCGAACAATACTTGTGAATATCGCGGAAGGCGAAGTTCAATTGATCGATATCGAGAATAGATATCCAGTCCGCAAGTTCAAGGGACTGAGTCAGGGCAAGAATATAATACGAAATGCCTTTGGTGGTGCCGCGGAGAACTTCGTGGTGAGTGGTAGCAAAGGTATGTCAAGCACGAACCATTCGTATTAGGACAGAAGCTGACTATGGTTAGATGGAGCCATCTACATCTGGCACAAAGAGAACCTGGCACTAATCGAGACACTACGAGGTCACGGCAAGGGCTCGAAGAGTGAGCTTTGTGTTACAAGCATTTCATGGAATCCCCGAGACGCAGGTATGTTTGCTTCAGGTGGTGATGATCGAAAGGTGAGGATATGGTCGAACGCTGTATCAGATGATTCAAGCATGATATTCGATCCACGCATACGGCATCCAGATCTTGGGAGGACAAGTGCTCTGCGTTCAACAAGCAATCTTTGAAGCATTCGAGACTGGCGCATACGGCATACAGGGAAGGTAGCATTTGGCATAGAATTGGATATGTCGCGTACGGAGTCCTTCTGAAAGGCAGCATTTAAGATCATGTAGATATCTGATTAGCCATGGCTATGGCGAAGCGCAGAGACATCATCACTTACTTAGAAAGCACGTTATCATTGTTCAAATCGACACAATTACCTCGTATTTGCTCAGGCTCGATCATTGATTTGCCACGTGAGAGGCTATGGTGTGTGACGCGCAAGTCCAAACAGGCGACAGCGTTTCTCACAATTGACAACCACCTGGTGGAGCATAACATGAATACGCGGAAGACATGAGATACTGCTCGTTGTTACATATAGCGGTACTCAAATATTGAGGTTCTACTTCTTTCCCCTTGTTCCCAGACAGTTGTCGTCGCATCACGGCTTCGATCACCTCTTGCCAAGAATTTCCGAAGTAGGAAGACCAACCTGTGACGCTCCTGCCGCAGCAGAAAGCCAGGTCCACTCTACATTCTGTGCATCGACAGCACCTACACTGACCATTCCTGCCACCACTGCAACGAACTATTCACACTTGAGACTACTCAAATCCTTACAGACGACGACGACCTCACCAAAACTTCCTCTCTAGGCTTGCATATCGCCAGTGATATACTCATCGCTGCCCAACCATGGCGGCACTGCCGGCGGGCCACGCGTGAGTCTACTGCAATTCTCTCCAGAAAGTGATACTGACCAAACTAGGATCAATGTGAACGACCCTCAACTTATTTCGCTCGTCAACAGGCTGCAAGATGTGTTTGCGACTGTTGGGGTATGTCTGCATTGGGCTGTACGAAATGGTTCAACACTAACTGGCTCGATAGGTACAAAACCCTATAGATCTTCCTCAGATTGTTGTCGTTGGTTCTCAATCCAGCGGTAAGAGTTCAGTGTTGGAAAACATCGTTGGGCGGGATTTCCTACCTCGTGGCTCTGGTATTGTCACTCGACGTCCTCTCGTCCTTCAGCTCATCAATAGACCCTCTCCGGAAAAACTACAAACCAATGGAGTCGACGAGAAGGAACTCGCAGGGGACAGTCAGGCAAACGTGAACGAGTGGGGAGAGTTTCTACACATTCCTGGTCAAAAGTTCTACGACTTTGGCAAGATTAGGGATGAGATTGTCAAAGAAACAGAGGCTAAAGCTGGACGAAACGTTGGTATCTCTCCTGCTCCAATAAACCTACGAATATACTCGCCCAATGTCCTTACTCTTACTCTCGTCGATTTGCCAGGTTTGACAAAAGTCCCAGTCGGAGATCAACCACGAGACATCGAACGACAGATTCGAGATATGGTTCTTAAGCAGATACAGAAACCAAATGCGATTATTTTGGCTGTTACTGCTGCGAACGTGGATTTGGCTAACTCAGATGGCTTGAAATTGGCAAGAGAGGTCGATCCTGAGGGACAGAGAACGATCGGTGTGCTTACCAAGATTGATTTGATGGACCAAGGCACTGACGTTGTGGACATTCTTGCTGGTCGAATCATTCCTTTACGACTGGGCTACGTCCCTGTGGTCAACAGAGGTCAAAGAGATATCGAGAACAAGAAGAGGATAGATCTGGCTTTGAAGGCCGAAAGGGAGTTCTTCGAGAACCATTCAGCATACCGAAACAAGGCTTCATACTGCGGTACTCCATACCTGGCTCGCAAGCTGAATTTAATCCTGATGATGCACATCAAGCAAACACTGCCCGATATCAAAACGAGAATTAGCACCTCACTTCAAAAATATCATCAAGAACTGGAACAGCTGGGAGCTGGTGATATACTCGGAAATAGTGCCAATATCGTTCTCAACATTATCACAGAATTCTCAAATGAGTACAGGACAATATTGGATGGACAAAGTCCGGAACTTTCGAGTATGGAATTGTCTGGTGGTGCCCGAATATCCTTTGTTTTCCACGAACTCTACTCAAATGGTGTCAAGGCTATAGATCCATTTGAGCAGGTCAAAGACATTGACATCCGAACCATTCTCTACAACTCTTCTGGATCGTCACCAGCACTATTTGTTGGGACAGCAGCTTTCGAACTTATCGTGAAGCAGCAGATCAAGCGATTGGAAGATCCTTCGTTGAAATGCGTCGCTCTGGTCTTCGACGAACTGGTCCGAATCCTCACACAGTTGCTGGCCAAGCCTTTCTTCAGGAGATATCCTCAGCTGAAGGAGAAGTTCCATACCGTGGTAATCGCCTTCTTCAGACGGTCGATGGATCCTACCAATTTCCTGGTGAGAGACCTCGTTGCCATGGAGGCGAATTATATTAACACTGGTCATCCGGATTTCCTGAATGGACATCGAGCGATGGCTATGGTCAATGATCGCCACAACGCAGCCAAGCCAACTCAGGTCGACCCAAAGACAGGCAAACCTCTCCCACCATCTATTCCACCACGAGCAGGCTCACCATCTCTACCTACTGACGGCACCGATGCCGGCAACTCTGGGTTTTTTGGCAGCTTCTTTGCGTCCAAGAACAAGAAGAAGATGGCAGCTATGGAACCACCACCAGCTACACTAAAAGCATCAGGTACACTTTCGGAACGCGAGAACCAGGAAGTTGAAGTGATTAAGCTCTTGATCAACAGCTACTTCAACATCGTCCGACGCACAATGATCGACATGGTACCGAAAGCGATCATGCTCAAGCTGGTACAATCTACAAAGGATGAGATGCAGCGGCATTTGCTTGAGCAACTATATCGTGCAGCAGAATTGGATGACTTGCTGAAGGAGAGTGACTATACTGTCCGAAGGAGGAAAGAGGTGACCAGCATGATTGAAAGTCTCAGCAAAGCGAACGATATTGTCAGTCAAGTGCAGTAAGTGTGGTGTGGAAAGTTCTTTGTGAGTTGAGCAAGCATGATACCTCTGTGATTTGGCATGCCATTGGTTCGGTTTCATTGTTTGCAGGGTTGTTTTCTCCTGTCTGGAGTCTAGGTGAAAGAGGCTACAGATCGATATAGCTGGGTCGCGCGATGGACAGCAGAGTCCGCGCTCTGCGATAGATAGAATGAGTGAACGAACGGATGATGAAGGAATCGGTATATCGAGTGCCCCTCGTTTTGTGGCGTGTCCTTCCTGCTTCTAGTACTCTACTTCTTTCCAGTCTCTCTGCCTTAGCTGCGAAGAGATATTCTCGAAACGCAGCCGCTTACCGATCCTGGTCGACGACAGCTAAGTGGCATCCTCGCACCTCTAATGTTGGCCTTCTATGATATATGCCAAGCATAATCAACTCGTCCTTCCTTATGTTTTATTCACGTGTGGTCCGTAACGCGTCGCCTGATTGATACCGTGCCTGTCCTTCTGATCTCTTCACGCAGCGCTCCTCTCGTAGGCAGGACTCTGATCCTATTCTTGCGGCTAGCTCTGGCTTATACCAATTGAGTTGAGATGGGAGATTCTTCTTTTCCCGAAGTGTTTCTGTCAATCAGCCCAGCGGCTAGCAGTATGTCCATATAACTTCCGTCGTACCATACCTAGTGGACAGTATGTCATCCGTCATTCTGCTCGGAACTCGGAGGGGGGATGTCTGATACTGGCAATCATAGTGAGCTGTGGCCAGTGATGTCGACAGGTGGCGCGGTATTGTGAATGTTTCTTTCCAAGCCCGTTTGCCTCGATTCTCTCTTCTCAGAAGGACATGATTCGTGAGACCGAGAGGAGTATCATCCGTCAAATTGCCGCCAAGTTTAGTATGTAGCTTTGCTCCAGCTGTGCATCAAGTCCACCGTATCAAGTGCGCTGTGCCAACCAGCATTTAATTAGCCATATCTCTTTTGTTGCTCGATCTTCCAAAATTACTCTTAATCTGATTCTGGAAGTCGCATATAGTAGTCGATTCCGGTTGAGAAAGCAGCAAATCCAGCGCCACCAAGCAGCATAGCCTGAGGCCCGGCGTTTCTTGCTAGGATAGCACCTGCAGCTAGACCGCCCGCAGCACTGTTGTATAGGTCATTCTTGGCCCTGAAGCCTTCAACCGTGCATTCGCAAATACTGTACAGGAAACCGATCTTGCCAAAATTCTTTGCAGATGACCATGACCTGGTGCCCATGTCTTTGAAACCTCGACGTAATTGTTCGCGCATAGGGAGTTTGGTGAGTTCGGCGCCTTGAGGAGTAAGGGGGGTATCGTAGTTCATCTAGAAGAGCCGAATGTTAGATATACTTGTTCTGAAGACTTGTAGGAAGTCAAATCGGAGGATAGACATACAGATGCCATGAAGAGGCCAAACACACCACCTAGGGCAAAACCTGCGCCTCCTGCCATGATGGACTTGACCAGACATGATTCCATTCCTGATGTGACCTGGGTGTGTTAGTCACAGTGTCCAATTGGTGCTGGACGACGCGAGAGGTATACCATCTTCACCATTCTCTGATCTTGTTCAGACATGCCGGTATCCTGCTGTTGGCCAGGCATGCCAGCGAAACCACCTGGGTACGCCATGACGATGGATGCGACGAAACCTCTGTAAAAGAATGAGGAGAAGTAGAGTTGAGTGATGCGACAGACAAAGATGCTCTGGAAAAGATTGAGAGTGAGAAGCCTCCAATTCGGCCAATGAGGGAAGTATTTCGTGTCATTACAATGGAAGGAGTCTGAATGGCTTCTCCAAGCTGCAGGTGCAGGTCGTACTTTCCGATTTCGTCACGAGAAACTTTTTGGACAGTGACTACCATCCTTGCAGAAGACCACCAGCATCATCTACGAAAGCTCAATACACCGCAAGTCGAACATGTCACGAAATACAGCCGTGCTAAAGACAGCATTGTACAGAACGACACAGCCATCAATACCTCTGATATCAAAGTCGCCTCGATGTTTCTCGTTACTTGCTTGTCGGCAGCATGAAGCTCAAATACGGCAACGCAAGGCTGCTATACGACAGCAGATACTAGCTCTAGAGCTTTCGAGGAGGAAGTTCTCGAGTAACTCGATACAGCGGCATGGTCACCTCGATCCACCCAAACCGGGAGAAGAGTATGCTCAACCAAGTAGACTTCTTTGCTAGTCAGAGGCTGATGTGTCTGTAGGATACACGTTACATTTATAGACAAAGATGGCGAAAAGTACAACTTTGAGGTATCCGAGGGGGACAATTTGCTCGACATAGCGCAGGCTAATGACCTGGAGATGGAAGGTGAGCATTACCTCGCGAAAGGTTGATGGCATGCTAATGTACTATAGGCGCATGCGGTGGCTCGTGTGCTTGCTCGACATGTCATATAATCATTAGCGACCCAGACAAATACGATGCTATACCTGAGCCGGACGACGATGAAAACGACATGTTGGACCTCGCTTTCGGGTTGACAGAGACGAGTCGGCTGGGCTGTCAAGTCAAGATGACCCCAGCACTGGACGGACTAGAGGTTAAGCTACCTGCAATGACAAGGAACATGCAAGCCAGCGATTTTGGTGGTGTGAATCCAAAGCATCATTAGTATAAAAGTCGGGTCAAGTTGTATATATACGTCCATCAAGTCGCTTCGGTTGCCTTCTTCTTCCCACCTATCAACTCAAGAAAACTCTCCTTTGATACTTCATTGACCTTCCTTTGCCTCTCGCCCATACCAACTGTCCCCTTCCGCCTCTCTTCCTTCCGTGCCTCCTCAGCCCTATCATGAGCAGCTCTGAAGGCATTGAACAGCTGAATTACACCCTTCGTACCAATCTTTCTTAATTGCTTCTCCTTCTCTGCGACTTCACCAGCGATTCCTCGTTCAATACCAAGCACGTCCGTCGTCCTTCCCCTTTGAAGTGCCGTCAGCTTCTCTGCCCGGAGACGAGCCTGAGCCTTAGCATCAAGTTTCCCACTAGAAGCTGCAGCTCGGGCTTTTGCAGCTTCCATAGATCGAGACAATACAGGGTCGGCCCGAGATGAGGCGGAAAGCTTGGTGGACAAGATCTTGGAGATGGACGTCGCAAAGGCGTCAGGGTCGTTCCTTTTGGACCTTGGTTTAGACTTGCGGGTTGTGGATAGTGCATTAGAGTCTGCTTCCGACTCAGAATCGTCCTCGTCGTCGCTGCTGTCTCTGCTCTCTGACACTGATGCTTCCTCTTCTTCCACTAGCTGTTCCAGCGGTTGCTCTTCGTCCTCCGGCTCATCGTGATTTTCATCTTCGCTAGAGCTAGATTCTGACTTCTCTTCTGGCTCTGGTGTTGATTGCTGGTTCTGCCTTACGTTTTCCAAGGGCTTCTTCTGTGCTGATGGTTTTTTTCTAGGCTTCGCTACTCTCTTCTTCGCCGGTTGCTCTCCGTCCGAGTCCACCAGGTTCACTGGCTTGAATCCAGTATCAACCTCATCTTCGTCCTCCGAAGAACTGTGGTATCTTTTCTGCTTCTTGAATCGCTTCTGTGGTTTGCTAGTCTTGCCACGTACACCTTCTTCGAGCTTGCGCTTCTTCGCTGATACTTGCGTTGTGCGCGACATTCTTGGTAATGGACGAGACTTTGCCTTGACCTGAAAGGCAAGTTGCGAGACCGAATGAGCATGTAAAAAAAGTTGACTGGATCTGCAAAGGCTCCGTTTGTGCTTAGCCGCCTCCACTGCCCGCTGCGAGTACATTAACCCCACACTCTACCAAACGACCTGGCGGCGTCACTTTCTGGCGACTGATATATTTATTCTCTCCTCGAGTCTGTCCCATGCCTGCAATGCGGTAACACATCCTCATCTTGCGAATCCGTGACATCCTGACAACATGGTGCTCTCTGACTTGGGTCGACGCATCAATGCGGCCGTGCAGGATCTGTCTCGTGCGCCGAACCTCGACGAAAAGGCATTCGATGGCATGATCAAGGAAATAGCTGCTGCTCTACTATCTGCCGATGTCAACGTCAAGCTTGTTGCAAATCTGAGAAAGTCAATTCGTGAACAGGTCAAGTTCAAGGACCTCCCACCAAATATCAACAACAACCAGAAACGACGATTAATACAACAGGCTGTCTACGATCATTTAGTGCACCTAGTCGACCCTCATTCTAATCCATACACACCCAAGAAGAACAAGAGCAATGTTATCATGTTCGTCGGTCTGCAAGGTGCAGGCAAAACCACCACCTGTACAAAATTGGCTCGATACTATCACACAAGAGGTTTCAAAGCATGTTTAGTCTGTGCGGACACCTTTCGAGCAGGTGCTTACGATCAACTCAAACAAAATGCAACAAAGGCTAAAATTCCTTATTACGGCTCTTTAACACAGACCGATCCTGCTGTGGTTGCAGCAGAAGGTGTGGCCCTGTTCAAGAAAGAAAAATTCGAGATAATCATTGTCGATACGTCAGGTCGTCATCAACAAGAAGCCGATCTGTTTAAAGAGATGGTTCAGGTACAATCTGCCATTAAACCGGACCAAACTATCATGGTACTCGACGGCACAATAGGTCAAGCTGTCGAGTCACAATCCAAGGCATTCAAGGACACTGCCGATTTTGGAGCCATCATCATCACAAAGACTGATGGTGGTGCTGCTGGAGGTGGTGCCATCTCTGCCGTTGCTGCTACACATACTCCAATCATCTTCCTCGGTACGGGTGAACACATGATGGATCTCGAGCGCTTCGAGCCGAAGGCATTTATTTCGAAACTATTAGGCTACGGCGATATGACTGGCCTGATAGATCACATTCAGTCTATTACTCGCGACTCGGCGTCCATGAAAGAGACGCAAAAACATTTAGCAGAAGGAATCTTCACTCTAGGGGATATGAAGGAGCAGATCTCGAATATTATGAAAATGGGTCCTCTATCCAAAGTGGCGGGTATGATTCCAGGTCTGGGCGGTATGATGTCCGGTCTATCCGATCAAGATGGAACCGAGAAACTGAAACGGATGGTCTACATTTACGACAGTATGACAGCCAAAGAACTCGAATCGGACGGTAAAATTCTCATCAACGAGCCCACAAGAATGACTAGAATAGCTTGCGGATCCGGTACCTCTGTTCGAGAAGTGGAAGAATTGCTTACCCAACATCGTGTCATGGCCGGTATCGCAAAGAACTTCGGTCAGAACAAAGCAAACATGCAACGAGCACAGAAGATGATGCAAGGGCCAAATGCCAAACAGCAAGCTGCGGCTATGCAGAAAAGGATGCAGGCTATGGGTGGAGCAGGAAGAGGAGGCATGCCGGGTGGTGGAAATATGGCCGATATGATGAGAGCTATGCAGCAAATGGGTGGTGGAGGCGGTGGCATGCCTGATATGAGCCAGTTGATGAGCCAGATGGGTGGTATGGGTGGACTGGCTAATATGTTTGGTGGTGGAAGAGGAAGAGGAAGATGAGATCAAGAGTGTCGATGAATGAGGAACTAAAACTGACGCTAATCAATGACTGTATGGTCGTTGGAACATTGCACCAGACAACGAACGTACTGGTCCACAGGAACAATCCACGACGACGATCCATTGCAACAACTCGAGACGATCAATTGTACCAATCTGAAAGGGCTTGCGATGTCCTCGGATCAATGTCGGAAGGGCATACGATATCGTAAACATATGAGATGCACTGAGACGAGTCGATGAAGGACATACACTCGGCTACCCAGTCCAGACTGACATGGCTCGGATTAAGGCTCATAGATGTACGCATATACCAGGAGCCGAGTCGAGGTTACAGAGAGGTGGCCTTTCCAGCGTCGAGGTTGAATGGAACAATACCAGGTTGATGACCGAGACATACAGACCTGGAACGATCCACGGATAGCACATTACAAGGAGGAAGTCCCAAAGATATTTGATAGAGCGCAGTGACGGGGTACTTCAGACTGAAGACCCAGAATCAAAATTTCCCTAACAATAATGCCATAATACAGTGGACACTTCCATATTGCATGTTTATTCTATAGAACGTGCTTGCCCCGGAAAATTGTAATGACGTACCACGAATAGTACCTGCCTCTGCGACATCATAAACCTGTTATCGGCAGTTGCGATGCAATCGACCAACTCAGCTCATGCATCTGGTATAGGCAGCTTTCAAACAGCTTCACTTCATCGGTGCTCATGACACAATGACAGACTCGAGATATCAGCCCAATCCACTGCGGCCTTACTATGTGCCGCCTACCATCGGCAGAGAGACAACAGTCATACCAAATGCAACCACTACACCACCAGGTGCAGGCACATCACCTACCTTCTCCTTTCCTGATCTCGACTATTCAGAATATATCCCAGAGGCATCTCCATCAGTGACAAGACAAGCCAAGAAGCTCCTTGACAAAGCAGTATGGAAGTACACGAGCGTGGTGATGGCACAGCCTTTCGAAGTTGCCAAACTCATTCTGCAAACAAGAGTCGCTCAGGATACTGATGCAGATGATGCCTTTCACGATCGCAGAGATCCAGCTACACATCCACAAGATTACCTGGATGACGAAGAGGAGGACGATGAGCCAAACTACTTCAGCTCTTCCGCACCATTTGAGGAGACTGACGACTATCCACCGACTCGTGGGAGAAGAGGCAGACCGCAAAAAGTAGAACACCAGAGACCACAACAATCGCCTGAGAGATTATCACTGAAAACCCCACATTCATTGCTGGACGCCCTCTCGGCGCTATCCTCCAACAGTGGCGCGTTAGCTATATGGCGCGGTACAAACTCGACCTTCCTCTACTCCGTCCTCCTTCGAACGTTCGAAACCTTCTTTCGCAGTTTTCTAGCTGCAGCTTTTGGTGTTGCCGATATTGAATCGGTCTTGAACACTTCAACTACCATTTCTGACAATAATATTCTCAGTTCCACCTCCCCACTCGTGACTGTCATGATTGCAACCACGGCCACTGCTATCTCTGCCCTCCTACTCGCGCCTATCGACGCCGCACGAACACGACTGATCCTTACTCCCTCCTCGCAAGAGCCACGATCTCTAATAGCCACAATTCGAACTCTGAGGCCCTCTTGGCTATGTCCTACGCACCTGATACCCATCACTTTCCTAACCAGCACAGTCCCGGCCTTTATCGCTGCCTCGACACCTCTTGTCCTCAAAACCTACCTAGGGATCGACCCTGCCATGAACCCCACTCCTTGGTCTATATGCACGTTTGTTGGTTCAGCAATTGACCTGTCGATCAAGTTTCCTCTAGAAACTGTTCTAAGAAGAGCCCAGATTGCTACTTGGACAAGCCCAGCTCTAGCACCACCAACAAGTCAAAGTAAAAGGAAAGCCATCAAAACAATCGTACCTGTGCCACAAACTTATCGTGGCATCCTTCCCACTATGTGGGGTATTATGCGTGATGAAGGTTATTCCGAATCACAAGCTGATCGCACAGCCGCCCTCATGGGCAAGGCCCCAAGACGAAAGAGAAAAGGACAAGGTATCGAAGGTCTATATCGTGGCTGGCGAGTCGGCTTGTGGGGGTTGGTTGGTATATGGGGAACCAGCTTTGTCGGTGGTCTACAGTCAGGCACTGAAGCTGCCTCTGCTGGAACTGGATTGCATGGCGGCAAATTCTAATTCAATAAGCTGCTATACGTTTTTGTGACAGTACGACGGAAACATGGTACATGCTTCATCTTCGGTTAGCGAGGCGCATGAACGGACGCTTTACATGCGACAGATGAAACAGCTCAACTCTGCAAGGCTCAATTTCTACTCCCATTAATGTTCGTCTCTACAGGTCGACCATCTTCCAAATGCGATAGTGGGGAAATACGAGGTATCGAGCTTGGCGCCCCACCTGCCAGCGACGACATTTACTGACAGCGGTGGTGTGCATATCAAACATATCCACGAGCAGACGGTACGCGCTGACTTTGCTGGCGCATTTGGAGAAAATGTTACTGAACCACGACCACTCGCAGACATGCGCCTCCTCATAGTGCATTCTTTGGAATTTGTTGAATATGCCGAACACCTCTCACCCAGATATGGTATACTGTCACATCGATGGCAGGACCAAGAAGTATCATACCCAGACGTGATCAATGGGTGTGCCAAGCTAAAGAAGGGCTTTCCTAAACTTCTAGAATTTTGCAAACGTTGTACAGAAGATGGACTGTCGCTTGCTTGGATCGATACGTGTTGTATCGACAAGAGCAGCAGTGCTGAGCTCTCAGAGGCCATCAATTCCATGTATAGATGGTACCAGAATGCCACTATATGCTATGCATACCTGAGTGACGTGGAGGCGGCAAAGAATGATCTAACCAGTGACGACGGCGACCTCTCAAATTTCTCAACCAGTGAATGGTTTGCACGAGGTTGGACATTGCAAGAGCTCATCGCACCCGGTGAGGTTCGCTTTTATGATCGCGACTGGCAGAGGTTGGGAACGAAACACAAGTTGTCCACCGATATCTCTATGACCACAGGGATCCCCCGCGATGTTCTCTACGGCGAGGACCCTAGGCATTACTGTATTGCTCAGAGGATGTCTTGGGCGGCTAAAAGGAAAACCACAAGAGTCGAGGATCAGGCGTACGCTCTAATGGGCCTGTTCGACGTCAACATGCCCATGCTTTATGGTGAAGGAGAGAAGGCCTTCGTGCGGTTGCAGGAGGAGATTATGAAATATTCTGCAGATCATTCGATCTTTGCATGGCCGGGCATCATTACGAGCTACGACAGAGCTGAGATTTACGACGTTGCCTACCGACGTCTCGAAGGTCTACTTGCCACAAGTCCTGCCGCTTTCGAGTTTTGTGGCGACATCAATTGGCATCAAACCACAAACATGCAGCAACCGTTCTCGGTCACTAACCTTGGGTTATCCATGGAAGTACTTCTTCGGCCATGCTCCATAGAGGTGTACGAGGCTAAGCTTGATTGCTATGTTCAACAGGGTTCGAAGTGTTTCATTTCGATCTTTCTGAGACAAACGGACCAAGACGGCCAGTATATGAGGCATATATTCAGAGGAACATCGGCACGGATATGGACAGATAACCTGGACGAAAAGCGAAAAGAACGTGTCAATATTATCCAAGGTCGGCAAGTCACCCCACCTGCCGTGTGCCAGCCAGTACTTTTGTTTTACAGAAGTCCCGTTTTCGACGTCAAGTCCGACTCATTGCCCCAAACTCACATACAATCAGCTGGGCACTATGACTCCTTGAGTGGAATAGTGGATATTCTCACACGATCTTACGGCTCTGTTGCCCTATTACGAACTAAAGGGGGTCACCAGAGGTCCGACATCGTGTCACTTGATTTTGGATTTGACTTCCTTTTCAATCCATCCCTCTGTCTCCGCATCAAATCCAGGAAGACCCATGTATCGAAAGGACATCCTGTACCTTGCAATCAGGTCACTTACGATGCGTCCACAGGACGACACATCTTCATCGTGCGAAAAGTCGAGAGCGATGGATATGAGTATACATTCCAAGGTCATAGAGGTAATGGTATGCTCATTTGGTTAAGCAACCTAAATGCTGTTATTAATGTAGAGAAGAAAGCCTTAATGCTCATGAGGTGTTGGACAGTCGACATACAGAGGGCAGAGCCTGGATTTTCACATTTCCTGTCGTGGATCGACCAGGAAAACAAACAGACGAAACTTTTGGTCTCTACAGATCGTGAAGATATTGCACAGGACGATCTCTGTCCAATCTGCACGGCTTTCTTGGACTCTCCTATAACGACGCAGTGTAAACACACTTTCTGCCAATGCTGCATCCGATGGGTGGATGTTTCCATCTCCTCGACACAGCTTGCTCTAATCTCACTGAATGAAGCTCCCGACGATGAATATGCATTAGATATCAAGCAAATCATGTGTCCTATCTGTTGCATTCCGACAATTGTCCGCTTTGATGCTGATCGGCAATGGGACCTACAACTTCGTTATCCTACCAGCTATCGCCAGGTGAAGTGGAGAGCACATGAGATCAGCCCCGAAAACTTTCCGGAGTATCAAACATTGACCCTTCTTGTCGGCAATACACACAAGCTCAGGGAGGTCACACCTCACAGACATGACTGGACCTTCTTTGTCCGGCCGTCGAACCCGGAATGTGTGGCTGACGTGAAAGTCTTCTTGCACCACACCTACAAAAACAATATCATTACACTGTCCAGTCCACCGTTCGAGCTTCGACGATTTGCATGGGGATTCTTTGATCTCTTTGCAGAGATTACACTCAAGCCTGGTTTTGCATTCCTACACGAGAAGGCAGTTGTAAAGGACGATTGCAAAGCGACGCTCGGTCTGACGTGGGGACTCGATTTCGATGGCGATGGTGGTCAAGGTTGGCTGAAAGTGGGTGTGCATAGACTCAAACCAGCGTTGTCTGCTTATGACGAGGAACTTCGAACCCAGCTCACCAATTTGAGAGCTTTGCAGGTTGCTGCGAGGTCGAAGGATACGTACATGGTGACATGACACGGATTTGTTGTTTTATGCTATCACCAGGTATCCAAGTCTGAATTCCGCGTTCACCTTGCGTGGCGTTTGGGTCGTGGAGCCACTTCACAATGCCTTCTTCCCAACGACTCTTTGCCATGAGTTTTGGTTTTACGTATTATCAACTCCTTGCCAGATCGCTCGACTGACATGTCGGAAGAGATGAGAAGTGTCTCAAAGGTGACCAAATTGCAACATGGAATGACTCAATGGTCGAGCTGGACATCTTAGACCAAGCTGAATGCTGCTCTCAGCGGAATCAAGACCTAGAGAGCTGGTCTGCACTTGCAGGACTAAATCCATAACCAATGAGCTTGAGGTGTAAGTCACTTGGTTCTCTTTTGCCATCTTCAATCCAGAGCTTGGAATCTTTCTTGTCCGGAATCGCTCCATCGAATTTGTCTCCCACGAGCTTGTCCAGAAAGTTTTGTCTCACGACGGCAAGGTCGCGCTTGTCGGGTTTCGTATCGTCCATCAGCACATTCGCAAGCCGCTTTCCTTTTGGGAGATCAACGTATTTCTCCGTCCATTCGACTTCGATTCCAAGTTCATCTACTCGATCTTGCAATAACGGAAGATACTGCTCCACTACGTCCTTCTTCAGTAATGGAAAATCTCTCTGCGCCTTCTTAGCTTCGACGTACGTGCTGTCAAGCCAATGTCGAAAGATCTCCATTGCAGCTTGAATATTCGTATTTTTCGCGCTGGATGGATGATGGGCAGCTCGATGATACATGGTGTTGATTGTCTGAAATTGGTAGAGAAGTGAGCGACGAGCAACGAGCTCAATGGTGTGCTTGGCTGTGGCGGCGTCTTTGAAACCGGTTCCTTTCAGAGTTGTGGAAGGATTATCATCTGTGTACAAGTGGCTGTCTTTTCCTCGTCTGCTCTTCTCAGATGCTTTGGTTTGTGTCTTTGACTTGGATCCAGTTAGCGTAGTATTCGTACTGGTGGTCTTTGAGTATGGTTTGGCTGCTTCGCTTGCTGTGGTCGCCTTTGCTGAGGCACGAGTAGCACGAGGCATGATTGGTAATAGACGTCTCTGGAATATAGATCGAAGAAGTGTTGATGAAGTGATTCGGAGACTCATATATACAATTCACAGGCTGCATAAGATTGCTACAAATTATCCTCCGAGCTTCATCACATCTCACTGCAGTGAATAAGGGGTTAACATGACGTAGTAATCGATAGCTTATCGCATCTCTTCTAGACTTGCTTTCGTACCTGCTCAATGTCCGAATTTGCTGTCTTCGCTGAGGCATGAATAGTCTATCTGCGAAGACAGCTAGATGCTCTAGTAACAAGGATCGTCAGCAGATGTGAAGCCAACTACAGCAAATGTCGCGCTACCTACCGTCTCCAGTCCATATAGAGACCTTCCCCGGATTCTCCAAAACCTCGGTACGTTTGCTGGGCCGGCTAACATCCTCACCGAGCTGCCACCATCCTGACCATCACAACATGTAGTCGAACAAGCTCCAGCACCTCTGCGTGCTCTCGTCACAATCCAGAATAAACCCACATTTACCCGTTACTGTTCAGTATCTCATAGACTCATCCACCAACAATGACCTCCCCACCCCCCCTCTCCAACCTCCATGTCCTCGAACTCGCCGGCCTAGCACCAGGCCCCTTCTGCGGCTTCCTCCTCTCCAGCTACGGCGCCTCAGTCCTCCGCATCGATCGTCCAGGCAGCATCGCCTCAAACGACCTCTTAACATCCTACAAGTCCTCCATCGCACTAGACCTGAAATCCAAAGCATCACATTCCCTGCTTTTGTCACTCGTCTCAAAAGCCGATGTTCTCATCGATCCGTTTCGACCCGGTGTGTTGGAAAGGCTGGGGTTAGATCCTGTGACTGTCCTGCAGAAGATTAACCCACGTTTAATCGTGGTGCGGCTGACGGGATTCAGGCGTGATGGGAAATATAAAGACATGGCGGGGCATGATATCAATTACCTCGCTGTGAGTGGTGTGCTAAGCATGCTGGGCGAAAAAGGTCGTCCGCCCTTACCGCCTGGAAACGTCCTTGCTGATTTCGCGGGCGGTGGACACGTCGCGTTCACGGGTGTGTTGCTCGCGCTTATCCATCGCGGTGTTAGCGGAAAGGGTCAGATAGTTGAAGCGAACATGGCGGACGGTGTGAATTATCTGGGGACGTACCCGCGCTTACTCCTCAAACACCCTATGTGGAATGGCGAACGAGGAACGAATACCTTGGACGGAGGAGCGCCGTATTACGGCTGTTACGAATGTAAGGATGCAGGACGTTACATGTCTGTTGGTTCATTGGAGCCGCAGTTCTTCGAGGTGTTGTTGAAGGGGCTTGGTTTGACGGAGGCGGATATCGTGCCCGAGAAGGATATGCGGAGGGAAGACAAGAGGAGTTGGGAGCATATGCGTTTAATATTTACAGCACGGTTCAAGACTAGGACGAGAGAAGAGTGGGAAAAGATATTTGATGGGACGGATGCGTGTTGTGTGCCTGTGTTGACTTTTGATGATTTGGAGGTGAGAGATTATGACTTTAGGCCTTTAGTAGGGTTGACAGAGAGCCCGGCGAAGGAAGTTGATATGAAGTATCATGGGAGAGCGATCAAACCAGGAGATGGAGCGGAGAATGCCCTGAGGGAATGGATGGGTTGGCAAAAGGGTCAGGAATGGGATGTGAGTGGGAAAGGAGCAGCTGAATTGAGAGGGAAAAGTAAGCTGTAGGATTTTTATTGTGCTTGGCTATGTTCGCCAGAAGTACAGCTCGATTGTATGATGTTTGGAGCTTCCATACAAAATTGACGATTAATGACTTCCAACCACGCACCGAATAATCTTGTCTCTCTTAGTAGAAGCCATTAATCATCATGTTTCATTGTGTCGAAGACCAGTAACATCGCCCCTCACGCTTCTCGAAACAGATAGCCATATCGTGACAAGCTTCTTGTCCAGAATACCATAACGAACAGGCGCGATCATTCAATTGAATGTCGCGGAACTAGAATACAGCCTGCAAGATCCTCTTCCACAATGGCTTCTGTTCCCTCTCCTCCGCAGTCTGTTGATTGCGTAGTTGAATACTGGCTCTTCTCTGATCTGCTGGAACGTCCTTGCCACTGACCTCGAACTGACCCTCACGCATACCAGTATAAATGTCGATCTTGTTGATAGGAACATATAGTGCTCGGTGTGTCGGGTATTTGAACCATGAATATGCCTTCCAGATGAGGTACAACCCGATAATCATAGGTGCAGCAAGGTATGACTCGAAAAATGACTCTGCGTCCGGTACCCCACCAATAGGGAATAGAGCAGCATAGAAGGATGCCATCAAGCACATGACATTTAGCAGTACACCAAGATAGCTGCCGTAGACGCCAAAAGCTGCCTTATAAGGTAGCTCGTCGACCGAATGACCGTTGTGTGCCCAGGCTTGTCTGAAGCGAATGTGTGAGACACAAATACTGCCATAGACGAAGAAATTAGCTAGACCTGAAAGAGCCAACAGCCAGGTGAATAGTTGACCACCAGCCTTTTTGTTCTCGTTAACGAAAGCTAGAAGTCCAAAACCGAGCTGCAAAATGATCGTAGGAATAGGTCGACCCTTTTTGTCAACAAGACCAAGAACTTTCGGTGCCATCTTTTCAAGTGCCATGGCTTGGAGCGTTCGTGTTGAGGCGTATGTTGCAGAATTTGCAACTGAGAGGACTGCAATGGTAATCACTGCGTTGAAGACTGAGGGTAAAGCCTTGATACCCGCCATCTGCATAGCAAGGACGAAAGGAGAAGCCTTCGTGTTTGCGCCACTTGAGCCCAATAGAACCTCACTGTTACTTGGTACGACCAGACCTAGGATGAATAGGTTAAGAACGTAGAATCTGGGTCACTGTTAGCAAAATCTGGCTGGCCAGAAGTTAAGAGGTAAAGCTCACAATGAGATACGCCAGAATACTTGTCTCGTCGCCTTCGGTATTTGCTTTCTCGGGTCGTTGGCTTCGGCCGCCGCGAGACCAGTAAGTTCTGTACCACCGAAAGCGAAGGAAGCCGTCACGAAAACTGAACAAAACCCTTTGAAGCCGTTGCGAAAGGCTCCTGGGTTGCCCCAGTATCTGAATCCGATATAACCACGATCGTCTGTTGGCACACCTCCAGTATTGATGATAATGCCGAGGATGATAAACCCGATACAAGCAAGAACTTTGACCATACTGAGCACGAACTCAACCTCGCCATATCCTCGAACTCCGAAGAATTGAATTGCTGTAAGTGCAACCAGGAAGACAGCAACCCAGACTGGCCAGGTTAGTCCGCGAACGAGAAAAAGGATATATCTGCTTACCACCGAGGTTTATGGTGTCATTCCAGAACCTGATTGTGAGACTAGCTGCAGTGAGCTCGAAAGGCAAGATCGTGAGCCATTGAATGGCATAGTCCCAGCCTAGTCCGACAAGTCAGCTTCAGATCTATCGTCATGAGGTCAAGGAACGTGGTTGCTTACCGATAGCGAAACCCCAAGAGGGGTCCATGAACCGTACAATGTAGCCATAGAATGCACCATTAACTGGATACATTACAGCAAGTTCGCA
This sequence comes from Lithohypha guttulata, assembly GCF_036872675.1. Classification (NCBI taxonomy): domain Eukaryota; kingdom Fungi; phylum Ascomycota; class Eurotiomycetes; order Chaetothyriales; family Trichomeriaceae; genus Lithohypha; species Lithohypha guttulata. The sequence continues at coordinate 643,871 of NW_027042755.1, read as the reverse complement.
GAGTGCTTGCATCATCTAGTAACCGTCAGCATATTGAGCTGGTTCAAGATAGACTCCTTACCATCATCATCATGATTCCGATAATGATGAAACAGATGACCTGGTTCTGTCAGTCAAGATCCCTGCAAACCGTCGCTTGCCGTACCAGTGAGGCAGGACCACCTGATCGTAGAGCACCACCTGAACCAACGAAAAGACCTGGGGTTGCATCAGGATCTGATCTTGCAATAGTAAGAAGTGTACTGACCTGCTCCGATAGCACCACCTGAGTATGTAAGTTAGCACGTCGCGCCTACAGAGGTAATATAGGAACATACCAATAGCTATCATTTGCATGTGTCTTCCCTTCAAGTTTCGCTTTAAATTACCCTTTGAGATATCGACACCATAGTTCTCCGAAGTTTGAACATCGGCCATATGAACCTGATCTTTGACCACACTCCCACGCTTATGCATATCCATTGTATGACCAGCTTCGAGTGAGACCGAGGTAGTTCTGGCGCCCGAAGGGCCGACTCCTGGCTGAAGCTCATGCACACTCACATTAGGATCCTTCTTCGACATATTGGATGAACCTGAACGTGTATCTGATGATTTTGCAAGGACAGCAATGTCTCAAAGTAGAGTAAGGCGTCTCGATGAAATCCGAGAGCGACCTGTAGCTTTATTGGCGACCTCGGAGGTCGTGTGAGGCCTCCACAGCATGTAACATCATCGTTCAGATTGGTGTCATTAACCAGAGTATGATGCTACCAGTTTGCGTCAGAGCTTGCTAGTGTTCCGCACATTTGAAGCTCCAGCATCTGCGAGATAAACTCTCGTAAGTCCCTGGTCGTAATCGCAGGGCCATATTTGGCAATTTTTATCGGCAGCTATGTCTGAAGTAGCAGGTTCCCTGGCTGAGAAAAGTAAACGAACTGTAGTGATAGGTCCCAAGAAAGATTAAGCTTGCGATGAGTGAGCTTGATGAGGGGTGTCAAGGCTTGTGAGGTAAAATTTGAGAAATAAGCTCCCTTAGCTTTTGTCGCTATCGGCCAATCGGATATGAGTAGGAAGCAAAAAAGGAAGAATTGAGCGTCATCGTTATCGATGGATATTTGGTTGCGGCTATCGTCCGGCGCAATTAGCAATTCTTCAAGTAGTGGAGGTGGTCTCATGAGAGACTTGTGCAGAATGAGTGTTGACGCATGGAGAAAATCGTGAAAGTCGAATGGTAATATTGCAAATAGCCTGCCTGTATTCAAGTTCTGTGCTGGTAGCTGTATTGCTAACAGGCTGGCATCGACGTCCTGAATATACGCATGAATGATTGCAGCATTAGTTCTGCAGTTTCAAGAATGTGTCGTGAAGAAGGCGCACCAGGCAAAGCAACTGCAGTTTCTGGCAAAAATGACAACGTGGTATGCAGGTACGATCGTGTTGTTCTATGTCCAGGACGCAGGTGCTGGCGTTAACCCTTTCTGGTCTATTCACAACCATTGCAGTGTTTTTTTAGCCAAGCGCATCTTGTTGAGAAGAGAGCCTGACACAACTGAACACTTATTTGCAAAGTGCTCGTGATGTTAGTACAAAGCTTTGGACTGCCGAAAATGTACTGTCCGCTTCCAGCTTGAACAAGATTTACCATTCACTTGTGAAACCAGCAGCAGCCAACAAATCATCCGCGTTCAGAAGCGCGGCACCAGCACGTTCCAATTCTGTCCAAACTGCATTTCTCTTGCTAATGGGAAAAGCAGGAGTGTCCCAGTATCGCCCACCAATACCCTTCTGCCTTGCGACTTGCAATTGTGTTTGCAGTGTCTGAAGTTGTGTGCTGTTGAACGCCGTTCCGTTGATGGCACCAATATAGCGGCTGAACTGCGTTGAAGCGATTGGGGATACCTCACGCGTGATATTAGCTTGAGTGGTCGATAGCAGAGCGAGATTGGCATCGAAGAAATAATCTCGATTATTGACGCCCTGAACCTGGTTGAGAGGAGTATTGCCTGTTCCAATGACAGTGACTGCACCAGGAATGACAGCTGTTCCATTGAATCTTGTCAAATACCCTGCTCGACGAAGCGGCTCAAGAGCACGTACAACGACGGGCCATGTCGTAGGTCCATCAGTCTTGAGGTCGACAAAGAGGTATAGTGTCTGGCTTGAAGCAGTATCGAAGACGCCGTTGTCGGTCGGACCCGACACAAATGGGCTAGCAGGATTCTCACGTTGCAACACTGAGAGAATGGGCTGAATATAGAGAGCGTCGAAGGTACGCGTTCGAGTCAGGGCGGACTGCTCGTGGCCGACGTAGAGACTGCCATTGACGAGGAAAACATCTGCCTCCACTGACACACAACCGACCGATAGAGCGGAGTAGAAGGGAACATCTCGCCAGTAATCGTTGTGCGAATGTATTGGTTTCCATAGCACATGTCAGCTATAGTGATCCATACGAAGAGCTCGAGACCTACAGGTATAATGCCTCGTGTCAAATCTGTAGGATATGTATACAATTCACTACCATGCGTATTGGCAAGAATATTCTGCAGACTTGCAGAGATATCAAGATTTGGATCGCCCTGAGACTGCCGTTTTTGCGACCTAGCTGGCGATGCTGAGGTCAACGAGCTGAATAGAGCCAAAGCAGCTGCTGAAGATGTGACTTTCATGGTGGACGGTAATCTTCTGGAACGTGTATGAAGTATACCCGTGGCCGAGGTATGATGCTCGGCGTGAAAAGAGTCGACATAACTGCAGCTGGATGTCGTAGCGACTTTATGTGATTTGGAACGTACTTGTTGAATGCCTGCGGTCTCACCGGAAAGCAAGATGGACAAATACTGGAGCTGGCTGGAGCCCTGTCGATCTCTCACGTTCCTGGATTAGGTAAGCCAATTAGCGTAGCAAGGCAATACACGTGTTGGCGTAGCGAGCTCATGGCTGCAGAGCTTGCACAAGGTCGATGTATACAAGCTTGTGAAGGTGTATCTGACGTGCTGGTAAGGTCGGATTCTCTACATGTCTATGTCCTATCCTGCCATTCGTCAATTGTTTCACAACTCGCCCTTGGCATCTGTGTTCACCCCGAGGTCAATACTCCAGTCAGCACCAATTTTCACTGCCGGATTCCTGATTACAGCCCATGCAGCGTTACCGTCCTTGGCGACATGATACGACATGCTAGCAGTTCCGCCAGATTTCGAACTTTGACCTGTTACTTTTACCTCCGACTTGCCTTCCAGGCTCTTTGGGGCATTAACAATGATTATACGCTCGACCAGCACATTATCCATCGTCTTCAAATATGCCGCCTTCTTCTTGGTGTCTTTTGTGCTGACGCTTGAAGAGACATCCTGCGACTTCAAGCTGCCATCACCAAACGTGAAATTCCGATGGATATAGCCACCATGCTCAAAATCATATGTCTCACCATCATCAATGTAGAGCTCACCGTCTGCTCGACCATCACGGCCAAGCACAACGACCAACGTGTACGGGTCGAATTTCATCAATCCGCTCGAGCGTCTTGCCCGATCTTTTCTTGCAAAAATATTCCCACCTTGCATGAGCAGTGGGATCTTGTCAAGTGGAGCAGTCACAGAGTGACGTTTCCCAGCTCCAGAATAAGTTTTGTATGTGCTATAGTCGAAATATGTCTCGTCGTCAGCCAAGTAGATGTCGACAGATTCACCGCCCTCAGTCACAACAGGCTTGACGAGCAGTCCTGTTGATCCAATGTAGAATTGATCGTCAATATCGAAACCAGCCTCGTCATGAGGATGAACGTAGTACTGAGCTCGAACAATCGGGACGCCCTCGGTTGCAGCTTCGCGAAATGCTGTATACCAAGATGGTAGTAGAGAGTAACGTAGTCTCACAGCCTGAGCCATGATCTCGGTATATGGCTCACCAAGCAGATATGGCTCACGGCGGCGCGTGTCAATGTGTGCATGAGCGCGGAAAAAGGGATAAAAAGCTCCAGCCTGATACCATCTTGTTTGAAGTTCTTTTGAAGGATTACCGAAGAAGCCACCAACGTCAGCACCTGCGAATGGAAACCCTGCAACACCTTGGTTCAACACCATCGGTATACTAGCAGCCAAATGAGGCCAGCTTGCTTGGTTGTCGCCTGTCCACATAGCTCCAAGTCGCTGCGAACCAGCGAAGAAAGATCGTGTGAGCACGAATGGTCGCACACTCTCGCCCTTTGCTCTGGAAACGAGTGCGTGATGTGTCGCGTTGTGAAAGGTCATTCCATTGAGGTTGTGAACATCGCGGTGTTCCCAGTTACCGTAATGAACATTATCGCGTGGCATTGAGACTTCTGGGCCATTGAAGACCGACGGCTCATTCATATCGTTCCAGATCCATACATTCGACTGAACTCCTTTCATTTTGTTGTATGGGAACAAACTCTTCCACCATTCTCTAGCAGCAGGATTGAAGCAGTCTATCCAGTGAGAAGATCCTGGCCAGCACCATCCCTCGAAGAAGTTGCCGTCCTTGTTCTTCACCGCCAAGTCCTTAGACTTGAGCTCTTCAACTATTTGGTATCCAGCTTTGTTCTTGATGTGAGGGTCAATAATGATCACTAGCTTGCGTTCATGTTCATCGAGCTGCTTCTCCATACCAATAGGGTCCGGAAAATTGTCTTGATCCCACACAAAGTACTGCTTGTCGTCTGTGTATTCGAGGTCGAGCCAGATAACGTCGTAAGGAATATTATGTTTGTCGAACTTACGATCGACGTCCTTGACATCCTCATCGCTGACGTAGTTCCAGCGGCACTGGTGATATGCTATTGCGAACATCTGTGGCATGGCAGTATAGCCTGTGAGTTCAGCGTACTTCTTAGACAGTTCTTTGGGTGATTGTGTGAGCATGACGAAGATGTCCATTACGCCAGATTCAGAGAACCAATGTGTTTGAGTATCAGTATGACCTCCTAGACCCATCGTCGTACCTTGCTGAGTCTTCACAATATCGACCCATGTCTCGGCAGCATTAAGCCAAAACACGCCCACTGTAAAGTCCTTGTTGTGAGCCTGCATAAAAGGTATTGCTCCGTACAATGTCATTGGATTATCCAATTCGTACTCAAACACATCAGCATTGAAAAATCGATATGGCTGGTCGTAGTTACTCTCTCTGCCCCTGGTCTGCTTGAGGGATAGTGGTCCAGCATGTTCAGGAAGGCCGTAAACGTGCGAGAAACCTGGAAAAGAGATGTCCATAGAAATACTTTCAGGCCCTCTTGGTTTTGTGTCGGTGTTTCCGCCAAAGGTTTCTTCCCACCAGGTGCTCTCGTCTTCCTGTGGTACTAAAGGCTCGACTTTCTTGTCCTCATCCTTGCCCTCCTCAGTCACAGGCTTCTCAACCTTCGGCCTCCAGTGCTCGAAGTTAAAGAATCCTCTCTCATTCAGTACTACCTGCTTCTTGTCGTTGGCGAAGAGCTCGATGCCGAAAGGAGCATATGTGATGATAACTGAGAATTGGTTGGAGGAGCCCCAGGTCACCGTCGTAGACTTGTCTCCTTTGTCAAACTTGCTCAGCTTTTGAGGCTGGAGACCAGCTCCTGTCAAACTCCAACCTGCAGCCTCATTGTATCTCTCTTTACGAACTTTGCTGCCATGTCGAAGCTCAATGTCACCCTTCTGCCTCTTCTCCTCATCAACCTGTATTCTCGTACTACCAGAATCCAGAAAAGTCACAACAAGTGGGAGTTTAATCTTCTCCTTCTCGGAGGTGGTCTTCAGAATGGTACCTTCGATCTGGCCATTCTTCATTCGTATCGTGTTAGGGTCGAGTCGGTAAGGTGAGCCTTGTCTACCCTGTGTACTTGTTTCGTCCGCAAGAGCACGATTTCTTTTGCAAAAGCCAGACTGATCACACCTCTTGAAATCATGGTGTTTCACGCCCGTGACTGCTCAGTGTCAGCTCTGTTTCCTATAGTCTCGAATCGCGTATACCTGTGGGCACAACGATGGCCAGAAGGAGGAAGCACAAGCACAGGAACAGCCATGAGTGCTGCCGCCTCGATCCTCGTGCCATGTTTTTGTTGAATCTACTCTGAGGCAGGCTCTTCAGCTCCTGCCTGTAGTATATTTCCAGTATATTTGTTCACGAAAGTTGTCCTTTTGGCTAACCACATGCCGATACGCGGGTGCCAGATGATTTGCCGATGCCGTCGTTACCACAACCCGTTGTGGACGGCAATCCTCATCTGTAGTGGAAAGTACGTCTCGATCGGGAAGGTACGCTAGACCAGGGACCTGCAGGAAGGGACGATAGGCGCGTGGTCCCTGAAAGTGCCCCTCCAGGCTTGTGCTTCCCCACTGCTTTTCATACCGCCTCGAAACATTTTTTGAGACTGCGATTTTTCTGGATCTCCAAGATATATCCAATTCGTTACAGAGAAGAACTTCCGAAATCACAAGCCAGCAAGATGTCTACAGAACAAACGTGAGCCTACAAGAGTCTCGATCTCGACCCTTTTACTGATCTCCTCAGTTTCATTGCTGTCAAGCCAGATGGCGTCCAGCGAGGACTTATTGGAGATATCATCTCACGATTCGAGAAGCGAGGCTACAAGATGGTTGCTGCCAAGATGGTCAGCCCAAGCAAGGAGCATCTCGAGACGCACTACGAAGACTTGAAGGAGAAACCATTCTTCACAGGTCTTGTATCCTGTGAGTCGTCCATGGTTGTGTAATCCTGTCTACTAACGACATTCCTAGACATGCTTTCCGGCCCAATCTTCGCCATGGTCTGGGAAGGTCGAGATGCCTGCAAGACTGGCCGAGCTATCCTTGGTGCCACCAACCCTCTGGCCTCGGCTCCGGGTACCATCCGAGGTGACTATGCTATCGATGTCGGCCGAAATGTCTGCCACGGTTCGGATGGTGTTGAGTCTGCCAAGAAGGAGATCGCTCTGTGGTTCAAGGAGGACGAGATTGCGAAATACAAGAGTGCCCAGTTCGACTGGATCTACGAGAAGGCGTAGATATTGGTCAACAATTCAGTATATGGCACAAAACACGGTCATGAAAAGCTCTGCAATGCAGTTATAACGAAGAATTCACGATTTCCTCCTCTCGACTACTGTTTTGAATATCATTGTTGCAATATTTGGAAACTGTCCTGAACTAATGCTGCAGCTAGCTTCTTGCCGTTTGAGCATTACTATGTCAGTGTCGGCTATTTAAGACAGGAAATGGAAGCTCAAGATAGCAGGCAGCACTTCATGCGTAAAGTCTCACCTGTCAGCTGTTCTTCAGAAGCTGTTGAGGTTTCCATTCGTGACAGACGACTTCTGCTCTTCCTTGTTGCATTCTCAGTCGTCGTATGCTTCCTCCTGGGCCTCCTCAATTTCCTCTTGGTACTCCTCTCTAGCTTCTCGGGCCTCTTCGTGGTCACTGCTTGAAGCGTCTGAATCAGCTGCCTCTTGTTGTGCCTGTTCGTACTCCTTTCGAGCTTCCTCTAGTGATTCACGGCGCGACGAAGAAACATCGGAATTGTGTTCAAGAGCTTGTGCATCCGTCATTGGCGGTGGAGCACCATAGCCATAACCTGATGGCGCAGCTCCATATCCTGCTGGAGCTGACTGACGATGTTCTAGAGAGCTGTTAGAATGCCTCCCGGGCTACGTAAGAAGTAATTAAACATACCATCGTCGCTGTCGTCACCAGCGAGCGCTGCTCCCGCGAGACCACCAACGGCCAAGCCACCAGCTCCAGCAGCAAGTAAAGCACCTTTGTTGCTCTTCTCACCACTTCCAGTAGCTCCAGGAGGATAGCCGTGACCACCAGAGTGAGCAAGACCACCTGGGGCCGGGTAACCCTGTCCGTGCTGTGAAAATCCTTGACCATAACCATGGGGAGGATAGGTCTGTCCAGCTGGAGCTCCATAACCTCGACTCTGGTCCATCGACATGTAAGACATGGATGGAGGCTCCCATTGAGATCGACCAGTGGCTTGCTGAAGGTAATAGTATCTCTGACTGTTCTGATCCCACTGCTTGATCCAGCCTGGAGGAAGGCCAGGTTCAGCTGCAGGCGGACCGTAGCCTTGAGAAGGTGGTGGACCGCCATATTGTGGTTGGGATGGATTCGATGAGTGCTGTCCGGCATACTGTCCTTGGTGGTATGAATCTGAGGCACCATAGCTACCGTCCTTATCTGGTTCGGTTAGTTTAGTATATGATCGGGTCATGAAGATGTACAAGTAGTATTGTGCGTCTCGCCAGCATGCTGTTTCTCCTTGTCTTTGTCCTTGTCGCTCATCATTCCCTTGAAATCATCGGCCAGTCCTTTCAGGCTCTTCATGAACGACATCTTTACAGTGCTTCAGTGATAAAGTTGGAGGTTGAAGTCAATTCAGGGACGAAACGTAATAAATTTGGATCTGAAATTTGTCAGGTCAACCAGACTGGGTTCATCAGTTTATAAATGGTTGTAAACAGTAGCAAACACAGAGATATGACGTGGAACAACCTAGCGCGTTTCACTTCCTTATACGAGAGCAGGTACGACCGACCATCGCAGTCCTAGTTGACTTGTTTACAACTCATATCCCTTCACAGCTGAGACCGAGGTCGCCAAGCCAAAGACGCGTAATCTGTGCCTCGCCAATCTTTTTGATAGCAGTGTCAGTCGAACAAGCTATTCCATGGAATCTTTGCAGCATGCATGAACCGATGCTTAAGCGTAGCTTGTAAGTTATCTTGGAGTGCCAGCTAACCATTCACGACAACACTTGCGGAGGCGTGGTAGTGGAGTATCACACCAGCCCAACATCTATACGAAGCTGATTCGATAAAAGCATCGCTGATATGCTAGCAGGCGTACACAGCAGAATACCTGGACCGTTCGTTAACCTGGGTGCAAGGTCACTCGAGGACGGCGTCCCGAAGCCCAACAATGCAGCTAGCTGCGAAGCTGAACATCAAGCAGAGCACCCTCATTCTCGTCGGCTGTGCAAGTACGTGGAGCACATGCATATCGTCGTGTGTATTGCGTCTGCTGCTTGATAGGTCCTTGATTCTGACACGAGCCTGTCAGGTAAGAGTAGGAGATCACCCCATCTAAGAAAACACGTGGGGAAACTGCCTGAGGGCAAACATAGCAAACAGCGTTCCTCTGCAAGATCAGAACATTCGCCAGAAGAGATGTATATATCCTGAGGAGCTTTGCATATGCACAGAAACTCCGAACCTGCAGTAAAACAGCACCAACAGTGCTGAAGACGCGATCCGCGTTATCGTAGCAGACATATTACAGCACTTTCAAAGGAACACGCCTAGCTGATCCAGTGAAGAACGACAAAGAGCTCCCCTGAATTTGATCAACCAGCTATACCACGGTCTTCATACTCAAAATGCCTCGGTTCACTCTTCCACAGAGAGTCCTTGCCTAGCAAGTTCGCATTGCAAAAGATACCATGAGAATAGACGGACGAGGTGAAGTGGTAGCAAATACTGTCCCTCCTTGTCAGCGTTCTTCGGTCTCAAGTCCATCAATTGTCCCCAGGTTTCTGTCTCGTTCTGCGGCTGTGAATCACTCTAAGCCAGAGCAGGTGCCTCAATGCTCTCGAGTGGGCCGACCTGGACAGTCTGTCAAGGGACTAGTTGCTGCGAGAAGTGAGCCGGAGTGCTTTGGTGCATGAACTGATTAACCGAGAGCCTCGTATCACAGCTTGCCACTTACTATTGACAGAATCGAGACACTCCGGTCAGGTAGGTGTTCTCCTAGTATCGCACACAACTGGATCTGCCCGTCGTGCATCGATATGCCTAGATGCTAGTATGCTCCGGCATATCTTGGCGTCCTGCTGACATAAACATGCCCCAACACTTCTGCTCCGCTTTCACCTTGTTGACCCTCTGACCTTCTTCACACAACGAGTAGCACGAGAACAATATGATGAGGACATCAAATGCCTCAGCTTGGTGGGCGACCTCTTGCTTCGTGAGCCTGCTATTCTTCTTTGCAACTGCAACCCTGGCGGAACCTGTTCAGCAGATCCTCGACAGCCAAGATGACTTGCCGAGCTCAAAGGAGCATCGCGGACCACGACAACCCAACATCATATTCATCTTGACTGATGATCAAGACCTTCATATGTCATCACTGGACTATATGCCACATCTGCAACAGTATTTGGTGAAGGAAGGCACTACTTTCAGCCATCACTACTGTACAGTAGCCTTGTGCTGTCCCAGCAGAGTTTCTCTCTGGACAGGGAAACATGCTCATAACACAAACGTTACTGATGTCAACCCACCTCATGGAGGGTACCCAAAGTTTGTCTCACAAGGTTTCAACGAAGCCTATCTACCTTTGTGGCTTCAAAATGCTGGCTACGACACATACTATGTAGGTAAGCTTTTTAATGCTCACAGTACGACCAGTTACAACAAGCCCTACCCGAAGGGCTGGAACGGCTCGGATTTTCTACTCGATCCTTACACTTACGAGTATTTGAATGCTACCATGCAGCGTAATATTGAAAAATGGAATAGGCCTTTGGTTCACGAAGAACCTTCCAGCTATGAGGGCAGATACGTTACGGACGTGATTGCCGACAAGGCTCTCGACTTCCTGGACGGTGCTATAGTAGAGCGCTATCATAAGGATGGTAGTGGTCGTCCGTTCTTTCTTACTATTGCTCCGACAGCCCCACACAGTAACGTTCATATTAACCATGATCTCAGTGGCGGACATGGCGGAAAGTACACAGAGACGACAGCTGTCCAGACACCGCCCATTCCTGCTGAGCGGCACAAGCACCTCTTCGCTGATGTGACCGTACCTAGGACACCCGATTTCAACCCAGACGAGCCTAATACAGCATCTTGGCTCAAAGACCTTCCACAACAGAATCAGACCAACATTGACTTTAATGACCACTTCTATAGGCAACGATTGCGAGCACTACAAGCTGTCGACGAGATCATACCACGAATAATACTCAAGCTTGAGTTTGCGGGCATCTTACAAGAAACGTATATTGTCTACTCGACAGACAACGGATATCACATCGGTCAACACAGATTGCAACCAGGCAAGCAATGTGCCTACGAAACCGATATCAATGTTCCTATGGTTGTGCGAGGGCCAGAAGTGCTTAGGGGCAGGATTGAGAACAAAGTCAGCTCGCACGTCGATCTAGCTGCAACTTTTCTGAGCCTAGCAGGAATTGACCCAAGCATCTCTGTGCCCAGGTATGGGCTAGATGGACAGTCTATGGTCTTTCACTACTTTCGAGGCCTTGAGACTGGTAGCGACAAGAAGACTAGTCTCAACCACGAGCATGGTCCACTTGTTCTTCCTCCGACATATCAAGCAAGGGACCTCAACCAAAGTGCAGAACATGTCAACGTGGAGATGTGGGGTATCATCATGCCAGAGGGCAGATATGGTACAGTGCTTTACCCGAATCACACCTACAAAGCGTTGCGGGTCATCTCAACAGACGACATGTATAACCTGTTGTATGTTGTGTGGTGTACGAATGAACATGAGTTGTACGATCTGCGTGCTGACCCATATGCATTGAAAAACCTGCTCAGCTCTGAGATCATTCCAGACTCATTGCTGAACTTTAGTACATCTCAGCAAGAGAGACACTTCACCCTGGACAATGTCGTAGCCAGGCTCGATGCTCTTCTGCTAGTACTGAAGACATGCAAAGAAGCGCAATGTACTCATCCGTGGAACGTCTTGCACAGTGATGGAGCTGTCGGAAACCTTCTCGAGGCACTGAGTGACAAGCACGACGAGCTGTACACATCTCAACTACCGAGAGTAGTCTTCGAGCATTGCGAAGAGGCCTATATTCCACAAGCAGAAGGTGTGACGTGGCAAGGACTAGAAATGTGGCCAACGATGACCTAATCGTGACAGACTGGCTGATAAATACTAGGCAGGGTTGTCAATAAGCCCGAAATGCTCTCTGCGGCAAGTGATTGTGTTCCTTTGAGAGCAGCTCCAATGCGAGGTGGACGACCCTGACTGTATTTCGATTGATATCAGGTTCGCAAACGTCGTGTTTACCTGGACAATGCGAAATCGACAGCGACGTAACTGAATCACCTCACAGCTCACAACTTCTCGGTCGAAGACCTCAACCATAATCCTTCCGCTTTGGCGTGCGAGACTTTACCTGACTCACCACTGACAACACATGCTTCGACCCAGAATTTCTTCCCTTTCTCATCAATACTCTTGATCCAAGCTTTCACCATTACTGCTGCTGGCGTCTTGACGGGCTTCTCGTACTTCACATTGAGCTGTACAGTGAAGATCATCATTGATTTCGCCTCCGTCGGTAGTTCTCGCGCCGCCAAGCCCGCCATGTTTGACATGGTACTGTCAAGAATGCATGAAAGTACACCACCATGGAGGAGGCCGGAATGAGCGTTCAATCCGGACCCGAAGTCATAGAAGCGACGGACTTCAGCTCGAACGTCGCTATTGCAACTAGAGCTCGGCCGGTACAAGGAGAGTAGATGAGCTATTGTTGCCGGTGTGTTCCAGGTATCAGCCATTAGTGTGTGTCCTAGCCCGTCAGGCGTTAAAGATCGAGAGATATAGATAGGTTTGAAGGCATGGTCATCAAGCGTGGCTTTTGCAAGAGGTACTGTCTTGAAGTGAGCTATCTCTGAAGCTGTCGCTGACTTCTCGACTTTCGAAAGAGTTGGAATTGAGGGAGCCATGGTCAAAATTCCCAGAGATAGTGTTTCATCGAGACTCAACCCAAGAGTAAGCCAAAAATTGCAGTCTCCTAGGGCTGAATATACCACCCCGTCGCATTTCTAATCGTCCTCTCCATGTCTAACATGTAGATCGTGATCGTCCAGTAGATAGCAGACATTCACTTCTTCCTCCTGTGGAGCCGAGGCACAAACTGCCACATGGGTTCCCGCATGCTACCGTATGGTCTCACAGCGACGTTGGATTGGTTCACTTCATGATGTTCTGTACCCGAATACGTAGCTAGCTTTCAAAAGAGCGAATCTCCGAGGCGCTGCTGGAGTTTAGAACATGATATGAATCGACTATCAACCGCATGGCGACGCGTCGCTCATGTACGTGGTGTAAGACCACAATCGACACAGCCACCTTCTGCATCAAGCACGGCATCATCTCAATCGCGATTCGATAGAGTGATCGCACGAACACCCACGAAGTTCCTTCGAACGCGTCTACAAGTCCTCAAAAATGCTCCATTGACTCACATCACGGCGTTCCTCCTTCTTCATGAGCTCACCGCTGTCATTCCGCTCTTTGGACTAGCCGGCGCGTTTCACTACTACCAATGGCTGCCACCTTTCTTTGCGGAAGGAGAATGGGTACTGAAGGGCGTCACGCTGTTCGGAAACTACTTTAGACGGAAAGGATGGATTAGTTCTTCGGATGCACAGCAGGCGAGGGATGTTGCTGAAGAAGGTCGTGCGGAAGAGGTTGAGAAGAGAAGTACACGAAAAGATATGGTTGGGAAGTGGTTTGATAGAGGGGAGGGTGGAACGAGACTTGTGGTTGAGTTTGCTACGGCTTATGCAGTGGTGAAGGCTTTCTTGCCGTTTAGACTCATGATTAGTGTTTGGGGTGCGCCGTGGTTTGCTAGATGGAGTGTCATACCGATGCAGAACTGGATTAAGAGAGCTTGGAGCAAGAAGGGCACGGCGAGTTCTATATCTGGCCGCAAACCAAGCTGAGCTGAGTTTTGACTGAGTCATACGGTGTCACCAGGCGTGCGAGGGAGAGTCCTTGCGGCGAGCAGAACTTACGATACGAGGCATAGATCTAACCTCCACGAGTTATGCCTTCAGATTGTCTCTTGCAGCTCCTGACAGGCTCACATAATCTGACACGCAGCGTATGGCAGAGACGTCGTTGTCAGGATAGAAGCGGAGGTCCCGGAACAGTGCGAACGAAGTGACAATGACCACTATCTGAGGTTCGTTTGCTCACGTGTGAGCAAGCAGGTCAGCGTTCGATTGAGGCTGGATAACCATACAAAGATTCACACGAAGCATTAGCGATTTTGCTGCGGTGGGTAGTTGGTATCTGGTGGAATTTATAGGGCATTGTCTGAACACATCAGAGAAGTGAAGGTTGAATATCTAAAATTCGTGGCGAAGTGATCGTGAACAAGATCACACTAAATAGGTCGAACGAACCAGTGTTTACCGTCTGCACGAACGCTTGCGCCGCATCGACTATCTAGACTTTCTTGTCTTGCGCCTTCCACTTGTTGCTACACATCAACTTCGTCCCTGATCAACTCAAATATATCGACGTATTTCTACACTCAACAACCACTTCTCCGATCTGTGACCATACCACGAGCACTTATCAGCTAGCCACTAACAATATGGCGGCCTCGACATTCATCTCGACTGCTACGCGAAGACTCCTTCGGCCACAAATCAATGCGATCCCTCACACCACATTGCCCATTATCCGAATGCGAGCCTTCCACGGCCATGATTTCTTCTTGAAAATCCAGCCTCTCCGAGACAATCTCCTCATGGCTGCTCCCCTCATCGTCGCTTGTGGAACCGTCCTATTGGTTGACGGAATCTTCCCAAGCTATGCTCGCCCAATTCCAGCAGAGACGTCAGAGGCTGGGATTGGTGAAATCAGAAGCACTGCTGCACAAGAAGAAACCCGCAAGGAGGATAGCGCTTCCAAAGAGCGAAAGCCGACGCAATCAGATAGAACCACCAACAAGCAAGAGGTGGTAAACAAAGGCCCTCTCTACGAACGGACAGCCAGAGGAGCAGAAACAGCTACCATCCCCACCGCACTCGGTCATACTGCTCCATCCTCCACCAATAGACTCGTGAATGCTCATTTTGAGACTGCTCATCCAGCTACCTGCAAAGGCTGCGATGTCTGCTATGGTGAAGGCTATGCCAAAGGATACGATTACGGCTTTCAGGCGGCCGTCGATCGTGGATATAGCTTTTATGGTTATGAATTTGAGAAGAAGAAGGTTTGGAGCAAGGACTTTGCCAAAGGCTTTGCGGCTGGGTGCCAGAAGGGGTATAAAGATGCTTGGTTCGCTGCAACGACCAGCAGCTAGGAAGATGTACTAGCGAGCAAGAATACCAGACGCCATCTATACTATTTGAGGAAAGCAGCACAAGTGCTCACCTCAGAACAGATAGATACAGATCACAAGTGCCTAGGAGTTAAATATACGAAATAAGCTGCTCGCCAAATATATCATCTTGAAGGAGAATTGCATTCGTCCTCGATTACTGTTTGCTACCAACGCCTCGTGCCATAATTCCTCGTCTAGCTTAAGTCGATTGCAATTTGTCTGTGACGACGATAACCTCTCCAGTGCCATCCCAACCGAACAAAGGTAAATGAGTAACAAATTCTAGATTACAAATCCATCCACATTAAGCTCAACCCTCCGACATAGAAGAAGTATCAACCTTCAACTTCCCCACATCATTCAAATATTCCGGGTCCGTCTTTTCCCTCGCAATGTACTCCTGTGTCTTCTTAATCTCCCCCTCAAACTCACTCACCAACTCATGCAGCCTCATCTGAACCTGCGAATTCCTCTTCGCCGCGCCCTTGATCGCCGCCACCGCCACGTGATACCGACTGACGTGGTTGCGCAGCAGCATATCGAACGGTGTAGTCGTGCTGCCTTCTTCCCTGTAGCATTCGATCGTTACACGACCGAGATTCGGTCGGCCGAAGAGGAGACCGCGAATCTCTGATACGTAGCCGTGGTAGTTGAAGTGGACGGGACGGTCTTCGGTGAAGAGTGACTCAAATGCTTCTTTGGTTAGGCCGTGCGGGTGTGCGGATTGTTCTTCGAGGATCATGAGGTCTGTTACGTTGACCACTCGGACGCGGAGGGATGGAGCTTTACTTCGGAGCAGAGCGGCGGCCGCAATGACTTCGAAGGTGAGTTCGGCGCCGATGCCGACTAGAACGACGTCCGGGTCGAGGCCGCCTTCGGTGGAGTAGGTGGGCCAGGTACTGGCGCCGGCGCGACAGTGGTTTTCGGCTTCGTCTGCGGAGAGGAAGACAGCTGAGGGTTGTTTGGAGCCGACCATGAGATTGACGTAGTTCTTTGATTGGAGGCAGTGAGCCATGGTTGATACAAAGCAGTTTGCGTCGGGTGGCAGGTAGACTCGGGCTGCGGTTGGTTTCAAGTTTAGGACGGCGCCGATGAAGGAGGGGTTTTGGTGGGAGAAACCATTGTGTTCTTGTCGTGTCCAGGTGGATGTTTCGAGGTAGTTGATTGAGCCAATGTCGCCGTGCCATTTTGTCTCTCTGGCCATTTTGATGAATTTGCCGTATTGGACCATCATTGTGTGGACGATACCTAGGAAGGACTCGTAGGAGGGGAAGAGAGCTGATCGACCTGTAAGAGTGTATCCTTGCATAAAGCCTTGACATTGGTGCTCTGATAGTGTCTCGATGACACGACCACCTCTGGCATTACTGAACTCGTCCCATTGGAAATTTCGATTCGTGCTGTCGAACACTTTGCTGAGCTTGTTCGATTCGAATTCATCGGGTGAGAAGACTCGGAAAGTCTTTGGGTTATCCTTGACGACAGATTCAAGAAGATGGCCTACTCGTGCCATACTAGATTCCGATGACCCCTTCTTGACAGTATGTTGTCGCCAGTCAATTTTCTTGAGTGGTTGGTAGCCCTTGTATGATTCTGCTTTTTGACCAAGTCGGCGTTCCTCCTTGACTGGAATGATGTCGAGGATTTCTGGCAATGGACGTCCCTCTGAATCGAAAAGCTCTTCAGGCTTGTAGGAGGTCAGCCATTCTTGGAGTTGTTTTAGTTCGTCAGGGTCTGACTTTGCAGCTGCAAGAGGTACTTGATGAGCTCTGAAAGAGCCCTCAACGAACTCTCCTTTGACCTTCTTTGGACCTGACCAGCCCTTGGGGGTTCGCATTATCAGTACTGGCCAGCGTGGTTTGAGGATAGGCTTTCCACTACGAGCAGCCTGCTGAATGCGCTTGATCTCGCTAATCGCCCACTCCATGGAGTTGTTCAGATCAGCGTCGATGTCTTCGAGGTCGTCGACAATTCTAGGCTGGTATCCGTATCCAGTGAACAGGGTTGCCATCTCCTTGTCGTCCATGCATCCGTAGATGGTACGCTCGCTAATCTTGAAACCATTCACGTGGACGATGGGAAGTACTGCACCAGATTCGGCTGGATCAATGTATTTGTAGCTGTGCCATGCGGTGGCTGTAGGTCCTGTCTCAGACTCACCATCACCAACAACGCAGGCCACAATGAGATCTGGATTGTCCATTACTGCGCCGAAGGATACAGACAAGGCGTAACCAAGTTCTCCACCCTCATGAATGGCACCCGGAGTTTCTGCATTGATATGGCTGGGGAATCCGCCTGTTACACTGAATCCTTTGATGAGGGTTGCCAGACCTTTTGCATCTCTGGAGCATTCTGGGTAGAATTTCGAGAGTGAATCTTCAAGCCACAAGTTTGCTAGAATTGAAGGTGCACCATGCCCTGGGCCAACAACATAGAGCATATCCAGATCGTGTTTCTTGATCAGAAAGTTTAGATGTGAGTATACCAGAGTAAGGCCCGGGCATGTTCCCCAATGTCCGAGCAGACGAGGCTTGATGTCTTCGAACGATAGATCTCTTTGGACTAGTGTATTGTCTTTCAGGAAGATCATGGCTGCAGCGATGTAGTTAGCAGCGCGTCGAAACTTCTGTAGAGCTTGATTCGTCTTCTCGTCGAGCTTGGGCTTGTCGAGTTTGACAAGAAGTTTCTCGGCCACATCTTCAGGGATATGAGATGGGAGAGGCTGTGGATTAGGTCTGTCAATAACTTCGCCAGGCATGATTGAGGTTGCTTGAAGAGCGAATGTCTGTAATTAGGTGTACAGAGTAAAGAGGGAAGTTTCTGTATGAGTTTTATTGATATGAACCTACTTGAACACGAGACAAGTGGTACGGCCTGTAACGGAAATATTATGGCATGACGTTTCACCACGCGTAGCTCGACATCAGTCCACATAACTTTTTCGGCAGGCTAGGAACCTCAAAGCAGGGACTCCTGCCCCAAAGGCAAAAGTGCATCCGGATATTCCTGTCATTGGACCTGAGCAGTTTCTTACCTCAGCACATGGCAATTTCGTTGAATAGAGATTGTCAGTTTCAGCAACCGACGTCACCTGTTGGCGGAAGTCGGCATGCTATTCCTGTTCCTGGTAAACGCGTACCGCATGGTGTGATATCACATCCAAGATAATGAGGAAGAAATAGAGGTCAAGAAGTTGGAAAGGACGGTCTTGTAAGCGCGTTCAAAATGTCAACAGTTATATTATCGATTAATGCGGGTAGTTCTTCATTGAAGACGACCTTGTACGCTTACGGAAAGGAGAAACAGCTCAAAAGCTTAGCCAAAGCCGAGGTCTCCAGTATCAATTCGCAACCAGCGCAGCTCAAGTATACATCTTCAGCAACACAAGACAAACAGGATGTGGACAACATCAAAGATCACAAAACCGCTTTCGAGCGTGTGCTGAATGCTTTTCTTAATGACGGTAGTCTGAAAGAAGTACAGAGCAAGGATGATATCAGATATGCCTGCCATCGTGTGGTGCAAGGTGGTGACTTTCATGAAGATCAGCTAATTACGAAGGAGACGTTCGACAAGATTGAAGCTCTGGAAGACCTGGCTCCCTTGTATGTTGACCTTCAAGGCGCAAGATTGTGCTAAGCAGTACCAGGCACAACAAATCTGCAGTCGACCTAATGCTAGCATGCCACGAACATCTACCTAATGTAACGAACGTCGCATGCTTCGATTCAGCCTTCCATCATACGATGCCAGAGCATGTGAAATCATATATGATCGATCAGAAGGTTGCCAAAGAGAAGGGACTTCGAAAATATGGTTTCCATGGCCTCTCGTATTCCTACATCCTAAGAACGGTCGCAGGACATCTCGGCAAGCCCAAGGAGGACACCAGTATAATCGCGCTACATCTAGGAAGTGGTGCATCAGCATGCGCGATAAGAAAAGGCAAGAGCATAGATACTACAATGGGTCTCACGCCTGTATCAGGTTTGCCAGGAGGAACAAGAAGTGGTGATGTCGATCCTGCCCTTATCTTTCACTATACCTCAGAGGCTAGTAAATTGAGTCCGAGTTCGACCAAAGACTTACATATCAGTACCGCTGAAGAGATTCTCAACAAAAAGTCGGGCTGGAAAGCTGTGGCGGGCACCAGCAATTTTGCAGAAATAGCGAAGTCGGATGCATCGCAGGAGAGCCAGCTTGCTCTCGATATCTTCATTGACCGAATTATTGGTTTCGTTGGCAATTACTATGTCAAGCTGGGAGGAGATGTAGATGCTATCGTCTTTGCTGGTGGGATAGGTGAAAAGAGCGCAATGCTCAGAAAAATGGTGATCGAGAAAGTGTCTTGTCTGGGATTCACTGTTAACGATCAGAAGAATGAGCACCTCGAGGAGGGCACCATTGTCACGATCGGAGAGCACAACACAAAAAAGACGCTGGTCTGTCAGACAGACGAGGATGTGAGTATATGCTCATCTTGTTCAGAAACATCCAGATGCTAATATCTCTTCAGTACGAAATGGCCTATAATACCATGATGCATCCAAAATAGGCTTCAGAACACAGCTTGAAGTTTGTAGAGTTGGCTTAATCATACCTTGCGCCGCAAAGTGCCGCTCAGCCAAGTAGGGAACGATCTGAAGTAGTTGATGGTCTGTGCCCGTTGCCAGATAGCCAAGGTTGTCGAGTAGGCTGAATATACCGACGTACAAAAGTACCCTGCTCGATGGCCAAAAACTCGTGCGCTCTTTTGCCAGGCAATAATTCCAACTTCAGGCAACAACGGGTCTTTTGAGGAGGCAATAGCGGGCACTTTCACAGAGGCTCGTGAATATTGCCGTTTGTAATCAGAGAAAGCACTCGAAAACCAGTCAATATGAGAGTGTTGCCTGATTTTCTGCGGGCACTAAAGTTCCCGCCTATCGCTGTGACATCATATCGTTCTTTTTTTCTATACACAGTCAACAATGGAAGGAACATTCAACGTGGTCAACAACAGGTACGTAGGGCAGTTGCGTGTGGAAATCGGGAGAGAGCAAACTGCATGGCTAGATAGAACACTGTAGATTTTCGTGAAAGGTCTGGGCAATTCTGGTTGTTTGCAGCCGTTGCGAGTCGCCTCGACCCTGGTTGTTTAGACGCTGCTAGAACCTTCCATCGCATCAGAACTTTCAAACGCTCCGCCGCAGCAGAACGTATTAATTTTACTACAACACCAACGATTCTTTGCAACCTCTCATCCTAACACACATACTTCGATTGAGCAATTCTCAAACAGCTCTTCGACTAAATAACAGACATACACCTTTACTCCCTTCTACACAGACAAAATGGCACCAGCTATCGGTATCGATTTGGGTACAACGTATTCCTGCGTTGGTATCTATAGAGATGATCGAATTGAAATCATTGCCAATGACCAGGGCAACCGAACCACACCATCATTCGTTGCCTTCACAGACACAGAGCGACTCATTGGTGACTCTGCAAAGAACCAAGTCGCCATGAACCCACACAACACAGTCTTCGACGCCAAGCGACTAATAGGTCGTAAGTTCGCCGACGCTGAGGTTCAGGCCGACATGAAGCACTTCCCCTTCAAGGTCATCGATAAGGGTGGCAAGCCGATCATCTCTGTTGAGTTCAAGGGTGAAGAGAAGACATTCACACCAGAAGAAATTTCATCGATGGTCCTCACCAAGATGAGAGAAACAGCAGAATCATACCTCGGTGGCACCGTCAATAACGCTGTCGTCACGGTCCCAGCATACTTCAACGACTCACAGAGACAAGCCACCAAGGATGCTGGCCTCATCGCCGGTCTCAACGTTCTGCGAATCATCAACGAGCCCACCGCTGCTGCTATCGCTTATGGTCTCGACAAGAAGACCGAAGGCGAGCGCAACGTCCTAATATTCGATCTAGGTGGTGGCACGTTTGATGTGTCATTGTTGACGATCGAGGAGGGCATCTTCGAAGTTAAGTCCACTGCTGGCGACACTCATTTAGGTGGTGAAGACTTCGATAATCGTCTTGTCAACCACTTCGTCTCAGAGTTCAAGAGAAAGCATAAGAAAGTAAGTACACTTCCAGAATCATCGTCGACACCTGCTAACCTTAATCAGGATTTGAGCTCAAATGCCCGGGCTTTGCGACGACTTCGAACCGCTTGCGAGCGTGCCAAGCGAACCCTTTCCTCATCCGCCCAGACATCCATCGAAATCGACTCTTTGTATGAGGGTGTTGACTTCTACACATCCATCACCCGAGCCAGATTCGAGGAGTTGTGCCAGGACCTTTTCCGATCAACCATGGAGCCAGTCGAGCGTGTCCTTCGAGATGCTAAGATTGACAAGTCCTCAGTCCACGAGATCGTCTTGGTCGGTGGTTCCACCCGTATCCCACGAGTCCAGAAGCTTGTTTCCGACTTCTTCAATGGCAAGGAGCCAAACAAGTCCATTAACCCAGATGAGGCTGTTGCCTACGGTGCTGCCGTCCAGGCTGCCATCCTGTCCGGTGATACCTCATCCAAGTCCACGAACGAGATCTTGCTTCTTGACGTGGCCCCATTGTCCCTCGGTATCGAGACTGCCGGTGGTGTCATGACCCCATTGATCAAGCGAAACACCACTATCCCAACCAAGAAGTCAGAGACCTTCTCGACTTTCTCTGACAACCAGCCAGGTGTGCTTATCCAGGTCTTCGAGGGTGAGCGTGCCCGAACTAAGGATAACAACCTGCTCGGCAAGTTTGAACTTTCCGGTATTCCACCAGCACCTCGTGGTGTCCCACAAATTGAGGTCACTTTCGATCTTGATGCCAATGGTATCATGAACGTCTCTGCTCTTGAGAAGGGAACTGGTAAGACCAACAAGATTGTCATCACCAATGACAAGGGTCGTCTGTCCAAGGAGGACATCGAACGCATGTTGGCTGAGGCCGAGAAGTACAAGGCTGAAGATGAGGCAGAATCTGGTCGTATCTCTGCCAAGAACGGTCTTGAGTCATATGCCTACTCACTCAAGAACACTCTCTCCGACTCCAAGGTCGATGAGAAGATTGGTGCTGATGACAAGGAGAAGCTCAACGCCAAGATCACTGAGACAATCAACTGGGTCGATGAAAATCAGCAAGCCACCAAGGAGGAGTACGAGTCTCAGCAGAAGGAGCTTGAAGGTGTAGCTAACCCAATCATGATGAAGATGTACGGTGCTGGCGGCGATCCAAGCGGCATGCCAAACATGGGCGGCGCTGCGCCTGGTGGTTTCCCACAAGGAGCTGGTTCTCGAAATGATGATGGTCCAACTGTCGAGGAGGTTGACTAAATTGGTCGATCTTACAGACATTTGCCTTTTTGCATTTCAAGATATCAGGCGCTGGCGTTCATGGACGGCAAACATGATAGAATTTCGAGCATAGCATGTGTTATGAGAATATGAATTTCATGCGTGAAACATGATGTGACACGCTTTGTCAATGATGGGCATGGAAAAGCTAGATAGTTTTGATCATTGTCCTCAACACAAGATAATATTCCAAGATCATTGTTTCTTTTCTTCGTGCTTTTCTCTCCCGTCTTCAGCAAGGCAACAAGTGAATTGTCCAATTTCGATCGATGACCGGAGGCTGATACAACAATAGTTGCCGTGATCACGGGCGTCCTCCTGGACGACAACGGCATAATTCGACTGGCTAATCGAAACATCAAAAATAAAAACACATGACACCAACGACGTTCTGTTGCCTGTCAACAGGCCTGTCCAATTCAAGAGCATAACCTTTCAGGCCGACGGACAAGCGGGCTCCTGGTACCCTCCTCAGTGTAAGCGTGACACGAGGATACATGAAAACGTCTGATCTGCAAGACTTGACGCGACCAAGGACGAACGGACGAGTACGACAGGACCTGAAAAGGTAATTCCTTTTACCCAGGAGTTCGTGAATAGAAGAACATGATGATACGGAAGAGATTGGTATAGAACTGGTGTCCTCCCGAAGGTCTTTGAAAATGATCTTGTACTTCCATCTATGTGTTTACCTCTACTCGAGTCTAACGAGCGATATTGACCTATAGCAAGATCATCTCCTCTTCCTGGTCAGACATAGCCATGGATCGTGCTCTTCAGTCAATCAGATCCTTCTGGTCACAGCAGAAAGACGCACCTCTCGCGTCTACCCTACCAGAACGTACCGTTCCAACCTCACTCCCAATTCAAGCTTACAACGCAGAGGTCGATGTCCAACCCATCCGTACACTACCAGTCCAAGCTTACAACGCCACAACAGAACTTCAGCCTGCAGCACCCGTCACACCATCACCCACAAAGAGCGTGGTTACATCTGCTGCGGATGCGGAAATTGGTACACCATTGAGTGAGGTCATTTCGAGCTCATCCACGAGCTCTTCACCCGGAGCAGCTGTAGCAGTGACTGCAAGGCCAATGTCAAGCGGGATTGTGTTTCTGGCAGATGCAGAGGCTGGCGCTAGTCTGGATCAGATCATGCCTGTTTGGAAGTAGAGATAGATCATCGAGGGAGACATAACGTTGCTGAGGCAAAGAGTAGTGCGACAACAGCTGAAGTCGACCGGGTCACTTACCGTGTCTTGCGCGTGTTGTGTTGAATACCTACTTTTGATGACATTTTGTCTATACTCTTCGTAACTTCATTTCGCATATCTGTACAGTTGCATTACCTCATGATGTTCGCTGCCATTTCGTCTCCTCATCTTGACCGTCTTGAGCATCACCGTCGGGTCGAGATCTTACAGTACCTGCGCCAGGGCCCAGGTCTTGAGCATCTTCCTGCTCCTCATCATCGCCACCAATCCAGTTCCCCTCCTCATCCACAAACTCATGCATATTCTCAGCAGTGATCCAGCCACCACTTCCCGGCATAGCTGGTGGCATACTCCCATCTGTTGTCCCGGGTATAGCCAGCCCAGCAGGAATCAGCCTACTCATGCCCGATTCGTCCATATCCTCATCTTGAGCTGGGTCTGGATGTAAATCTGAGCAGTCGCTGAGCGCCTTGTACAGTGCCTGGACTGGTGTGAGTTGTGGTTCGTTTTCAGAAGTTATAGCGTCGTCTTCGTTGGCTGTGGGTGCGGTTGAGGGCGGAGGAGCTGCGGCCGTAGGTATGATGGTTAGGGAAACGGTATCTGGAGGGTCGTCGTCTTCGGCTGAATTGTCTGGAAGAGATGGGATGAGTTGCATGTAGAGAGCTTGAGAGGCTGGTTCCTCAGGACTCGGGGCTGGGTAGCTTTGTGTCGCGTGGATGGAGATTGTTGGGTAGGGTATGGTAAGTCCTATTTCGTGAGATTTTGAGTATAGGAAGAGCTTTCTGGACCACTATATCAGTATAAGGACGAGGAGGAGCGTTTGGGAGAGATACTCAGAAGTAACCCAGACGTCAATATCTTCTACCGTCTTTTGCGCTGCCTGTGTACCATTCGTATTCTCGCTCTCTGCCTCGTTACTATGTACTGGTTGTGAAGCCTTCGTGATCAGTTCAGCAATAGCTGGCGCATGCTGTAATTCGTCCTCAAGGACTATCACTTTGCATCTATCGCTGTAGTAGTGGAGGACTGGCTGGGAGAACGTCTCGGGTGTGACAGATTGGAATTCAGCCAACGGGACGAACCCGCCCATCCGTGGGGCTTCTCGTATGACTTCCATGGTGTTGTGCTGCGTGCGAGCTATGCAAATGGGGTTCTGCGAGTTTTACGATTTACCTGAATTTACCTGGATCTATGAAAATGCGCCGGCAGATCCTCGGCAGGTCGACCACACTGGATGAGGCATACGCTTTGAGATTCTGTTCCTATCATGATGAATGGCCTGTGAAGCTGACTCTGTTATAGCCTACATCTTTCAGTATCTTGTGTCTTGCGACTTCTACCTCGTCAGGCGTCCCGGTAGCATTCACATCTCTTCTCAGGATTGCCTTCTCGTCGAGTTCATTCACAAATTCCGATCACATCGTTGTCCGCATATTTCCAATAAAATCTCGTTCCAGACCTTCTCTGTCTCGCAATGACATGAGTCGGGCAACCGCGTTCGATAGTCCTCAATGCATCAAAATTCGTCCTTGTACTGGGCATCAAGGACGAGGCAAAGACTCTGAGCCATAAGTAGGGACTGGTTGCTTCTACTGCTAATGCGGACTCGATGGAACATTCTGAACGTCAAGCCACGTTGTCTATTTCGTATGCTTGACAAGATTGTGGTTGAGAGGTCGGCCAATTTGCTTGAGTATTCTTGCATTCCACCTTCAAGTTCGTTTCGTCCCAAGATTGTGTTTTCTGAGACCTTGCGTAACGTCTTGTAACGAAGTCTTTCTCGAAAGAGGAGGGAAAAGTACAGGAACCTTGTAGAAGACTCGTCGGCATAAGCAGGCGTGCTTTTTGAGAGTCGCTCCTGAACACAGAATCTGCGATTGGTCATCCTATACCCACCTGTGGTAGCAGACCTTGGTTGTCGTTGTCAGATATGGTTCGAATCAATCCTGAAAACCAAATCCTCACGTCTCTGTGTCAACCTGCATTGTTCCAGGAGATCTGCCTTCCACGTCAATATTGCTGTGCTTCAAGAACTGCTTCATGTCCCTCAACGATTCTTCTTTGAGTGCTTGACCTGTAGAGTCCTTAGCTCGAGCATTGAGCCAACTGTTGTCTAGTGGTCCTCCACCACCACGTCGACTGGACATATTCTCGTCCATCAGCTTAGCACGATTTGCATCAAACTTGGTACCTTCAGCAATCAAGCCAGCCTCTTCCAATGCATGTACTTGTCGTCGCAGCCGTACAGATGTGCTGGCTAGTGTAGCGTAATACTCGCGAACGTTGGCCTCAAATTCAGTCTTGACATCCTCCAGCTTCGGGTTGATAGTGCCGTGATCCTCATTAGAGAGCAGGCCTATAGCTTTTGAAGCGCTTCGAAGGATCTTCGCAATATCGTGGTCAATGTCATTGAGTTCTTTGATTCGCTCTTCAGGTTTGACCTCTACAAACTCCGCGTGTTGACTATTTGCTATATTTGACATGGTTCAGATGAAGATATGGACGGGACGTGATCCTTTCGCGAGTTGCAAGAGGAGCAGTGGTCGCGGTTGACTTGTGTGGAAGATACCGTTGTGGGCAAGATGCAGATCGGCAGGAGCGGCAAAGATTAAGTCGCGTCGGGGCTTCTTCGGTAGTACTTGACGGTCTGGTCGCGACTTCATCGTTTGAAGTTGTTCTTGCTCCTCCATCAATCCATATTAGACGCGATTCTACCTACAAGCCAACACATTCAGACACACCTAGACATAAGGGGCATCGTGTTACCGAATTCTCGTGGAAGAATGTAGTGGTATAAACCATGTCGACGAACATACCTCCTGCCAGCCCTGCAGGGACAAGGAGTGCGAGCACAGGACCAAATGGCCCACTGCCAACACCAACGACAGCAGCAGTGGTCAATGGTGTTGGACCCGTCGCTGGCACATCTAACACGACGGCCAGTACAACAAGTACAAACCCTCCATTGACGCAGCAAAATCTCAACCAAATTGTGAGTACCCATTTCAGCCACGTTGTGTCATGTCACTTGCCGTTTGCTTTGTGGTCGAGGTCGATGGTTCGGGTGAGGTCAGAGTAAGACCTCGAAGGCGGAAGTATCAGGTGCATACATGCTGCTTATTGCGATAATACCACCATCCTCTCCAGCCACTCCACAAGTCTTCCCATCATAATCACATCCTGTTGTCCTAAATCAGCAAACATGTCAGGCTCCCAGCCTAGTCCTCCAACTCTATCTGCTCGTCCTACGCGAGACCGCCATGGGATGACTACTCAACCTACACGACGTGCGCCACCTGCTCCTGAATGTACTAATCAACTTGTTCGTGGAAGCTCGCGTCAATACCGATCATCGCTAACTTGACTTTCAATAGGTGATAGACTATCTCAACAAAAAAGGTTATACCAGAGCAGAAGCCGTTCTTCGAGCAGAGTCCTCGAATCAGGCAATACCTGCCGATGCGGAACCGCGACCAAAAGATACTGGTCCTCCAAAATATCTGGAAGCATATGCTCGCCTAGATCAGTGGACTAGAGATGCATTGGAGCTTTACAAACCAGAAGTGCAAAAATTATTATGGCCATTCTTCGTCTACTTTTTCCTTAATCTAGTCGACCAATTCTATACCAAAGAGGCTCGTGCATTCTGGAACAAGTATCAAGAACAATTCAAGTCAGTTCACGAACATGATCTACGCAGACTTGAGCACACATTACTTCCTGAGCATCAGGAAGACAGCAGTATTGCAAGGATATACAAACAGAATCGATATCGGTTACCGATCACGCATGCCAGTTTTCAATATCTCATGCAATTCCTGGAAAGTCTGCAGACATCATGGTACAAACTATTCATCCAAGTCATCGAGAAACACATGGATATTCGACAGATGGCTCGAGCAGCGGATGATAAATTCTCGTTTGAAGCCATCCTACGTCGTGATCAAGAAGACCAAGTAGTCGAGGATGAAGGTATACCCGGTCACAAAGCTGGAAGTGCTATCATCTCGACGGACCCTAAGGAGGGTAATAGTCTGGCTAATCTGAAGCTTGGTAAATTACCTATGGAACCAGAACTGGAAGAAGATCTAAGAGGGGACCTGAAAGAACTCGATCTTCAAGATCCAGCAGCTGAACCTTCACTTCTTGACATCCACGGGAAAGTCAACATCAAGCAGGAGGATGAAGACGAAGGACCAAACCGAACCGAAATCCCTTACCCAATCTCCACGGCTCGAGATGTAGCCATGGAAGTGCAGAAAATCCGGGAAAATCGAGATCGTCTCAAACTTGAAGGTAGAACTGGTGGAGTTGGACCTGGTCTAAGTTGTGTCATGTACACCTTTCACAACACCAAAGACCATATCACATGCCTCGAATTTTCTGGCGACAATAGTCTTGTTGCAGCAGGTACCGACATGTCATATATCAGAATATGGTCAATGGAAGGAACTCAAATTGGTGTTGATGGTACAGGTAAGCCTGTGAACTCAAAACGCTTAATTGGCCATGCAGGACCTGTCTATGGCCTATCTTTCGCACCTTCAACCGTACAACCACCACATCAGCAAGCTGAGACAAGACCACAATGGTTACTGTCTTCATCCGCAGATGGCACTATTCGCCTATGGAACTTGACTATGTGGCAATGCATGGTCGTTTACAGAGGTCATGTCGGACCAGTCTGGGATGTCAAATTCTCTCCCTTGGGTACTTATTTTGTGTCTTCAGGTATGGACAAGACCGCTCGACTTTGGATCACAAGCAAAGTCTCGCCTCGAAGATTCTTCGTTGGTCACGATGAGGATGTTGATGTTGTCGCATGGCATCCTAATACAGCCTACGTCTTCACTGCTAGCTGCGACAAAACTGTGCGCATGTGGTCAGTCGCAAGTGGCCAAGCTGTACGAATGTTCACAGGTCATACTTCACCAATCACTGCTCTAGCTTGCAGTAGAAATGGTAAATTACTGGCCAGTGCTGATGAAGGGGGCAATATCTTACTGTGGGATCTGGGGCCTGGAAAACTACTCAAACAACTAAGAGGACACAGCAAAGGTGGTATCTGGTCTCTATCCTGGAGCGTTGAGTCTACTGTCCTTGTATCCGGAGGAGCTGATCAAACGGTTAGAGTATGGGATGTCAATCTACCTGCCAAGGAGGGTTCCGTGGCTAAACCAGGTGATGGAGCGAAGCCAGACGGCACCACTACTAGTAACGCTGTGACAGTATCGACAGCGAACACGAAGAAGAAAGGAAAAGGTCCTTCTGTATCGGCCGATCAGATCTCAGCCTTTCTTACGAAGAAGACACCTGTAAAGTATGTGGGCATGACTAACATGAATTTGATAATAGCTGGAGGGTCCTTCTTGCCAGAGAACTATGTCTCATGAGCTTTGGTGTATGAATATGTAGCAGTCGGCGTTGTCCTCCCGGTAGTGGGTTGGATGGTTATCGTGAGAAATTCTTGGTCGGGACTGTAAGAGGAAGAACATGGTATCACTGGTGAAAAAGTCTGATCAAAAGTTCTGCACCTTCACTTTCATTGTCACTCAGGCAGTCACTTACAACCGGCCACAATTTTCAAGCCCCAGCTCATTCCTTCAACTTATCTCTTCGCTACTGCTAACTCGATCGTTGTTAACCTTCAACCCTTCTACTTACATGGTTACCAAGAAGAGATGGCTGACAACGAGACTGATTTCCTTCCGTCAGGATTTGGCGATAACGATGGCTCAGGCCCGAACGTTTCCTCGATCGATAGAGTTCCCAACTCTGCAGTACATTTGTAAAATTAACCAACTACTTGCTGCTAATGATAACAGACTGCCGCGAACCAACCTAGTCGAAAGCGATCCTACGACATAGCCGCGAGCGCAGCCGTCAACAATACTGATGACGGTCAAGACAATACAGATGATGAGGATGATATCGACATAACCGCAGAGCCCTCAGGAACCCAGGCTCCGAGCGGCCCTGCTGCGTCGCCAGTCACTATGGAACATGAAGCTTGCCAAGACCATTGGACAGCGCAACAAGAGACCGAAAAGCCAAAAACACGATATCATGAAGACGATGTTTTCGGGAACAGTAATTTCTCTAGTCCTAGCACGCTCTATGAGACCTCCTTACAATGTCCTCCTGTGCAGGCCTTTATGCAGTCCAATAACATGAACACCATGGCTAACACCTTTTCTAACATCTCGGCGGCAAGCTTCGCTGTGCCTTCCCACTTCGTACGTTATCGTTCGAGCTTTTTGCTAATCGAGAAACATGCTAACAAGAACAGTCATCCAAAAACACTGCAAGAAATACTAAGAAGTCTCGACCTGCGCGACCTAGATTTATCAAGAAAGAAAGAGAGGCTGACACTAAAGAAGTCCTGATACCATTTGCTCAAAACAATCCCGACTCTAAGCCTAGTCCTGCCCTGGAACAACCTCAGACAAATCACTTCGAGGCCGTCCCTTAGCAACAATGACCTGGGATCCTTCACTACAGCCGATATGGAGATTGACGATGTCGAGATGGAAAATAAGGCTACGGCAATACCTGTGGAGGTCGAAATGCTCCCAGCAGCTGAAAGTGTCGAAGAAGTATGCCGACCCAATCCTGCCTCTGTGCAAGCATCAGGTCAGCAACTCGAAATGCCGACCCAGCGCATGACCCCGACCGAAGATCATGCGATATCACAAACCAATATTGCGTACGACGCATTGCCTTTCTTGAGAGGGGCTGGAAGTCTCCCAACAGATGCGCAGACATTACTCTCTTGCATCCTTGGGGCCACAGATCATCTCTTCACTCAACAGAATGCGGCGACGAACAACAAAATGAGCGATATGGCAAATTGGCTATCTACTATGGGTCAAGGACTTGCACAATATATACAAGGATTTGCGAAGGAACTTGCACCAGAGCTTGCAGGTTTGAAAGACGAGCTAACGACTTGCGAGGAAGAGCTGATTGCAATCAGAGCCGAAGACGAGCGCCAGAGCAACGTGACATCTGACATCTCTGAGGCTGTGGAAAACATCAAAGCCGTTTCAAGCATGAAGAGCGATGTCAATAGATGTTTGGAGGATATCAAAACACTTGCTCAAGCTCAGGCTAATATCACGGAAAAGATTGCAAAACAGATCAAATAAAGCGAGGACAGAATTGTTGCAGAAATACAACGTCAGCGGAGGTTAAATCCTAATTGGCCTCACCTGGCCCTGTCTGAGAAAGTTGTCGATGTTCATGTCGCAATCTTCGAAAACCTTGCTGGCGAGCAGGCACTCTGGCGGCCAGCTACCACCTTGGCTTTGACAGGATACTCGGCACGTTATGTCGACAAAGTCCTGGATATGATCGGCATGTTTCATCGAAAGGCGAGAGCCCTGCTGAATACTTACCCTGACAGCGACGGGTTTCAGTTGTTCGAAATAGCTATACATGGTCACGCACCGAAGCCCATCACCAGTCGCCGGATCTGGTTTGATTGGGTAGGGGGGAATCTTGATCACGGCAACCGACGAGAGCACGAAGTTGCGTTCAGCTTTGTGCTAAGATTCAATCACGGTGAGACCTCGGAAAAGAAGAAACGAAAGTTGGACGAAAGTGTGCAGAGTGGTAGCAGTGTCAGAAGAACCTTGTTTGACGCTGAACTCTTCCCTGCTGTTTAAGCATGGCCAGAGCGTATCAACTTCAGGAATGACGGAAATTATGGGTTTGGTCTGCGGCATACACTACAGACACGATTAGTTGCTGAGAAGAATTGATCGTGCAGGATTTCCTGAGCACAGGGTGCGAAATTGTGTTTTTGTTGCAGCCGTGGTGGCAAACCTTCTGCTATACAGTAGTGGATGCTAAGGATAGGTAGACAGATGGATTGAGTGACCCTGTCCAGGGCATCCGGATGCTGCCATGTTGTAATCAGTCTTCCTGATCAATGTGCGTTGATCTCCACACTAGACGTGGTTATGTGTTTCCTCGATGCATCTTTGTCGTCTTGATAGCGCGCACGTCAAAGCGCCTGATGTAGGATACGTCCTTGCAGGCATCGCTATTCAAGAAGGAGATTAGCAGTTTGTGGTCCATACGTTCTGTTGATGTCTTTTCTCCTTGTATTTGTGGTAAATCTGATGATTGCCGTCAACTCCCTCTGATAGATGTCATAGTTCCTTTTCAATATACTGACTAACCAGGAGTCACAGCAGAGTACCCTCGCTATCCGAGTGCCGCTGTTAGATGAAGCAATCCATTGGAACCCCTGATGTGTTGGTAAATACATCGAGTGTCAATCCTTCGAACACGAAGAACAACGCGTCAACGGCATTGTAGCATTCTTACACCCCTTTGTGATGAAGCGAAGGAACTATCTAGACAAAGGTCGACTTCAACAAGCAAGCACGTAGAATCCCACAAAAAAAGGCAGGAGAAGGCAAAAGGAGGAAAAAGCTGGTGTGACGGCGGATCCGCTGAGGAGAGGAGAGGAGAATCAGACTCACGATGATACAAACTCATTGCCAACAGTTTGGGTAGTGCACCAGGGGTTATCCGAAGGGGTGGCGAATACCCAGCAACTCAAAGGTTTCCCCATAAGTTGTGATATCCGAGCCCTAAGGCATACCCTGATGACTTGACCAACCCGAGTCTTCCGAGTTTCCTGTTGAGCCATGAGACCGTTCGACCATTAGTCTGATTCTTGAAAGTGAATTCTTTGGATAATAATATGTAGATTAATTGCGGTATGTGCATTTGTGTGCCGGCTCTCGGTCCGAACGTGCCGAACAAACACTTCTTAAGTGACATAGTAAGTGTTGTACCGGTCTCGATGTCTCAAGTCAACCTAGGGCGTTCAGGCTGCAGTACATTTTCGTGTTATCGATGCGTACTCGGATGCTATGCCAGAAACGATTCTGCCTGGCTAGAGCATACCCGTTGTATCTCGGCGCTAAGCGATTGTTCTGAACTTGAAGCACGATCACGGTATCAGTAGACTGGCTCACCAGAGCACTGTACAGGCTCATGCAAAATGGTAGACATGTTTGCTGTGTCGAGCTCTCGTGCGTTGACGAATTCTCTTGCTGAGAAACACTTTAGTGTAAGCTTCAGGTTGAATTTTCGTTCTCTCTTCGTTAACTTCTGCCTTCAGCTGACGCATTAGCCCATCATTTGCAATACCTTTGTTCACTTCCAAGGTGTCCTGTCCAAGCTAACCAGCTAACAATCGGGCACAATTCAGGTGAGTAAAGAAGGTGAGCTAACTCCAAGTAGACGATTGAGCTCAAGAATGAGGTGCAGTCGTTATGCAAGATTTGTTGGGAGAGGATTGCTGTTCAAAGGGAGAGCCTGAGGTTGAAGCTAGCACATCTTTCACGTGACAAGTGACGTCCCAAGACCAGCCATTCCATATTCCATTCACCACGAGCGTTCACCAGCAAGAATTTGGCGCAAATTGTACCGTCAGGTCAATCTCAAGCTTCCTCATAGCACGTGGGTCTGCTTCTCTTGGTCAATCTATGCACAAATCCGACTCCCGGTGCCGAGTGCACGGATATGCGAACGGTTCTCGATATGACGAAATTTCGTTCAGTCTAGCATGCCAGGCGGCCTATCAGCAGATCATGTGGTCATGAACTGGCATGTAGTGACTGGGTACCAAAGCACCGAAAGGTAGTACATATATATATATATATATATGATATAATTAAGTCTGACAGCAGCATCTTGTCACAATAACACGTCTCCCTTATGACTGACATAACCACCACAATGGCAGACGCATCCAGTAACATCATCCCACTTACTGAGTCTCCGGAGTCTGGCCATAAATTTGACACAGTGGCTCTGTTTGGTTCTAATGGACAGATCGGGTCGTTCATCTTACAAAGTCTGGTAGATTGTCGGCAACAGTCGTTCAAAGTCCTAGCCTTCACTCAACCCGACACGCCTTCACCCAGAGAAGCACTCAATCTTTCAAAGTCCAACAAAGACACCACAATAGAAGTCAAGCCAGTCGATCTGATGCAAATATCCCAGTCCGAACTAGCTGATCAACTAAAAGGCGTTGATGTTATCGTCAGCGCACTCAATGGCAAAGCATTGGAATCACAAAAGCTAATATTGGAAGCTGCTGTTGATGCTGGAGTCAAAAGAATCTATCCGAGTGAATATGGCATGCATCATGTCTACACACAGAATGATGGATCAGGATGGGTGCATCCAGTAAGTCAAACACTTGCTACCTTCACGGACCACTAACCGAGTAGTTATGGAACATGAAAGCGAATGCCAACGAAGACATGATCAAGCATCCGGCAGTTTTTGACGGTAAGATATCGTACACCTTGATCGGTGAGTACCTACCCCGAAACGTACCGGCGTCCACCATGAACCATTGACAAGCTGGGCCAAGACTGCTCTAAGCTGATATTTGAAAGGTTGTGGCGACTACTATAACCAAGACCGTGAACCTATATGGTGTCCATGGACACAATCACCAAGCGATGTCAAGGACAACTACATTCTCCATGTCGCAGGCGACCAGGATGCAACGGCCGACTTCACTCATTTGGCTGACTTTGCAGAGTTCCTGGTTGTCACCCTATGCAAGCCAGAAGCCTCAAGAAATAGATCTATCAATGTCGTCAGCGATAGCATCTCTCACTCCCAAATTGCGAAGCTGTTAGAGAAGTATACTGGTAAACAAGTCAAGATAGAGAAATATAACTACGATGACCAAAGAAAGATCCTGAGTGATCCAAAATCTGCCCCTAAAGAGCTCCGAGACAAGTCAAGAGAGGATGGCGAAGGTCAGAGCGCATTTCCAGTCGATTTCTGGTTTTTGGTCAAAGGTATGCAAGGAGCTGGAAAATTTCGATGGCCGATTGGCGAGAGACATGAGACAGAATTTGGTCTCGACGCAAAGAACATGAGAAACTTCGACTGGTATTTCAGGACAAGAAATGGCAAAGACTCTTAGCTTTGATCTTCCCCTCTCAGTCAGAGGCGGCGATTCTTGGCATAGCTAGTGCTTAGATGGCTAACCCATGGTTCATTTATGGAAAGACCACGTCTTCTTGAATGATCACCGTCTGTCTACCACTGGATGGGCTTGCAATGACTACTGTGGTAAACGTCCATTGCCCTCGATTGCTTCTGCCGCTTTCTGCGAAATGATGCTCTGACGTCTCAGCATGGGTTGGCAAACGAGTACAAGGCATACGATGCTTCTTTGTTTGCATTGTGACTTCAACAACGGGTGCTCTCCAGAACAATGTTATCGATATGTTTTGTCTGCTCTCCTCAAACATGGACATTGTCATTGAGCACTTCCGTCGTGTGGTGGCCCGGACATCAGATAGTCTACCTATATGAAGCGGAACTGTTAATTTATGACCAAGCTTGACATCGTGATAGTCGAGAAACTTCAGGTCATACAACGGGGAAAAAATATGCATCGAGCTACCATGTCTGCCTTCTCGCAAAGTCTACGATTCACAGATACAGAATCGTTGAGGAGTCCGTCTCAAAAGAGTGGCAGCACGCAAATGACGTCCGCTGGGTTCGCTAGCTCACAGAAATCAGCAACAATACTGTCTATGGAAGAGCGTGTTAGGAATGTACAAGAGTATCACAAATATACACTCGAGTGCATCGAGAAGAATGCCTGGGAGAAGTCTGAACCTTTGGAGTCCACTAAGAACTACTTTTGCGTTGCTTTTGACCCTATGGAAGCTAAGCATTGGACTTCGATAGAGTTGATCGAGTTCGAAAATCGATGTAGATGGGAGCAGCTGATGAGGCAGGACGCTGTACATGGCTATCAGTACAAGTCAGGCTGGAACAGGTATCCAAACCTCTATACTAAATCTTATACGGATGGCTGCTTACCACGGACTGATAAAATGCCAGAAGATTTCGAACCAGCGTCAACCAAGACTGTAGCCCATGCCTCGAAGGCACTGCGTGTACCGCGGGTTCTGAGGACCACACAACGACAAGACCGGATTGTCCGCACGACAGAAACCAAATATAATGTTTCTGGTGTCGGACCACGCGCTGCGGCTGTACCATTTGTTCCACTAGCTATGCAATGGTATGAGATCGGCCGTGGCACACCGGACTCGACTGCGCGGCACACAATGGTAATCGAAGACTCTGATGTTGGCTCCAATGGCGGACATTTAGATTCACCGATGATTGTGCCTACTGATCCAGATCTTACCACGACGCAACCTTTGCTATCGACCTGGCATTCTGCCGAGCGAGATCGACATTGTTCGACATGTCGATACCGGACAACTGTACGCGGTCGAGCCTTGCTCAAAAAGCTCAACAGCGCTCTACAAGACCCTGTTGAGAAGAGCTCAGTCACAGCACCCTTTGTAGGTGAGATGAAACGCCTTGAAGACGATAGCTGGCTCGTCTACTCACTTGATGGACATTGGAAAAAGGCGACGACTCGCCTGAACTAAATACAGCAATGAACCGAGGTGACCTTAATGTTTGCGACTGATATTTCCATCGTAAGTATCATTTTGAATTGATCACTTGGCACATGATTGACTAACGTATAGGTATCGTGACACAAATTGAGCTATCAATAATCATCGATTTCTGATATGGCTTTCCGTTCCGTTCCTCTAGGCAACGGCTAGCAGTATGTATGATACTGCTAGAAGAACTCCACCTATACTGAACATGGACGACGATAGCATTCAAAGGCTGAGCTTCACTAGCCATCGCGTACATCCTGCCGTCACTTGAACAATGGCACACAAAGCAAGACGAAAGAAAGCTAGCTGAGTGACGTTGTGTGAGACAAGACAACATACTGCATTGTGTCGTGTGTCTGCGACTTCAAGGCTCCAGAGACATTCTAGAGACATGCAGAAAAACTGGACCGCATCAGATATATTACCAGGCTATCTTCGCTCGTCCCCATGCTTCACTACATCCACAACATACTCAACACCCACCCACGCTAGTTCAATCTCTTCTGATACCGTATCTAGCCGCAAGAAACCGCCAAGCACGCCGAGCCACCGACATGGAGTATGTTACTCCTATATGCAAGGATCACTTGCATACCGTCTCTACGCCGTGTATACCAGACAACAAGGCTATCTGGTCGCACATCTTTCAAAAGAACACCTGTTCATAGCAGGTGGACAACCTTT
This sequence comes from Lithohypha guttulata, assembly GCF_036872675.1. Taxonomy (NCBI): domain Eukaryota; kingdom Fungi; phylum Ascomycota; class Eurotiomycetes; order Chaetothyriales; family Trichomeriaceae; genus Lithohypha; species Lithohypha guttulata. The sequence goes on along the minus strand of NW_027042755.1, from coordinate 607,043 downwards.
GAACTCTCTCGACTCTCTGGCCTCCTCCCTACTACCTCACTCAAATATCGATGCATGGACGGAGCAAGATCTTGTGGCATACAATAATCTATGTGACCAAGAACTGACAGACCGGTTCCTGCAAGGACTCGGCTTGCTCGACAGAAGCAAAATTGATGAGTCAATGCGCCTCTTTCTGAACCAAATCTATCAGTCCGAGATGGTAGGTCGGGAGGTCATCGCTGACAAAGAAGCTGTGAAGAGAATGATCCGTGTGGTTCGGCAATGGTATGAATATCGTATCACTCAGGAAGAGGCATACGAGAAGAGTATGCGAGCGCTCCGAGCACAGATTGACCGGTATGCTGCGAGAAGGACAGCAAGGCTCGAAGAGGACGCCTCGAACGAGCCACGGACTTACACAGACAGTGTGCCATCCCAATGTAAGGATCGTTCTCCTGACCAAAGTATCCAGGCTAACACGATGGTCGAGCTAACCGCCGATCAGGATCTAGTGGTTGAGTCAAACCAAGGGAGGTCCTTCGAGTCACAAATTCCGCCGTGTACTTCTGAAAGCCCAGTCTCGCAGAATACAACATCCCAGCCCTGGCGTCCTCTGTTCCGCAGACAACAGCAGGTGAACGGTGCCGAAAATTCAAATTCTTGCTTTCGGTCAAGCCAGATATCATCGCCAGCAAGGAGAGCATGTGTAGCGACAGAAGAACCACGAAGAGGCGTGCCCTGGAGGCAGAAGAAGACGGGAGAGAACAACTTCGGGTATGGTAGCCCTACATGGGGCTCTGCTACCGGGAATGCTTTCGGGACCCTTCTCAAACGACGAGAGCGACAGGTCTTTCATGGTTGATTTCCCGTCTCTTGCATTAGAATATGACGTGTTGTAAGTTCAACCTGTCCGAATAGGGCGTGAGATCACACTAGCACCCTAGCTCGCTAATACAATCTGTAAATATACCCAAAAGACTTGCATTTCCTAGATTTGCTTAATGCTGACCTTTGAGACGTAGTAAGTAGAAGGTGTTCAGGCCATAAGGCTGCTCCACTCGATGTCTCGCACGTGCACAGCGGTAACTATGTTAGATTAGCTTGATGAGCCCCAGAAAATGACGTTGCAGCCGTATATTTCGAGCGATGCGACCGCGCCCTCATACTGCACATTCAGACCTCAGAAACGCTGTGCCTAACCCTGCGAGCAGAGGATTGTCTTGTACCAACAACCCAGATACGTCACCGTCTTTACTGTTCAAATCTGATGACTTTCTTCGCATCAAAACCATAGGCCTCCTACTCGCTACCCTGTGGTGGTCTGTACATATTGGAACCGCAGTTCCAGACATAGACATGGCATCCGTGTCGAGCCTGGACCAGGACATGCGCAAATTGCGTCTGGATCGCTACACCCCTGGCGCTGCAAATGAGATACGAGGATGGATTGAGAATACTCTCGGCGAAAGACTTGCGCCAGGTGATCTTATGGAAGCACTGCGGGATGGTGTCGCTTTATGCAAGTTGATCAACCTGGCAGTCTCGCCTAATATCAAGTACAAGGCCTCGAACATGCCCTTCGTGCAAATGGAAAATATCAGCCATTTTCTCAAAGCCTGCGAGATGCCACCTCTCAATTTGCCCGCGCATGATCGTTTCTTGACAGTTGATCTTTACGACAAGAAGGATCCCGCTCAAGTGTTACAGTGTATCGCTGCTTTTAGCCGGAGAGCCAATCAAGTCAATCCTACCAACTTTCCGACCACGATAGGTGCAAAGAGCAAAGGAGGCGCATTGAGCCCAGAATCGACTGGACCTGGCTCAAGCCCATATTCTCCCAAGGTAGTGGGATACACGACCAATGCTCCGAAGACAAAAACTTCGCCTGCAACCACATTCAATCCATTGAACAAGGCCGCCTATGCAAGTTCGGGCCGAACGAGCCCTACCAAAAGCGCCAGTCTATCAAGAGGCGGGTTAGCTACGGGAGGGTCAATCAGTAGCTGGAGTACGGAAAGTGACAGAAACAATACCGCTCCAGCTTGGAATACGGTTCAATATGGTAGCTTCGCCGGACCTGACCAAGGCAAGCTGGGTGTTGTGTATGGAGGTAGACGCCAGATTACGAGTACAGCGCCAGAAGTACCTTCCTTAGTCGAGAAGGAGAAGCGCCTTCGCGAAAAACTTGAGCAAGAGAAGCAACAGTTGAGAGATAACGAGGCACGTCTAAGAGCGCAGCAAGAAGCTGAAGAGGCGCAAGCCAAGGAAGAAGAGGAGAGGAAATGGCAAGAGGAAACAAATCGGCTGCGTAGGGAGGAAGAACTTGCTCAACAGCAGGAAGAATCACGAGGGCTACGAGAAGAACAGGCGAGGAAAGACCAGGAGGCTGAGGAGCGTCTCTCTGCCTCGAGGAATCGTCAAAGAACGACAAGTGACGCGCGCCTTAATGGTCAATTTCTTAGCCAGTACCATGCCACGCAGAAACCTCAACCCGCTCTACCTAAAAGATTGGAACCTCAACTATCAGCTGAACAGCGCAGAATTGCTGATCTGGAACGGGAGCTCGAAGGACTCAGACAGCAACAGGCTACGACCACGCATGAGAGACGACCGCAAGAGCATATTTCACTAGATCCCTCAACCGTGAAGGTCGATGATGAGCCGGATCCACAGCAACGTCCAGCACTGCCAACAAGACCTTCCAACAACGTGCAGACAGCCCATGAAGACGACTGGGACGCATCTGAACGAGACTACCTTCGTAATGCGCACAAGGAATACTCTTCAATAGCTGCAGAGCACAGTCTACCTCCCAAACCACCACGACCTCAGCCCGCCGAGCCAGCTCGACCATTACCAGATCCATCTACCTACGCACCGAACACTACCCGTACGTCACGTTTTCTCACCACCAACCCTGCACCAGCGCCTACGCAAGCTAGCCAGCACACTCCCAACGAGGCGTCACATGGCACCACTGCCGAGATCGATGCTGAGAACGCAAGGAGACTAGCATCACAACATAGTACTCGTGCAGGTGGCTGGGCAAGCAAGAGCTTACTGGAACGGGAGATGGAGCGCGAACGTGAAAGGCAGAGGGAATGGGAGGAGAGTCAGAAGCAGACTCAGACAGCGGCAAGAGACATCCAAGAAGGTAGTGCGCCTGGTCAGACTTGGGATGTTCACCAGTATGGCTATATTGGGGGTGATAGTCAGAATCGTGGTGGGCCTGGTCTAGGTGCGAGTGGTGCCAGGAGGCAGATCATCGGTCCGAGACCTCCACGATAGAGGGTCTGGATACGATTACATCCAATGAACATTTTACAGCACATGGATCTATACTTTCGTTCTATTGCTTCAAGCTTGTGCGCGTGCCTAGCAGGTTTAGCCGAAGCCACATTATGCAAGGATACCGAATACAGAAGACGGCAGCAGGGATGCGTCAGGGCACTCGACCAATTACGGATTAGTACATTTCCCTGTGGCTTAATCTGTTGATAGCTGAAAGCTGGGGCTTGTTCTCGCACAACAATCGTCGAGCTTCCATCACAGGCCAGGCATAGCAGAGGGCCTATCTGGCCATCTGTTCAGCGTCCCTATCTGCGAAAGCTGTACTCCTGGTCAAAGCTCTATCCGCTTCTACCCTCCCAGCACATGTGCTCCCTATTGTTGACTTCGACGATCAGCATGCTAATGTATTAAGACTCAGGTCGCGACCAGGTCTCGGTTGTTCCAGAAAGCGATAGCATCACGAGAAAACCGGCGATCTATACCTGAAGAGGCGTGGACAGCCTAGATTGGCCATCCCAACAGCTACCGAACTGTCTGTCACAAACACTATTTAAGCATGTCCAAGCACTAAACTGTCTCCAGGCTTTGTGACAGAAGAGCTGGACCGGCATATTTGCCAGCACCCATGCACCTCCAATTCTTGTGCAACCTTCATTATCTCTTCGCACATGAAAATGAGGTATTCCTACAGCAGATTGCTCGTGATAGCAATCGACAGAACCAGGCCACGCATTCACACTCCATGACCGGTGAGTATATGCCCAGGATATACACGAGAGGGTCCTTCGCGGAAAACCAAACAGCAATACCGATGGCTGGTTTCCCGCCAAGAATCTCTCACAGAGACAGCTAGTGTTGACCCTACTCAGTAGAGTGTAAGCTGTACTTGTGTGAGGAAAAACTCGGTTTCGCCGATACTAGTGACGAACAATCCTTTGATCCATCCCAGCCATGCAGCTCGCGACTCGCCTTTACGCGATCTCCTGCGAATTCGATGGTATGCTATTGTTAGAGCATGGTAAACCGCGTTCACTTTCCTCGGCGGCTCTGTTTCTTGATACTGTGAACACATGGCAGACTCAGCTCTGGCGGGTTCGCTGAGGGACTAGCTACGACATATCTCCTCCACCAATCCAGGCCATGCACAGGCGCTTGACCAGTGAGCTGCTAGTGAGAGTTGTCTAAAAAAAAAAAGCAAGTGAAATTCCCACAATATGATCAAGGCTCATCTGTCGATTCAGATGTCCACAACTCTGCTGGCCATGCAGTAGAATCTCCTATCTCCATAGCAACCAAAGGCACGGAAAGTGCTACTTATCCACACGATCTAGTCGAGCCACTACTTACCATGATAGACCACCGTATCTTCGTCCAGAACCACTGACAATCTCATCAGGCAGAACTTGGGGTTCTGAGCTTCTGATGAACCTGTACGAACCAACTATAGCAAACCTCGTAAATTATGAGGATGTCTCTCGTTCGTGTATCGTCGTCAGGCATAATACACACTTTTGAGTTTGGCCCCAGCTCGTTGCGATTGACATGGATATGGCCCCTTTAGCCCACATCCGCCCCGAGGGGAAGGCGCACGATACTCAGTTGTTCAAAAACTGCATTCTGCTTGGTCCTGGTAGTTTACGTCTAGCGTATCCGGAATGGTGGTGTTATCGAACCCCCAAATCTTTGGCCAGTGGTGCCAGTGGTGTACTGACACGTTGTTATATCCACTGGACAGACAGGCGAGGGCGTCTTGCCTTGGGTAGTATTTGCAAGGCAAAACGTGGCCCCAAGCCAATGATTGGTAGACAAGCTCACGCGAAATACGTAGCGAAGTGTGCACGAACCTACGAGGGAATTTGTATTTGTTGGGAACGATTAATATCTCTTGGAAAGTAGGATGATCGGCACGTATCATCATCATCATTAGAGCTAGGGGGTATCTTTGGGTACTGAAAATGCAAAATATTGTGTCAACGCCTTTCCTTCACTGCCTCGTAATTACCAGTTTGCCTTGCAAATATTCCCCGGGAAAGCCCATAAGCGTAAGTTTGGCCAACCACAAAACACAAGATCGACAAGCTATCCATCACTCGTCCTCACCGTCTGCATCGTCGTCACTAGCTTCTTCCTTCTTCACGGCTAGTGCCCTCTGCACAACAACCGTGCGACTTGACTGTCGACGTGCCTTCCTCTTGTGATCTTCTTCTGCCCCTTGTACAGAACTTGTGTACAAGTCAGGCACGTCTGCAGTCGTTAACCAAGCTCGCCCGTCGTCGAGCCTTCTCAATACACCATTCCTGAGACCCCAAGCAACGAGGTCATCGTCAATTTCTTCTTGTTCTTTCCTCAAGGGCTCTTTCTCGTAGTGTCTTCCGAGATGCTCTAGCCTCTCCTCCCATGCTTTCTCTTCAGGCCCTTGATCATGTGTACCACCGGTGTTGGAAGTGTAGTAAATGGCGTCGAACACCTTAGAACAGAAGCCGCAATTACTGCGAGCAGGAGCTTTGCGTCTGACTTGCCAGCAACGACTTCTGATATTTATCATCTCTTTCTCGAAATCGGCTTCGTCTTCTTTGGTTGGCTTCAGTTCGCCGCCTTTCTTGGTTGGTGCATTGGAGCAGAGTGCTGGGTTTCGAGTAGGTCCGTGCATGCGTCTGCAGTGTTGAGTGAACAAATCCTTCCTATTGAAGTCGTTGTAGATCTTGATTATTTCTTCGTCGTGCTTGGGTCTGTGGTTGTTGCGTGCTCGGAACTTGCTGTTGTTGTTATTAGGATCGCAGTCATCCAAGTCACATCGATAGAAGCCAAGCTGTAGATGCTGACAGGCAACATGACGTTTCCATTCGTTTTTATTTGGAAATTCTGCAGGACATCCGAAATTGTGGAAAGCGCAGGGGAAGCTACGTTCAGATTTGCTGATGGCAGGAACGCTTGACCCAGGTTTCTGAAGGAGTGCTGGCCCTTTGGGCTTGGCCTTTGGTCTGGATGGCCGACGAGTGTGGTTGGAAGCAGTTGTAGTTGTCGAGATTTTGCGTTTACGGACTCGGGAATTGCTGTCCAAGATGCTGGACCCGCGTCTTCTGCAACTAGCAGGCTTCGTGGTTCGTGTTCCTGTGCTGCTGGTTCTTCTTCGTCGCGTAGCTTTGCTTGTATAGTCAGAGTCGCTCTGCCGATCAACGATGATCAGATCTTCTTCCTCGTCAGAGTTCAATGCAGAGTCTCTTGACAACTCTTGCTCTGAGAATGTAGTCTCATCACTAACAGAACCTGGAGTGGATGATGTTGATGCTTCGAATGTTTCCAGTTCCTGAGGTAGGGGGTTCTGAAGCAGTGAGGGCGTATGCATGGTGACGATATCCTGATCAAACTCATCCTTGCTTGCACGATCGTTATGCTGGTCAAACTCGACTTGCTTTAATGTCAAGTTGTGAGTTGACAGCAAAGACGGCATCGTGGCATGAGCGGAGAAACTGGTCAATCGTTCCGGGAGAGTAGGCCATGGCGCATGGTGCGTGCTAGTTTCCACGTGGCTGTTGGGGATATGGCCATCTATAAGATTGACAGGACCTGCTAGGTAACGTATTGAGTTGTTTACATAGTTAGTACAGAACATATTCTGGTTCGAACTGGATATATCCGAGGGACTGCTGCTACGAGAATCAATCGAAGAGCTATAGTGGTCAACCTGGTTGGGTTGGAAAAGCCTTGAATATTCTCCTGATGTTTCCATATCGGCACAGAATACCGGCTTGGTCAATGGAATGTATGGCATAGAGCGATATAGTCCATGTTCAGGCTCCGCAGATAAAGAAGTCAGTGGCATCCAGGTGTCATGATGGTTTGCTCCCTGGTAATAGCCGTTAATTTCGGAACGCGGATCGTATGTCCAATATTGAGCTGCAGCGACTGTGTAGCTATGATCCATATTTGGATAGTGTTGGTGGCTCATTCAGTGGGACGTCCTGATGAAGGTTGAGAGTTGTTCACATATAGCAGATTGTTGACGAGAGCGTATGAAGAAGTAAAGTTCAATCACAGATGGAGGTGGGCGAGGTTGGTATATCTGAAGCTTGTGGTGCTCAAGGCACAAATATGGCATGATCTCCTCCTCTAGTACGTACCTCAAGACTAGTGAATGGTTTTCAAGGACCAACGGCCTACACTAGATCGGTGGAGACTTGTCCCGCATATCCTTGAGTTTAGGCAAACTCGAGAGCCAAATCTGCACACTGCAGGGGCCAGACCCCATCATGGGGATATAAAAACGTTTAGTCTCGGACATGCTTATCTCGAATACATTGTCTAATTGCAGCGTTAGTTATATTTCGATTGAAGGCCATACACTGGCCCTAGACCATTGTAGGGAGGAAGCTGCTCGATTGAGAAAGTCTGAGGAGGATCGCAAGATATCAATTGCTGATTTGGTGAGACTAGTCGGTCAACTCGCCTTCCGATTAGGTACATGTGAACTAGACCAGGTCCAGTCTTAACCGGTGTCGTCCACATGCCTCGAGCAAGGCATGTGGATCTCAAGGACGTTGGTAAGCGGCATGGCTTGGGACGCACGGCACGAACTAGCGAAGAGGGAAACTCCCGTCCGTATGGTCTCGATCAAATATACTTTCGTGGCCGCGACAAGCTTACGACGGAGCCCTTGCTTGCATGCATTAGTACACGAACTTCAGGTTGGTTGAAGGAAGATAGTGGTGATTTCGTTGAGCGTCAAGTTCCCAAGTGACCCTGCCCGGGGCTGATTTCTTGTGACAGAAAAGAGTTAGTATGAATGTACAATAAATCTTGGATAAAAGTTGGAGGCGCTTTGATGTACCGCGACAAAAGCACACAGTACAAATGACGGTCCTGTTGTGCACCTGGTGTAGTTTAGCGGTCAAAAGATCGTTTCCAGAACATGGGGTTGATGATCAGGCAAGACTAGCAGGTGCAAGCGAAGCCAATGTGTACTGGCGTTCGATATTCACTGTGATAGGCTGCGTAGAAGCCGGCAAGAAAGTTTAAGTTCGTCAGGCATCAATAGTCGATTTCCATCACAACCAAGCGACGGCTGATCCAATCAGTGATCCTTCCAGGCGCCGTCGATCTGCTAGTCGCAAAATTAACGAAAGTGTTCGGCTCAATCATGTACTTTTGCAAAGGACTTTCAGGGTCTGGTATCAGTGTGGTTCGTCTTTGAGGATTGGCTAGAGTCGTGCTTTAACGAAGAGAGGGGCTGAAGTGATGTCCAACAGGATAAGCGACTGTGGAGGCATGAAAGCCAGGACATCCAGAAGGCAGACTCGAGAACTCTCTCATCTCAAATTCAGTACAGGCAACGATCTTCATGGTCTTTGCCTGATCGAGACGTGGCTAGGAACTACGCCTTTCCACAAAGGCCCCAAATCTGGGGGCACGTTTTGGGCAGGGTTTTGTGCCTTTGGCCCCTTGCCGATATACTTTCTGGTGCACATTCGTGGCTTGGGCTCGTCGAATTAAACTCAGAAATTTGTGGTGCATGTAGAAGGAAAGTCTGTGTCTCAGTCAGTCGATTTCTGAATGGACAACGTATGCTGAAAGAAACAACGAGCTTCTCCGTACTTGTTAACCTGAACGGCACAAGCAGCACTCTGTGAAAAGCAGTATCGGATGTATAGATACATAGACCATGTGGCAGTCAGCTGCCCGCCCGTGTGCTGTCTGACCCAGTCCCATGCCAACGCTTAAACATAATCAATAGCGCGCTCGTGGAGTACTTTGCACGAGTCGGTCCTGACCGACCTGGATCCTGAACATTGTTGCTCGTTGCCTTTCCAGGTATTCTAAAACGGCAGTCCCTTTGTCTCTTTCAGACGCTCCTCTCCTGTCTGAGTCTCACAAAGTGACAGAGCGGCCCCATCTGCATCCTTGTTCATGCAGCTAACACAGCTAGTACGTTGTCTATGGTGTTCGCGCCCCGCAAGTTATATCTCGCGGACTCGAACTCTCATCCCATTTGCATCATACCAATCGTAGTCATCTGCAGGCACTTCTTCAGTACTAGATGGTACTTCACGGGACAAAAGCTTGTTCTTTGATCGTTTCGATGATGGCTCGGCTCGTCGATTATGCAGCTCTGGAGCGCTTCCGTCCGAACTGCTCGTGACGTATGCTGGAGCAGAAGGTCGACGCGTATGGTTCACTGGCGGACTTGGAGCAGCTGGCATGTGTTGGCTGTTCCGACCTGATTCAGCACCTATGCAACTCCGTCAGCAATGTACGCGCGAGAACAATTCAAACATACCCTCATCTATACTGAAGCGGCGACGACCCCGACTTTGACTTCTGCTACGACGTTCGTGGTACATACGACGTCGTGCCGCCTCCTCCGTCCTTGGTTCATAGTAGTGTTCTGCTTCTCTTGACTCGTGGTAGTCATTGCCCCGATGCTTGGAATCAGAACGGATGTGGCGATATGGATTACGAGAGCTGAACCTTGAAGAGGACAAGACACGTCTCTTCGAACCAGATCGTGGGATATCATTCCTGTGCATGCGATGCTCGATCATCTCTACTGATGGTAAATCTGGATTTGAGCTTTGACGAGTGAGCGAGCCTCGGGGCATTGTTGCTGGTCTGCTAGTCACCATTCTCAGCCTATACAGGTCAGTAGAGGATCACAAATTTCGTCAGGTTTGCATACCTGGGTGCTGTATCGACATAGCGAACTTCAAGTTCATCTTCCTCACCCGATGTGTCATCGTGGAGTCGATGATCTTCAACATAGACAATTCTCTTTCGTCTTCTTGCTTGTGACTGAGAAGGCTGATCAACATATCTTACAACTTCCACACTCGGCTGTCGACTTCTATATGTCCGACTCTTTCGTCTTCGTGGAATTCGTGGCTCAGAGATGTCGCTCTCCGAACTGGTATCCTCAGATCTTTGTGTAGCATAGTAGTCAAAGTCAACGTTGCGGTAGTTCGGTCGACTAGAAGAGCGTGCTCTCGATCTCGGCCGCTGGCTTCTCGCACGTGATGATGATCTAAATTGGCTTCGCGCTCGAGAACGACTTCTGGTATCCCTTTCTCTGTAGCTATCTGTGCTCTCACCTTCGCTGTCTGTTACCTCCTTTCGACATCTTCGGCATATGCTCGGACCAGGAAGCCCGCCCGGTGTGAGTTGATGCTTCCAATAATATCGAGCGGACCGGGAGCGACCGCAATTGCTGCACTTGTGTCTCGGATTGTCTGCGTTGAGATGAAGAGGATTGACCAAATTCTGTCCGTGAGGGACTGGGGCGAACATGTTGGGAGGCTGAGAGGCTTGGGAAATTGTGTTGGGTCCTCCGTGATGCATAGCAGGCATATTCATGTGCTGCGCCGGTCCATGTGCACTTAGAGCCTGAGTACCCGCTGGGACGTATGGATACATCCTCGGATGAGGTGTGTTGTAGTGCGGCACAACTGCTGAAGAGAGCGGGTTCTGTGCTGCACCTGGAATGTTCTCGTGGTGAATTGGTGGAGGAGAGAACGGAGGGACGAATGGGAGGTGATGATGTGGACTGAATTGACCCTGAAAATTGGCATGATTTGGTGCATTGGTGGTCGGAATGGGTGTCTTGCTACGTGCCATCTCAGGGTGTGCTTGCGGTTTCTGCTTGAGGCTTGATTTGGGCTCCTTATTATTTGCACTAGAGTGCAAAGCAGGAGTATTGGCAGGCGCAGGTGGCAGTTGAGGTGAAGAAGGAGCGCTTGCGGGTTTGGTGGTCGGTACTTGAGGTCGTTGTCTGAGTTCACGAAAAGCTTCAGCGATTTTCTGACGAAGCGACGGTACAGCAGGCTTCCTCATTACGTAGTAAGGACGACCATCAGAACCACGCTCGATCCACATGTACGAAGACATCAGGAAAGATTCTTTCAGTGGCTGGTACACGAGGAATGCACAGGGAAAGACGAGCGACTTACCTCGAGAATATCCTGCCTTGATAATAGACCGATTGAGGATAATCGTAATAGGATGTACCTACAGGATAATAGAATGGATACCGAGTGTACATGTCTGTGGCAGTAAAGTAGTTTGAAAAGCAAGCTTAGACGCAGGATTTGTCAAGTACTGGTTGTACCTTCACTTGCACCGGCTGCTCTGTGGAAAGGAAATAGTAAGTTGTTTCCAAGGCAAACACTTCCGATCTGTCACTTCATGGTACATCCTGTTTACGGAGGCATCGAGCTGGTGCAAGAAGAAAGAGACGGCTGCAACCATCGGCAATACCAGTTCCTACCTGTCTGCTGAAAGTGATGGATAGTTGAGCTTGTGCGTGAGTCCATCGAAGTGACGGAGATGGTGGCCTAGCCACCCATACAACCTTTCAAGCACTAGCCAGTAAACCTGATGCTCTTTCCTTCACTTCCGTCAAAGTATCAGCTTGTGCTACTATTTTCACTCTTCCCCTTGATTCACCGATGCTGAGGACTCCGAGGCGGCCCTTTCGTACAAGAATTTCAGCTGAAGGTGCGCAAGTAAGTCATTCATCTGTGCGTGTTCAAGTACAGCCTGTAGGTTTGACATGTCCTTTTTAGACGCGTCAATGACTTGCTCCGAGTGCGAATACACTTCTCTGTCAGAGGATCCCAGTGAAAGCTCGAGTAGAAGGTCTGTCACCACGGGACATAGATACACGTCAATTCTTGGCGTACGTCGTCCTGTCGCGTGGCTTTGAAGTCGATCCTCGTCGACCGTGCCACATGCCACGCAATTACGGACCTACACGTATACATTACACAAGCTGATCGACTAGTATTGAAGTTATTCATATAATGAGCTCTCTGATATTGCCAGTCTCGAAACCTGCTAACACGTAGTTCGATCGAATCTCCAATCGTTCTGCTCACCAGCAAGCTCTACAAGACATGCCATTCAATCAGGACGATACAAGGTTCTACCGTCAAGATGTTGACTCTAGAGGGCAGACTATGTCGGTCGACGAGCGAAGGGAGCTGCTAGAAAGATATCTTCCAAGACCTTCAGAACTGCGTTCAAGCTCGGCCCGTGAGCAGGTTCGTGACCAGAAGCGCAAACAACGACGCAGTAGACGACTTCGACCATACCTCAAGCAAAGATTACACCTCGCCATATACCTAATCATACAGCTCCTCTTCGGTATTTTCATACGTGTGCGGCAGATCGTTTCCGCACTCTTCCAGAAATTTATTGCGATCCGGCACTACCACCATCGGACGCCGGCATACATTCAAAAAGATCTCAAAGGGCTCAGTCGGCTGCCAGAACATCTCTCAGTAATACTCAGGTACGACGCTAGATCTGATGATGGACTAGAAACACTGCTGGATGATGTCGCAGAGCTTGCAGCCTGGTCGACCGCTGCTGGCATACCACTGCTCAGCGTCTACGAAAAGACAGGAGTCCTCAAGCAATACATGTCTGCTGTTCAGGAAATAGTGCAGCAGAAACTCGTCCTATACTTCGGCGCACCCCCATCAACACCTGTTCTACAAGTCTTCGCACCCAACTACCCGTCTCTGTCTCCTTTACCATCTCCACAAATCAATGGTACCACAAACACCAATCTCAATTTGAGTCTTCTACTCCTCTCAGAATCCGACGGTAGAGAAACTCTCGTTGACTTAACCCGCACACTCACCGAGATGGCTCAAGCACATAAGTTGCGACCGAAGGACATCACAGTCGATCTCATCGATACCGAAATCAGTGCAAGTACCAGCGCTCCTGCTCCATCTAGCAACCCACAACGCACACACGGACACAAGAAGACCAATGGTGTCAAGCACGACGACACATACCTCCCCTCGGAGCCAGATTTACTCATTGTCTTTGCACCAGTCATCAAGCTCGACGGATATCCTCCGTGGCAGATAAGATTGACAGAGATCTTTTGCGTTGGTGATAGTGGTGGAGACGTGAGTGGAAGATCGAGGACAAGGGTTGAGTATCAGGGTTTCCTGAGGGCATTGTGGAATTATGCTGGTGCTGAGTTTCGCTTTGGTAGCTAGAATTCGAGAAGTTCCAGGTTGTACAATCACATTACGTGTATCAGCGTCCTGCTGCCACTATTGTCTCTCTCAGTCGTTTTCTCGTATCATGACATTGCCCTTGCCATGTAATTCGAGCACACTTGAGTATCAAGGCGAACACCCAAGGTGAGAATTACCGGATATGCTTCGACTAACTTACGGCATACTCGTTGAACCACCAACCTAGCTGTACAAGATAAGCACGGAAGATATCAAGACCTACGACGAACTACATGCTCCGGTCAAGCGACGACAACGACGAAACGTGCACAGCAAAAATCTCTGCGCAGCCTAGTAGAGGCTGGTATGATGATCTTGGGCACCCCGTTTGGCTCTAATGAGCACCGGGTATTGATCAGGTTTGAACTCGTTCTTGTCATTCTCTCATCGACCAGTGTAAATACTGGGGCGTGCTATCTGTAGCATCTCTTCTACTTCCCACTAACGGGATCCTTTGCAGTCAGGTATACTTGTAGTCCTCAACCTAACATCAACTTGATGCGTCGTGTCAAGAGTGTGTGTTCGCCAGTAACGTCGTCTTCATGATTCCGCATTCCAAACACATAATTTACTTGAGAGGAATGAACCGAGAGGAGTGAGTGGCACCAATACCAGGTCGACCGTGCTTGACAGGCTTGTATGAGATCGAGAATTCACCAAGGTAGAACCCAACCATTTCAGGCTTAATTTCGACCTGGTTGAACTCTTTGCCGGAGTAGACGCCAACAACTGAGCCGATCATCTCTGGAACAATGATCATGTCTCGAAGATGTGTCTTGACAAGGTCTGGCTTCTCGTTGGGCTTGGCCTCTTGTTTGGCCTTTCGGAGTTTCTTGATCAGACCCATAGGACGTCGCTTGAGACCACGGTTGAATCGCCTTCGTGCACGAGCATGGAGAATGGTAAGGAGTTCATTCGATGGGATATCCAGGAGCCTGTGAGTGTTTAGTTGGACGTCTTGCCGACAGTGCTGAAATGTAATGCGACGTACTGGTCAAGGTCGATTCCTCTGTATGAGAATTTTCTGAATGCTCTTCTCTTCTTGATCTCGGCAGCCTCCTCGGCGTTCTATCAATTCTATCAGTATTCGCGCATTCCTAACCACTGCGATAGTGCTCACGTAGTTTTCGTCGGCCATCTTGATTGCTATGTGTGGTCGAAGTTGGTCAAGTCGGACAGAACGTCAATCGAGCAATGTGGACGGCAACTGCTTCGCCAAGCAATTTCGTGCTAAGCCGCTTTTGACTCGGAGCGCCAAGATTTCTGCCCACATCGAATCACTCGTGGGAAGTGCTCGGGCTGCGACTTCCACAAGATTTTGACACACACGCATATCTGAACATTGAAGACCAGTCTGCGCCCGTCGCTTAAATTGATTGTTCTCTTGTTCGACCACCTCGAAATTACTGTCAGTTGTTGCGCAAATCGAGGCAGGCACTGAATACTAATAAGTACAGATAAACTCAAAATGAAGCACCTCGCAGCATATCTTCTTCTCGGCCTCGCTGGTAACACCAGCCCGTCCGCCGACGATGTCAAGGGTGTCCTCTCCTCTGTCGGTATTGACGCAGATGATGAGAGACTAGAGAAGCTTTTGTCTGAGCTCGAAGGCAAGGACATCAACGAGGTATGAAATGAGGATTTTGAATGTGCAAAAAGATATACTGACACCGGTCATAGCTGATCGCCGAAGGCTCTACTAAGCTCGCATCCGTCCCAACTGGTGGTTCGGGTGGTGGTGCTGCTGCTGGTGGCGCCGCCGCTGCCGCTGGTGGTGCTGCTCCAGCTGAGGAGGCTAAGGAGGAAGCAAAGGAAGAAGAGAAGGAGGAATCCGACGAAGATATGGGTTTCGGTCTCTTCGACTAAGCTGTTCGCTCCACGTTCTGAAATATGGCACGGTTTTGAGATCATGGTCTTGTGCAATCTGCGACAGATTACTGTGGTCCTATCTTCCCATCCGCATTTAGATTGCGTCCTCGGCTTCATTCTTCGGTCTACTTCAAGGAGAGGGCCTGGCTGCATGAAGCGAAAGTGGTCAGAATGGCAGTCCGAGCAGGATGATTTTTTACGAAGGTACTCATGACTTCAATGCGAACAATTTTCTCAATCTATCAGCAGTCCTTCTACCAGTCCATGCAGGACGCGTCAAACAGGTCCTTAAATGCTTGTGGGATGACTGTGGGCTGGAGCAGAGAAAGGTATCTAGGAGATCATCAAGTGGTTTTCTTGCTCGTACAGGTACTCCTGAAAACGGGGCCATTCGAGCACATGTGCATGTCCCTTACTCTTCGTGTCTTTATGTTTGTGTCTTCTCGTACTGAGAACGCCCTGTTATTCCTGCATGTTTATATGAAAGCATCAGTCAGCCTATGTGAGTAATGCTCCTAAACCTCCCAACAACATCGAATCTGTCTGCTGTAACCTGTCACTGAGCAAAGCCTTGTTCGACACAAACGATCCCCACGATCGCCATGGCAAATACAGTGCCGTGTTGTTGGATGGTGTCTGGCACTTTTGAAAAAGATCTGTGGGTGACGGTTCTCTAATAAAGTTGCCGCTCGACGCTGCCAAATCTTGAAAATCATCCATCCCACCACGTCACACAGGCCGGCTTGCGCCATATTTCGTTGACAGAAGCCGGCAACAACTCATCGGAGCAAACTGCTCGCGCCCGCTTTGGCTGTTTCCAGCGACCTCATGTCAGTGCTTTCTTTCTTTCCTATCGGCTCTTACTGCTATAAGTAGGTGCTTGCAATCTGTTCGTGCGCGAATGTTTCTTCTCTTCTGTATCTCGTAGTGTTCACGGGGGGCGTTTGTGCCTTCTGAATTTACTAATAACTATGCATCAACAAACGACGAGATTCAAATAGGTCGATCGATTCCAATCTCAGCCACCCGGACTCACCGTTCTTCTCTTCCCAACATTTGCCTCCAATATGAGTTTCCTCGGCGATCTCGTCAACACGATTGGTGGCGACAAAGCTCCTGCGCCGCCTATCAGACCTTCTTCGAGACCAGCGAGCACGAATGCTCCATTGTCCTTACTTTCGAAGAGTGCGCCTTCTACACCATCCGGAGCACCGAATGCCAAGCCGGTCTACAAAGGAACAGCTGGCATTACATCGTCTCAACAGGGCGGTGGTTTAAAGAGGAAAGCTGAAGATATTTCTACTGAACGACCTGTAAAATTGCAGAAGCCTTTGTTGCAGACAAATTCTGACAATGGCCAGAAAACCACTAAACCGAACGGATCCGAAACTAGGTCTCCCATCACATCAAAACCTCCTTCAAATGGCTTGCCGTCCTCTATTGCACCACAAACCACCGCAAAGCCTTTAGCAAAACCGGCCCCGAGAGGTTCGTACGCTGATCTGTTAGCGAGAGCGAAAGAGGCACAACAGACAAAGACGCCAAGTCAGATCGGAATGATCCATCACAAGGCAACGGACAAAGTCAAGCCATCTAAGCTAAACGAAAAGTTGGCTGAGAGGAAGAAAGAGGACCAGGACAAAAGCAAGCCAGGTTTACCACTGTCAAAAGCCGGTACAACTGGAAAGTCTGAATCTCGATATCGAATTGGTAGTCCCGTGAAGAAGGTTGAGAAAGACATTCCAAAACAGCCGAAGAAGCCGCAGCCACCACTGCATGGACCAGCGGTGTACAAAGGTACGATGGGCCAGGCAGCCAAGCGGCCAGTAGACGAGATTCGTCGTAAGAAGCCAAGTCGAAACGATGACTACCTCGGTACAGATGAGGAAGACGAAGGAGATTATGGCTATGACGATGAGGATGAAGACGATTATGGTTCCGATGCATCAGACGCCATGGAAGGTGGTGGGTTTGACGAACTTGAGGAAGAGGAACGTATGGCAGAGAAGATTGCAAGAGATGAAGATGCTCGAGAGTTGGCACTAGAGCAGAGATTGAAGAAGGAGAAGCTGGAGAGGAAGCAGAAATTGGCGGCTTTGGCTAAGAAGCACAAATAAGCCTGCTTCGAGACAACTCACACCATTGTTATATATTCCTTTTCAAAGTGTTGTACTTTAGCGAAAGGCGCTGGTGGTCACTTGCGATCCTCAAGACTTTAGCAGTTCTTGAGTCTGGGCCGAATCCGGTTATATACTATTCTTAGGGCAATAAGATAGCACACCAGAACTTGCTGTTGCTGAGAGTGTCTTACTGACTCTCACCTCGTGATTTTTCTTCATTCTCACATAAACGATCACGGTGAGTATCAATCTCCTCTGGGCTGCACCATCGATACAGCTCGTGTCGAATGACAGACATGTGGCCCGTCAAATTCAGGTTACAGAAATATTCATCCAGCCTGTGTCATGGTTTTGACATGTCCAGCCAACAACAGCCTTGATCTAGCAGAAAATTCGCCTCCTTGTCCCATTCAATCAGTGCCGAGTACTTCTTCACTCATGACCCCAGCACAGACTAGATCGTAACGATGTCGTTCTCCTTTTCCTTCTCCGGCGAAGACATAGACGATCAGGATGGTTGTGAATCTACAACCACAGATATTGCTGCAAAGCTTGAAAACACAAACATAGATTCATCTCAGACCTCGATCTCTCCAAAACGCCATACACTTACAGAACTGCTAGAATCGTTGCCAGATCAGATATCATACAACTGGCATGATGTTCCTGCCTCTCAAATACAACCAGGCGATGGCGGAACCCAAGCAGCAGGTCATGGTGCAAGGATACCAAGACGAGCATTATTCGACATACGACAACAATTGATGTTCGAGTCTGATCCTACCGCACATGATAGGAAGGGTGACCAGATCACGGCAGAAAGTCTCCTGGAAGGTTTACAGACGGGTGATCTGAGCACAGGCGTCTACGAAGGTGGTTTCAAGACCTGGGAGTGTGCTGTTGATCTCGCCGGCTATGTGAGCTGTACTTTCGGAGATGTTGGTATTGTTGGCGATGTGCATAGACATATCATCGAACTTGGGGCTGGGAGTGCCATTCCAAGTCTTGCGTTACTACAGAAAGCCCTGAGATACAGGCAGTCAAGGTGCGATGACAGGTGTCAATGGAGCAAAGTGAGGTTCACGTTATGTGACTACAATGAAGATGTGCTGAGGTTATGTACGGCTGTCAATGTCTTTTTGACTACTGTGCTATCGTCTGAAGGTGAGACAGAACAAGGCACATTAGCAGAGGAAGAGGATTTAGAGATTAAACCTGACCTCGTGAGAAAGACCTTACAGACATTGGTCGATGCAAACATCCAGGTCGACTTCATTTCCGGAGGCTGGGGAGACGGGTTCACAAACCTGCTACACTCGAATCACACGAACGGCGAGCTGCACACCACCACCAATCACACCTTACTCCTTGCGAGTGAGACAATCTATTCTCCAGCCTCGCTTGACATCTTCTCTCAGATGGTGCTCGAGCTCCTGACCCCTCATGATGACGGAGACAGCCAGAGAATACGAGCCCTGATAGCTGCAAAGAAGGTATACTTTGGCGTTGGTGGAGGAGTCGCCGAGTTCGAAGATACTATAAGAAGTCACAATGGCAGACTGGAGACTGTACTCGATGTCAAAGGAGCAGGAGTGGGGAGGGTCATTCTAGAGGTCTTTACAAGTTGAATATCCACTCCTGAGAGAAGTATTCAGTCAACTCAGCTGTACACCAGCTCGAACAGGCCCAAGCAGGTATTGCTAGCAAGAAGGACAGCGGAACCTGGTCCTTCATGTCGATAATCAGCAACACTAATATCTTAAGGTGGTTATGTTCACAGCGTCAAACAGATACGCAGGATGGATTCTGGCCTGAATTTTGCTGCTTGGGCCAATGACATCTAAGTCGAACCATCAGTACGACGTGAGCCTCTTAAGGCAAAAAGTGACTGTGTCGATATCGGCTTCCGCTATATCATGGTCAGCCTCCTCACAGCAACCAAAACAAGTTCAGCACAGAACTCTATGCAATGTCAGATTAGCTGTAAAGGAAAACAGATTGGGTGGAAGGTATAGCTAGGATACTGGGGAATCA
Organism: Lithohypha guttulata; assembly: GCF_036872675.1. NCBI lineage: Eukaryota > Fungi > Ascomycota > Eurotiomycetes > Chaetothyriales > Trichomeriaceae > Lithohypha > Lithohypha guttulata. The sequence continues at coordinate 587,722 of NW_027042755.1, read as the reverse complement.
TATAGTACAAACCCTCTGCAAAGGTGTATCGTGTCGTCTCTTTCGACATAGTAATAATACCAATCAACCACAAACCACAAATTAGAACTCCAATCAAATGCATAGACCAGCTGCCGCTGTTCTGGTACTGTTCATTTCCCACCACCAAGCTCTTCTGCTTCCAACAGCCACCACGACGCTGGTGTTCGTTCACCTTGGGTATCCTGTCGTAGTGTACGTCGTTCAAAAAGTGGAAGTCGATGAGGAATTGAGAGATACGTCGTGGGCCGACACACTTAGTGCGAGAAATCGTTCGAATGATTCGCAATGATAATCGTCCGTCTTCGTCCTCGATCCTGAAGAGGTCGTTCTGCAAGCGACTGCTGCTCCAGTCACGCCTTCTCGCTAATAGCAACCAAACCACTCTTCTCCGACAACTTCTCCTTCCTGACGTAGTCCTGGTTCGTCATGCGCCTGCTCAACGCTCGTTCGACCTTCGCACCCAAGCTGACTTTGCTCATGTTATCTTGCTTTTGTTCGCTCGGGACGAATCTCTGTTCACTGAGAGGTTTGTTCGCTAGCCTTTCGAGGCCCTGTGATAGTTGTTTGATTTCGGCCATGCCGGTTTCTATCGTCGCGGTTGAGATGCTGTTGAATGATGGGGAGGCGCTGTATGTGCTGAAACGTGTGGAAGCGCGTTTTGAGGATATTGTCTATGGATGAGTCAGTATGCAAATGGATTGGCGAATGGAGGGTGGTAAAAAGCATACACTCGGGGCCATGATAGGTCGCTCGGAGTCGAGAGAGATGCGAGGCATCGTGAAGGGTGGTGCTTGAGTTCGAAATCTATTGGAATTGAAGGATGCGACGATCAAGTTGCTTCGACGTCAACACTGTGTATGAGGCACCTTACAATTTCGATATTGCAGTTGATTCCAGATGTACTCCGCAGTTTTCTTGACCGACAAACAGGGACGTCAACCAACTGTATTTGTTTGTGATGGTGATAAATGAGATGATTCGGGTGACCTAGGTACGTTCAGGTGTGGCACAGGAGAAATCTAGTGACGCCTGATGACACAGCGGAGGTAGGATCTGCGTTTGAAGGAGGAGAAGTGTCGAAGCTAAAAGAGACTAAAGAGCAGATCGACGGAGGAGAAATCAGTGTTCTACAGAAGTTTATTGAACTGGAATAACGTCCTGAATAATCAAGCACAGACAATACAAGTCGGACTTCTTTCAAGTAGAGATAGCTTCTGGAATTTGACAGTGGGTCGTTCGTCTTTCGTCACAAGGGATCTAAAGGTCTCGATCGTGAGTTGAAGTGCGCCTCCCGGCACAATGGGTGACGATGAAACACAATCGCACATGGAGAGGAAAACACGCGACGCACTGCTAACGTGGATATTAGCTAAGAAAATAGCCCAAACAAGCCGTTTGGTAAGCACTGGTGGGAAGCTACAACTCAATTTAAGCAAGCCATAACTCTCCTGCAGCAAAATAGACCTCCGCGAAGCTCGATGGAACATGCACCGAACCATGCTAGGTGGCCTTATTTGTGTCAGACTACGAATCACATGTAGAAGGAATGTGGCGCTAGGGGCCTGTGTGGCAGCCACGTGGAAGTGAATTTGTCTCGAGTTCAGCTTCCGTTATTAGTACCTCTTTTTGAGAGCTTCATGTGATCATTGACATTGATCAGACTTTGGAGGCTGACATTGAAACTGCTGAAGGTTAAGAATTACGGTATTAATCTCACAAGTATAGAAACAGAGATCGTGAGTAGATGCCCAGGTATGCATTTCTGGTGCCCGCCCTTCCACGATGAGTAATGTAGGTCCTTTCAGCGGATTCTTGATGATCAAGACGATCAGTGCTAGATCGACATACCTGTATCTATACAAGCTGTGCTGCGCGTGTCAGGGCTAGCTCACGTTTGAGCAAAACCAGAGATCGCCTCTGGAAGCACTGATATCCTCCAGCCTCTCCTGCATTGACGTGCTTGCAAGTCAGATGTCTGGGACCGGAAACTATGCGCAAAATGCGCCACTCTGTCACCCACCGTCCTCTTGGTGTGCCTGTTGAAACTCATTTCCGCGATCGACAGCAGCCATGCGTATATACTTTGTCGACAATTCGAGTGTATCAAGAGAAAGTCGCCTTCGTTCACGCATTTGGGGGCTCGACAGAAAATTTGGGCTTGTATTGCTTACCTCCTCCGTCCTCTGTTGCTCGAAACAGCAACGACCAGGTAATGGGGCTAGGTAGTAATTCGATTGTGTCATATTTTGAACTTCTCTAGATATTCGGTAGCAGCTTTCAGTGCCTCGTCGACCTTGGTGATCTCAGTCCCATTACCTTGTGCAGTCGTACCTTTGACACCAGCCTTACCACCGACGATGCCAATCACCGAGTCTGACCAGTCCTTCGCATTAATACCGGCCTTCGCTCCATCCTAAACAGTGTTAGCTCTGCTGATTTGATAATAGCTTCTGACTTACAGGACCAACGACACACGCGTGCTGCACCCTACCACTTCCATCGTCCTCAGAAGCAAAGATGTACAGAGTCTTATCTTTCTGCTTTTTGCTAATCTCCTTCAACACTTCGTTGAATGCTTTAGAACCACCTCCTAGAGGCAGTCGGACGACACCACCCGTGGCGTTTTTCTGTTCGGCCAAGTACGAATCCAATACATCGAGGCCCTTCTTCTTTTCCTCGTTCTGCTTCTTTTTCTGATGGTCGAGATTTTCTCTTATGATCTTCTCCATCTGCTTGCGTAATTTTGTCTTTCGAATGGCGGAGATTACAAGGTTATTGAGTTCGACATTGATGGTCTTTGACTGCTGCTCTTTATCTGGGCTGTATGGCATCTTCTCGAGACGGTCCAATCGCTCGCTGAATTCGTCAGCAACTCTTTGCACTTCATGTGCATCATTGCCAGTCACTGCGATCATTCTGCGAATACCTTTGGCAATGCCACTCTCTTCTAATATGACTAGATCTTTGATGTCTGCAGTTGTCTTGACATGAGTACCACCACAGAACTCAATGCTGACCTTTCGCCAGGCCGGGTCCTTAACGTTCTTCAAGATATCGTCTACCTCGACACCAACAGATACGACGCGGACAGGATCAGGGTATGTTTCGCCAAACACCGCACGTAGTCCTTCAATTTCTCGTGCGATAGATAGCGGTACGTCTTGGGCGTATACGGTGCTATTCTGCCGTATGTACTCAGTCGACAGCTCTTCAATAGTAGCAAGTTCGGTGTCAGTCACTGCTTGTTTGTGGCTGAAATCGAATCGCAGCTTTTCTTGTGCAACTAATGATCCTTTCTGATCGACACCATCTCCTAATACTTCTCTGAGCGCGAAGTTGAGAACGTGAGTGCCAGTGTGATTGCTTCGTATTGGGCCTCTTCGATCCTCTTCGTATTCTGTCGTTACAACGTCGCCTCGTGTGAAGCGACCGTACTTCATATAACCTGTATGTAAGACATATCCTGCGTATAGTTGAACGTTTTCAACTGCCATCTCGGCAACGCCGTCGATAACGATTCGACCAGTGTCGTTTTCTTGACCACCTTGTTCAGCATATAAGCATGTCTTGTCCACGATGATACCTATCTGATCGCCATCTGGAATGTCTTTTGTGTCTTCGTAAAATTTCTTCGCATGAAAAATAGCTTGTATCTTCGCGTCCGACACATTCTCTCGGCCATATTTGTAGTGATCGTCCGTCTTTGTCACTCCTGGCATCACCTCGAGCTCGCTCAGGTTGTGTACATCAAGCTTTACCAGATCAGCAGCAGCCTTCTTCTCGCCTTTGCTTGCTTCTTTGGCTTTTAGTCGTGCTTCTTCGAATTCGTTGTCATCGATAGTCAGACCTCTTTCCTCAGCCATTAATCTCGTCAAATCAACAGGGAAACCGAAGGTGTCGTATAACCGCCAGACATCCGCCCCATGCAGTTTCTTGTCTGAGGAGTTGACTTTTCCAGCATAATCTTCGAATTGCTTCTCGCCTCGATCTAACGTCTTGGCAAACGAAAGTTCCTCCTCATTCAGAATCTCCTTGACTTCTTCCTGCTTGCGAACGATCTCGGGGAACATGCCACCCATCTGGTCGACCAAAGTAGGCACAATCTTGGAGAAGAAATCGCCTATTTCGACCTTCATGTATTTCCTGGCATATCGGGCACCTCTTCTTAACACTCGGCGCACAACGTAACCTCTTCCCTCATTGTTTGGAATACCACCATCGCTGATGGCAAAGGTGAGGGTTCTGACATGATCGGCGATGACACGATAGGCAGTATCAACACCGTCTTCGTCCTCAGCTCCGAATTTGCCAGTGTAAGGTCGAGTACCAGTAATTTCCTGTATGCGTGCGAAGAGCGGCGTAAATACGTCCGTGTCGTAGTTTGAATATTTGTCTTGCAATATCGAAACGAGTCTTTCGAAGCCCATACCGGTATCGACGTGCTTAGCAGGGAGTGATCTCAGGCTCTTATCTGGTTCTCTATTATACTGGATAAACACGTTGTTCCATACCTCGATGACCATAGGATCATCCTGGTTGACTAGATGAGCAGCATTTCTACCACCTATTCTGTCGTAGTGAATTTCTGAACATGGACCGCATGGACCTTGATCACCCATCTCCCAGAAGTTATCCTTCATGTTACCTGGTAGGATGTGATCTTCCGGCACACCTACAGACTTCCATATCTCTTTCGCCTCAAGGTCTGGCTCGAGCCCGCCTGCCTCGCTGCCCTCGAAGTAGGTTACGTAGAGGCGATCAGGATCGAGACCGAACTCTTTCGTAAGCAGCTCCCAGGACCATTGTATAGCCTCTTTCTTGAAGTAGTCTCCGAACGACCAATTACCCAACATCTCAAAGAAAGTATGGTGATAGCTGTCTTTACCGACATCGTCCAGATCGTTGTGCTTGCCTCCAGCTCGTATACATTTCTGAGTATTGACGGCTCGTTTGTATTGACCTTCTTTGGAAGAGGGGTCGACGGTACCTAGGAAGATAGGTTTGAACTGGTTCATGCCAGCATTGGTGAAGAGAAGAGTTGGATCTGACAGTGGCACGACTGGGGAGGACTTGACAAACGTATGCTCTCGTGCTTTAAAGTAATTCAGGAAAGCATCTCTGACCTTCTGAGCACTCCATTGAGGAGGCTCGGTGGTGGTAGAGGCCATCCTCGTAAGGATTTGGCCAATATGTGGGACTCTATACGCGCGGTCAGGACGAGACAGGCGGTGCTGAAATCGTAAAGAGCGTGTGGCAATTGTCGCAGAGGTGGTGGTCAACTTTTTTGTATTGTGCTTGAGGTGACTCAAGGGCCGCCAATAACAGGTCGTGTGCTGCGGGACAATCGCGGCGAGGGACAAGCTGGACGCGCTCGAGGAACGACTGGAACTCCAACCTCCGCAACGCATCAATCGAGTCTCAGTCGTTCTGTCTGCTTCCGTGTGATTCGGCTAGCGAGTACAACGCAGCACATTTACAAGATCCTGTCGCAAAGTGCGCGAACTGGTCAAGAATGATGAAGCGAAGATAGTAGAAGAAGACAAGTTGTGATTTACCGTACAGAATCAGATCTAGCACCAGCAAATGACCACTGTACCTGCGGGAGACCACTACTACTACAATCAATACTCTCCTCCTGTGTCGCCCAAGTCGATTCCCCACGGCTACAAACGCAAGGCGTCAACTCAAGAAGATGACGAGCTAGAGACCAACAGTGCAATCTCGCACTCGCTGAAGAAGTTGCGCTTGAGTAAGTCGTCTAGAAGTCTGACGGATCATGTGCTGAAGACAAGTCCAGACTCCAAGCGCGCAACTGTACAGCTTACTCAGGATTTCGTTCCTGTAGGACTGTCCTACCGTGATGCCAGTCCGTCCGAAGCGTCGTTGAGTGCCCGTAGCGCCCAGCAGAGTCGGCACAACTCTTATGTCCATAACGATAGATCAAATGAGGACGACTTCATGCCGGTCGATGAGACTCCGGACAGAGTCTGGGTGCATGACCTTGATGCTGAAGTGGCCGAGATTGAAGCTGAAGAGGCTAGGCAGAAGTACGACAATGGTATTCGTTTCGCTGGGCAAACCAAGGACTACATCAAACTTCCAGACCATCTCTTACGGCCCAATACAGCAGCCAACGATCCTGCTGCGAATATGCAGATGATACTATACCGAGATCCAATCAGTATCAGTGTGCCGGAAGAGGACGATGCTGTACGAAAGACGATCCTGGATGCACGCCGTAGAGTACGGGAGAAGCTGGCGGAAGAAAGAGAACTTGCTACAATTACTGCACAGCATTTGGCTCCTGTGCCTCGTCCGAACGTGGAACACTACGACGAATCAGAGAACCACGGCAACGACGATGAAATGGACTTGGATTAGATTCAGCAAGGCCTTGGCTCAAGTTGTGCCTCTAAAGCACCATGCAATGAAAGATATTTGCAGAACCTCGCAAACCATACAAACATATATCATACGATGTCACAATGGTTCGTGGCCGTGCACCAGATTTTCAACATTTGCTGGTTCATTTCGTCAGACATGACCATACCACCAGACGGTGTGCGTAATCGTCAAATATGCAGGTAATCCACTTCCCATGTCCAGGCCACAAAGACCACATACGCTTGCATCCATTCGTAAAGTTGCCAAAACGCCTTGCTTCGCTCTTGTACGATAACTCCCGCTCGTAGAATTCATTAAAGTTTCGTATTCTACCGATACGTGGCGGCACTAGCAGTCGGCTGTGAAGGGCCTGACAGTGGTACCTGCTCGAAGTTCTGGTCCGGATTGACCTTTGAGGCTCCCTGTGGAGGGGCATATGGAGGGACGTAGTCATGCTCGCCGTATGCAGGTGGTGCTGGACCATAGCTATGCATTGGCATGGCTGGGGAATGACCATATGGTGCTTGGTGGTAGTAAACTCGTCGATTTGTGGGAAAGAGGTGTGGGTAGAGGGCTCGTTGTCGACGTCCAACCATCCACTGTTTGATGTTAGTTGACTGAATTGAAACATGGTTCTGCAATACATACCTTGTGATATCGCTTTGGAGCCAGGTTCTTCTTCAACCTTCTCTGAACATGCCAGTATCCTCCAGCGAAGAATGCGAGAAGGCCAACGACAATCAGGGCAGTAATGACCCATTTGATGATGAAGGCCGTCTCACTGTAGTACCACCAGCCGTCATCGCCATAATAGGGACTGACAGTTTGTCTCTTTGATAACGAATAGCTGGGGGGCATGGTAGAATTGATCTGATGTCCTGGGAGGTTCAGAGAGTAGACGTCGCCGACCAGAAAAGGTTGGATAGATTAGGCTTGATGGAGGATGTCAGAGCCACTTGGTGAGTGTGGTCGAAAGTGAGAGATGTAGGATCAGGTAGCAAAGACAAGGCAAGAAGTGTGGTTGAATATGAAGCGGCTATGCAATCGACAATCAAGGTGGCGCAAACTGCAGAACCCTCGAGTCTTGTCCGAGTCCCAGATCTGTGGCCTGGTCCAAGCTGGGAAAGCGTGGCAGGTTAGTGCTTCTTATTATCACGATTGAACCTGCATCATTGGCTGTTGAACGCCTAGCTCCTTCCAAATGACGTCTCATAACCGAACGCTTGTTTGAAATGAGCTTCAAGTCGAGCAGCTGCGACCTGGTTCACTTCATGCCTGCAATCGACCAGTCTCTGCTAGTTGTGAACTTATATACCCAGAACGTGACAGAATTGTGCAGAACGTGGCAGTCTTTCACTGATCGTGTTCTGTGCATGGCCGCTTCAGCAACGTGCCGTGTTACACTGCACCATAAGATATTCGTACGATGAAGATGGCCGACAACGTTGGTTCAGCTTCGTATTACATAAATGGTCGCTGGTACCTGGCGATTATTCGAACTGAACTGTAAGGCAATCTGATTAACTGACGACGAATCTACAACCTGAAAGCCTTCATCATGTTTGTTAAAAGATGGCCTGATAACTACGAACAGCTCCTGCCCTTCGTATTCTATACAACCAGTGGCTAGTGCCCAGTGGCTGAGTCGATCTTTCGCCACTTAAATACTTATCTAAGCGGTTGATGATTCATACCTACATGCCTCGCCACGGTAGTACGGTAAATGCCGTTCCACTCAATTCCAACATGAAGCGTGTTGAGTTTCTATCGTCACAACCTGATATACGATTTCACGTCAAGCTGAACCGAGGATTTTCGCGATCTTCGTTGTACTTGACGCGACTTCCTCGTGATCACAATCCTCCGTTGCGTAAAAGATGCCAAGTTTGCACCAGAGTTCGATGTTGGAGAGTCAACATCGTGATATTTCGGCTGAATTATTACAAGCTGCAGCTCAAGCTTCTGGGGAACAGGACTTTTCTGGAGACAGCGCTGACGATATCGACGGGACTTCTCCTGATGGCGTCCAGAGACCAGAAAGGCGTAAAAAGCGTTCGCGCGCATGTCAGGCATGTCGGAACATGAAAATTCGTTGTAACCCAGTGGAAGGTCAAGACGCCTGTTTAGCCTGCTCCAAGGTGAATAGAGAATGTATTATGCCTGGACCAGCTCGAAAGCGACAAAAAACTGCTCACAAAGTCGCTGAACTCGAGAAGAAAATCAACGCCCTGACCCAATCACTACTTGCCAAATCCCAACCTGGTCCAACACCTCAACCTTCGCCTATAGTGGCTGATGGAAATCAAAGCGCCAAAGAGTCATTTAAGGATAGTCCTGAAGAGAGAGCCAACTTTGCGCTCTTCCCAAAATCTGCAACTCCGGCACCTTTGCTACCTCAGGTCAAAACTGATGATGCAGATTATGAAGATGTGATCGACCGTGGCATAGTTAGCTTCGCTGTTGCCGACCGAATCTTTGACAAATTCAACAACGAACTCAATCCGCAATTCCCACTGATAGCATTTCCGCCCGGCACAACAGCAGCATCTGTGCGACGATCACGACCTATGCTCTTCCTTGCCATTCTGACTGCTGGGTGTATTACCGTTGTGCCCGAAATTCATGCCGAGCTGATGGAGGAGTCAGCCAGACAGTTTTCACATCGTGTTTTCTTCCTGTTCGCACGCTCAGTTGATCTCGTTCAAGCACTTCTCGTCACCACAACGTGGGCAGGCAAGCACAAACTTGCTAAGGATATTGGCTTCAATCAGTACATTCACAGCGCAATTGTCATGGCACACGATCTGGGTCTCAGCAAGCGATTGAAAACACCTCTCACTAAGGATCCAGTCGAGCAAGCAGAGTTACGAAGGACATGGGTAGCATGTTACTGGTGTGGAATGTGCGTCTCAACCATACTTCGACATCCTGCCATGATTCATAGTACACCGTACCTACAAGAATGTCTCGCATTCTTGGAGGAATCGCCAGCAGCACAGCCACTGGACAAGACGCTTTGCTGCCTCGTCAAAGCAGCTGCGATCATGGAAGATGTGGCTCGCTCCTTTCACATGACTGATCCTGCTTCTGTGATAAGAGTTGAGGATTCTTCAACGCAATACGCCTTGAAAGTGTTCGAACAACGTATTGATGACTGGGAAAAGGCTTCAAAAGCATATATGACCCCAGGGTTGCATAGCCTGACCGGAGCCACCATCTCACTTTATGCCCATGAGATAGCACTACACACCGACCACAATATTGATGATTTCAGACCACCTACAAACCGTCCTGGTGAAGCTGAAGACCAGCGAGCAACCAATGATTTTGTTACACCACTCCACTGTGAAAGCATTTCGAAATGTGTGGTTGCTATGAAGCAGATCTTTGACACTTTCACAAACATGTTCTCTCCATCCGCATTCCGCCAACTCCCTTGCTTGTCTATGGTCTGGACCGCGTATTGTGCGGTGGCCATGATACGTCTTGATGGCGTGTTACGAGCAACGGAGTCGAAATACGCTGATATCTTCCTGCCAGACTTAAATGTCGATGTATACCTTGATTCTATTGTGAGCAAGTTGAGTATCGTCGCCAGTCAGAGTCCTGCTTCCGCACCACCGACGTTGTTCCATCAGGCCTTTCAGAAACTGAAGCTTTGGCACCAATACCGAATATCGGGCACCTTACCTGCCGACTACGAAAGATCTATGGATGTGGAACACGGGATGTACACCGTCAAAAATAGTGTGGACAAGTTCGCCGAAGAACAAGGATTTCCAAATAATCCTCAGGCTTTAGATAAGACTGAAATACCTTCACGTGGATTAGGGGTGGGCACAACAGGACTTGGAGCCGCGTCAAACCAATTCCGACACCGACAACAGGGAGTTAACAATGCTTACATGCCAATTTCGAATGCGCAAACTGGCTTTGATACACAGGGAGGCTCGTGGCTCACAAATTCGAATTTACCTATCGACGCTTCAATGTTCGAAAATCAGGATTGGAACTTCTCGCTGGCTGACTGGAATAACTTCGAGGCCAGTATGGTGCAACCAGCAGAAGGTACGTGGCTAGGGTACTTGTTATAACCCTGCAATGAAAGGGGGAAAGCTGTGGATTGCTCTGGTACGAGTAGACTGTATTTTATCAGCCTGTGTAGATTCCTTGCTCAACTCGCGCATTCAGTCGTATTGTGCTCCGCCTAGATGACGATGATGAAGGTTCCACACTTGCTCTGTCCATGTAATTCGATCGCTGATGTAGATAGGACAATCGGTGTCCTCCTGAGCTACTCGAGTATAAGTCGTCGTAGTTGATGCTTGGATGACCGCGGTCGATCTCGTATAGTTTGGTCGAGGCAATACGTGTCCCTCGCGAAGGTCGACTATGAATTTTGGCGGCTTCAGAGATGATATCACATCCCGTGACGGCGCGTACCATCCGTTGCGAACACGAGTCGTGCAGCCAGTAGTCCTTTGTCTACGCTCTCCTCTATCCATAACGCGAAGTCGATGTAGACAGGATCGTGGACGACCAGGCATGGTGTTGGAAGAGAAGTCTCTATCCACCCACAATGTGATAGTTAACAGCAACAATGTTGTGATGCAAAGCACTACCAAGAAGATTCCGCATCCTGCTTCGACGAGATACAATGACAATCGAGACGATGACGATGACTTTCCTAGTCCCATAGCAAAACGTAGGAAGATCGAAACGCTATTACAAACTCCTTCCAAAGACGCAAAAAGTCTCTACGGCAACTCACCATTACGATCGCCTCGTAGAGATAAACGAGTTTATGAAGACCACGAGAATGAGAATGAGCTGGAACAAGATGTATCTGACGAAAGATTGCCCGTACAAACTCAATTAGAGACGGCTCTTCCTCCTGTTCAGACTGACAAGGAGGCCATTGAAGCTTATGAAGCGTACAAGGCTGGCGAAGCTCAAGATGACTCGGAGAACTTACACACTCGACTCGAAAATAGATCGTGGATCAGAGGCAGGAGTTCTATCTATGTGGATGCCTTCAATCTCGCTCTGGAAACAGTCCTCAAAGAAGAGAGTCATTTATTTGACGAAGCTGAGAACACGGTCTTCTCTATCTGGAGAGACCTAGGCTATGAGGCACAATATCTGTACGTACGATTGTTCTTACGCAAGACTGCTGCTTGGCATCGTATAGGGCGACTAGGTTACTATGACGATATTACCGATATGGACAGTGTGGTGGCAGAATTGCAGCTAAATCGCAAATTACCCAAAGTTGAGGAAGAAGTCAAGCCATTTCCTGGAGAGGCTGTCCTACCAGAGGACGCTATGCCTCTAGGGACAAGTTTCCAGTTCGCTGAATGTAGTGAGGAACATATCAACACCCTCGACGAGGCTAGTAGCTTGCTTCTGCTCGATGAGCTGAAAGTCCTGGCGAAGGAAGCCAAGGTCCAAGGAAAGAACAAACGTGAATTGTTGCAGAACCTGCGCAAGACGAGTGGAAAGCAAGCAGGCCTGGGCTTTCTCAAACGTTCTGAGACGGAAGAGTCTATCAACAGCAACGAGTTCAATAAGGATTCACAAGCAGAAGATGAAGACGAGACGTCAACAAGTGGTACTCATACACCTATATCCAAGTACAACAGAGATGCACATTACACCAAGAAGATTCTTGATCAGACTGGCAAATGTATACGCTTATCACTTCTACCACTCAAGCTGTTCGAACGTGTTCACTTGGTCTTCTATCGAAGCACAGAATGGACCGAAAAGTCGTTGACCACGCTCCTTCTTGCTAAGATTTCGCGTCGTAACTTTCCGAACTATATCGTCAGCAGGTCTGCCAATATCTTTGAGTCCCGAAGTCTTCTTCTCGAATTTGAGGCAAGTCTCCGGACACAGTTTCGTGTCGATAACGTGATAGAATTTAGCCATCTGCCTGTGCACAAACAGGTAGATGCTGTACGTAGCATATTCGAGGCAGTGTATCCACGCTGGAGAGTTCTGCTAGCAAAAGAGCAGGAAAAGGAGGACCGAGTGTACGAAACAGGAGAAGGAGCCTACTTGCGTAGATTCAGCCCAGCATGGGTATACACACGCATCGTGCACAAGGGCTTATGGCCGTTGGCACGCCTGAGAGAGCACAAAAGAGAGCACGAACTGCTGACTGAGCTCCTCGGACAATATTTGTTCCATGCATCACGAAGAGGAGCATGGTATCAACGGAAAGCTCTTCTCGAAGAGCACTATATGTACGCTTTAAGTGACGCTGAAGGTCGCAGCGAAGAAGCCAACAAGAAGTTCTGGAAGCGAGTTTCGTTGAGGACGTGTGAGCAAGGACTGGAGGACAACGAATGTCATATCATCTACCACTACGACCTACAGAAACGAATCACGAAACTCGAAAAACAACTCAAAATACCCAAGCGTGAACAGCATGAGTTCAGTCATGTAGGGCTCAGCAAGGCTCGTGAACGAACTGTCGAAGGCTTCCAAATAGTTCCTTTAGAACGTGAAGAGACGCCTGCTCGCAGGGCTTCCCTGCAGCGAAAAGATAGTAATGGTCGCTCACAATCGCGCGAAAGAACCAAAGGGCAGGAACAAGAACAGCGTGCCGCTACACCAACAAACACGAGAAGAGGTGGTGGCAAGACAACATGGCTCGACGAGCTCGACACTAACGAGTACGTCTCCGTTGAAGCTCTCTGCCTCAGCCACTATCGTCATGTCTTAGGCTACAAAGGCTACCACAGCGAAGGTGGTATCCTCCGCTGTCTATTTGGCCTCCTATTCTACGACATCATGTTCGACGTCTATGTGCCCAACGTCTTCCAAACAGCTTACCAAACATGTCCTTTGGACCTCCATACCGACGCATTTTACTCTGCACGAATTAGCGAGATCAACAGTCGCATTAACGAGCTTGCCGAACCTGGTCGAGCAGCACGAATCCTACAGCGGGTGTGGGACGAGTATCGAGAGCAGAAAATCTGTGTCATTGGCGTGCGTTGGGAGGAGTATGAGCTCGACGATCTACTTGAAATTGTGTATTGCTTCACTGCTGACGGGCAGGGTAAGCTAGGCGTTGTAATGCGTGTGCTGGCTCAGGAATATGGAGCGAGGGGCGGAGGCGTGCCAGACCTATTCTTGTGGAAGAAAGAGGAGAATGGCAGCGGAAAGGTGATGTTTTCGGAGGTGAAGAGCGAGAATGATCGGTTGAGTGATACTCAAAGGCTGTGGATTAGCGTATTGCTCAATGCTGGTATTGAAGTAGAATTGTGCCATGCTGCTGCGAGGGAGACGAGACCTGAATGAGATAGATTACAGAGCAGTAATATTCATTGACTTCTGTATGGCTCATACTTTGATGATTTCTGCCCAACTCCCTCTCCGACAGCCTAAGTAGGCAAGGGGCAAAGAGATTAAGAGCATGCCTCACCACAAGCATCGTGCCGCCTTCGCTCGGCGGCAACGGTCGCTAACATACAACAACCAAACTCAAAAGATCAAAGTAACACAAAGCCAACAACATCAACCACAAACCTTCAATCCACGAAAAACTTCCCAACCACGTACCCCCTTACTCCTCATCAGAGTCAACAACCTTGACAACCTTCTTCCCACCCTTAACCTTACCCGTCCGCTTCCGAGGACTATCAGCCGCAGCCTTCCAGTGATTGACCGCAAACCGCGCATCCCGTCTCACCCCCTTCCTCTCATCGTATCCGGACCGACCCCTCCCAACCCGACACCACATATTCTTGACCGCAGTCTTAGACCGTGGCTCCAACCCATCATTCTCCATTCGCCTCGCAACCTCCTCAAATCGTGCTTCTGTCTTGGGGACCGTCGGATCGTCTTTAATCTCAAGCATATGCTTGATCACCTGGTCGTCCTCGAAGATCGTCCATGGGATACGCCGCTGTTTCTCTGGGACGCCCTGGGCAGCGAGACGGTGTGATTCGCGGACGTTGTCGGCGTATTTTCGTTTGGAGGCGTTGAGGAGGGATTGTGGGGCTGGGTAGGGGACCGCGAGACGATGTTTGGTGTCAGGGTTTGTGGTTGTGTGGTCGATGCTGTAGGCTAGGTCGAAGTCTGGTTCGACGAAGTCTTGGAGTTCGTCGGGGTTGGTAGGGAGGTGGGGGTTGGGGTGGTTTTCTTTGTTGGAGGGGGAGGAGGAGGAGAGGAGACCTTTTGTGGCGGTGCGGCCGGACCAGGTTGTGCGTGATAAAGAGGAGTCCTTGATAACGTTGAGGGTGTTGCTCTGAGTTGGTTGCAGGGTCTCTGGATCGAACTCGGTTAGAGGTGAGAATTGAGTCTTGGTAATCTTGACATCGACTTTGTACTTCTCCCCGTCGAAGTCTGCTTCTTTGCCATCGTCAAGGGCTTGCAAGTAGCTCAAAACCAGTGAGACGTTATTGCGAATCCACTTGCTGATGTTTGCAGGGATGGGTTTCTTGTGAATACCCAGAGGTTTGCCTGCTTTCGAAATGGTCTTGGTAGCCTTGACTGGATTATTGGATAGTCGCTTGTAACCAACTTTCTAAGCTGGCCGCTCAATCCGAAGGATAGCATCGCCGTATTGAGCACATGCTGTGACATAATCCTTAGAGTATTCCGTGCTGTACTGATCCTGGTTGTCAGACGGATGCTTGCCGCCGATTGGGACGTGATAAGAATTCTTATCTTCAGCTTCCTCCTCAATCATCATATCAGGTTCAGCCTCTGACTCGTTGACTTCTTCCTCTTCCTCCTCCTCTGACGTGAATGACGATAGACGTTTTCCACCCTTGGATATGTGATGATCTGTGGATGTGTTCTGGAGCAGGTCTATCGAGCCAGTGTCTGATCCAGACTCATCTACTTCGTCCTCAGGCGTGTATTCACTCTCGATGATGCTATCATCTTCTTCCAGCGACACAAATTGACCCTCCTCTATTGAAGATGCCTCGAGGTCAATAGGACTCGGCAGATCATTTTGACCAGGCCAGTACGACTTGCCACCTACTGTAGGTCGATCTTTCGCTTCAAGGTTGAGGAAGTTGTCAAAGTCGAAGAATTGTTGAGTAGCAGTGAGTGGTGGTGTCGATGGAGTGTTCTCAGATATGAGCTCTTCAAGGTCGAAGCTCAGAGGAGGACAATCAAAGGTTGTGCATCGTAGGTCGAGCTCTTTGAGAGTCACTGTGTCGTTAGAGATAGGCTGACCAGCAGCCATGGCGAAGGAGTTGTCGGGAACTTGTATTTGCATTTTAAGATGCTTAGAATCTGGGTTCAGAGTTAGCTGTCTTCCTCTGCAGGTGTTCTTCATCGTGCCAGCTTCCAACTTACAGAAGTACACAAGCGCTTTCGATAATCGAATATCAAAATGACCAACTGACAGGTTCTGGCCAGCAGAACGGAAAAGAACAGTGATATTAGGAAGTGCGAAAACGACGAAGGAAGCAATATGAGAACAACACCGTCTCGAAAGAGCGAAGGCGGGCCTATTTGACCATCTACTGGCACTGGAGAGTGTCCCTTCTCACACATCGTGATAGGTGGCTGGGAAGCAGGACTCCATGGTCCTCAAGAAGTGTGGAGCCGAGGAGGCTGGGTAAGGGTGGTGAATGAATGGTTGCTCGTAAAGTGTTGGACATTGTTCAGCGGAATTCTTGTCATTGAATCCCGGGCACCGCTCGGCCATGATCGGCGATGACTCAGATCGATATATCTGGCGAAAATTACAGGAATTTACTATTGCGGTCTGAGACCTTTTTCTCGTAGAGGAAGACCAAGCAGGGGGATCCACATTCGAGATGAGAGACAGTCGTAACGTGGTCGTTTCTTGAGAGCATTGTGAAAGGTTTGCTCTGGAAAATCATGGACGCCGAAGGTAGAGTGGAGACACTTCGATGTCACCTTCTTCATGCACAATCGAAGAGACAAAGGGCGAGGTTGGGCTATTGGATGATCTGGTCAAGGTGAAGGTGAAGGCAGTTTTGCTTGTCAGCCCGTCACCCAGTCTCTGCCATCAGTAGTGAGTGTGCTGGAGCAGGTGCCGGACACTTCCAGCCTGCCATATCAGATCTACTGGTAGGAAACAATATTGCACAGCTTTGACTGTATCTAGCAAGGTATTTGGTAGCTGTCTCTATAAAATATATCGAGCTATTACATATTGCATACAGCAGGACACACCAAGTCAAGTTTCTACCGAAGTTTCCCCATTTGAAAAGCTACCATGAGACTCTTGTCCCGAGGACGACAAACTTGAATCTTGTGATATCGAAGGGTTAGATTTTTGGCTAGAAGTCATCACGCTCGTTACATATGCTTCATGCTCGATTTGGCCTAACACGCGCTTTCCAGAATCCGAGACATACCTGGTCGCTTCGAGGTTTCCAATCATGTTGCAACCTAGTGACTCTCGCCATCGAAACATCATGTGATGATACAGCAGTAGCGATCCTAGAGAAAGATTCGCCTCTCGATCGTTTTGAAAATGGCATATCCCCTGGCAGTGAAGACACAAAAGAAGGTGTCTATGGCCGTGCATCGGCGAGACTTCTATTCAACGAGAAAATCACAGCGCCGAACACAGGTCTAGGAGGCATTCACCCGCTTGAGGCATTGGAAAGTCATCAGACAAATCTCGCGAAGCTCATTGCGAGAGCTGTCGAAGCATTGCCTGCATCTAGGCAATCTACAACATGCAGCAAGGCAATGGAAGGAGCTGGTGGGCAGAAAGTGCCTGATTTTGTCAGTGTTACACGTGGTCCAGGAATGAGGTCGAATCTGAATTGTGGGCTGGATACAGCAAAAGGGTTAGCGATTGCCTGGCGAGTACCGTTGATGGGTGTCCATCACATGCAAGCACATGCGCTCACTCCTCGTTTAGTCCACGCGATGAATGGTGAGAAGGCTGGTAACGAAGCCAGACCCAAGTTCCCCTTTCTAACTCTGTTGGTTAGTGGTGGACACACCATGCTTCTACACTCGAAAGGACTAACGGACCACGAAGTCATGGCCACTACCAGGGATATTGCGATTGGAGATGCACTTGACAAATGTGGGAGGATACTTCTGCCGGATAGTGTGAAAATGCATGCAACGGATACAGCATTTGCCAGAGATCTGTCGAACTATGCGTTCTCGGATCCTAGAAGCTATTCGAGTTGGCCAGTACCACGACGTAGAGCGCAAGAGATCGATAAGCCGAGCAACGTCCACGGCTGGCAGGTACAAGCACCTCTGGCTGACACAAAAGAACTGGCTTTCAGCTTTACTAGCATCGCTACTGGTATTGAGAAGCTCTTTAGATTGCGCCAGCAAGAAACTGGTGGTTTGATTTCAGAAGAGGAGAGACTGCAGTTCGCGCGGACTGCTCTTGGAACTGCCTTTGAGCATCTTGCTAGTCGTACCATCGTGGGTCTTGAGACATTGCAACGTTCGGGTCAAGATGTGACAACCTTGGTTGTAAGTGGTGGCGTTGCAGCTAATTCGTTCTTGAGATACTTCCTCAGAAGTATGCTTGACATCCGAGGATACAGTCGTGTTGAGCTCTTATTTCCACCTCCCTGGCTTTGTACAGATAATGCTGCGATGATTGCCTGGTGTGGTATGGAAATGTATGAGGCAGGCTTTCGCAGTAAGCTAGACATCGGCTCTCTAAGGAAGTGGAGTATGGATTCAGCTGCTGAGAACAACATCACAACTGTTCCAGGTTGGGAACAAGTTAATGCAACTCCGTAGCGCGTATACGCTGTACAGAGCCCATCTCTGACTTGCATTTGCGTTTAACTCTTGCGTTGTGTAGTGTATTTACGCGTATATAGTCACTTCGATATTTTCAGGGCGCATTTGACATCTCTGCGTCTTTGCTGTAATCTGTGCCTTCTGCTTGAGCAGCACCATTGACTGTGGTACTCTCTGGCTCAATCTGGTCTACGTTACTTGCAACTGTGCTTGCAGCTAGAGCGTCTGTACGAGTGTCTTGTGGTGGTGGTTGTTCCGTGACAGAGGGTTGAACATCGACTGACGAGGCCTCTGGAGGCTGTGTGACAGTATTTGCATTTGCGGTGTCGTCAGAAGTCGAGGATGCTGCAGTTTGTGATTGTCTTGCGTCCGGCTCGTGCTTATACAAGAATCGTTCTCTGATATTTGTCGAGTCCGGGTTACCTTCGAAGGTGATAGACTGCAAAATCAGCTGTTCGCCGAGCCATTGTAGAGGATATTCAGCTCTGGTAGCAAGGTCGTTAGAATGTTGCACAAATACAGCACACAAGGAACTGCTTACTCGGACTCTAATGATTTAATGATCGCCTGCTTCAGGAACGGGCTAAGTCTGGTATTCAGCCAGTCTCGTAGGTTGACAGTATTAGTCGAGCCGCCTAGATTGGCTCTGACCGTTGGAGTTGCTTGTGCTGCTTGTGCCATATTCAATACCCGAGATCAATTACAAAGGCGCGACGAATACTCGAACTGCAATCGCGACAATTTGCGACACGTTTTCTAGAAACGCGGGCGTGTTTCCGGCACCATCAAACCTAATAAGGTCCCGACGCAATAGCACATCCACCCCTACTCACGTTAGCCTATTGTTAAAGAAGTGTTTGATCATAAGGTCGGATTTCAAGTTCTGTAAACACTCTTTCCACCATCTCAATACCAGCTTTTCGTCTAGCTCTGAGACGGTTGTCTCGATACAGAGACTGAAATCTATATCAGTCGAACGAATCAACCCCAGATCCGCCCGAAGGGTGACCTGTTTCTAAGTACAGACTGATCCTTGACTTGCCAAAAAGACAATATCTGATACTTTCGCTACACGTAACGGGTCCGCTGTTCTCAAGACGTGGTACTTACTTATCTTGTTTTAATGACTTGTTCTCGGTCAGGGCTGCTTGGGCATGTGTAGAGAGTTGGAACCTGTTGCTCCTGCTGCTGTACAGTCGTGATCCGACAGCAGGCCACCTGTAAGGTGTGTAGAAAGATTGCTCTTTGTTGAGATGACCTGCCGAGAGAACTTTTCTGCTACTTTGTTCGGTTGCTGTCTGAGGTTCAATGCAAGGGTGATCAATAGCTAAGATTGTTCTTACGATCTGAGAGTGGCAGACGATGCTGACTGGCCAGGGATTATATTGCTAGAGATGAATACTCTGGACTATGGTACTATCCGGCTTTATCGTCGGAGACGTTGCAGTATGTTTAACCTTCCACGTTCTACTTCACTAACGTTGCTATTCGCCATGTATGCTTGATAGCAGAAATGGTCTCATTGTGGTCGTAGCCATTGAATCTCCGCCTCACTTCCAGTACAGAGCTGCAGGATGATGACAAGAATGGATCATGCTCGAGTGGTAGTAAAGGCTTCTTTATACCCATAGCAGCAGAAGATTGGTGAAGTTTATAATAG
Organism: Lithohypha guttulata; assembly: GCF_036872675.1. Lineage (NCBI taxonomy): Eukaryota > Fungi > Ascomycota > Eurotiomycetes > Chaetothyriales > Trichomeriaceae > Lithohypha > Lithohypha guttulata. The sequence continues at coordinate 567,927 of NW_027042755.1, read as the reverse complement.
CGACGGGTAGATACTTAGCTTGCGACGTGGCACCTATTTTCGCTTCATGCAAGACGCAAAACTGCCCGATGACGCGGAAAAAGTAGTTGGGTACCCATCATTTGAAGAAGCGGTCAGTAGAAGAGCATAGTATACAGTCTGGATATAAAAGCAAGGTCAAGTCAGTCCTTCTGTATGTGCCGTACGATCCTCGATGTCGTTATCATTCTCTGGGAAGTTTCACCAGTCGGCCATGTCTCAGCACATGTCTCAGCGCCGAAGGCTACCTCCAGCCTGTGCGACGTGCGATATCAACGTTCTTTTGCATAAAACCCATACCTGATATTCACAACACACAAGGCTGACGGATTCATGTTGCGTATAGACGATCTTCTACAGTCTCAACGGTCTTTCTGGATGCCGACAGAAGTGACAAAGACGGCACCACGCATGGTCACAATATGCTTGAGTCGATCTTGATCGCTGATTCGACCCACGGCAGAGGCATAGATGGATCCGACCCGCCAATGGCGCGCCAACCCGAACCATTCAGCATTTTCGAATGCGTATGAGCAGACCCTTGTCGTTCGTAACGATGATTGGATCAATTGTCTATACATCCAAGTATAGTCGTCTCAGGGTCAATCGAGAATGTTTTCGACAGCAAACAGAAAGTCAGACGCCCCAAATCAAGGTGCACCGGATGCGAAGATGAGTGTGGAGAAGCCATGCCTGAGTCTTTCAAGCTGCAGCATGGCTTGCATAACGATCTAAGCCAAAAAGCGATAAGCATGGACCAAGGTATGTTCCGTTGCTCGGCTTGTTTCGCTGTTCCAATACACCTTCGACGACGGCGTATGCACCTCTTGCAGGCTTGAGTCGCTCTTGCTCTGTATGATGATGCAGTCGCAATTTCAGCCAGCAGAAAGTGGTCACTTCCACGAAACCATCCTGTTTACGAGAAATTGAACTTGAGGCATGTTCTTCTGCTTCAACATTTCGAGTTCTGATCCACTAGCCGATAAACTGAATTCTGAATTCTTTTCAATATCCTCCGCCCCTATCGGCTGCTTGAATTTATGCCACTAGCTCAATACTGAGTGCCTCATTGCTCAAGAACAGGCCTCAAGTCCTGCGCTGGCTGAGAGAGCTCATCTGACTTTTTCTGAACTTGCCTTACCTATATTCCTTGCATGACTTTTTTGTTTTGTTTCCGGTCACTCTTTATCTATGTTTTCTGAATACTGATCATCTTAATCAGCTAATGAATCCTTTGGTGTACCCCTCTCGAGCGCATCGGAGGTTGGAAGTCCTCAGTACAGCGACCCGTCAAGCCAGTTCAGGTCTTTGCGCCTGTTGTCCATGTCTGCCTATGGCGCAAATGATCCGTTCACGGTCGCTGAGAAGGTACAATCCTTGTCCTTGTCGTCTTTGCTCTTACCTCACTGACAATTGCGCAGATTGAGCTTCTAGTAAATATCATACACCCAATGGTTCAGGACGTGCCAATGTCTTTACTACAATGTATATTCGTAGAACTGCCACGGGAACCACCATGGCTAGATATTGCTCTTCCCAAGGGTAAGCCTTGCCCACGTGTTAGCTCTCAAGCACGGCGCAAGATGGCATAAGCAGAGTATTAATTCTCAAGCATTAGGTCGAAGCGTACGCGCTTGTCAGAACGCTTTTGAGGATATGAAGAAGCAATATCTAGAGCGAGCAGGACCATCACGATCATACAATACCACGACCTATCCAACCTTAGCACCCGCGCCAGCAACTTCACTAGGAAGATCATTTTCTCACGACCACAATTACGCCCAGCCTCGTTCAATAGCGCCACGGCCTCTCCTACGAAGTACAGAATCGCCTAACCCGCCTGTAACAAATGGGGAATCTCCTGCATTCTACCGCGTGGCAGTTGGCGAAGGACCAATATCAGATCCACCAAGGAAGAGAGGACGACCAACTAAGCAAGATGTGGAGGAGCGCGATCGCAAGTTTGCTGCGGAAGGCAAAGTCTACGTGCCAAAGAAAAGACCGGTGAAAAGAATGAGAACGTCACTTGCGCCAGAATCAACGGCGTCAAAGGAAGATGAAAGGACGACACCGCTTCTACAGACACCTACCACAACGCTACTAGAACCAGTAGAGGAGACAAGTAGTGGGAGGCGCAGAAGGAGGCAGACCCGTGAAGAATCACCATCTGCAGTGTTCAGTGCTGGCGTTGAACCGTATCAACAGGAGGTGGAACAGGAACCAGAATCTAATCTAGCAGAAAGCCCTTCGGACCGACTGCTGTTGAGTCATCGCGACAGAGGAAGCGCTGGATCATCTGTAAGTAGGCCTACACAACCTGGAAGCGAAACACTCGAACCAGGCCATTCGGAGCCAGGACTCACAACATGAGGAGAGGAGGGAGATACGCAGAGATGTTCTACACGATCACGAGACTATGAGATGAAGCAGCAGCGTAAGGAGGATCTACGTTTCACGATTCACGAGTATAGAACCGCACGAAAGTTGGGAGGGTTAAACTCAGTAGGAGGTGTTGAAACAAATTTCTAGCGTTCAAAGCGAAGACGCATACACATTCGACTCGCCTGAGATATACGGGGAAGGCTTTACTCTTCGAGATTTCCTATGTCAGCATATCTTACAGCCTTGCAGGTCAAGGCGATTAATTCTTGTAAAGAAGTTGAAGATGGAGAGATGCTTCACGGGGTAACAGGAGGCAGAAGAATTGAGCTCGAGAGGAGCGTCTGGGCAATCTTGAACACAGACATTTTCAGGAGGCCATAAGTTTGCATTTTCGCAAGCGATATCACGATACTACGACTAGCACGAGGCAAATCCATAATGTTCACGCCACGGTTTTAATTCCTGGCTTTGTCGGGGCCTGAGTACGCCCGTCAAAAGCACGACTATTGGTACGGCAGGGACATTAGAGTTGTGTCTCCCGTGACTATCGTATTGATTGACACATAAGATGCCGGCGCATGTCATCTTCGACACCCTCGCCCATTTTGCATTGCGCTTGAAGACGTAGTGACTTACCTAAATGTCGAATTTGAGGCAACACCATGTGTTGCATGGAAGCTGATCCCGGGACATGCATCAATGTTCCGGTGTCACACAGCTAGGACTGGAAAAGCTACATGCCACAGGGGGACCTCCACGACCGTTGCCGCAAGCAGGGGAAGCTCCTACGGATGAGCCCGTTCAACGTTTAAATTCCCGGAAGCGTACTCGTTTGTCTAGTCATGACGTTAGCGTCCTGCAATGTCAAAAGCTGTTGTGGATATGAGATAGGTAACGAAGATCAGAAGTCCATTGAGTTCATCCAGACGCCGCAGCGCCTGCTAAAACAAGAGGTACCAGAAGTATTGAAATTAATTCGTAGGTGTTCATCATTGAAGGTAAGGTATGGGAGAGTTGCAGGAATACCACAGGCCGTATGACTTACCAACGGGTATACTGTAACTCGAGACAGTACATTAGCAACACTCCAGAAGTTTGCGGAACACCTGAAGACCGCAGGAGGAGATGGTCAGGACATCCTCATGCTCCAGAAGAGGTAGCTGGGAAGATGGAATTGACCATGCATTGTCAAGATTGATGTGGACTCTTAATAGAAACGAAACCACGTCGTTGCTTTTAGCGCATAGCTTCTCCTGCAGCGCGCAGCTTTGGCGAGGATGCAATCAGGTGGATGATATGCAGGAGAGATGAACTTGAGGGATGAAATTCGACAAGATTTTTGTTTTCTTTAGCGCGAAGTTTTCTCGGCGTAGTTGCCTCGTGGAATTAAGCTTGGCACACAGTTCGAGGAAGGCGCTAAGATTTTGAACCTCCAAAGAGCAAATCGCGGACGAATTTTGAGACGACTTAGCATTATCATACAACCGTCGCCATGGGTCGTCTTCATTCCAAGGGAAAGGGTATCAGCGCCTCCGCCGTTCCATACTCTCGACAAGTCCCAACATGGTTCAAATCCACCCCCGATACCGTCGTTGACAACATCTGCAAGCTTGCACGAAAGGGTGCTACTCCATCTCAGATTGGTGTAGTCCTCCGTGATAGCCATGGTGTCGCCCAGGTCAAGGTCGTCACTGGTAACAAGATTCTACGAATCCTCAAGTCAAATGGTATGCGCAGCCACGAACCACTTCTAGCAGGATGAAAAACAAGAGATGGAGTGCAGACTAAGTTTCTGCTCCCAAGCATTCTTTTACATCTTCGCGAAGAAGAGATACAACTATGCCTCTGTTCTGGTCCACAGTGACTGACAGAGTGACTATTTAGGCCTCGCACCAGAAATTCCAGAGGACCTCTACATGTTGATCAAGAAGGTAAGATTGGGTTTTGAGCACATAACATAGCATGTTGTTAATCGTTCTATTAGGCTGTTGCTGTCCGCAAGCACCTTGAGCGAAACCGAAAGGACAAGGATTCCAAGTTCAGACTTATTCTGATCGAGTCAAGAATCCACCGATTGAGCAGATATTACAAGACGGTCGGTGTCCTCCAGCCAACATGGAAGTACGAGAGCGCCACAGCCAGCACCATGGTCGCATAAGCAAGTCAATTGCCAGGTATACAGAAATATCAACACGAAGCATGAGACATCTCCGGACAGAAGTCGAGCGCCACAAATACAGACGCGAGGGGACAGTCCAAACAAGATAGGCAAGATAGTGCATCTTCAGGAAGCGGTGATCAGGAAGTCTTTGCAAGACAGGAAGTAGTTTTGCGGTCGAGGGATACGTTCAGAATATTCGTGGTGTCGGACAGGCAGTCAGTGACAATAGAACGATCTCCCAAACTCGGCATTATTCCAAGGAGATCTTGTGTACGTGTCCTTTCCTAACTCACTCTCCTTCTGTAGCACATTCGAGCGGTATGTTTCACGAAGTAGAACATAGACTGCTGTGACAACTTCGGGGAGTAGGACTTACGGTACCGTTAATCCAATTATCCTTCCAACCACATCCACCACCCTATACGCGTAATGATCTTCCAATACAAGGATTAGTTGAGCTTCCCCGCAAGATTCCGTAGGCAAAATGCCAAGCTTCTCGTCAGTATTCGGCCCTTCTCGATGTTTAGTGCTTCGTAAGATACCTTCGTGTGAAGATCAGCGGCCATGCCAAGGCATAGACTCCCCAAGAAGCGGCTGAGTACTACATGAAATAGCATGTGTACTTGGCAATATGATTGCTGTATGCAAAGTTCTGAGCAGATGTGCCTTGACATCAGCACATCCGAGCTCCACGAGAGCATGTAAAGGTAATTCTCACAGTCAATGTAACATCGTCCCATCCTGATCGATGAAAGTGGTCATCACGAGCAGCTTTGCATCGTCCAGCTCACGAAATCCTGGATATATAATCTCGTGAACTGCTGGGCAAGAGAAAGCTTCGTGGACAGGTAGGATACTGTTCTAGTCAGCACTCTCAGTATGTACTTGAACCTTGTGCTGCTGCTCAGCAGCATCGCTGCTCGAGCCTATGCGCAATCGACATCAATGACTAGCAGCAGTCTCCTGCCAGCAGGAACAGCTATATCGGGCGACTATAGCGGGCACTATCGACCACAGCTTCACTTTTCACCACCCCAAGGATTTATGAATGATCCGAATGGCATGTTTTTGGATGCGGAAGGCACATATCACCTATACTACCAATACAACCCTTCAGCTACCATAGCAGGTAACCAACACTGGGGTCATGCCACATCCACCGATCTATATACCTGGGAGAATCAACCTATTGCCCTAGCTCCCGACAACTCAACCGCCTATATCTTCAGTGGAAGTGCGGTGACAGACCCAAACAATACCTCCGGCTTCTTCCCAAATCAGACAAATGGTGTTGTAGCAATCTATACTCTGGCTGGACCACAACAGCAAGTCCAAGACATTGCCTATTCATACGATAACGGATACACCTTCACCAAATACGCCGGCAATCCCGTCCTCTCAGCCGGCAGCGCTCAATTCCGAGACCCCAAGGTCTTCTGGTACGAAGACCACTGGGTCATGGTCGTTGCTTTCTCCCAAGAATTCGTTCTAGCCATCTACACGTCTCCAAACCTCACTTCCTGGTCTCATGCAAGCAATTTCTCCTATCACGGATTACTAGGTACACAATACGAATGTCCTAATCTTGTCGAGATGCAGGTCTATGGCAGTAATGAAACGATGTGGCTTATGTATCTCTCGATCAACCCTGGAGCTCCCCTTGGTGGGTCGATAGGAGAGTACTTCCCTGGAAGCTTCAATGGTACTCATTTCACGGCGGTGGATGCTGCGGCACGAATCGCGGATTGGGGCAAGGACAACTATGCTAGTCAGTTCTTTTATGGCACTGGTACGGAAGCTATCAGTATAGCTTGGGCGAGTAACTGGCAGTACTGCAATCTTGTGCCTACTGGTCCGGCGGAGGGATGGCAGAGTACGATGTCGTTGCCGAGGACCAATTACCTCAGACAGGGTGCGAGAAACCAAGGATATACTCTTGTCAGTCTGCCGTATGATCTTGCTCGACTAAGGAGTAGCGAAAGCACTGCTTCAACAACCAACCTTGGCGCTAACGGCACATTATTCGCCGACGTGAGCGGTGGAAGTGGCGCATTCATGCTTGACGTGAACGTCACAGGCCTCAACCTTACAGGTCTCAGCAACACGGCCAGCATAAACTTTACCATATCCTCAAGCGGGTCGCGGGAGTCTATCACTGGCGGTATCTTTGTTGCTGGAGATTCGACGATGTGGCTTGACCGCGGAGGTATCAGTGGCTGGGACAACGTATACAACACAAACCGGTTCTCGACAGCGTTGGTTTTGAACAATACCCTTGACTTCCAAGTGGTTGTGGATCGCAGCATAATTGAAGTGTTTGCGCTGGAGGGAGAAAGGAGTGCGACGGCGGTGTATTATTCTGAAGCATTGCTTGATACTGTCGTTCTGAGAAGTGGCAACCTGAACTCTGGCGTGAGTATCAATGCACAGGTTCGTATGCTGAACGGTACTTGGGGTAGTGGTGCGATACAGGCCAATGGAACTTCTGTTGGTCAGAATAGCACAGGTATGGTCAGAAGAGAGCTTGTAGCAGAGGAGTCGTGGAAGTTCTGAATCCAGATTTGACGACCTGATATCACAATGTGAAGAGGCCATGTCCATTTCTTAAATCGTGTCTATACTTGCTGGAAATGCATGCCCAGTTGCCAGCCACGAAACGACCAGCCTAATACAAGGGGTATCTGATGCTCATAAAACGCCTGGAATGCTTTGCTTTGTGCTGCCAGAATGTACAGTAGTAAAACAGGTGAGAAACACAAAAATGTCCTTCAGCCACCCTTATTGGTACTCTCACCTTTTTGCAAGGTCGCTACCTGCTTGCGAAGCTCATTCCAAAAGTCCTTGCCTGTAGCCATGTTTCCAGCTGCAGTGTGTTAGTATATTCCGAGCTAGTGTTGTCGCTGCTGAACTACTCACGTTTCTGTGCCCATGCTGCCTGTTTGTTGGTTGGTGGCTTTTCCATCTTGTAGTGTTCTGCTACATTTTCTTCACCGCCATTTAAGAGCACATCGATCTGATCGCCATTAAACCCTTCTAGGGACACATGCGGTTCTAATTCTGCAGGAGGTGGAGGTGACTTGGTCTTGGGGGGTGGCGCCGCGGCAGGTGCTGCTGACTTGCTCAGCTGCTGGTTCTGGTTCTGGTTCTGCTTGGAATTCTGTGGAGATTGATTCTGAATCTGGTTTTGTTTGTTGCTACTATTCTTCTTATTGCTAGGGTTTGGCTGCGCTACATTTGGGCGTGACTGGTTTGAGTTGCGTTTATGTTGACTGCTGGTGGCACTGGTGTTAGTACCTATCATAGTGTCGGGTTGAAAGAGAAGGTGTTGCAATTTAAGGAGCTGGTAGATCCTCTGTGTCGTGGTAGCTTTGTGCAGAAAAGGACTTACTCTACGCTCATTCTAGTAAAAATGCAAACAAATATTTAAAGATGCTACTTTCGCCGCTGGTGCAGATCGCTGTTTGATCTAGGGCAGCCAGATTGGCTCGACCGCAGGAGCAGTTCGACCGAACCTGTGTGGAGTAGGCAGGCACGATCCTCTTCTTATGTAAGCGGCTCCTTCGCAGGCTGGTGGATCAACCTTAATTAAACGGGCTCAGACAAGGAGCCTTCACTACAACTTGAACATTATCACTGTATGCGCCATCCTTTGTCAGGCGCAAACGCACCATCTTTCTCGCGAACGATCATTGACTGAACCAATGCGTACTCATGCTGCGCGACTACGGCAGAAACCACAATCATTTCTCCCTCAGCCGCGCTAATCCACGGACACACTACGCGCGTTTCTGAACACAATCCGCGCTACAGCATATCATGGTATTGCTTAGAGCCGCCCAGGCACGAAGTCGACCACAGCGATCGCCTATCAAGAAACTCGACAGTCCGGCAACGCCTATGACCTTAAAGCCAGACCTTGATTCGGACGATGAGCCCCCCACTAAACGATTGCGCACCTCCAGGAGTAACACTCAAAGAACAAGATGGATACCAGGTGGACGAGGAGGAGGAGGCAGACGCATAGATCTTGAGGGTGAGGATATCTTCGTAACTCCTCGTGAGAGGAATGAGTCTCGAAAACCAAGAACGGCAAGAAGGCGCGGTGAGACAACCAGTAGAAAGACTGCCAGTGCGCGACCTGCTCCACGCACGACAAGATCACATAGATCGACTGGCAGGCCCCGCTATACAACCGCTGCCGCTGCTGCCGCCGCAACACACAGCGATGGCTACAAGCCGAGGGAGGAAAGAGGTTGGGAGGAATATCATCCTGATCTGGATCTGGAGTCAACCTTCGCGATCGTCCCCTCTAAGGAAGTGGATGGCTTTGTAGTGCCTGACACAAAAAGCCAGGTGGATGATGGTATTGGTGAATATGGCCAGGCTGGAGAAAGCACTCCTTCGAAGAAAAGACCTGGACGTCCTTTACGCACTCAGTCGTCTATGTTGCAATCCCTGCTTACACCAGAGGCTCCCAAATTCGTACCTCCACCAGGACCGAACCCTAGAGAGAGATTGACTTTACCCAGACCCTCCTATCGAATACTTGACCCATTTGCCCAGTACGATGGCAAGGAGTTTCAAGCTGATAACTTTGTGACGCCTCATATGGCCAATGTCGGATATCAGGAGAGTGAAGTGTTCATCAGACCTGAACACATGATCAGACAAATGGAAGGTTCCGCAGATGAAGACTTGGACCTCATGCCAGACCTGGTTCACAGCGAAGGCAATTCTGCTATTGGCGGAAATGGTGTCGGAAGAGTCGAATATGATATGGATGAACAAGATGTAAGATGGCTGGACGCCTTGAACAAGCTGAGGGTAGAGGAAGGTGTACATCCTATCAAGCCCGCTGTCTTTGAGATTACTATGACCAAGGTCGAGAAAGAGTGGCACGCACTCGAAAAGCGAATCCCGAAGCCAAACCCAAAGGCACCCCAGACACAAAGACCACGTTCAAGCTCAGCCGCTGCAGTCAACGGCGAACCTGGACCTGACGCTGAGCCAGATAGTAAATGTGCTATTTGCGACGATGGCGATTGTGAAAATGCTAACGCAATAGTATTTTGCGATGGTTGTGATCTTGCGGTACATCAAGAGTGTTATGGCGTGCCATACATTCCCGAAGGTCAATGGCTCTGTAGAAAGTGCCAATTGGTTGGGAATGCTCGGCCAAGTTGCATCTTTTGTCCGAACGAGGGCGGTGCCTTTAAGCAGACGAACAACTCAAAGTGGGCACACTTGCTTTGTGCTACATGGATTCCAGAGGTCACCATTGGCAACCCGTCATTGATGGAGCCAATCACAGACGTGGAGAAAGTGCCAAACAGTAGATGGAAGCTCAGCTGTTACATTTGCAAGCAGAATATGGGTGCCAGTGTGCAATGTAGTGACGCACGTTGCTACGAGCCATTTCACTTGACTTGTGCTCGACAAGCGGGACTCTATCTGAAGATGAAGCTTGGTGGTGGTCAAAACACCTTGATGGATTCAACACAGCTTCGGGCATATTGTCACAAGCATTCACCTGCCGACTGGAAAGCCGAACACCGGACCGACAGGGCGTTCGAGAAGGCGGTAAGATATTTCAGGCATCATTTCGCTGGCCAGATCTGGGCCGACAGCAAATCATCTGCTCTTGCTATGACCGATACCACTAGTAGCTTTAACGCTGAACAAGGACCACGATTGACCTTGACTAATAAGAAAGGTACGAAGGCCAAGAGTATATGGCGTCTACCTTCCGGTGCACCTGTGATTCCGGAGGTCATACTAAAAACAATCGAGGAGTCTTTGCAGAAACTTGGAGTCCATAAGCGGAACCAGTATGTCACCGAAATCTGCAAGTATTGGACATTGAAGCGAGAAGCACGTAGGGGTGCTGCCTTGCTCAAACGACTGCAATTGCAGATGGAAACTTTCAGCTCTTTCGAAGTCACACGACGAGACTATAGGGCTATGGGTGCTGCTGGCCGTGCCAGGCTTGAACGCCGTATCGAATTTGCTGAGCTACTTGCCAAAGATCTTGAGCGTATCAGAGCTATCTGTGACCAAGTCATGAAGCGAGAGGAACAAAAGCTGGAAGAAGCTCGACTATTACAACAAGTTGTTGATACCATCTACTTTCCTATCGGTGCACTTCTGGTACCTGTGGTCGACAAAGCTTCATTTCTGGATAGAGGTGTCTATGGTGAGGCGCTGTCCCAATTACGGCTGCGTATCAAGAACCGCCACTACAGTGCTGTCAGTACTTTCTTTACGGACTTCGCCAAGATCTTCGAGGATGATGTCGGTTTTGATGCTTCTGATATGTCTAATGAGCAAGCACTGCGACAAAGGCCGACCACACAACTCGACGATCCTGAGCAGCGTGAGCGACGAACTTTGGCTCGTCGTATAATCAAGGCTGCCTATCCTCTTCTTTCAGCTGCTCTTAGAAAGGAGTCAGAACTGCTTGGAAGACCTTTCGAGCAACAAATGAAAGAGATGGATGATCTTCTTTTCTCGCGGAGGGTAGCGCTCATGGACGGCCTTGACAGTACTGTGCGTGTTGATACTGGCGATGCCACGCCTGACCAGGACATTGACATGGCAGATGCCACAGCAATGGGTAAGAATGAGCTTCAGGACATCCCTATGGATTCTATCGAGAACTACGATGACTCGGGTATGGAAGTGGAACAGCATGTAGAGCATACGGCAGCCACAGCGGCAGAACCTACTGGCCATAGTGGCCTACTGAAGCCCAACGGCATTGTCGTGCACACACCACCAGCTTCGACTAATGGTCACATCAAGCAAGATACTGCGCTTGTTACAGGCACGATTCAAGCAGATGGTGAAACAGTACAGCCACCCACTCCTCCAATCAGCACTAAAGGCAACAGCGCAAACAATCCCCTTGTTCATGGGGGTATTCCTTGGTATGTCGAAGCTTTTGACCCATGGGGTACCACAGTCAACGAAGAGCGATGGATTGGCAAGGACGTCCTTCGTGACCTCAGTGAAGAGCTTAGCGACATGGATGAAGGAGATTTGCAGGACCTCGTACGTGAGAACACGGACGAGGTGATTACCAAAACTGGTGGGGTCGCGGCTGACAGCATGAACGGAATCAGCAATAGCGCAGGACTTGGGAAGGGCTGGAGGAAGGGTAGAACTGGAAGTGGAAAGAAGCGCAAAAGCACAACCACTAGAACGACTAGGGCGCGGCGATAGACGCGAGCAGAAGGAATACCTGGCGATCCTCCTCGAGCTGGATATCACCAGACGTCATTATTTGTTGGGCTAACCCGATAGTGAAGGATTGTATTATTGACATGCTTGTGAACCGCTGTGCTGGCTTCGACCAAGCATACATATAGAGGCCCGTTCATCGGCACATTATTCAAGTCGATCTGTATCATTCTGTGCTCGATTTTATGGATTGGTCGTTCCTCGGCACCCGCCGAGCATCCTTCCCATGTGGCGGGCCTAGCTCGTTAACTGTGGGATAATATCACCATCAATCCTACCTTTCTTCGTCTTTTGCGTTCTCACTTTCGTTCCTGGTACTAGTGTCACGATTCTGCGGAGTTTCAAGCTTGTGAATCTGACAAAGATGACTTACTATCCGTGACAGAAGTCTCCCTAGTCGAGGTCAGCAGGCATAAGAGTCGGTCTTTGCATTGGCTTTGCGATCAAACAGCCCACCAGCGAAAGTGACGCAGTCTTCTTGCACATGTGTTTGGTACGCCTGAAGCACTCTGCGCTTGTAAAGGATCTAGGCAGAACAATGATTGTCTAGGTTGTTCAGTTCACGAAGCATATTGAGCTCGTTGGTCGTCAAAATTTGGTGTGGGATGTAGATGCTGAGTCAATGGATTCTGCTCGACCAACTATGGCTTCGAGTCTACAATAGATGATTCGACCACTGACCAGCGTGCTTCCAGAATGCGATCAGTTCAGCTAGTCCAAAATATTGTTCTTGGAGGAGGAGTGATGTGAAAGTCGCATGTCCGGGTCACATAGACGTTTTTATCCATGGACGATCAACAGACTGTCCATTCAAGTTTTGGTTCTTCCTTGACCTATCAAGAGCGTCCTTTCGTTACATGCCCTCTCCTCGATTGCACCATAGTGACCAGGCACTGCATAGCAAACAATTCTCCGAAGAGCCTATGGTTTTCAAAACTAAGATCAATCGTGCAGTGCTCGATAAGAGAATGCCTGCCTGCTGCACGGCTAACTTGCCTGAATCTTGCCTACTGTTTAGCGAGGACGCGGAAGCCGGAAGGGGCGCTAGGTTGTTTGTGGTTCACTTAGTTTCGTGTCCCGGAATGCAGCAACTTCAGCCTGATTGATAGACAAACTTCCTTCTTCTAACTTTACAGCACTCTCGAACTTGCTGCATCCCGATTACTTCGAATTTCATCACCTTCTTTGTTTCCCTACTCGATAGGTAACTAAAGTTACGGCTCACTGCGACACATACCTCCAGTCACAGACTTTGACTTGACAGGTCGCAACAAAGAAAATTCACCCCTTAGCACATCAATTCCACGTCAAACGTAATGGCTGACTTCGAGGATACAAGCGGTGGTTATGATGGTACGATGACTTCACGTGTTTCGCTGTTCAACCTGGCTGACTTCACATCAGAGGGACGAGGCTACGAGCGACGCGATCGTTCGGCATCTCCTCGAGGTGAGCGTGATGATCGACCCCGAGATCGATCACCCAATGGTCGTGCTCCGTAGGTTACCAAGCAAGCTGTCTCAAGTCAAACCTAACAAAACGCAGTCCACCTCCCCCAAGCGACACTAGAATGGAAGAAGAGGAAGAAAAGGCTGCAGTCAACACAGGCACAAATCTTTTCGTGACTGGCATTCATCCTAGACTCAGTGAGCAGGATGTAACTGCTCTGTTCGACAAGTATGGTGAGGTTGAGAGCTGCTCGATCATGTTGGATCCACACACCAAGGAGTCTCGTGGCTTTGGATTCGTCAAGATGGTTCTTCCTGACCAAGCCGATGCCGCGAAAGAAGGTCTTCAAGGCGCTCAAATCGAAGGTCGAACTCTGAGCATCGAGAAGGCGCGTCGTGGCAAACCTAGATCGCCTACTCCAGGCAAATACTTCGGTCCTCCAAAGCGAGGTGAGTGAAGTCCTTATTCCTCGGTAACTGGTTACTAACCCATACGCAGGAGACTTTGGTGGCAGCGGTGGTAGACGAGGCCCACCTGGCGGTGGCTACCGAGATCGTTACGATGATCGACGAGGTGGCTACGGTGGTCGACGTGATGAAGGTCGCGGTCCTCCTCGAGGTGGTGACTACGACGGCTACGATCGACGAGGCTACGGTGGTGGTGGCTATGGCGGCCGACGCGAAAGAGGAGACGACAACTACAGTGGTGGTGGCGGCCGAATTGACCGATACGAAAGCAGCAGCAGACGCGACGACTATGGCGCAGGACGTGATCGACGAGGAGGCGGTTACTACGAACGACGAGAGGACCGCGATCGAAGCTACGGTGGTGGCGCACCACCTGCACGAGACGAGGCTCCGCGAGAGTCTTACGGGGGTGGCCGCGACTATGCTGCTCCTCGCGAAGATCGATATGCCGGGAGGTAGGCATCCATTGCACTTTCTCCCGTCTCGGTCTCACTGTGATGGTCGTCGACTCTCACAGGTCTCAAAGTTGGAAGGGTCTTCTTCGGTTCTGTATTCCCAATCTCGTTCTCGGTGGTATCGGCTTTTTCACATCCTGGAAAGAACAATAATATTCGGCGCATACGATGACCGCAGGAAAGGTCGGCAAGCACGGTTCGTATTTCAGGACATGCAGTACTTTCTTCGTGTATTCGACCCAGTCACGCGGCTCAGGTGCAGCTTTCAGAAGATGGTTGGGCCAGCATGCCCACCACTGGCATGGTTGTTCTCAGCATTTCCATGTTTCAAATCAGTAGCACGCCCTTCCGGCATCAAAAGTCACATTATCAGCTTCCGACTTCGACTGATCTCGTATGCACTATATCGACTTGCTCTCAGTCTTCAGAGATACCATAAACACAACGCATCGCCTGCTTGTCAATAACTTGTCGCCAGTAGCTCGACCTGATTATCAGCTTGAATTGACGATTTCGCCATGACTCTGTTTCAGTACACACCATTTCGCATAACGCAGGAGTTCATTTGTCAGTCTATGTCACCAGAGCATCTATTGCTGTTGCGGAGCTAAGCAAACAGGTCAAGGTATGTGAATTTTCTCTGTTGAATTGCTAATCCTTCGCCTTCACAGGGTCGAGAGCTTTCGTCGACGAAATGCTAAGCTTGCTTCTACTTACAATACAACTGCTTTGACATGTTAAAATGCGATACTGTGTGACGTATCACCACAACACGGAAAGGGCTTGACCGAGGTTTGTACTAGCGACCTTTACCATCAGGTCTTGAGGATCGTCAAGTTTGTCGCTGAGCACACCATACTGTTGGTCACTCGACGTGGCTACTTTTTGACCAACACGGTCTTAGCACCACTTTCCGGCATTAACGTGCAATACCATTGCCATTACATACGCGAGCAGGTTACCAAGTCAATATCCCGTACTGCAAAAGCACAGCTGTCACTCTGCACATGCAGAGTTTATACAGAACTGATATCACAAGGTGACTGAATGAAGCGAACCAATTCCTTGATGTCAGCTGTTGTGATACCAGAAAGCAACCCGATGTGATCTACCCACTGCACGCTATGAAGCTTGTCACGTTGATCGACGGCCATACTTGGCGATTGCTACCGGGGCTCTACACTCAACTCTACTCTCCTTCAGATGCTTGGTCTCTCGCTATTGCAAGAATCAATTGAGCTGCAGCTGAGAGACACAAGATATCTACTTATGTACCAGACGTTCTGAACTGATCGTGCAAACGTAGGTATTGAAAGCTTCTGCGATATACTAGTATGGGCACGAGACTTTGCCGAACCATATTCCGTGATAGGGTTTTGAACGTCAATATCACACAGAAAGCTTGCAGACTGCTTGATGCAATGCATGTTCCCTCCGAAGAGTCTCGTGGATTGATTGGTCAATACAAGGTGATTCGTTCTGTGTCGCGGTTGCAAAGCTCTACTGACTGGCTCTTGTCGACATAGTGGGGTCTGATGTGGTGACCATTTCTGGCGACCATGAAGCACAATGCTCCACTTGTACCTGAATGCCATCCACCCTCCTCATTGTTTCGCTGCTCGTTACTGTACCAAAATTATATAGACGCTTCTCTGACCCATTCTCTTGCTTCTCATCTGGCATCCCTCTGTTTCGAATTTGCTCGTTTCTATTTACGGTCAATTAAGCATACTTTTTGGCAGGCCAATCAGTATATCAAATTCGACTTACCAGTATCCAACAGCTCTCTTCCAGCATATACAACAAGAGCAAGTCTCTTCCCGTGGAAAGCTACACGTCCTTGTTGATCAAGGTCATTTCACCAAAGCATCAATTTTCATATTCAGGATCTCTTAGTTGAACATCTACATATCACACAAATCAGTCAAAATGCTTGCCTCAAGAGCCGTTAAGCCAAAGCTCTCCATCAGCATCGCTCCTGTTGCTACACAACAATCCAGACCAGTCCTATCACTGAAGTCTCCAATCACACCTCTAGCACCTCTTAGATCGCCATTGAGGTCACCACTATCACCTCTTCCACTAAGTCCCACATCTCGCAACACCAAGCTCAACCAAAGAGGGTTTGCGAGCATGTCACAACAGCCAACATACATGTACTCGAACAATGGCACCAA
This sequence comes from Lithohypha guttulata, assembly GCF_036872675.1. Taxonomy (NCBI): domain Eukaryota; kingdom Fungi; phylum Ascomycota; class Eurotiomycetes; order Chaetothyriales; family Trichomeriaceae; genus Lithohypha; species Lithohypha guttulata. The sequence goes on along the minus strand of NW_027042755.1, from coordinate 551,579 downwards.
GCGCAGCATTTTGAAGAAGACTCAATCAGCAGCTGCGCGACAACAGCAACAGCGACAATTGTCATTCTCGGAAACACCTGTTGTGCACCACGTTTCTCCAATAGAGGAGCCAGATTACTATGGTGGTTACACGAAGATGACGAGGGAAGAAAGAAGATGGCAGCGAAGAGACTGAACGGGCTCGTTGCTCTTGTGCCTAGGAAGGACTGCTCTACGAATGCTGATGACTTGTGACGACTTGATGACTAGCTCCTTCTCCAGTGAGAAGTTGAGATGTGTAGATATCCTAATGAATATCGATGCTACTAAAAAGTTGTCTTTGATCGTGCCACTACGCTGCCAGCAAGAAGTTGTTGCCATGTATTGTCGTAGCGTCGGAATCACTACAAGTGATAGTCTGCATGGACTACCGGCACAGGATATTGCTGACTGAAATGCCGACCTTTGTAGCGATCTTTACTTCGGACCAAGGGAAAAGACAGATTAGTGCTCTGCGTCGACGTGAATAGTCTCTTTCCGTCGAACGGCAACAGGTACAACTATTCTACATCGAGGAGTGACCAAGAGCTCTACTACCGGCAGGAGCGAGGCGGATAGACTCCATTTTTTGGAGTTCGACGAACCGGAATGTGCCGGTCGCTGCTGCTCCAGATCAGGATCTCAACTACGAACATATGTTCTTCATCCTACAAGTACTTACCTTCTCATGCACCATCGATGCTCAATGACTCCGTGAGCTAGCAGTGAGAGAATCCACGTCCAGTAGACCCTTCTCTACAAGATAGTATTTGGAACGTGCAAATGCATCTTGACGCCGTCAATCTAAATTTGGCCCCTTGTGCAGAAAAGCGCCTATTGGGCGTCTACCTGTGTTTCAGATTTGACAACCTCGACAAGCCCCTGCTACTGTCCACTCCAGCGATGAGCAGCATGACGTCGTTTCGCTAAATCTCAACATACGATGTGCGGTTTTAACTCGGTGAGCAAAACAACCTGTTGTAAGAGTGGAAGTTCAATACTGTAGAACGCGTCGATATGTGTGCTTCCCTGAAGTGGGAAGCAAGGACAGCCTGGGTATCTGATTAACAGACCGATCAAATACTCGTGATCATGAATTTGAATCGTGTGTGCCTGAGAAAGCATTCGGATGATCTCTCGAAACGAAACGCTTAGCAGATGGAGCGGACCGTGTCCACTAGCACGCATGTGCCGCCGGCAGTCACATCAATCCGCACAGCACCACTGCTCACGACTATTTCCTGTTCTAGGGTTTCCATTACAGTTTAGAGCCTCATGCTCGCCAAATCCACCGCGGCTGTTGAAGTATGTTCCAAATTAACGCCGATGGCACAATCAACCAATCGCTAGACTGGCTCGAGTGGAAGAGCCACCTTTCTCTGGCACTACCCACATGGTAATAGTGTAAACGCCCTCACAGCGGCTTCAGAAAACACCCTTGCAGGATGTTTGGCACTAAGTTCGTGCTTCATAGTGCTTCTCGCGTGTCCCAGACCTGTTTCTGTTATGAAGTTGACGCCGTTGACTATACAAGCGTGTTTGAGGTTCAAGCGCAATGTTAGCACGACGGGATCAAGATACGTTATATTCTACGCATTCCATCCAGTTCCGAAGGGAGTTTGAGAAAAGTAGGAGGTGTGAACCAATACACAGGACAACAGCCCTAACATCCACTGCCTCTACTCTCTCAACAACATCCTCGGGAGCTAATGAGCTCTAATATATACAACATCGCACGAAACTTGAATCGATAGAGGCCTCTATACGGCCTCGTTTTCGAAGTTACGAACATTTGGTATGCCCAGGGCGAGACGGTCGACAACAAGGTCTGCGTCTGCTGTGCAACACGCTGTACCTTACCCGAACCGGAGGGTCAGTTCTATTAGTCAGGTGCACAATATGGCAATAGCAGTATCAACAGCGCCCGCACCAACCATGGGCTGGGATACTACCCAGCAAGCACATTACTATCACTTGGATGCTCAGCAACATCAGCAATACAACCATTATCAGCAACAAGTATACCAAGCACAGTACAATCCAATGCCGACACCAATATCAGGAGCACTGCCTGTTCAATCTACAAGGATATCAATTGCGCCGATAGAGGCTTCACGTCCGGACACACCAGTTGGGAACAATCCATGGACACCTCTGATGGATGAGATTCTGGTGGAGAACCACAAACGGATGAAATGGGAACAGATCTCGGAGCAATTCTTCCAGGGGAAAAAGTCTGGCAACGCTTGCAGGAAACGATTCTCAAGGGTGATCCAGGAAAGACAAGATCCATCACGCTGGCCACCAGAGCAAGTCCAGCAAATCCGGAGTGCATACCAGAAGGACAATCTTCGCAAGGAGATGTGGATGTTACTGGCGGAAAGGACTGGATGCAAATGGGAAGACTTGGAGAAGCTGGTAGGCGACTAGGCTCCAAGAACACATTGTATCAAGCTGACCAGGAGAACAGTGCTTTGGACTAGGTCTCAAACAAATGCTTGGAAAGACACCGTATGGCCATAAGAAGCGTGTATCTCTGGCAGCGTCTCATAGGTCGAATCGAAGCATAAGCGATGATGGTCAAGATAACTCGTATGACGAAGGCGAACCGACCAACGATAGTGGCCTCGGTGGTGATCTACAAGCAGACCATAGCCTACTACATATCCCTACACACAGCTATGCAACACGAGAGAGCTACCACACTACCATGGCAGATTATGGGCCAGGTCCTGAGGCATACTATCGAAACTACCACAACTGAGAGTCTGGGGATAAATCAGGGGGTTGAAGCTGCACTTTCACGACCGTTACGAATCAACACACCAGCGTGTATATTTGGCATACATCTAATGCTTTTTGCGGTACCGGCAAGATGAGAGTAGGAGTTATTGAGTATTTGGTGCACTTACTGTACCTTTCAATTCGTTTTGCCATTCAGTATGATTGTGGTGTACCATTTTCAGACAAGCACAATCACTCGAAATATAATTCACTTTGAGTTCAAACACAGTCAGGTTCGGCTTAAGTCTCCATTCTGTACACAAGATCGAGACAGCTCCGCACGTCCTTACCACTGGCACTGACCGCCTAAGTGAAAGGAGCTGTATTCCCTGGCCTATTCTCGTAGTGGGCGGACCAATGGGAATATGCTCGCGATAAGCGGGATCTGTCGGAAGCGCGTCCCAATCCAGCTATCAGTTCGCGGTACCTGACTAAACTCAACTTGGCCAACATTAGCGTCGAAGCTTTTCTCGAAAAAGTTGGCTACTAGAAGGCTACCAAAAATCACGAGGCGCGGCGACAGCGAGATCCATCGGCCGGCCTGGCGACGTTGCTCGAAAGTCCCTTGATCCGGAATCAAATCTCCCCAAACTTACCCCGGATCTGACAGCTTCAGCATTCACCTTGTCATCACCACGATCAATTGTGTTAGCACGTTTTCACTTCTGCTCGAGTCTTCTTGTTCCTCCCTGCTTTGCATCTAGCCCAGGTGGACGTAATTTCGGTGGAATCATCAACCATTCTCAAGCCTAATAATTTTTTGATCGATCTTCACCCACGCGTCTTCCGCGTTTTTGTCCGTCGATCCATCGATCTATCGTTTTCTGCGACACTCCTACCTGCTGTCTATACTATACATCGATAAAACTCCTCCACAATGGCGACGGCGGTGCCGGCGAAAGCAGAGCAAATCAAAGAGTCGTTGAAAGAGACATTGATAGGGACAGAAGCACCAGAAGGAGTCTCACAGGAATCGAGAGCGAGGTTCCTGCAGCATGCATCACTAGAAGAGAACGGAGAGCTGTTGATGTCCCAGGAAGATTTCGTTAATGCGATAGCACCTCCAGAGGAAGATTACGTGAGTTACAACCATTCACCTTGCCATCACTAGCCTGCTAACACTTTGCAGCACAAGATAGCACGAGTCCAATATGGTCTCCTCTTCAGTGTCGCCGATGTTCACAAACGAGGGAAGCTTTCAATGCAGGACTTCCACGCCTACGAAAACCTCATCACGAAACCAGACGCTGACTACGAAGCCCCCTTCCGATTATTCGACGTTGATGGCAATGGTATGGTCGATATTGATGAGCTTAAAAAGATAGTAGAAGCACACAAGGGTTCCGAGTCTCTACCCTTCGACTGGGAGTCCGAATGGGCAACACTGTACATTGGTAGTGCGAAGAACAGACATGTTTTGACCTACCCACAATTTGCACAGATGATGCGAGGCTTGGTCGGTGAGAGAATACGGCAAGCTTTCAAGGCATACGACACAGATAACGACGGCTATATCGATGCTGCTGCCTTCGAAAAGATCATCCGTTCTAGCTCAGGTCACAAGCTCTCTGATCACATCTTGGACAACTTGCCAACCCTCTGCAATATCGGAGCAGCCTCCAAGATCTCATATGCCAATGTGAGAGCTTTTACAAATATAATGCGTGAGATGGATTTGATCGACCTCATCGTACGAAATGCGACCTCGAAATCATCCGATGGCAAGATCAGCAGAACAGACTTCCTGGCTGAAGCTGCCCGGATAACAAGATTCGTTCAATACACACCTATGGAAGCCGATATCCTCTTTCACTTTGCCGGTCTGGACAATGAATCCACCCGACTGGAACTCGGTTCGTTCGAAAAAGTCTTGGACGCGAGCTGGCAAGACGTAGGTGAGAGACTTGAATCAGCCCGAGGAGCTGCGGCAAAAGCTGTCCAGAAGACTGGTGGCTTCCTGCATAGTGTACTAGAATCAGCGCATCACTTTGCACTGGGTGCTGTTGCAGGCGCATTCGGAGCTTTCATGGTCTACCCTATCGATCTAGTCAAAACACGTATGCAGAATCAAAGAAGTTCTGCTCCTGGCCAGCGAATGTACGACAACTCTATCGATTGTTTCCGCAAGATTGTTCGCAATGAAGGTTTCAAGGGTCTCTATGCGGGTGTCCTACCTCAACTTGTCGGCGTTGCGCCAGAAAAGGCCATCAAACTGACTGTCAACGATCTCGTAAGAGGCGCACTCACAGACAAAAAGAGCAACTCGATACAACTATCATCCGAAATCATAGCCGGTGGTACCGCAGGTTTCTGTCAAGTCGTCTTCACAAACCCTCTCGAGATCGTAAAGATCAGACTACAAATCCAAGGCGAACTAGCCAAGCGCAGCGACGCCGTACCCAGAAGATCAGCCATGTGGATCGTCCGCAACCTAGGTGTCGTCGGCCTATACAAAGGCGCCTCCGCCTGCCTCCTACGAGACGGTCCCTTCTCAGCAATCTACTTCCCCACCTACGCCCATCTCAAAAAAGACTTCTTCGGCGAATCACCCCAGAAAAAGCTCGGTGTCGTCCAACTCCTCACAGCAGGCGCCATAGCCGGCATGCCAGCCGCCTACCTCACCACCCCCTGCGACGTCATCAAGACCCGTCTCCAAGTCGAAGCCCGCAAAGGCGAAGCCACATACAACGGTCTCGTCGACGCTGCCCGCAAAATCTACGCTCAAGAAGGCTTCAAAGCGTTCTGGAAAGGTGGGCCCGCTCGTATCCTCCGATCATCTCCACAATTCGGCTTCACTCTTGCAGCGTACGAAGTCCTTTCTGGTCTGTTACCTCTGCCCGGCAGCGAGAAGAGCGAGGCGCAGAAAGCAGCCGCGGGACGAATGGAGCCTTCTGTGGGACTGAGGGAAGATACGGCGCCACTGTCGTACTTGAGGAGTCGGAATGCATTGAAGGTCATTCTGGATATTGATAACAACTTTGGCAAGATAAGGGTGCCGGAGGGGAAGAGTTTTATGGGCTTGCCGTTTGGTCGGCCGAAAGCGAGTTCTTGAGATGAGTGGGTGTGTAGCTAAGCTTTGTAAAAAAGAAGAGCGAGAAGAAAGAACGCAGTGATGCAGATAGACATTTTTCGAATACAGTAGATTTGCAGGGAGGCTATACCGAGTTTAGTAAACTCAGGCTGTGAATGGAGGCGGTGATTAGATGTGTGTTCTTTTCGTGTGAGTGAGCATGTTAGTGTTGTGATGCAGTGCAGTACAGTACTGATGGGTTGATAGCGTTGCAATTCATGCATTCGCTGGCGTTGATACTACTTTAGCATCACCTGGTAGTACTGATTCAGTGGGCATGTAATGAGAACTTTTTGTGAATGTATGTATGATCTGTATATTCTGCTTCTATTCAGTGCTGCTGAAGAAATGACTGTTGGTTCGTCCTTGGAGTACGTGTATATATCGTTGTGTGGGCACTCTCTACTTGCATCGCCATAGCGTCAAAAAGCCCTTCTTGTATTGTCCCTCACTTTAAAAGGTACGTCGTGATTGCTGAGAGGGAGTCGGATCCTCTCCTCTGCCTCTAGTCCAGTGCCACCAACCCCACCCGAGAGTAGTATGATCCTTATCACTCATACTTGTGGAAGTCCCATACAGATTACCAGCAAACTGCGCAACTTGTCCCGTGCGATCGACTCTTGCATAGTGAGAGTAGTGGTCTCAAGCAGCTACCGAGTCATCGCTGCTCGTCATCTCTCCAACCGTTCTACCATATTCACGTAGCGTGACCGTCCTGCGCGCCACATGTACCTTGCTAGAATTTTCGATCCTGAAAACCACACGCAGATATTGTTGATTGTCCACGCTGGAACCCACAATCCATAACACGCCAATCTCGAAAGCAATACTTTTGCCACCAAGTCTTTTCATCCGATCAAGATCGCTAGGCTGCTTCTTTAACAACGTATCAGCAAGCCATGCTCTCAGTATAACATTCCCTCCTGCCATCAATAAAGTCCTGATAGCTCTTCCTTCTCCTCTCTCGATGATATCTTCGATTTCTCTCTATACCAATCCTGACCTCCTCCAAACTTGACAGCTTTTTGCTAGTGGGTAGTATTTTGGCAAGTCTCGACCAGTGCTCGTCGAACAATTCGTACAGCTGAAGGTCCTCATCCCTGAGATCGTGATCCATCCAAGCACAATTCTCGAGATTGATAACCCTGACACGCCCTGGTGGTAGGGACTTTAGAATTGTAGAATTGCCCTCACTCTCGAAACAATCCCGCAGCGGCACGCAAACGAAAGTGTCAATGTCTATGAAGAAGACAGCTTCCCCACCAAAACAAGCGAGCAGGGCACATTGAGCTTGTTTACGAAGATCTGGAGATGTCAGAGAAGACATATCTCATCATTGTAGCCTGCAGATTGTAAAATCTCTTGCTCGCGGTATGGTTCAGCCTCATAGTGGCGGGTCAGGACATGACAGTCGAAGTTGGGAGGGAAAAATCGTTTGAAGACTTCGACTTAAAGCTCCTTCGGGAGCTGAAGAAACGGAAAGTACGAAGAAGGCGACATGGTAAGCTGGTACTGCAGCTGATTAACTATATGAGTTGGCGATGGGTTTACCACCTATTGGAGTGGTCGGCTCAACAAGTGGTTGTTTAGCTGTGAGGACGGTCGAGGTAGTGAACGGATATTGGATATCGAACGGAAGGGCTTGTGGCTGTATTGTGTTCAGGTATCTAGAAGATGCTGACTCTTGACACGTGAAAGAAGAGCTGTAGGCTCCAGTAAAGAGTGAAGCTGAACCATGTCAATGAAGAAAAGTGCTCGCCCAAGGTCAAACTTTGCAGGAAAATGATCTATTGACATGCAGTGACTGGAGATTCATGAAGTCTGGCATAACCTGCACTTGCCGAGAAGCAAGCACTGACATCATTGATGTGCACAATCGCAAATTCCTGACTACATATGTTTCGAGTCCAGTTTAGCTGCGTCAGCACGTAGAGTTTGTTCTTGCCTTCACAAAAAATCACTAGCCTTGGCACGCCTTCCGCTCGCGGCCTCCAACTTTGCACCCTGCTCCTTCAGACCACGAGCCTCGTAGCTGGAACTCCTTCTTGTTCTCTTCCTGTCGTGGCTTAGTGAACGCTCATATCTCCCTGTCTTCTGTCTTTGCGACTTCGTCGCTTCAGCTGGGCGTGATCTCGACGGTGAAGGTGAAAGGCTCCGGCTTCTGGCTCGATCCGAAACAGAGCTCGAGTTACGGCGGGCAGGACGAGCAGTTCGCTTCGGGAGAGAACGTGGAGGAGTCACGCTTCGTGAAGGCGAGCGAGAGCTTGAGTAACTTCTACCTCTTACGCGAGGTCGAACACGGCCTTGACCATTAGCCGGCGTAATTGAGCGAGATAGTGAGCGTTTTGTGGTCTTACGACCAGGAGGAGATATTGAGCGAGAGGGTGATCGTGATAAAGATCTCCGCTGAACATCTGTTGGTCTATAAGAGTCTTTGGTCGAGCGAGATTTAGGTGGAGGGGATCTGGATCGTTCGCGTGCCCCTGTATCTGCTTTACGACGTAGAGGAGCTGAGCGCTTTGGTGGAGAACGAGAACGTGAAATCGAAGACTGTGAGATTGACCTTGTCGGACTGCGATTTCTTCGCTTAGACAAAGGCTGACGACCACGCTTTGGTGGCGGTGACACAGAACGTGTTGGTGATCGGTGCCTAGCACTTCGTTTAGGTGGTGACCTCCTTCGTGAGGGTGATCTCGAAAGTGATGTGCTGAAGCCTCTGTCTCGTGCTGCACGTCGTGGTGGTGAACGAGATCGCGAAGCACTACGTGCCGAGTTCCTGCCACGGCCTTGTCCATTTTCGATGCTCCGTCTTGGTGGGCTTCGCGAACGGGAACCAGATCTGCTCGAGTAGCTCGAATAACTGGAGTAGCTAGAGTAGCTGGAAACACTTTCCGAACGAGATCTATTTGCCTCTGGCAACACAGGTGGTGGGGCAGGTTTTGGCAAGTTCTTGAGATGTTCTCGCATTTCTTCTGTCAATGCACCCATACCAATACTGGTGAAATAGTTGATGGAGAATCTTGTGTTCCGAGGATTGGTTGGATCCATAGGGAAGAGGTCAGCATAGCTTGGTCGCAGAATGTCGTCCTTCATGCGCTTGTGAAGTGAAGGTATGCCCATAGCTTCTGCTAGATCCTGGAATAAGATCTTGATAAAGATACGACTGCTTGAGGTTGTTTCGTCCTCGTTCAAGTGGACAACAGAGAAGACGTGCCAGCCGATAGCATCTGAGGCCAGAAGGTGGCCAAAGAAGCGTGCTATATTTCGCAATTTGTTTGTCTCATACCGATGAATAGTGTCGTAGTACTTGGCGAAAGCTTGTTCGAAGAGATCGGTCCACATACGATTGAGCTTGGCAAATCGTTCACCAACAAGACCAAAGAACTTCGAGTACGTCTTCTCCTGAGAGCAGCACTCGATGATCATGGATGGCAGCTCGTGCTCCAGACCTTGTGGCAGCTGAACCTTCATTAACTTGTGAGATGCTTCTTCAAAGTCTAAGCTGGACATGATTGTGAGATAGATGGTTCGGCGTAGATTGACGAGGTCAGTATTGGTCTGATCCTTGATCTCCACAGCACGATCCTTCTCTGCCTCCTCATCATCAGAGCTGTCATCCTCAGAGCCGCTCTCATACTCCTCGTCACTTCCCTCACCAAGTATTTCAGCTTTTAGTTTCTTGTAGGCGTCTTCGTGCTGCTCATACTCTGGATCGAATTTGAAGATGTTGAGACCATCCTCGACACTGATCTCAGCATCGATGTCGAGTCTGTGTGTGATCTGATCCTCTTCCTCGACCAAATCTAGTTCTTCTCGAATGGAGGGATTGTCCTTGTATTTGTCTTTCCGTACCTGAAACAAAACCTCGATCATGTACTGCGTTCGCTTGTCAATGTCGGCTTCGTGTAGAATGCTGCGAAATTGGTCAAAAACAGCCAAAGCGATCGGCTGCTCCATCTCCTCCAAAAATTGGCCAACCTCTCTGGTCAGACCAACAGAAATCTCAACTGAGTCATCAGTAGGCTTGTGTAATAGGAGGAGGAGTATTTGAGCGATGATACTTGCATGGGCGACCTGTTGGTTGCAGAGGTGGGCCAAGAATGTGGTAGAAGATAGACAAACAGCCTTGTCGTTCCGGCGGAACGCTTTTCGGAACTGCATGACTAGCCTGTTGAGTAGCAGTTCACCGACTTGTGGTAGCTTGGTATTGACGATAGCAACCATGGCAGCATAGATGGACGTAAAAGGCAGAGATGCTGCCTGTGCTTTCATGATACTTCTGCAAAACAAGCCACGACCCCGGACCAAATTCTCACCAAATAGTTCGGGCACAATATGCTTGATATTCGACACGTTGACTTTGTTGATCAGACCATTGATAGACTTTTTCAAAGCCTCCCAGGCCATACGCTGGTACTCTTTACTAGTCTTGTCGGTGATTTGGGATTGCAGCGCGCGCAACCGAGCAGGAGGAATATAGGTACCACCAGAGCGCATATTTAACAACTTTTCGTACTCGGCCTTTGCAGCAGCTTGCTTCTCCTCTTCGGTCATGGGTTTCCGCCTTGCGTCTTCCTTCTCTCTTGCGCGAAATCGTTCTTGTAGCATACGCTCCCTCTCATCTGGCTCTCTGTTCGCGTCCAGATTCCTTGCTCCGTTACGGCCATCTGTGGCAGGTGGTGATCTTCTGCGCTTAGGGGAGGGCGAACGCGAAGGAGGTGATCTTTTCCTCGGGTTTGACGGGCGAGGTGAGTAGGATCCGCCAGGTGGTGGTGTTGGCAGACGTACTGCCGAAGACAGCATAGCCGTGGACATACTGGATGGTAGTCCTGATTAAAAGACTAGTGCATGCTTCTTCGAACTCTGCAAACCCTACAAGCCAGAGATATTAAGGTCAATGTGATGGTCAGGATTCGAAAAGTTGATTGTACAGTAGCGCAGCAGGCTGCCTCATCGGTAGGCTAAAAGTTTGCCGTTCCAACGTGGTTGCCCGCCGCCTAAAATTCGGCAATTTCTGGCATGGACACGAACACGCTCGCATGCGCTTTTCTGTCCTAAACACAGTTGCACGCCAGGGATATGTTTTTGCGCCAACGTCGACAGTAGGGTCACAAATACGCCGAAAAGCAGGAACACGAATATTATCACTCTGGTCGGGCGACAGCAAAGATGGTAAGAATAAGATGTATTGGAAGGAGAGGGTAATGCTAATCTATGCCCCTTTTCAGTTAGACAAGATCATAGGCATGGCTATGCTCATAGTAGCGACCACAGTCTTTTCTTACTACACTCTATGGACGTTATTTATGGTATGATAACAGAGGAATGAGAGACCGTGCAGGATGCTGACTAGACGTGCAGCCGTTTGTGGACGATGACCATCCATTACAGAGCCTCTTTCCTCCTCGAGTCTGGGCCGTTCGAGTGCCAGTTATCCTGACCCTGCTTGGTTCAGCTGTGGTAGGGTCGTTCTTGGGTATGGTTATGATCAAGAGCAACAGGAAAAAGGCAGCCAAGGCAAGGGCTGCCGCTGCAAAGAAGTCCAAATGAGTGGCTTGTAATTCTGTACAAAATTGGTGTTATTGCGTTTGTTCTCGCTCGAAAAGAAGATCAATATGGCGGTGGAGCCTATGCAAAGAGGTTGGGAAAAGCAAAAGAGAAGGTGTTTGCTCAGCCATACCAGTCTATTTGAGTTGCAGGTCAGAAGCTCGAATGTCTCCTGGTAGCCTCTGGTGCTTCATAACCACGAGTTGCAGCATAATTTTAGCTCGAAACACATGTGGACAGGTATTCGCGACGTAAGATGCTGGATTGAATGAGCCCTGTTCCTCTTAAAAGCTCAACCTTGGTCCGATAATGCAGATGGTATGCACGTCCTTCGATCATTGCACCACGAGGAAGATAGGGAATATATGGCTCTTGAATCACAGCTCTTGTAACACTAGATCGACCGTAAACACAATGCCTTATACAAACAGGAAACCTGAGGCTCGGCAGTCGTCAGTTTGGTGGACGTGCAGAAGCAGGTGCGATCACTCCACGGGCGGCAGGAACGATGTTCGCCGTCACCGGTTCCTGTAAATCGTGCACGTTCCAGGCACGTCGCGCTAGTGAAATTGGAGATCGTCTTCAGGTTCGTAGCGGGTCGTGGGAGGCCGCTACCAGGTGACCTTGATTGACTTGCCTGACCTAGAACAGTCATGTTCGTTTCCTGAGCGGCTGACTCCTTTGTGAATGTGACAATCGATACACTCATGCTCTAATCCTTCACTCTTTACTAACAAACATTACAAGCACTGATTGCTACGAAGATCAGAACCAAGAACAAGCCGCATCGACGTGTCGTAGCAACGCGGGGTGATTGTTTCCTTCCTACCTGCCTAGGCAAACAGTATACAACTACGTAAGCTACACCTAGCACAACAAGCTATCACCTTCCCATACCACATTCCAGACAAGCAGATTTGAATGCCACGAAGGAAGAATCATCAGCATCAGCAACCTGTTTTCGACGATCTCCCCGACTTCCCTGATCCTGCCGATCTTAACTTCGACTTCCACCGAGACGATTTACAACCAGAGCCAGTGCAAGAGCCGGAACCGGAACCAGAACGAGAAGTGAAGCCAAGGAAGCAGGGCAGGAAACAACACAAGAATGCACGCTACCAACCTTCGCCAGCTGAAGAGTTGCTCCCAGAACCAACCGAAGAGCTAGCCTTTGAAAACCCGGCACCTTCGCCTCGCAGGCAACACACTCTCCTTCACCAAATCAGTCTGCCGTCCCATTCCAAGAGTAAACCAGTCAACATCAGGGAAGACCTTGCTGCTACAGAGAAGGTGTCTGATCAATATACACCACCAAGCGATGTTGGAATTCCAGATGACCTATACGGTCGAAGCCCCAACTCGGTTGCCATATCGAGCGCTGGAAATACTCCTCCAGTAGAGCCTGGCTTTTCGAATCGCAAATCATTCAAGACTCGCACTCCACCAGTCTCACCTCCGCAGCATAGTGCTAGACCAGTCAGCTTTGGTGGAACACCTTTGCCGAGATACGCTAGACCACCCTCAGCTGCATATGGCTCTCCTCCTGCTCCTCATCTTCCGCAACCCCATTTCTACGGACCATATGACATAGATCTTGGCCTACCAAAGCCTGACGAGAACATCACCAAGCAGGATCCCCTCTTTACACGTTTCGTAAGTCTGCCAAAGCTCGGTAACTCGATTAAGCAAGGCATCATAACAGGCTACAATCGAACCCTCCAGATATGCTCATATGATGGCACGACGGTTGACGAGGTCGGCACTCTCACAGATCTGCCGGGCACTCCTGCTGATGCAGAGCTCCTCTCCTGGACGTCCCGACCAGATCCTTTCGCAGCCTTGAGGCCACTACTTGCCGTTACTTTTATGCACCTTGAACCTGCTGAAGGAGGCAATCCGCAGTACAGATATACAGTTTCTGTTTACTCTCTACGCTACCAACGTCATGTGCTGGATCTGCTGCATACTCCATCGTACACCATACATCCTAGCATACCTGGTCAATTTCATGCAAACGATCATCCTGTCAATCACATCTGCCTCAAGGCCGACGGCAATTACCTGGCTGTTTCTTCCGGCAGATCAGGCGAGCTTTTCGTCTTTAGTGCACTTAGCCATGAGGAAGAACCTACATTCGAATGTCTAAGAAAGTTCTGGACCACTATACAACCACGCGAGCAGCCAAGGGGTTCTTCCCACACTCGACCTACCATTTCCGAAGCCACCAACTCAAAGTTACTGCAAGTCAAGCCAGACGAGAGTGTACCGATCCTAGCTCTTTCTGGTCGTTGGTTGGCAATATGTCCTCCTGCCTCCACCCCTCCGAGTGCTGGCTTCATCCTCGGCGAGTGTATATTTACTGGACGGCAGGCTGGCCTGGAGACTCTGGGCGCTGGAAACCGACCAACTGTCAACTGCGATGTTGATTCACCCGATGCGGATACTTTACTCGGACGGGTCGCTCGTGGTGTAGCTCAGGAGATGATGAAGGCAGGCAAATGGTTGGGTGAACAGGGTGCGCAGGCATGGCAAAACTACTGGAAAAAGGAGGACGTTCCCACGACTCCTCCCTTCTACAACACTTATGGCAATGTGCCGCAGACTGCTCAAACTTCATATGGCCATTTTCCGCCTACCCATGCTGACGCTCAAGCGCATACACGAGATCCCGACCTAGTCTCCGTGATCGACCTGAAAGCTATGAGCGAAAGCTCCGCTCGAAAGTCCAATGCAGCAACGCCAACAGCTACATTCCGACCGCCGAACGGCTGTAGCTTCTTGTCATTTGCACCTCATGGACTTATGTTATTGACTGCTAGCCGTAAAGGAGACTATCAATATGTGTGGGACCTTTTGGAGATGAAACATAGTCGAGTACTAACGCCAGATCTGGAAAGAGACAACGTGAATGTGACTCCCCATGTAAGGCAACTCGCTCGTTTTGATCGACTAAGCGGCTCCGTTATCGTCGAGGTGGTGTGGGAATTACCTACTCTGTCACGCTTGGCTGTGGTAACGAAGAACAAGACGATTCACCTGTTCGATATTCCAGCTTCCGCCTTACGATGGCCACCGCCACGCCGACCGAGGAAGAGTCGACCAACTTCAGCTCCACCGAATGCAGTGCCAGAAACCTCTCATGACCCAGCACCTGCAGGCGGTTTCTTTGCTTCAGCCAAGAGTTTCGCAGGACGAACACAGCCTATCTTAGCCAACCTTCGAGGTAGAACTCCAAGTACAAGTGGTGGATTTTCAGGGATAGGGCAGGCAGGTTTTGGCATCGCGGCAGCTACCGGAGCTAGAGGTTCGAAAGCCGTTGCCACGGGACTTAGTAAGTCACTTGGCGCAGCCACGGAAACAGTGAGCAGAATTCATCACGCAGGAGAGAGCAGGCTACACATCAAGTCAGAGAAGGATGTCGTTGCGAATCGTCTGATCTGGACCCGCAGAGTGTCTAACTGGGGTCTTGCCCTCTTAGGGGAGAATGGAGTGAGGTACTATCAGGTTCGTAAGAGCAAGCCTCGAGATGCACGACAGGTGGAAGCAACAGTATTTGATGCTCGAAGAGCTGTGAGCATCAAATTGCCAGTCCTTGGTGGACGATCTTCAAGAGATGATGTTCGTAACGTTGTTGCAAGTTACTTTCATCTTCCGAACGTTCAAGGAACGGATGCGGGAACGGTACATCCTCTTTCATTCGCCGAGATCGACACGAATGCGCCTTTCCAACCATTCCATTCGGATCAAAGAGTTACTATATCCATTTTCGCACCTAGCGAGCACGATACGAGGTCAACGAAGAACTCAAAGAAGACGAAGTCAAGTGCTACAGAGTCATGGGTGTTTGGGGACGAAATTGCACAGTTGAGGCTCAACATCAACCCTCCACACAGCCAGAACGACGAGGTAGCAGACTCTGTCATTCATCGTGAGACTACTATATCAATCGGCGTAAGTGATGAAGATCATGTTGTCAGTACCACACGCAGAAAGAAAATCAAACGTGGTGTCACAGCACAGGATGATAATAGCACAAATCCTGGTGAGCCCACACAAGAAGGGTTCTTCGAGGACGATTGCGACGTGTTGGATTTCGCTGCGGATCGTGTGTAGTGACCAGGCCAGCGCCTGATGTAGATAGCAAATATCGTTCAAACACTCATCAATACTGTGAGCTGTTCAAAGACTGTGCTTGCGTTGTCGTGCCGTCCTATTGTTTTAGTGCCACAAGCATTGGAGGGCTGCCTAAGGCGTAATTGCGGCACGACCTAATCTGAATCTCGTGACGTGGGCGTGCAGTGCGCCTTGAACCACCTCTTCTATCTTACCACTATCAGCTTCTACTCTTTCCAGCCAAAAGTGTTCACTCTCTGACTTCTTTGAAGACGCTCCTATGAGACTTGACTCACATCGTCTACGGTTCCAACCTCATTCAGAAACGCCTGTTCACTATCAAACCGCCACCACGACCGCAACCATGCCTTGCCCGAACCGATTCGCAGCCGCTCTGCAAGAGACAGTCACTACTGAGGATGGCGTCAAAATGTACACATGGCGAGCTGTTCGCCGTCAACACCTTCGAATGCTCCGAAAGCAGACACGAACCATTGTGTTCTTCATGGCTATGATTGAGATCCTACGAGCTGGAGTTGGGAACATGGTTTATGGTGGGAAGCACGGCACACAGGCTGCTGGAGCTGAAGATTATGGTGTATGTTGACGAGTTGAATCTGTTCGAAAAGACCGGATGCTTACGTTTTACAGATCTCCTACAATGTCGGGTGTTTCCTGGCTTGGTTGTACATGTGCCTGTTCGCTATGGTTTGGGAACCATTCTTCTCTGTACGTCTACCCTACCCATCATTACGGCTTATACCTAGAAACTTTACTAACGTCTCCCCCAGTGGTGGGTCCCAACCAGCACATCTGACGAAGAAAGCGAAACCATGAGCAAAGTCATCTCTATCCTCGACAAGCTCAATGGCGTCCTCCTCCCCGCCGTCGTCGGCATGAGCCTCCTCCAACACATCTACCACGTCATCAGCACCTTCATCTACGTCGATGCCCGCCCCGTCGATTCCACCACAAAGACACCACGATCCGCCTCCCTAAACAGCAAGAAGAACTGGGCCATTCGAGCGATCCTACTCCTCGGCGTCATCACCAGCATCGTGTGTGGAAAAGCGATGTTCACCGTCCTTGAGGGCTACGATCTCGCTCGAGTTAAGCCTGTGGAGTATCTTGTTCTTGTCCTGCCCATTCAGGTCAACTTTGGGCTTCTTATGGGTAGTGCCGTGCAGTTCAAGGCTGAGCAGCGCGCTGCGAGGAAGATGGCTGTGCGAAAAGTTGTTGATACTGAGGCTGCGGCTGATGAGAAGGAGAGACTGCTTGTTGAGGCTTAGGAATACTTGTATCCAACAAGTATGATCTGGGTATCAGTCCCTCGCAATCAGGTAACTGATGACTAAAACAGCTTGGCTTTATATCTTTTCTCGCTGTTGACGACAAGAGGTGTTGCAACATTACAAGTTCTTGGCTATAGGAGCCAACGGGCTGTTGACTGTGTACTTCGGCTGGTAGCATGTTGTCCATCTACGGATCTCCGCGGTATTTTTGTGCAGAGTTGGAACCTCTTCTCAGAAATACCAAGAGATATTAGAGACTGGGTATACAGATTGAATAGCTTGCATCGATTAGCAATGATCTAGTGACATGTAGAGAATACAGAACTGCATTTTAGCACTCATACTTGCTTCGGGCAACAGAAATTAGAATGTCTCGTGAATTTAGAAAGACACAGCCTGATAAGGGACAGAAAAACCAGTTTCGAAAGATCTGACAAGGATATATGATTGTACCATTGTAACCCTCGGTGGAAACAGATGTATAAAGTTGCAGTATATGCTCTGCATAGTCATTTCAGTGACGACAACGTCGTAGGGGTTTCGTAAGCTCTATAAAGATCTATCTTCGAATCTCAAATCGCCCGCTAATATTCAGTTCAAGCCTGCCCCGCTGCTTTTTGTTTCAAATTTGAAAGTATGACAGCAAATGGTCTTATGTTAACACTCCATTTCGAATGTATGGAAACAGTTTTTATATATTGATCCGACTTCACTGTTTCTTGCTCTCCAACCGTCTCAGTTCAAAATCTCGACTGATGGTCGGCTCGACAGACGCGGGAGGGAAGGCTTGGCTCAGTTCTGCGGACGTCCTGGAATCGAGTCGTACTGCCTGGTTTGAGACTTTGCCACTTCGTGGATCGAGTGTAGCTGGTCCGGCATGACCTTCCTCAGCAAGTGAGTCTCTTGGCACCTCTATACTTCGCCCGGCATGTCCTAGTCGGCTGAGGAACCGGTTGCGGTGTGTGATTTGGCTGCTAATGCTATCTCCTCGAGGCCGTGTCGAAAGGGTTGTGCTGCGTCGAAATATGCCACCAGACATTTGTGGGTTGCTATCGTTCGAGACTCTTGGTAGCTCACGTGACGAAGTACGTGCTACAGCTATGTCCTTTTCATGCTCCTTCCGTCTCCTTTCGTCGTTCCCTTCATTGGCCTCGCGGATGATCTCTCGAAAGCGTGACGGGGATCTATAGTCATCATCTTCGCCCATGAACTCTGCGGTTGACATGTTCTTCATGCCCAAAGAGAAATCGACATGTTTTGCCATGTGAGTTATGGATGAACCACGAGGTCGACCAGTGGTTGCTGAGTGCTTAAGAATAGAATTGTGGGAGAGAGGCTGCGAGATGCCAGGAGCTTCAGTCGCTTGAGCAGGGTTACCACCATCAGTATTCGTCGTGGTGTAGTTTGGCGGAGGTGCACCGTAACCTTGCAGGAACATCGGAATATCATTACGCCAACCGGCGTTGTTGCGACGCGGACCTTCGATGCCGATACTCTGCATGGCCATCATCAAAGCACAGATAAACTTGTTTCGGCGCTGAAGACGCAACAACTCGTTCTGCCAATTGGACTTGTAGAAGAAGACAACGTTGAGTGTCAGGGAATAGGCCTCGGTGACTTCCCGAAGCTCAGTCAAAATCTTTCCCTGATATTCCCTCTTTTCAGATAGAACGAACTCAGTAAGAGCTTGTCTCAATGCATCGATCTGCTCTATCGTCGTACCGAAACGGATAACGATAGGAACAGCTTCGGCAAGACCTCCAGATCTGCGCATGTTCAGGATAAAGAGCGTGTTGAGGTAGGAATTAGGCGCCTGGACGATCTGTCCTTCCATCTTCTTGAATTCGGTATACAGAAGAGCGATCTCTTTTACGAAATAGTCATCTCCTTTCAGTTGAGACCCCGTATTACCATAGATAGAGATTCTGTCGCCCACATCGAAAGGATGCTTGACAAAGACGAAGATGATAGATTGCAAAAATTCCTGCGCAGTGGCAGCGAACAGCCAAGAAAGGGCCAAGACAGTTGATCCTGCGGAGGTGAGCGCGCCAGCAGCGGAAGTTGACAGGAGCGAGATCAGGACCAGGATGAAGATGACGACCACGATGAAGAGGAACACATCGTCGAGTTTACTGACAACGCTGTCGAGGTCTTTGAGCGAAGCAGTAATGGCTTTGCGTTCTCTTCCAATCTCCACACAGACCGCTTCCAACTCTTCCATCGATATGTCACCATTCATGTCCTTATCAAACATGCTGAATGCAGCATCAGCTTCGTCATCGTTGTCGAAGGCAGGTTTGAGATCTCCACTAAAGACAGTCTCAAAATCGTCCCGCACAAATGTGCGATACAAACGTCGGGCCAATATCTGCGAGCCAGCTGTCGTGTTCAATAAAGTCAGGACGACCTGCGAAGGATGGCCACTCTTGGTAACCTTCTTACCAGTGAAATCGCCAGCAACTGTACCAGCAACATCGCCCACTTTAGCCACGGCTTTATTGATAGCATCTCTGGCTTGACCGGCCATGACACCAGGAGTCATTGTGCCAGAGGGTGGTGCTTTTTCCTCAAATTCCGCGTCTTCCATAGCGATCTGAGCCTTTGAGTAGACATATAGCTTTGTCAAACTCCCAATTTGAAACTTGTTGATATCAATTCGATCGGCGTAGGTTCGAAGATGGAACGAAATGGCAATGAGCTGGATGATGATCTTCTCGAGGAAATTACAGGTCATGCCAACGAATACTGCAACGATCACCTTGTTGAGTGACGTCTCCCATGGCCTCGTACTCTTGTCGCCATTGGTGTGGTGGTTCTTCATGGTTGGTAGGAAAGAAACAAGAACACCTAGCCACCAGAAGAAGAGAGTAGCTGGTACTTCCAAAGCCTTGCCCATGTCTCGCCACTTCTTTGCATTGTTGGTGAACAGACTTGAGATGAGTCCTAATGGATAAGGAATGCATTTAGCCAGCAATCGACCAGCCCATAACGTTAGCCAGATAGTTTCCAACCAAACACCAAACCAGAGAAGCTCAACATCTCCGACAGCAGCAGCCTGACCAGCAGGTAGAAAAGCCCCCATCAAAACAGGAATGATTAGCAGTAGGAATACAGGAACGATGTAGACAAACCACCGTACAATAAAACTTGAACCATGGATATATTTGAAGAATTCAGCAATTTTGGTGGTCGGTCTTTCCGGAGGTTTGTATACTTTCGTGCCCTCGTGTACAGGATTTGTTGCAGCATCGAAATCATCCACGGGCTCAAGCTTCCTAGGCCTGGAGCGGTGTAAATGAGCCTCGATCTCTTCACCTTGACCCATCTGCTGTGAAACGATCTTCTCTGCTTTTTCTAAAGCAATCTCGTCGTCCAATTTTGTTATTTCTTCCCTGACACGCGAGGCACTCGGATTGTGATCGTGGTCGTGGGAGTCGAAGCGTTCGAGGTAATTAGCTCCCTCATCCTTCTGCTTTTCAAATCTGAGCCTTTCATGTAGCTCTTGAGCCGGGAGCGAGCCTTCCTGGCGAAGGGCTTCGCCAGAGCCAAATACTGTCTGTTCCTCGTCGCTCGATCTTCTTTTTGGCCCGACTTCAGGTCGCTCTTTCTCATTGTTAGGCGTAGCCATGTTGGGTTATGGCGTTTTCGTGTACGGACGTGTCGGACGAAGTCAGAAATCTTTGCCAGCCTGCGGCATATATTTCAATTTGCGTTGCTAACGATCGTCTGGGAAATGCCTCCCTGAATGCCGGGTCTGTTTCAATACAAAATCACAACACAGTGGCGTAAGAATACATGAATAGGTAACGAGAGAAATGTTTGAAGAGTGCTATTGAAAAGCGTGCAGTGGAAGAGTACTGTGGTACACTTTGTATGGCAGTCGCCGATGGGGTAAAAAATGGCGATCACACTTCAAGTTCAAGTGGAGACGTGACGCTACTGGACGTTACAGCCACTGTTGGGACCAACATTATCTTTACTCTTCCTCTTCTTTGTAGCACAAAGTCATTCGTAGCAGAGAAGCCGTCGAGGTCTCTTCCCCTAAATGCCGTCCGAGGAGTGCATTGTAGTATTTACTACACCAGCAACACTCATGGACCTTACCACAACGGCAGGTGCTTGAATGCTACGTCACTGAGCCGTGAAGTCTCTTCGGCAGCTCACGGCCCATTATCTGCACCCCTAAAACTTCTGGATTGTAAAAATGTCAGAGTACAATCGTATTGCTTTGACTGTGTGGCCAGTGATTCTGTCTAATCTCACCTGGCCAAGAAGCATTCGTTTCAGCATGCTGATCTTGAAAGATCATGTCAGCTTGGCAGATCCTTGTTGGAGTTGAGTGGAGAACGAATGTTCGCCGAGCAGGCCTTGTGGCGTTCCGTCACGCACGCCTCCTATGCAGGTACCAAGACCTTCGTAGCATTTTATTATAGTCGGCCAATGAGGTTGACAAAGTGCTCTTCTGCAGACGGTTTCAAGAGCGTCCCTTGAATTTGTCACATGCAAAGCTGGTATCCGAAACAACATTTTGCTAACGGCAGCTCTGAGGATGGAAAAGTCTTGAGGTGTCAATCTATACATTTTCCGGATAGTCTGAAGGAGTCTGCATCAGTGATAAGGATTCTCGTTGAGAATTAAGAGTTTCCAGTCGGCGGCGCAGGCGAGGACAGCTTTTTCCGAGTTACCGTGACGTGTTCTATTTCCTATAGGGAGCACTGATCAAACACTCAAGTCAGGTACCTGATCCATCGGATATTGAGGAACGAAGACATTTATTAAGATCGTCAAAGAATTTGATCCAGGAACATGGTAGTGACCTAGTACTTATTGGAGTTAGAATACCCGCCATCATTTTAATGCAATCATCTTGCAGAACACGGTGCTGTTCGAACTTCGGCCAACATGTATGCACATTACTATTAGCCTCATGTGTTCATTGGTGCTTACTTCTGGTTCGCATCGCGATTGTGTGCCAAAACACAGGTGTAGTTGCAAGGTAGTTGGTTGTCAAGTTTCAAAAGTGTTTTCAAGTCGCTCTCCGCACAGCGAAACGGTCAACTACCGGACCGACCGACCTCAGGCTGCTGACTTTGGAGGATTCCAGGCTGCAAGAATATTCGACGGCATAATATTGATACCTGCCTGATGTGCAGAACCAGCGCTCTGATACCTTTGGAAAGGCTCGCATGTGATGAGCAATGATCAGTTCAAACGTTAGCTGTCGCCATAAGTCAGTGTATTGAGTATTGCACTCAACTTCTGCAACATGGCACGAGGTGAGGTATGCTACACCACATCCGTGCCCAAATGTCAATACAGACCTCAAGTCCCCTGTAGCCCTGGCTCTATCATCCTTGACAGCCGCTGTGGACTCTGCCATCATCTCTGTCTCTGCATGATGTTTCCGTGATTGCGCCACTGTCAACTCACAATGCATCTATACTATACCCTGGGACCATCGTCGAGGCTAATTCGCAATTCTAGGTAGTGCACATACACGTTGGACAGGCGGGCGTCCAACTGGGAAATGCAGCTTGGGAATTATACTGCCTGGAGCATGGGCTTGGATATGATGGAAAGCCCGATCCCGACTCACAGGTGACTGATACTGGCTCGCGAGATACCTTCTTTACCGAAACACGAGGCGACAAATTCGTCCCACGCTCTATCTTCGTCGATCTGGACCCAGCGCCACTAGACGAAATACGTTCTGGGAAATACCGCCAACTCTTCCACCCAGAGTTGATGGTAAAGGGCAAAGAAGACGCTGCGAATAACTATGCAAGAGGTCACTATACTGTTGGTAAAGAACTGGTAGAGGATGTGCTGGAAAGGGTCAGAAGAGTTGCAGGTAAAACATCTCATCGTTGGTTCTGCTACATACTAAGACCTTGCAGACAACTCGAACTCACTCCAAGGCTTCCTAGTCTTTCATTCATTCGGCGGTGGCACAGGCTCAGGATTTGGGTCTCTACTGTTGGAGCGTCTCTCGATTGAGTATGGCAAGAAGTCGAAACTTGAGTTCGCAGTTTATCCTGCACCTCAAGTCTCTTCCTCGGTGGTAGAGCCGTACAATGCCGTCCTCGCGACACATTCGACGATCGAGCACGCCGATTGCACGTTCCTAGTCGACAACGAGGCTGTCTACGATATTTGCAAACGCAAACTCGACGTTCCCCGACCTGATTTTGAGCACCTCAACCGACTTATCTCCCAGGTGGTGTCGTCAGTCACAGCCAGTCTACGATTCCAGGGAGCCTTGAACATTGATTTGGCCGAGTTTCAGACCAACCTTGTCCCATTTCCGCGTATTCACTATCCTCTGATTAGCTTCGCTCCTGTCGTTTCCAGGCGAAAAGCCTCCCACGAAAGCTTCAGAGTAGCTGAGCTTACTGCTCAGTGCTTCGAACCAGGCAGTCAAATGGTCGTCTGCGATCCTCGAAAAGCTAAGTACATGGCTGTTGCTCTACTCTACAGAGGCGACGTTATCCCTCGGGATTGTAATGCTGCTATAGCTGCCATGAAAGCCAAAAGCACAGTTAGTTTTGTTGAGTGGTGCCCTACAGGCTTCAAGGTTGGCATCAACCTTCAGCCACCTCTCACTATGCCCAACTCGGAGCTCGCTCAGCAATCACGGTCGGTCAGTGTACTATCAAATACTACTGCCATCGCTGAGGCGTGGTCTCGACTTGGTCACAAGTTCGACCTAATGTATGCCAAGCGAGCCTTTGTTCACTGGTACGTGGGTGAAGGTATGGAAGAAGGCGAGCTTAGCGAAGCACGAGAAGACCTTGCAGCATTGGAAAAGGATTACGAAGAAGTTGCAGCTGACGCAGTGGACGCTGAAGATGTAACTGAGCATTAGGCCTTCTGACGAGCACACAAGGCTCGAAAGGAAGAAAGATGTATCATTAGCGAAGCGTTGAATGTGTTACACCCAACATGGTCTCTATTGATACAGTAGATGTTATTGAGACCTGTTGTGCGTGCCTGTGTTGGGTCGCTGTGGCATATTGGGGCACGACTGAAGCTGTCCGTCAAACAGTCCTGCAAGAGCACAACCTGGATAGTCGCAAACCCGTCCCTAGATCAAGCTGCATCCACATCTCGGTTGTCGTTCCCTTGTCAACAACGTCGGACTTGTCCAGTATCGTGTAAATTGCACGAACACGATAGATCTGGTACATGCTTGTTCTTTAGCCCAACGGCTGTTTTGCTGATGCAGGGATACCCAAAACATGAGGCATTCCTGGTACAACGCCGTCTTTTTTTTTTTTCTTCAAACAGAGGCCTGATATATGTTGTCATTTCTTCGCTCGCCTTACGGCTGTCTCCAGGCAACGGCACTTTCAGATCAATCAGGAGTATAGAATAGCTGATTTTCAGCATTTCATGTTTCTGTCGCGTTTGTTCCACTTACAATCTGTTGCTGGCTCGTTCGCGTCAAATGCATGGCAAGACGCTTGTTATGCAACCTCTTACCGAATGTGCAGTACTGCCCAATAGGTGAAGCACACATCCCTTGGACGACTCTATTGGCTGTTCTCGACAGGCTCAATCGCATGAAACCAATCTCATGTGATCGAGCGATGAACCATTCCGAAGTTTTCTCTGCTTGTCAATGCTTACCATGCAATCGCCAGTATTTGATGCACTGCTCAGAGACAGACGTAGGGGGAAAGCAAGAGGCAGATTGTTAGTCAGGTCAAGCAGTTTGTTAGTTTCAGTGTGTGACAACCTGGTCGAACGCTGGCACTGAATGAAATCAAATCGATACGTAGGCTGTAATTGTTCGAAGGCCTTGAAATAGTCGTG
Organism: Lithohypha guttulata; assembly: GCF_036872675.1. Taxonomy (NCBI): domain Eukaryota; kingdom Fungi; phylum Ascomycota; class Eurotiomycetes; order Chaetothyriales; family Trichomeriaceae; genus Lithohypha; species Lithohypha guttulata. Next base: position 526,940 of record NW_027042755.1, on the reverse strand, counting down.
ATGAAGGATTCGGCTGGAGAGAAGAGCCGTCGCGACACCTGTAGACTGTGCGTGGTCCTCAACTTTATTACTATCAGAAAGTGTAGCCAATAGGCAAAAAGATCAACGATCACCGAATGAGAGCTTGTTGAGTGGCACGAAGCAGACCAATAGAAGGAAATTACTTAAAGCAAGACCAAACAATTCAGTCACTTTCGTGACGGTGACGACGAGCTCAACAGAGAGCTTTGTCTCTTTCTACCACAATACCGCTGCCAAAGTCCTTCAGGCTGTCCTGGGCACTAATTCACTAGTAACCGGAGCACGCATCGGCTCGGCTATAACTAGTAAAGCATGGGCACTAACATGCAGCTTGTGCCTCCATGCTTGCTCCCCTCCCACGGCGGCCTTCGTTCTTCCTTCTCTTGCGCTTCATCTTGGGCACCCACCTTTGTGTCTCCTGCCACTGTTCAGACGTCCGATCACCTTTTCACAACGAAGCAAGCACTGCGTGGGCTCAGCTCCTAGCCGTCTACGCGCATGCGCCTGCTGGAGCTACTTCCTCCCAGATCACACCTGCTTCACGCGACTAAAAGACACCATTAGAGTGTACGCCACACGGCTAGACGATACCAAATCAAGCTGGACTTGTCGCGATCACCCTATAGCACAGTCTTACAAGGAAGAAACCACCAATCTGCTTGCATACCAGTAAATTCCTGCTGCATATATCCCAGTGGACTCGCTTGATCTATCGTGCATAGCAAGCGTGGTCTTAACTTGATCACAGATCCAGCTCACGCCTTCACCGCCTGCAAAACACGGTCACTGACTCGACTGATCTGCCCTATCCTTGCCCTGCCTCACCATTTCGCCTCAGCTAGTCGCTTTAGGCATCGAGTGGGCTCATCTCGAGAACCAAAGACACCCAGTAATAGACTACGTGACGCGGACCGCAGGACCACTGTCAGGAGGTCAGCCTACCGAATCGCTCCATTGTGACGTGGTAGATAGAAATCTTCGCCTAGTCCCGGATACTGCTGCAGCTACCCAGATATACATGATGGCGACCTCTCCACCCAAGGACACTGATGTCGAACAGAATCAATCTGGTGAAGACGAAGGTGATATGTCCAGACAAGACGAAGCACACGGAGGAGGCCTTGGAGACTTTGAAGTGAAAGAGCAGGACAGATGGCTTCCGATAGCAAATGGTTGGTTTCCTCTCCCCCCTATGTGTTACCCCATCCTCCTCAAATCCTGATTTTTTGTACCTTGCGTGACACTGTCGCGCGTGTTGTGGTATGTGGGAAACACAACGGCCACCAGCAGAAGCGTACAGATGTACAGGTCTACGTGCGACTCTGCACGCACGCAGCTACGCCGACAGGTCAAATGCGCTTATTCGTCGACCGTTCTGCTCTTTCCAGCCACGACTTGCATACACACGCGCGTGATTCGTCCTTGCGGTACCTCGACCACTAAGAACCAAATTCAAGAAGCCTGATGCTCAAATCATGTCCTCTGACTTCTCGCCTACGGAGTCCTCCTCATCCAAGAACGGCACTCACTTCCATAGTCATCAAAGTCAACATGCAGCTTCAGATGCTAACATCCGTAACTTTGCTCCAGTTGCCAGAATCATGAAAACTGCACTACCAGACAATGCGAAAATAGCCAAAGAAGCCAAAGAGTGCATGCAAGAATGCGTCAGCGAATTTATCAGCTTTATCACTAGCGAAGGTGAGTATTCTCAAAGTCTCCAGAGACCAAAGCGTTTGCTGATGTCACACAGCGTCCGAGAAATGTCAGCAGGAGAAGCGAAAGACGGTTAATGGCGAAGATATTCTCTTTGCCATGACATCTCTTGGATTTGAGAATTATGCTGAGGCCTTGAAGATCTATCTCTCCAAGTATCGCGAGGTTTGTTCGAATTCGCTTCGTATCTACCATCCATCAATTTGACAACTTATAGACTCAATCCTCCCGTACCGACAACCAGAATAGACCTACGAGCTCTGGAGGCTTTCCTAGTGGTGGACCTGTAGGCGGTGCTTCCAGCAATACTACTACTGGAACATTCGTCGGCAACCAACAGAACACGACTAGTCCCACACAAGGGTTGGATACTGGTGATCAAGACGCGACTGGTGCATATTATACTGGTCTGGCACCTGGGCATAATGGCATTGGTGGAGATGGATATTAGGCCGGGGATCACGACGGCCACGAAAGAATGACCGGCTCGATTTGCAACAAAGTCAATTGGGCTGTGATGCTCAACTTGATATACTTTTACCTCTGGATTCGATCTTGTATGAAAGGGATGGATAACTTCATGGATTTCAAAAAGACTTAAAGGCTTCAGAGCTGCCCACAGCACAACCGGTATAGTGGATGGCGAACGCTGGTAAGAGCAGTGGGAATATGTGAGAGTATTGTGGGAGGTCATGGTCAGTTGCCAACTTGTCATTCAAATGTACAGTCATGAGTGGACTATATGTCCAGTGCCGGAAGCGACTCCGAATAGACAACAGTTTGAACATCGTTTCCCGCACCAATATTGAGTATATCTTCAATGGTCAACAGTACGTTCCTTTACTATCTCTCTCTGACTTGTTTGCAGCACTGAACTAATCTTTCTTGGCCTCGATGCGCTCGGACGGGCCACGCTCCAGTTCCGCACACACTGCACATTGACCAATGCACGCCTTGTCATGACAAGATCAAAAACCACGTGCTCATTCCTTCCCTCAAGCACTAATCCTGATTAGCGCGAAGTCAATTTTCCAAATCGTGTGAAAACAACAAACTGAACGCGGTTTTCCGACACAACCCTTATCTATCCGCACCGAACAAGCGCTATCAATTTTCCAGCACTGATAGTCAAGATCTTTACATAACAGCTCGATTGCGACCTCATCGAGTGGGTTTGTACCTGATCAGGTGTTCTCTTCACTCACGATCAAGCCTTTCGTTATTTTTTCGTATCCCTGCCCAAGAAGTTTTCCCTGGCCACCAAGCCTATGTCATATTTATTCTTACGGAACGTGTTGGCAGTTTGAATAAGAAGTGAGGTTGTCCCAACAGTACCTGCTTGCCAAGTGAACCTTCAGTCATATACCAATACACCCGCTCGTTCTGAGACACAACCATAAACGAGGATTACAAACACGAAGAGCAAACATCAATTCGTCTGAGGTAGCATTCAGTACCACTACCTGTCCTCAACGACCAGAAGAATCGACCAGACTTACTTTCGACCAAAACGTTGAGTTAGTCAGGGCAGAAGTATCTGAGAAGGCACCTGAGCCGTAGAGGAGCTCTCATCATGGCGCCTCATGCAGAAGAAGCTCCAGTCTTCAGAACATCGCCCAGCAAGACAAAAGCACAGATAGAGGCTACGACCGATACAACCGCCACTGCGGTACCCGATCCAATCACCCAACTACAACCGACAGTGACTCGATTTCGCCACGACGATGTCTTGCCTCACAGAGAGTCCTCCACTCCACTCGTGACAGGAGTAGCTCTATTCTCCTCAGCAGACATGTTCAAATCCCCCGGCGCCAAGTCCAAACCTAAAGCCAGCAAAAGTTTCTACAACTCGCACTTATCACGAGAAGCTAAAGCTCGAAAATCCAGCTCATTGAAAGGAGCAATGAAGTACCTGACACCGGGTACTATCAGCTTATGTGGTGGTCTACCAAGTTCAGAGTATTTCCCCTTCGAAGAACTGTCATTCGACATCCCTACAGCGCCTGAATTCAACTCTCGACAAACAACCACGATAAAGAGTAGAAAGCACGATGTTACGGAGGGCAAATCGTCCATCGACCTCAACATCGCACTAAACTATGGACAAAGTATGGGTCCACCTCAACTACTGCGATATCTGACGGAACACACCGAGATCGTACATCATCCCCCTTACTCGAATTGGGAAATTTGCTTGACACAGGGCAATACTAGTGCTCTGGATATAGCGCTGCGAATGTTGTGCGAGAGAGGTGACGCGGTGATCTTCGAGGAATATTCGTTCAGCAGTGCTATTGAGACTGCGTTGCCGATTGGTCTGGTACCCGTTGGCATTAAGATGGACTCGAAGGGTCTATGTGCTAAAGATCTGGAGCATGTACTTGGCAATTGGGATTCAGGCGCTTGCTTCGGTACGACGAAGTATGGTGGTGCGAAGAGGCCGAAGGTTATGTATACTATTCCTACGGGTCAGAATCCGACTGGTGCTACGCAGGATGAGCAGAGGAGAAAGGATATTCTGGCAGTCTGTGACAAGTATGATGTTTTTGTTATTGAGGATGAACCATACTACTTCCTGCAGATGGAGGAGTACTCAAGCAAGGCACGACAGCACAATGATGGTACGAATGGCAGCACGAAGAAATCCACAACAGAAGAGTTGAGCGCGTTCATCGACTCTCTTGTCCCGTCCTACCTTGCTCTGTCCACAAGCGGCAACGTGTTGCGACTGGACTCGTTCTCCAAGATCATCGCACCAGGCTCCCGAACTGGCTGGGTGACAGGTCCCGCAGATTTACTCGAGCGATTCGTGCGCGCTTCAGAGTACTCGGCACAAAACCCCAGTGGTTTCTCCATGGTCGCACTGTATAAATTGCTGGAGGAAGAATGGGGCCACAAAGGTTTCCTACAGTGGTTGCAGACACTCCGTCATGAGTACAGCGCTCGAAGAGATGGCATTGTTTCTGCCTGCGAGGAGTACCTGCCAAAGGATATTGTTCAGTTCGATGCGCCTATTGCTGGTATGTTCCAGTGGCTACGTGTCGATGGGTCAAAGCATCCTGTCTGGAAAGAGAGATCGAGTGGTCTGCAAACCGAGGCTGATAAGCGAGCTTTGCTGATCGAGCTGGAGGGTGAGATCTTCGAGCACGCAGCTAAGAGAAACAATGTGGTGGTTGCTAGAGGTAGTTGGTTCTTGGCAGAGAAAGATGCTTCTGCTGTCGAGAACACTGTCACGAATGGACAGACAAATGGCGAGGAGCACAATGGAGAGAATGCAAAGGAGGTAGATATTGATACAACTATCTACTTCCGCATGACGTTTGCAGCAGCTCCTCATGACAAGATTGCTGAGGCAGTAAGACGATTTGCTGAGACATTGAACGAGGAGTTTCGAGAGGCATGAGACATATACCCACGAATTTGGGCAGGAGTTGTGGAACGAATGCATGATTTTCGGCGCAAGGAGGCTGCATAGCATAGGTAGTCAATCTAGATCATGATAGATGCATTCAATTTCATCGATCCTCTCAACTTGTGAATGCGAACGAAAGCTGAAAGACAGACCTACCTTTGGGCTTAGCATTATCAGTCACAACAGTTCAGTATTGGTCAAGCAGCCACAAAATCCTTTGAAGCTGATACACTTGCAGGGTTTCACCGTTGTCTTTTTCACAGGCTGGACTCACCTGAAGAACATCGTGCAGGACTCTGTGGCAGGCGATTGAGGCTGGCCGCGCGGCGGTAGTGAACCATTGTAGCTTTTCTTTCGCGTATATGTTTCCATCGCATCTTTCCGAAGCATCGAGACTGTGCCTGTTCAGTCATGCTCTTCCTCAGATACACCCGGACAGCCTTCCATGGCATCGTCGGGATACCTGTACTTGCACCAAAAGCAGTAGTGCCAGTGCTCTCGAAGGTATAATACAAGCTTCTGCAGTTTCTCATCAATCGGCAAAGCCTCGAATTCCTCAAGCTCTTTATCTTCCTGGTCGAGCTCAATATCAGCCTCCTCAACAAGGTCTTTGCGACTAAGTGCAATCTGATCCTCTCTTTCCTCGTCCGGATCGTCATAGGTCGGTAATCTGGATAGAGACTGGGTCATATCGTGTCGCATACGCCGGTCTCTTTCGCCGAGCATGCGCTGCTTGATAAGGCCACGCCAGAGGACATTATAGCTACCCAGAAGACGGCTCGTCCGTGGCTGGAGTGACCTCTCGTCGGCCAGCTCTTCATCTTCAAGTCGTTCGGCAACTTTCATAGCGCCATAGAATTGTCCCTCCTGGTGCTTTTCTTCTCGTTCTTGTTGCTGGCGTATACGGAACTCTTCTGCGTCTACTTTTTGACGTTTCTCAGAGTTTGCTTGTCTTTCGACCTCTTCACGAAACTTTCGTTTCTTTTCCGAGTCTGCGCCAATACCACTTCTGTCCTCTTTCATATCAACGGCAATCGGCTCAAGTAGTCTCTTGTCTGAAGTAACGTTGCCACCAGGAGCCACTTTTCCAAGCGCGCTACCTGGTTTGTATCCTAGTGCTGCCATCATCTTGAAAGCCTTGCTACTTTGATCAACATTCGCATTGTTCAAAGCTGCTTCGCGTTTTGCGCGTTCTTCTTCAGCGATCTGTGCCTTTGATTTAGGTCTTCCTCTTTCTTCTGCTTCGCGGGCCAATCGCTTCTTCCTCTGGGTTAGTGTTTCCTTCTTCGAGGCTTTCTCGTGCTCGTCGAATGTCATGTTGAGGTAGTCATCTTCGTCTTCTCCTGCAGTGGATGCCATCGTGACCACTTCCTCCTCATCTCTATAGGGGCAATCTCGTAGGCAAGGACCACGATTAAGCCAGGCGCAAGCTGTGCACCTGCCGTGTTTAGTTTTCTGCCAAGCAAGAGCTCGATTTCGACTTTCGCAGGTGCGTCCGAGCGAGACCCTTCGTTACTACTTTCGAATTTCTGACCTCTTCCGCTGCGCCTGCACGTAGTACAGATTCCGTGCTTCGAACGACTGCTCTTCACCACAGACCTGGAAATTTAATGGACATCCCCACGATCGGAGCGATCTTCATTGTCTACATACTTACTCACGTGACTTTGAAAATGCCTACTTATTATTTGCTTCTCAAAAACATGTGAAAATTTGTCAAATTTCACAGTCGAGTGGTCAACCCTCGATAGGCCTGAAAGGTTCCTGTGACGCAGTGTGAGTGTTTATGCTTCTCACTGCAGTCAATCATGGAAATTAACTATTTCCAATAGGGTTAGCGTGTCGTTCTTATATTCAATCAGTATCGTATACTCATTGAGATATGCGAAAGTCGCGAGTTCGACTCTCGCCAGGGTACGTGCTTAGTCCACGAAGCCATGGCATAACCAGAAACTAACTGGTTACAGAACAGAACTCCTGAACATCATTTTTTAGCGATTAGAAATATCTTGAGCCTCTCAGAATTGCACGACATGACATTTTTGCGGCTCATTTGGAGTCAGATGTCCGCGCATTGCCTCGCCGTTGCCTATACGATACCGAACATACACGCTATACATCCTGGATTGCTGAATCTGGGAGGTGAATCCAGCTGACTATATCTCGATTAACGACACGCAAAAGCACCAAGCCTACAAGACTTATTAAGCTATTCTGGGGCCTTATCCACCACATATTGTCGATCTCTGTTCCTGCAGGACGTCCTACCCCAGAAAACACTCGCTCTACCAGAGAAGCAAGGCTATCATAAAGAAATTACCTCGTCCTGGGAGAAGGTCCTTGCGAATCAATGTTTAGCGACATATATGCTTCAAACCAACAACCAGTACATGGTCACACTATGTTAAAGTTTTGATTCGTAAAGCCGATCAGCACAAGCCTATCTCGGACCCTGCTGTGTCCGATTCTCTGAGTGGTTGATGCAAAAGAGTGGACTGATCGCCTAACAACGACGTTTTGGCCAGAAATAAGTTGAAGAAAGGACAAGGACGATAGGAAGTGTGTTTTTCATCCAGTCAAGTGCGAACCCTGCTTGAGGAGATGCGTGTCAGTGAAAAGGTTAATTGTCAACGTAATATTCTTCGACTCTGACATTGGACGATCGTTCAGCTGAAAGCGGAGGTAATCGAGAATCCCCCGCCATCCTGGAAGGATCATCACTTCAACCTGGACTAGTGTTACTCGAGCAATGTGGCCGCTTTCGCAACTACAAGTTTTCTGCATACAATTCAGTCTCACCATCAGGGTTGCGATAACAAACACTCCGGTCTTTCCATCTGGATGCGCGCGTGTTATCAACATCCTGTACCTTGATTATCGAAGCAACAATGCATTGGACGGTGAAGCTTCACCGGTACGCCGACCCAGTTGAACCAGCATGATCGATACATATCCGCTAAACCTTATGTTAAACTTTCCGTCGACTTCATTATGCGTGATGATCACATAGTCCGACGATACCCTGGAGTTGGCCAGTAACAACCATATCCCGGTGTCTAGATCGTACTCAAAGGTTTGTCCACTCCAGTGTCTGACACGAGTCACAGGTGCTGTGCGAGGTCAACGCTGAGACCTACTGCTGAACTCGGCATAGGGATTGTTGTGCTGGCGATCTTGCTCGCTCGTAGGGGCACGTCCTTGTTGATCGTACACGCTTGCACGTCCATCAACGACCCCTTTGTCAGACCGATCTTATGCCTTGCCAGGCGTCCAGGCAATGTGGTCATGATTCACACAGATGGAGCGCGCCACATACTGGTTGGGAGTCCTACGTGAAGGAGACTGCCTGAGACCTGGTCCGAACCATGCAATAAAGGCATGATGTGCCTGGCTGGTTTGAGTTGGAACTTGTAGCCTTCCTGCGTCACGATCCTCTATAGAAGGTTTGAACGAATGACATTGCGCGCCAAGAGCGGAAATGAACTAGTTCATCACCCAGCACGGTTAGGATCATCCATTTCTACTGCAGCTGTATCATGGAACCTGGTCAGCGGCAAAGAGGACTACTCTGGTGCTGATGATATACCAGACAGCCACTTACACCCTGTCGGTGTCGGTGTTCGAATACCGCTCTCCGGAGCAAGGAATGTTCTCCAGTATTGTCCGTCACAACACAACCTCACTGCAGTTTTTGAGAATGAAACTGCTATCGAATTGGCTTGTGACTTCATAAAGCTGCTGCTGATCGCTTACATTATTCTGCAACCACAGCATGTTCCGTCGGCACAGCACATACAATCAGAGTACGACTCACAGTACGACTCAAAGTACGAGTACAAGCTCTACTGCTGTCGAAGACGAAGACGGCACTGTTTCAATAACGACACCCACACCTCCAGGTTACGATGACTATGTTGAACGACCAAAAGCAGTTTCCTATAGCCAGGGATTTAACGACCAAGCTGTCAAAGATCTTTTTCAAGTTCTCAACACAGTAGATGGCCGCCAAGTAGCACGACGCTTTACGGAAGAGAGCCAACGGCCACACTCCCCTCTCTTGTATCATCATACCGCGAAAGTACAAAGTACAGATGAAGAGAAAGCAAAGCCTACACCACCAGCGCCGGTCGGTTTCTGGCACCATGACTTGTCACATACACGTAAGAAGGTGTTTTTGAAATATTCCAGAACGCTTTTGATATTGTGTGTCGCTGTAATAGGCATATTATCGATCTACTGGGGTGTTATCTTCAATGTCAAGAAAAACATGCCAAATGTCACCGTCGCTGTGGTTAGCTTTGAAGGTGTAGCGCCTTACCAAGACTATACTCCTATCGTCGGGCCTTTTATACGCCAAGCCTGCGAAGCAGAAATGGCCTCTCGTCCTGATCACCTGGGCTTCGAGTTCCGCGATCCTGCCGAGTACAACAACGATCCGACAAATGTACGCCTCGCTGTTCACAACGAAGACATTTGGGCTGCTATCATCATCAACTCCAACGCCACCGCCTTGCTGCAGGAGGCAGTTGCAACAGGAAATACATCCTACGACCCTCGTGGGGCTGCATCGATCGTGTACATTCAAGCCCGTGACGTTGAGTCCTACAACTTTCACATCGTACCGGTGCTAGATAGTTTGGCTCTTGCAATCACCACCAACTTCGGCTCATATTGGGCTCGAACTGTATTTGCCAACAGTTCCTTGGACGTAGCGACATACTCGAGAGCACCACAAGCAGTCAGTCCCGGAATCAGCTTCACCATGCTCAACCTTCGTCCTTTCGATCCACCAGCTGCTATACCGACAATAACTATTGGGCTGATATACCTCATCATCATCGCTTTCTTCAGCTTCACATTCTTCATCCCGACTCACATGAAATTTGTCCTTCCAAACCCAGCCGCACCTCATCCACCACTAAAATTTGTCCAACTCATCATCTATCGTTGGTGTGCAACAATGGTGGCCTACTTCTTTCTCTCACTTGCATATAGCTTGGTCTCGCTGGCTTTCCTGATACCGTTCTCGAATACACCACCAGTAGGATCTGCATTGGATGTCAACCATGGATGGAGCAATACAGAACCTATCCTCAACGCAAATCCTTTTGGTCGTGCAACCTGGATCGTCTATTGGATGCTCAATTTTGTCGGCATGGCGGCTTTGGGCCTGGCTTGTGAAAACATGGCTATGCTTCTAAGTTATCTCTCACCATTACCCTATTCGGCGTTGTTCTTGATATTCTGGGTCATCACGAATGTATCAACAGGCTTCTACGCTCTGGAACTCGCCAGCGACTTCTACAGGTGGGGTTACGCGTGGCCACTACGACACATCGTACGAGGAAGTAAGGCGTTAGTATTTGGTACAAAGGACGAACTGGACTTGAATTTCGGCGTACTCTTTGCTTGGGTATTTGTGAGCACACTACTTTTCCCTGCGGCCTGTTGGGTAATGCGTCAAAAAGCCATAAGGGACAGGAGACGTGCGGCTGAAGAGGAAGCAGAGGTGGGGAGACATTGATAAGCATACTGGAATTTTGGGTCGTTCGGTTGGGAAGGTACGTACCTATGTACAGGACAAGGTTTCGGCGAATACAATAGAAATTGCTATAACAACGAGAACGAATATAAATTCGTTAATTACCTACCAAAAGAAGACCATGGGATTCTGCGTGTGTCAATGACTTGTCGCAGAGCAGTCGAGTGCAGCATTGATTCCACGTCTGATCGGAAGCAATTCACCACGCTAACGTTGCGCACAGAAACTACAAGCAAGCGAAGCATTCCGAGCCTGTCAGACCAAGCATCCGGAACAAAGTTTGGTTGCTTTAGCGAACCAGCCTACTTACTTGCAGCAGAACTCAAGTCAAATCTGCCACGGTATCCAATTCACTCCTCAGCCGCTCCGAAATCCTGATCCCACTCAACACACCCCGCGGAACACTTTATCCGTCAAGAAATCGAGGTCACGATGATACGTATGCTTCGTATAACATTGAAATCGGCCTCCGAGATCAAGAACCAAGAGAGGAGGTGAAGTAAGAAGAAAAAGGATACATATAGAGCACAAAGCAAGGGTCGGAAACTATTGTCCTTGGCACGGTATGGAGAAAGCTTGGTTATTGGTGGCGGTTCGGAGAAAATAGGTTATACGGTGAACGACGATGGTGTTGTGCACACACAATTCAGGATGCTCGGGAGCTGGAAACTATACTGTTTCGTTTGTTGGTCATAATGGTACACTATTACCTTGGCTTGAAGATGTGTGGGAGGGCCCGTACGGACAGCTTCATTTGGATTTGGAGAGCTCTCATCTGGGGAAGTTACGACGCACAACCTGGTAGGTTCTTCTGAAGACTCCCGGAAAACAGGGGAACCAGGAGCGGGTGTGGAGAGAGTGCTACGCACTCGTACTGCTCCGATTGAGTGAGCATTGCCTCGTGTAGCAGACATCATAGCAGGCACGAAACAACAGGACCAAAAATGGATAGCAGCGAAAAGAACAAGGTGTGGATTCAAGGGTCTTACGGCCACAGCTTCCAGGAATACTACACAATCTGCCCAGCACCAGCTCAAAATCTACCTTTCCTCTTGGCCTTCTCACGTTCATATTCCTTGGCCTCTCGGCCTTCTTCACCCTGAATCTCAGCAACCAATCTCTTAAATTTCTTGTCATAGGCTTCATCCTTCGCCTTCTTCTCTCTAAGCTGCTCCCTGGCCATGAAGTTCGCGTCCTTTCGCAGCTCACGCATGGCGCCCTTGCGTTCCTTCTTATGCTCATTCTTAAGCTTGTTGAGTTCGGCACGCTCTTCGTCAGGATCACGTTGTCTACGTTCCGGATTGTAGTTGTCACTGAATAGAGGATACGCGGACTTGATCGCCAGGGGACGGTGAGCATGCAAGTACAGAGGCTTGCGAGTAGATATGGCGAGCTCGATGGCTGTGTTGAATGAGGCGGACAGCGATGCGACGGCGCTCTGGGTTGACTTGTGGAGAAGAGCGAGGTTCTTAGGATGGCTGAGTCTGACAGCAACAAGATGGTTGAGTGGTGAGATGAGTTCCGGAAATGCGGATTTGGAGGTGTAGTAGTCGACCACTGGTATGCTGAGCTTGAGTAGTATGAGAAGAAGGGACTCTGGAGTGATCGTGGATCTAGGAGGCTTTTTACCAGAGGATAGAGCACGAAGATCGTTGAAATCCAACTTTTCAGCTGGTGGTGTTGGCTCTCGACGTGCGATGCGGCAAGCAGTACTATGCTGTATAGTAGGCGTCTCCTTTGGTACGGCAGCAGATCCCTCAACAGGTGCAAGCAAGGAAATGGCTTTGCACATGAAGACAACGGCTTCGGGGACATACCGCTCTGATTTTGCCTGATAACGGAGTGCGATCGAGCATACATATGTCCCAGTCGCCAAGTCTGTCAAAGTCTCCAAAGGTGATTGAGCGAGGAATCTGCCCACGAGGAGGGCAGCCGGTGTGACCACGGAGTGCCACTGGTCAGAAGTTGGGAAGATAGTAGCAACGGCAGTCAGCAGGACTAGATCACCAGGTGTGAAGGTTCGATTGTCCTCTAGTAAGCGTCGGAAGTGCTGACGAAAGCCAGCTGCCACCTCGAGTGGCTGGGCTTTGGCCATGGAGTGTACGTGTCGGATAAGCTGTTCGATGACTTGCATTGAAGGACTTTGTTCGCACTTTCCATCAACCAGATCGACAACCCACGAAACTAATGCTTGAGCAAACTTGCCCAGCTTTTCTGTGTTCTCCTTTGCTAAACCTTTGTGATATAAAGCTCGTATGCGCTGAACCGCTGTGGGCAAGCTCTCGGCTGAGATGCCTTTTGTCTCTGATCTTATTTGCTCGACATCTTGCGGACAACTGAATGTGAAGGGCAATTCTTTGGTATCATTACCAGTTCTTGCAGCTGGTACATTGGATTGTATGGTCGGCTTTGGAGGCAGAACAAGACCGTTGATGAAATCATCGTCTCCATCGTCGACTGGTTCCTGTAAAGCAGAAGACTCACTGCCTTCGAAATCACTCGCTAGATCAGCCTCTGAATCACTTGCGATGATGTCGTCCATGACAAACTGATCCTCGTCCTCAACCTCGAGCTGTGGTATATATCTCGGTTGAGGCTGTGCTAGGCCGAACATCTCAGCATCGTCTTGGTCGTCGTTCGTGAGGTCAGCACCAGCTTCATCATCGTCGTCGTCTTCATCGTCGGTCGATTCAGCTTCACCTCTCATTCTCCGTAAACGATTTCTCTCGAGCTCCTCTAGACGAGCCTTCTCTTCAGCAGCCTTCTCCTCTTCAGTCTTCGTTCTAGTACTTGGTTTCGACCTTGCGTCAAGCTTCATCTGTCTGATGTTCTTTTCGTACTCTTTCTCTGCCTCCTCTCTCGATTTTCCGGCTAGCATGGCTGCACGACCAGGATCAATTGATGGCTCGGAATCAGTTGTAGGAGGACTTGGTAGTTGATGCTTCGTATTCGAGTTCTTCCCCTGTAAAGCGGCAAACAGATCACCGAGCCCTTGATCAAGCTCAGCACGCAAATCATCGTCGTCCTCCTTTTGAGCTTGTCTAGCAGCCTTATAAGCCTTTGATTTGGCTATAACCTCCTGCATGACCTCGTTCTTGGACTTTTTCCTTTGCGGCACATCGTTGTCATTTCCATCTTCGGCCATGTCCTCATCCCCATCTAGTCGCAGTCTCTTTCTTGGTCGATCGTCCACGGCATTGAAGTCCTCAACATCTGACTCATCTTCATCCTCGTCGTAGTCATCCTTTAACATTGGTGCATCATCACCAAAATCCAATGCACGGCCACCATGGGTCAAAGACAACTCTGTGTCCTCGTCCTCTTCCAGGTTGAACATGTCATTCTTTCTGCTACCTCTTAAAGCCTGCCTAGCAAATCTTTCAGCAGCCTTCTGCTCTGGAGTCATTGTAGGATCGTCCTCTCCAAAACGTCGGTCGCGCATGCCACCCACTTTATTCCGACTCTGCATCTCCTTCAGCAGAGTTTCTCGTCTTCTTTCCTCTCCTAGTCCACGTGTAACACCTGGCCGCTCAATAGTTCGCTTCACTGGCTTGTTGCTCGAAATATCGAACTTTGGTGTTCGGGAAGGGGCTTTGACTTCGAACGGATTGAAGCGCTCTCTAATTCCCTCGAGAGCAGCATTTCGTCGAAGGCGGACGGCAGCATCTTTATTGTTGCTCTTAAGCTGCTTCTTTGATTTCTGAGGACCTAGAATACCACCCTCGCGTAATGATGCCTTTAGCTGCTTCAGCTGCGACGGCGCCATAGTGTGCTCAAGCCAGGGTGAGCAGAAAGAAGGTGCTTTCGAGGCAAACACTACTGGTACTGGTCGCACCTGCAGATCTTCGGCTCTTTCAAAAACTTTTGGCGCCAAATCCGAAATCTTGGCGAAAGCTTATCGATAAGGGAAAGAGAGGGAAAGGGCAGAGGACAAGTTTCACGTTGAACACCAGTAGTGCAACTTCCTCCTTGCAGGATTACCACATACCACTGTATGCCCAGCAGGTTTCGAGCGCACGCAAACCTAGTACAAAACGCATGATCACAATCACCACATTTGCGACCCTACCTCAACATGCAGCGTCCTACGCTTCAAACGTTCTACTCCCTTCTCATACCTATCATCTACCTCACAATCCTAGTCGGCAGTCTCGCAACATTCAGTACTCTCTACCGTCGGCGTCAACAGAGCTCAAAACTAAATCTACAGCCATATTTTCCAATACACACCGCCCGCAATGTGTATCTTACCCTACTACACCAAACCGACACACAAGCTGATCTCAAGACCGTGCCAAACTCCGTACTGATGGCCGCTCTACAAGAACGCGCATGCGAAGATATCTTGAGAATACGCGAAATTCAGACCCGCAAAGGGCCACTGAACACGTTACTTCAGAGAGGCGTCGTGGGAGACGACATATGGCAGCGCCTGCTAAGAGCAGAGCAGGAATTAGAGGCGGAACTCAAAGATGTGCAGGCTGAAGCGAATGCGCTTGCTCAGGGTTGGGGACAGACGATCTTCCAGTCTGCTAATGAGATTGTCGTGAATCGGATGACGAAGCAGAAGATCGAGGAGAAGCGAAGTACACTTGCAGAGGAGAAGGAGGCTTGGGAGAAAGTCAAGGAACAGAGTCGGTTGGAGCTGGAAGGTGCTGCATCACAAAGCGACAAGGCCACTACCACTACGACATCAGAGAAGACTCAGCCCAAGACTGCTGCCGTTACTGAGGGAAGTGATGAGGACGCAGTCATGGTAGAGAAAGACAATTCTTCAGACTTGCCATATCCTACACCACCTCCAGACGGAGGAGTTACCGCAGGCACAAGTGGTGGAACTGGGAAGGCCAAGAAGAAGAAAGGGAAGAAATGAAGTTATTCGATATGGACTAAAGAATGACTCTGGCTTCGGAGTGGAAGTTTGATATGATTATGTGTCATTCAATTGAGAAATGAATTAGCGCTTGCATATGATTCTTTCATCTGCAAACTCGTAACTTTCTACATCTTCTGTGGAAAGCGGCAAAACGCCAACACCGCCGCCATATCGCCTGACCATTACTCTTTCGGTGAATGGCTCAAGTTTGGCGAATGAATGTCGTTCACGTGGTCCACGTCTACGTGCATCGACTCGCCCACTTGAGCTAATCTCTGCTTGACCGTGTTCACATCCCCTTCGGCCCTTGTCTTGTGCATGCTCATCACAAGAAAGTCAGTCATCACATCCAACCGTATCTTTTTGTATGTCGCGGACTCGGGGTTCTCAAGATCCGACAGATCTATCCCGGCTTGCTTAGCAGTCTCTTGCTTCTTGTCGGCCTCCAATGTCTCGATGATCTCGGCTATGCTTTTTAGAGTATTCTGCTCTGGAGTACTGTGGCCAGCCAGCCGTCTTCTGCGGCCGAGTCCTGTAGAACTTGCAGCGGTCCTTGGCAAGATACGAGCAACTTGTCCGGTGATGAGCTGTACCGAAGCGTCGTCTGGTGTCGCACCAAAGGTTCGATACAAGCCTTGCAGTGCGCATACGACTGCTGCAAGGTCTAGCTGGTGACAGAATGACCGGACAATCTCAAAGTAGAACTGGCTGCCAACGAAGTCAAATTTCGCTGCCTGCGTTTTTCGAGCATTGAGGCGTTGCGCCCAGTCCATCATGCTAGCAAAAATCGCCTTGTGGCTAGACTCGTCACCCCATGAAGAGCTTAGACGTTGTGGCTTGGGCTTGAACGCCTGCATTTGTGTAGCACTCGTTTGCCATGCTAACTGAAAAGTCTCCACGTTCGGTGACAATACCCCTTGGAGTGACTTGTAGAGCTTCCAGAACCTGTCGTACGCACGAGTATGAAGCTCAGCTGCAAGCCACCTGTTGACAATGAAAGTATTGGGCTTGAGCTGAGCAGGCCCTGTCATGGTCTCCCTCAATTGTTGGAAGTTCTGCCATTGTCGTCCTTCCTCGTAGAAGTTGAACAGAAGTGAAAATGTCTCTAGATTGGCCGCCGGGACGGGACGTGACAGATTGTTGGGTCTCTTCCATGTATCTTGTCCGTGTTGAGCCGTGGTCTTGCGAATCAGTGACCCGGATTGTGACAAGGTCATGTTTTCCGTGTGCGTAGTGGCTTGGTTGATTCTTACCTGAATCATTTCTCGTGCCAGTCTTTCTGCTCTTTCAACTGACCGAGGGCTGCCATCTCGAAGCCATGCTCCGATAATACCATTAAGGTGAAGAGCATCTGGCTTGATTTTCCGTTCGTACATGAGATCTACTACTTCTGCCGCAGCCTCTATTCGTTCTTGCCCAAGTAATCTTTTGATCCAAGAAGCAAAGAAGAACTTATTCTGAAATTCCTTTGGCAGGAACAGGAGCACGTTCAGCGAAACCTGGTTGACCGCTTTTTCAAAATCGGCAGGATCACTGTCCTTAGGTATCTGACCAACTGCACGCTGGTAGTGGCGCAAGGTGTTCTTCCCAAGACCACGATGGTGCATGATCATATCCTTGAAGACACTCGCAGCCATTGAACTATGTTTCGTGTCAAGCAGGGAATTGCTAACTTCGTCATATAGCTGCGCGTCCATCTTGTCCTCGAGCAAATACCGCATCTTGAGATATACCACCCATGCTTTTGTCGCGGAATCAGATGTCTTGCTTTGAGCCCAAGCGGATACAACCTCCGTCAGAATCCCAGGTTTCACACCTTTACGCAGCGCTTTCGTAGCAACATTCCAGGCTCTCTGTGGTCGGTGAACAACAGCGTGTAAGCGTATACCCGTGGTGTAGAATCTGGTCAGAAAGTCTATCGAACAGTTTGAGTTCAGCTCTTCATGCATGGCCTCCCAAGTAGTAATAGCCTCTGCAGTTTGTTCACACGCTTGCAGTGCTTCCAGATATTGGAGCTTACGCTCGAGTGGCAGTGACTCTCCAGCTGCAAGCATGTCTCGACCAAGTAACACGAGGTGTTGAGGTCGTGCTTCTATCGCTCTTTGAGATTTCCACAGAAAGTCCCAGACACTTTCAGATATGATACGAGAGAAGCCAGGAACTTTCTGTTGGCAGCGAAGATACCACTTCCACAGACTTAGACTCTTATGAACGTCATCTCCATTCTCGTTTGCTTCTTTCAAGGCTGTGTTGAAGTGATTTACCAGACTCTGATGGGCTCGGGGGATATGGAGGGTAACTGCCAGTCCTTCCGACTCGTTCGCTTCTGCATCATCTTCCTCCAACATCCGATCGATCTCTGCTAAGTCTAATGCATCTTCCTCGTCGTCTGGTTTGTAGCCTTCTTCCTCGAGCACCTTCTTGAAGCGTTCCCTGTCCTCTGGATCCAATTGCATCATGAAGGGACTTTGTGGACCGAATGGCCCTTGTTGCGCGATCTCAAGTTGTCTCTCCACATCCTGTAATTCGTTCCATATCTCTTCAGCTTCGTCTCCGACCCCGTCAGTTGCATCGATGCGTTTCTGTGTGGATTTATCCGATCCAAGCTGCTCAAATTCTCGAACGACGAGATCATCGCGATCTTTGGTGAACAATTGAGTCGGAGAGAGTAGACTTGTGTCGTCAGACTCCAGATAACCTCCCGCCGAAGGTGCAACGAGTCGTGATCGGTTGCTACGCTGCGGCGGCAATCTACGAGCTTGTCGAATTTGACGACTTGGTATAAATGATTGCAGGCATTTCTGATGTGGCCCGAATGCGGGTGAGTGGCAGAATTGTTGGTGCCATCTTCTGGACAGACGACATATTCCTTGCATAGGTCAATTTCAGTGCCGGCAGCAATATTTTTTGGTGAATTGTAATTAAGGGGACTCTCTTCCACCTCGCCATCGAGCCTGCCAAAGATCGAGACCTTCGGGCAAATATCGGATGTGTACTCTAATTAACGCGTCCCACGACGCGTCTCCTTTCTTTCATATCACTACTCATGGACGAGGCCGAGCTTGATGGCAATATTGAGGAAGAGGCCTTTGAAGATTCTTCGTATCAGGTAAAGTTGTGTACTTGCTATTAGTTCTTGCTACTTATGCTTGCCAGGCATGTTATATCTATCGGTTCGGCTACAAACACCATGCCGGTTCAAACGAGCGTCCAAGCAAGAAACGAAGGCTGAATGCGTCAACAACACCAGCCAATTGTCTCAAGCTGTCTACAGAGAATGACTCCGAAAGACTTGCTGCAACACGTCAGCGACTGTTCGAGGAAATTTGGACTCGACAAGCAGTCCATTTTAGGGACAACAACGTGGACCGTAAGAGTCTGAAACAGCTTTCCGCTTTCCTTGCCAGTGTCTCGCTTCAGAGTAACACAGAACGTTTACCGACTGCGCTTCTGCTCACGGGACTCGATGCGACACACTATAATGCAGTCTTGAGCGCACTCACCACCGAGGTGTATGGTCACCACGATGCGGAGTTTCGTACACAAAAACTTGTCGTCAACCTTCAGTCAAGCCAATGCCCGAATCTGCAAACCGCGCTGAAGAACGTTATCAAACTCTCGATCAGCGAGTACAGTGGCAATGATGCGTATACCGATTTCTTAACCAAGCACAAACGCCTGCTTCCTTTGAATTTTGACTTGGAGCTCCTTCAGCAATTCTGTACCAACAATGAGCTCTCTCAGGTCGTTGTTTCTCTAGCAAACGTCGAGACATTCGACGCTCAAGTACTAAACGAGCTGGTGTCTACACTTCGTTTCTGGCTAGGAAGAATACCGTTCGTTCTGGCCCTAGGCATCACAAGCACGAAAGAACTCTTTGAGAGTCGGCTGTCCAAGACTTGCCTCAAGTTGATACGAGCAAGATCTTTCAATTTCGCGCCGCATGCCAGTCTTCATAGCGACATCTTGCGATTACTGCAACAACCTCATTCCGATACACAACATCCACTTCTAGGTCCGAACATAATATCCACTCTGAATGATTTGGAACAAAGTCAGGGTTTCTCAGCACAATCGCTCAGTAGAGTTCTCAAAGTTATCTACTTGTCGCACTTTCTGGTCAACCCCATCTCTATCTTCTGTCACGGAGGAGAGGTATTGCTTGCAGAAGAAGAGACTCGATATATAGCGAGAGCAGCTCGGAGAACCGATTCCTTCCAATCTCATTGTGATGACTTGTTAGCAAAGACAGATGAATCGGCGAACGCTAGAGTACGGGCGTTGTTGGAGGACGACAAGTACCTCATTCAGGAAGTCATGAAAGAGGTCTCTGCGATGTCAATTAAATATAGTTCCGCAGTCTCTCTAATTTCTTTTCTTGCAGATTTATACGATGCTCTCAGTCCACAGCATTCCAGTCTGCGAAGGCCGAAGCTCGAAGTCGAAGCTCAGCTGTATCACACTATGCATGATCTCAGTGACTGTGCTGTCTACGACGAGCTGGAAAGCTGCATTAAATCCACAACACTCGAAAAGCTGCTAAGAGCCTTAAAGATTCTAAGAATGAAGCAGATCGCAACCACAGTCACTCCAGACCTCAATCAAGCGATTGAAGAATGCGAAAGACCAACATTGCCATACAGAGACGGTGCAGCTGCTGTCAATGGTGGCGAAACTCAAGATAGTCTTCCAGCACATCAAAGGGCGCACAACAAACCCGCGAAGACCACGAAGACATCGAAATTGGTCACCAATGGTTCGACGCAAACAGATTCGATTTTGGAAAGGGTATGGGTCATACTTACTTCGACATTACAGCAGGCTTCATTCGACGTCTCCTCCGTGCTTCTACATGAAGCCTTCATCTTGTCGACTCGTGCAATCCGCATCAGGCAGACTTTAGAGCCCCAGCCACGTACGGCGCTCGAGCGAGCATTGCTCAAACCAGGGGACTACCTCGGCTGCGAGTGCTGCTCTGCGCGTGGAGCTCGAGACCAAGCTGAAGCAGCTGAGGACGAAGAACAAAACAGTCGTAAGGTTACACATGGTGGACATATGCCCCCGGCATGTATCCTGTTCAATCTGCTGCAGGAGGCGCCTACAATCATCAATGTACGGGATCTTTTCGACGCCTTCAGATCCCGTTTCGAACCTGTCAAGGACTCAAATAATACACCTGTCCTCGAAGGCGAAGATACTGTATCGAGAGCAACAATGGCACAGTTCTATCGGACATTGACTGAGCTGAGGATGATCGGTCTCATCAAGGCAAGCACAGGCCTGCAAATCAAGAAACGGATAAGCAAAGCCTCAAAGTCAGCCACGCAAGAGATTGACTTTGTTGCCAAAACCAGCTGGGCCGGCCTTTGAGGAAGTGGTCTCCAGGTATTTATAGTCCGCAGACATCTTGATACTGTGAGCTGCCCGTTGTTTGACTTACCGAACTTCCACGCATCGTAGAGTGTTTCATATAAGTAGACTCAACTGCTCACCTTCAAGTTGTTGCAAGCACGGTGAGCATGTGCTTGCGGCGAGGCACGAGCGGTACATTGAAGTCAAAGTTGCCCACGTACATCCTATGGCGCGGCTGAATACGGCAGTATGTAGTTGGCACCAGCGTGTTCACTTCGTGAGAGAGCCAAATGTTGCGGAGAGACTATATGCGGCATCAACTTCGTCGAAGTCGTGAAGTGACAGCAGTATCTTTGCTACTATCTCCTGCTTATTTCCTTGGTAAAACCTGTCGTTGTATGTAGCTGCCATGACGGCCACACATACCTCTGGCAATCCTTATATGGAGGGTTCGACGAGCAAAAGCACCAGAGGTCTCCTGCGCATAATCATATTGTGTACTATAGCGGCCGCTGCTGTTTCTGCTCGTCTTTTCAGTGTTATACGTACGAGACTTCCTACCGAGATCGAAGATTGACAGACTAATCGGGAACAGGATTTGAAAGTATCATCCACGAGTGTATGTTTTCGAGCGTCCACCACCACTTCCACGACACTTCGTCGACCAGGTTTCGCCTTAGTGAGGAATTACAGCTGACCCTGTCCAGTCGATCCTTGGTTCAATTTTCGAGCAACAAAGTATCTTGTCAAGCATGGGTTCTACAGTTTCTGGGATTGGTTCGACGATCGTACGTACACAGGAAGAGCATACAAGGAAGCAGTGGCTAATGGTGGTTGAATTGTAGGAACATGGCATCCTCTTGGAAGAGTTACGGGTGGTACTCTCTACCCAGGTCTGATGGTTACCTCCGGCGTCATATATCATATCCTGCGATTCCTCTCGATACCCGTCGATATTCGAAACATCTGTGTCCTCCTCGCACCTGGTTTCTCAGGCCTGACTGCACTAGCCATGTACCTTCTCACCTCTGAGATGTCCGCATCACCTTCAGCAGGTCTGTTAGCAGCAGCTTTTATGGGCATCACTCCAGGCTATATCTCTCGTTCAGTGGCTGGCAGCTACGACAACGAGGCTATTGCCATCTTCCTTCTCGTCTTCACTTTCTATCTCTGGATCAAGGCTGTAAAGATTGGTTCAGTCATGTGGGGTGCTCTGGCCGCACTGTTCTACGGCTACATGGTTTCAGCTTGGGGTGGTTATGTGTTCATCACAAACTTGATACCGCTACATGTCTTTGTCCTGATTCTGATGGGCAGATACAGCTCGAGGCTGTATATCAGCTATACAACCTGGTACGCCTTGGGAACTCTCGCCAGCATGCAGGTTCCCTTCGTGGGTTTCTTGCCTATCAGGAGCAGTGACCATATGGCCGCGCTAGGCGTATTTGGTCTTCTCAACCTGGTCGGTTTCGTTGGCTATTTGCGAAGTCAGCTCCCAGCCAAGCAGTTTCAAACTCTCGTTCTAGCTCTGGGCGGCACTGTTCTCGTCGTGGGAGTTTCAGGTCTGATTGCCCTGGAAAGGTTTGGTATTATTGCGCCATGGAGTGGTCGTTTCTACTCGCTGTACGATACTGGATACGCTAAGATTCATATTCCAATCATCGCCTCCGTTTCCGAACACCAACCGACCGCATGGCCAAACTTCTACTTCGACCTCAACCTCCTTATCTGGGTATTCCCAGCAGGTGTCTACATGTGCTTTCTTAAACTCAAAGACGAACACGTTTTCGTTGTAATTTACGCTGTTCTCGCTAGCTATTTCGCCGGCGTCATGGTTCGGTTAATGCTTACTCTGACACCAGTTGTCTGTGTTGCAGCAGCTCTAGCTTTGTCTCATGTGATAAACACCTATACACAAATTGAGAGTCCTTCCGAGGACAGCTCCGCAACTTCGTCCACCAATGGATCAGCTGACAGCAAAGTAAGCAAAGTCGCACCAACTCTAAGATCAACCAGAGACAAGCTTATAGGCATCTACTCCAACGTTAGCAAGGGTGTTGTTACAGCTATGACCACATCCTTCCTCCTGCTGTTCGTTGCCCATTGTACTTGGGTAACCTCGAATGCTTATTCCTCACCATCCGTTGTTCTGGCGTCCCGGTTGCCTGATGGTTCCCAGCACATCATCGATGATTATCGCGAGGCTTACTACTGGTTACGTCAAAACACACCGCAAGACGCT
Organism: Lithohypha guttulata; assembly: GCF_036872675.1. Taxonomy (NCBI): domain Eukaryota; kingdom Fungi; phylum Ascomycota; class Eurotiomycetes; order Chaetothyriales; family Trichomeriaceae; genus Lithohypha; species Lithohypha guttulata. Next base: position 503,779 of record NW_027042755.1, on the reverse strand, counting down.
CGGATCATGTCCTGGTGGGATTATGGTTATCAGATTGGTGGCATGGCTGATCGACCTACACTCGTTGATAACAACACGTGGAATAACACCCACATTGCCACGGTGGGCAAGGCTATGAGCTCACGCGAAGAAGTTAGCTATCCTATTCTGCGCCAGCATGACGTCGACTATGTGCTCGTCGTCTTTGGTGGCCTGCTAGGATATAGTGGTGACGATATCAACAAGTTCTTGTGGATGGTCAGGATCGCAGAAGGTATTTGGCCAGAAGAGGTTCGAGAACGAGACTTTTTCACTGCAAGAGGTGAATATCGTGTTGACGATGAAGCAACACCAACCATGAAGAACTCATTGATGTAAGTCGCGCTTGCCTTGCACTTCCTGCGCCATGCTAACATTTCGATTCAGGTACAAGATGTCTTATTACAATTACAATGCTCTATTCCCAGCAGGGCAGGCTCAAGACAGAGTCAGAGGTAGTCGTGTGCCCGCTCAATCACCTGAGCTTAGTACGTTGGAGGAAGCATTTACCAGTGAGAACTGGATCATCAGGATATACAAGGTGAAGCCCTTGGATAACGTTGGGCGAGACCACCAGAGCGCAGTAGCATTCGAGAAGGGTCACAAGAAGAAGCGCAAAGCAGGTGGCGCTAGAAAAGGAGCGAGAGTGCTCAGAGAGGATTAGACTATATTTGTCCACACATGGAAAAGTGATTTTGTGCAAATAGACGGAATGGATGTATCAACAGGTACAAACTGAGTACGACGCCCTGTTTCCCATGTTGGACATCTTGTAGAGATTGCCATGCACTAATGGACATATCTCTTTCCACGTTTGAAATGGCTGCTAAGAGAGCATGTGGTGTAGCAGGATCTCTCCACATGCGACTCTTGCCGTATCTATACACAATTCGAAATGTGAAGCCATTTTCATGTCCTTTTCTTGCATCTCCAGGTAGACTGCAGTGTTTCGTCCCCTCAAGAGCCGTCACTGACGCAGTGCAAATGCGTCCTTCGCAAATCGATGTCGTGCCTCGTCTGCCACACCACTGAGCGTATACGACCAGTCTAGAAAACAAGCGCAGCACCCTTAGTCTTCTTGTCGCCACCCAACTCAAAGTGCTTGCATCGCTTCAGCGACAACTGCGACTTGGTCTTGCAGCTCACGCACTCCAGTCTTAACACGACCTTCTTGGTAGTCTTTGCCTTCTTGTGGAAGACTGGTTTGGTCTGACCACCGTAACCGGACTGTTTGCGGTCGTATCGGCGCTTTCCTTGAGCGAAGAGGGAGGCCTAGTATGGATGGGTCAGTATGGGTGTTCGTTGTTGGTGGTGGGGGTGAGTATATCGTTGATGGTGGGGATAGAGGTGGTGTGTTAGATGTTAAACACTTCATACCTTTCCGGCCTTGTACTGTGTGACTTTGTGCTGTGTGTGTTTCTTGCAGGCCTTGCCCTTGCAGTAGGTCTTTCGTGTCTTTGGAACGTTAACCTAGAGAGGAGCCATGTCAGTCGTTGCTCTTTCTGTCAAAGTGCTCTCCTCCGAAACTTCGTCTTTTCAAGCCGGAACTCTTTGGTTTCCTCTGAGCGGAAGTTGTCGCATTTCTGCTAGCTCTTGTTCCAGCCCATTTCCTTGCACTTAGTCACATTCTCGACTCGGGTGTCCTCAAGTGATGATCATGTTTGTTCAGTCACTGTTTCTCCTCCATGTCCCGTCACCTTCTCTTTCGATGCTTCTGTGAGGTTGCCTGCAAGGGAAAAGGACTTCTTACCATTTTGCCGGTTGTGTCTGGTCACTCTCTGTGATTATGCGTTCAATACAGAGGTTTAGTGAATGTCTTGCCTTTCGATCATGAGTCTTGGCTGCGCAGTTTGTGCTCGGAGATCACGCCTTGCCCGAAACAGCTAAAACGCCAAGAATAATACCGTCGGCAAAGCTGCCTCTGTCTCAAAGAGATGTCGCTCCAGCTGCCTGAGATTGTCCAGCCGGGTGGTAAGCAATCTGCAAAAAGTTATGTCGCTGGGCGCATCAAGTACATCGTTGCATTTGTTTTCTGTTTGTGTAACACGAGGATGTGACCGTGCTTGCTAATGCCGACGGCGAGGGTTATTTCAGGTGAACTTCGCTACTTGGCGACATAGATAGAACGAAGTACCTTTTTTCAAGTTCAGCATTCATCCCTCTTATCGAATTGCTCTTACCAAATTGAAATCTCTCTGATCATAACTTCATCCATCAGGACCAGTATTCGTTCAACCCACAACATACGACCGGTCCTGTTAAACCTATCGTTCTTACACACTAAGTTGCAATTTATTCCTGATACAAGTCGCGGTTGGCACAGACAAGGACTACACAGCACTCATGGCCAATATCGGCTACGAAGACTTTTCCGGCGCATCAACGCCAGCTGTTTCTGGATCCTCTAACCCCTACGACGTGTTGATAGGGGCATGTCACAATGATCCAGTATGGAAGACCGCCTAGTCTCTGCTTTTGACCTAGCATTACCACGCCTCAGAACTGACCCTACTGCCTCACAGGCCACGATCCAAGCACGTTACCACACCCACCGTACAGCTCGCAATGCTCAACAGAAGGAGAAAATACTATCCTCTGACTTTGATGGCTGGAAACTCGATCCAATTTTGACCAAGCTCGAGGGCCCAGAAGGTCTCCGTGATCCTAACTTTACAGACCCGAGAAACTGCCTCGTCTTCTGGGCTCGACCGCCACAGAAAGTACGCTCACTGATACAGCTCGTCCAGCAGAAACTAAAACACGTTGTTCCGGACCTCTGGCTAATGCCCTTACTAAAACTGCACATGACAGCCCTGGAAGCCACGCATTCACTTACCCCTCCTGAAGTTGAGGCATTAGCTGAACGGCTACAAAATGACGACCGCCACGAAGCCATCGCAGATCTTCCTGCCCAACCTGGAAAAGGAGCAAGGTTAATCAAGCCAATGCTCAGCTTTGACGCCGCAGCACTAGCACTCTCATTCGTTCCAGCTGCCAACGAGGCTCTTCCCGTGCCCTACCGCCCTCGAGACGACAATTACACCTACCAGCATCTCCGCCACGACCTCTGGGCTCTCATCACAGACGCAGGCGTAAGAGTCGGAAGCCGTTACGTCGTCCCAAGCGCTCACCTGACCATCGCCCGCTTCAACTCTCCCAATCCATTTGCCACGGAGAACGAAGACCCGCTCGACGCTCACTCCGGTATCGACCTCGAAAAGAGACAGAGACTAATCCGTGAAATCGAAACGATCAACCACTGGCTCGAAGAGGAGTATTGGCCACAACTACAGCCGCTCAAGCGCACAACAACCGATGCAGTAACCGACACAACACCAGGTACAGACACAGACGCACAAACACAAAAACAGCAAAACGAAGACTTGGTCGAGACGATCAAACCAGGCGGTGAATGGATAGTAGGAGAGGAGCAAGGCCTCGATTTCAGAAAAGGTGCGCTTTGGTATGGTGGGGGCGACACTGTGTATTTGGGTAAAGGTATTAGTCGGCATGATGAAGTTGAGAGTAAACCAAGGATGAAGCTGAGCGATGTTATGGGAAAGTATCAAGGTGCGGCATAGATGATGAGGGACTGGTGTTGTTATAACATGCTCAATATACGGTATATCGGTAGGAGAGAAAGAAGCATGCACACGGCTGTAGCTACGATAAACTAATTAGAGAGTAGTAAATAAGCAAGGCGAAACAGGTCTTCTTCAGGAGCTTATCTAGAACACAACAATGAGTGTCCCTACGGTCATGATTTAACGAGTATTACACGTTGACTTCTAAATATAGCCGTCCGTATCTGAAGAATTCTTTCTGTACACCGCAAACTGATGATTTTCCCCCCGGGCCGGGTCCCATTTCCCATTTTTACATACTCCTTGAACTTATCCTCGCTTGAGAAAGAGCTGAATTTGGGGTATCTTTTAATAATATCAAATTGATTATGTGTTTTATGCTGTGCTGTGCTGTGCTGTGCTGTGATTGTGATTGTGATTGTGATTCTGGAGTATTGCTAAATTAATGGGTTTGTTCGCTTGGCTGGTACGCTATCGAGACGCGTGATGTGGTATGATGGTAGTTGTAAGCATTTTGGGTGACTTGGTGACCTCGAGAAGTTTACTGAGAGGTGGTTGGGACATTTTGTCTTTTGCGCGGATAGCCAGGGGATTAGTCCCCTAGTCTTTATGCGCTGGTCAATCCTGCTCAAATGATTTCACTATGTTCAGCATATTTATCCAGTCGCTAGTGGCATATCAGAGTCTTCACTCGTCTAGACAGCAGCACGGTAGAGAATTCATGGTCTCCTATGACCAGCCACTCAGATGCGTGGTACCGCCTGCATAAGGATTCGCAGCAATCTGACCTGCATTGAGTCGTCCTGTAATTGGATCACGACCAGTCATCTCCCGCAGAAACTCGAGCTGTTGCTTGACAGTACGAACCTTTTCAACCACAACTTCGAGCTTCTTCATTGTGCTCTGTTTGCCCATTTCATCCAGCTCTGGTACAAGATCATACAATTCAGCGTATGCCTTGGCTGTAGCATCCCGCCGTCTTTGTTCAGAGTTGGTATGATTTGCTTTTTTCTGCTCGGCTGTAAGAGGAGTACGTGATGCGGCAGTCACGGACGAGGATTGCCTCCTAGGCTTGGATGGCTTGGCAGGGCTGGCAGCTGAAGCCGACTTCTTTCGTGATTTCGTTGGTTTGGATGGAAGTGCAGGCTTGTGTAATGGTCGTGCTTTGGACGATGGCCAAGGTGCTGGTGGTGACGCCGATTGTTTCTGCTCCTGCTCGTCTTCGTCCTCGTCGTATTCTGCGTCTTCCTCCTGTACTTCATCTTCATGCACAGTGGGTGTCTTGGAGAGAGGAGTTGGTGGTTGTTCGTGCTTTACAAATGATTGTCGTGATTTGCGACGAGAATGCGAAGCTGGTGGTGAGGCTTTCGTCGCATACCCAGTCGAAGCAGGAACACTCATTGAGGTCATTCTTAGCGCATCAGAGTTGAAGACGTTGTTCAGCTTCCGTTTCTTTGTCGCAACGGGACTTGAAGGCTCTGTGTTGGCGTTGCTGCCAGGATTACTTGCTGCTCGCGAGTTTGGATTTGTATTGGAAGCCGAGTTGACTCGATACACCGCCGAATCAATGAAGGACATCTCGGGCTCTGTAGCACCGTCAGGAGCGACAAAAGGTCCTTGACTGATAAAGCTTGGGTCAGAACCGAAATGCATACCCGCTCTTGTTGCCTGGGGTGCATGGTGTGGAAATTGCTGTTGCCAATCAGCCGTGAAACCTGGCATGGTTTGATGTGTGTGCGGATAAATATGCTGACCATTCGTGTAGGGCGAAGTGGGTGTATGCATAGTGGACATAGGAAGCATCTGTTGGTTGAACGTGAAGTTTCTCATAGCCTGGGCATGCCAGTCCATAGCCTGTGGCGACCTCACGTATGATTCGTGCCCGACATACTGCTGAGGCATTTGTAGCTGCTGCAAATGAGCCATGTTCTCTTGAAAATGTCCAGGCATAGGCTGGCGAGCACGCGCTTGACCGTCGCCGTCGAAAGCAGAGAAGAACTCCTGCATCTGATCGTTCTCTTGTTCGCTCAGCAGCGGTTGTCCGGGTGGTATGAACCCAGAAGGCAAGCCTATGCCCTGGACGCCGTTGGGGTCATCTGCGCCGATTAGCCTGTGCTGGGAATAAGAAATCGCGCTACCGTTCGTACAGCCAAAAGGCAAATGTCCATGCGAGCCCATATTAGTAGCCAACATTTGCCTCTTTTCCTGATCAGCACCGACACTTTCGAGTCCGAGAGCACGGCCTCGTGGGCCCCTCCTCACTTGAATCCGCAACGATGCTGAGATAACCAACGACTTAGGATGTGGATGTTGCGAAACTATCAGTCACACAAGGTTCGTACAATATTAGAGAGATTGGTGACAGTAATAGTATGTATCAGAGAAGGCTATGGGCGTGGTGTAGGCGTCGATGTGTTTGGGTTGAGCAGGTCGAGTATTTCAAAAATCACTGGGTTGAATCAAAGCCAGATCCGTTGGGGTGCGCTCGATTTCTTGCTGTCTGCTTGGAGGGACAAGACCAGAGTCCTTTAAGGTCTCGTCACGACCGCTTTGAATCTGCGACAACGTTGTCAGAGCCGGGATTCGATTTACAAGCTTCAAAACTACGGCATGATCATATGTCAGTGGCAGCCAGTGTGTCGCATCTTGCATGTCGAAAGAACATGTGAAAATCGAGAAAGAGTGGGTGAATCAAGCATCTGAAAGCGCCAGGCATCAGCGAGCGAATTGGCATTGGTGGGCTTCTGCATCCATGGCCCAGGCACTAAACCTTGGCTGCGGGCTACGAAAAGAGCAAAGTTCACTGTAGGCTCTTGAGTCTACTTCAGCAATAGGTACTTATAACTTGCACGAAAGGAGAAAATATGTCTCATTGTGATGCTGATGGTGTGCTTCGACGAGCAAGCCAGAATGTCCAAAATAGTTCGCTTTGAGCATCTGCTTTCTCGAGCAAAATTGCATCAGTCCTGAGATCTAGTCCTACCAGTAAACAGCAACTGCTACCTTATGCTCCAGCCTTAATTCTCAACATTCGAAACATGAGCCCCCGTCCACATACATCCGTGCCACCGTATTGATTCAGTGATTGAGGTTGCTAGTCAAAATTCTTGTGTGGTCATAGATTCCTTATCCTCGCCTTGCTTTTCCTGCCATAAATATCTGGAAACACTTGGCTAATTCCTTCGAGAGCTAGGCCCGAAATCTGCCTCGACCTTTTGCGGGTTACGTTGTTTCTCAACTTTGAACTCCGCCATCAGCGCCAAATGATCTGATGGGAAATGTTGGTTGGGGAATCCGGGTACACGCTTGAGGTATTCTGGATCGACCGCTCCTAACGCACCTATTGGTCTCAAAGAGTTGCTGGAATAGAAGATGTGGTCTAGTTCATCAACAAAGTCAGGAGTGTAGTTGGTGATGAACGGCTGTTCCATAAGCGAGTTCGTCGACTTCAAGGTAAAGATATGGCTCATACCATCTGTCGAGAATGAGCCATACGAGCGACCTTTGAAGTCGTTATGGTTAGCATCCAGTATACGTTTCGTGAACAGATCATATACAGGCGACCCAGGACCCGAATTGAAATCACCACAGACAACGGTCGGTATCTGGGAGCCACTGGAATATTCTAGCGAAGGTGCAGGTTCTCGTTGATCATCGTCGTCGTCTTGCCAGGAAGGCTTCTTGTTGTTCGCAGGAGGATATTTTGCATACTTTTCCGCCAGCTTGTTAAGCTCCTCCATCAGGACAGCCACTTGAATGAGTTTGACGTCCTTGAAAGCCGGATCCCAGTAAACGTGTGAATTGGCTACGATCAACCTTGATCCAGTAAATCTGTTCTCCAGGAAGACCACAGTGGCAATGTCGTCTCTCTGCCATACTCTGTTCAGCATGTCCGCTGATGCCTTTGCACCTGGTCTATCCACGGCTCGTCTGCCCAGAACCAAATGTTGCGTGTCGAGTAATACGTAGTTCTTGTCTTTCCAGAATGTGCCGCAACCATCAACGAACTTTGCATTCTCTCCGATGGTTTCGGCCCTGCTCTTCTGCGCGTAGTAGGCTTTGTAGCCTAGGTTGCTCAGTTCTTTGCGGAAGAACTCATCGTACGAGTTACGGTCCAGCTCTTGCAGGCATACCACATCCGCATCCAACCCGGCGAGTTCATCCAAGACCAGTTGTCTCCTTGTGTGCCAATTCAGCGACCTTTCAGCAACATAGCCATACTTTTGCTTCGACGCGTATCGTTCACAAAGGATGTTGTAGGTTACAGTCTTGAAGGTGTCGGCATCTGTGTCAATCACTTCGTCGAGTTGGTGCCATTCTCGCTCACTCGGTGGTTCGACATCTAGGAATTAGTTAGCAAGAAATATCGACAAGCGCAAGGGAAGGAACATACAATCGTCGGGCATGGTCTCCAGTAGATAATTAATTAGCGCCTTTGTACCCCCATTGAGTAGGGCTTGTTTGGCATCCTCAGTGAGGATGATATCCATAACTGCTATTGTCTCAAGCTTGTAGAGATAGCCTAGGGAGTAAGGTAGCCCAGCCAGGTGATTGTTTCCACATAACAGAAGCGTCTTGAGATTGGTGAGCATGCCAATCTCGTCGGGCAAGGATACAAGATTGTTGAAAGATACGTCGAGGTACTCAAGTGTTTTCAGCTGGCCTAGTGCCGCAGGAAGTTCTCTCAGCGCATTGTGAGGAATATCGAGTCTGGTCAAGAAGGAATATTGGTATAGGTTGGATGACAGTGCTCTTAACCCTTGTCCACCGAGGTCCAGCTCGGTCCATGCTTGTCGAGTCTGCGATTGAGCTGTCGCCGCACGTACTTTGTCTTCTACCGTAGCGTCATCTGCTGCAGCGCCAAGTGGTCCGCCAAATGTTGAGCTCTTCGACTGTTGGGCATAGGTTCTCGCTCTATGGTGCCCATCACACATTTCCCGGCACTCGTCATACAAACGCTGTTGTTCCTGCCAATGTTCATTGCCATTGTACTCGTCCTCTGGCCCGTCATCTCGATTACCGTTTTGTAGATGATCTTGTCCATAAGTGTGGAGGTTCGGCGTCGCGGACTGATAGGTACCGCCAGAAACGTTATGTTGATGCCCAATATGTCCAATCTGTTGCTGGGCATTGTGATGCTGACTTTGGTGATAGGCCTGCTGCTGTTTCGGAATATGCAAGCCGTTGAACCTCTGATGGTTCTGCCCACCATTCATCATATGCTGTTGCTGGAACCCATTTTGGTTGTAAACTCCAAAGTTGTGAACCATGGCAGCATTCCCAGGCGATCTCGAGGGCGAAGGGGTATCGTGCGCGAAAGGACGACGGCCTGGAGGAGAGGTAGCCCGGTTATGGTTTCGGCTGGTATGGTGTGCAGGATAGAAGGGTCCACCACCTGGCTGATGGAACCTGTAGGGACCATCTGCCATCTAGCGACAGAGGTCAAGAATAGGAATCGGGTCGAATGACAGTGTTCTAAGACCACGTCTTTGTCCTTGGCGGAGGACCGGTGGATAGTGACTCGGGAAGGTTTGGGATTCTTTCTTTACGTCTCTTCCACATAGAGGGAGGTAGAAAAGAGAGCTATGTCAGACTTGTTGACGCGGCTATGTGCAGCTCGTGCCGACGCCGAAGTTCTGGAGGAATAGTTGTGGCTGAGAACAAGTATCGGGTCGTGTTGACGATCGATCGGTTGGAGTGGATTTGATAGTATACGATTGGTGACTTCCCGGCTACGTCCTGTCAACCGAAGTCTCGATTGTGTCGACAAACAAAGAACTAAACGACGGATACCACAGTCAGTCTCGAAATATCAATGAAACATAACAAGTAGATCGATTATTGATGGTGTTGTTTGATCTGGGCTGCGCAAGAATCGAGACACGGTTCACGTAATTGACACTAGCTGCTCCAGCAAAACAAGCCGCTAGAGCTCATGCATGGACACCAAGACTCGGCAATCTGAGAGCTATCTGTGTTCGACCTACGACGACGACGACTATCATTACACTCGACAAGAACATCAATACCAACCAGAAACTGACGTGCTCCTTGTGGCACTAACGAGTTGTACGGATCTCGAATTTTGGTCGCACTACAGCTGCCCAAGCTGTTCATTGTCGGAGGCTAGGACGGAAGCCAAATGGCAGTTACCATGGCCTAATTCACATTCTGTTTGTTCGAGGAAACACTTTCATGGTAAGGTTACCAGTCAGTTTCTCTTGCGACTCTGGTAGTTGTCGTGCCATCAATAATGCTTTTCGTATTTTGGGTATCTAATCTACGAAGCTCAAGTCGCTGATGAAGCTATCTTGGCTCGCCATCCGTTGAAGGATGACTGAAATGCAACACCTGGCAGCTGTGCCAGGGATTTGCCTGCTTGCTCGTTGGTGCCTTCCACGTCTAATATATCATTACATCGTTGAGTCATACCTGTCCATTGACCAGAACCATTTGGGTCCTGAACTCTCTTCCAAACATTTCGCGTTGAGCAAATGCATGTTTATACCCCAAGAACGCCTGATTAAATAGATCTCACTTAGAACGACGTCTAGTATCGGTAGATATCGCTCTTGAATGGACCTTCGATCTCCAGTCCCATATACTCGGCCTGGGTTGGTGTGAACTTGGTCAGCTTGACGTTAACATGCTCAAGATGAAGCAGAGCAACCTGTTCATCGAGAATCTTAGGCAGTACATAAACACCGACATCACGCTTGCCGACCTTGCCGAATTCTGGGTACTTCGCGCCAAACTTCTCGTCCGCAGCCTTGTACAACATGATCTGAGCCAGGACTTGGTTAGAGAAGGAGCAAGACATGACGAAAGACGAGTGACCAGTAGCACATCCCAGGTTGACCAAGCGACCTTCGGCAAGCAGGATGATATTCCGTCCACTGGCCATCGAATAACGGTCGACTTGTGGCTTGATGTTCTGCACCTTGACGGCGTTCTTCTTCAACCACGCGACATCGATCTCAATGTCGAAGTGGCCAATGTTGCAGACGATGGCATCGTTTCGCATCTGCTCAAAGTGCTTGCCAACGATGATGTCTCGGCAACCAGTAGTAGTAACGAATATTTGAGCAATGGGAGCAGCATCTTCCATGGTGACAACCTCGTAGCCCTGCATGGCAGCCTGCAAAGCATTGATGGGATCGACCTCGGTGACTAACACTCTCGAACCCATGCCGTGAAGAGCTTGGGCGCAACCCTTGCCAACATCACCGAAACCAGCAACGACGGAAATCTTGCCAGCAATCATAACATCGGTTGCTCGCTTGATACCGTCAATGAGAGACTCTCGGCAGCCGTAGAAGTTATCGAATTTACTCTTGGTAACTGAGTCGTTTACGTTGATGGCTGGCACAAGTAGACCCTTACCCTTCAACATTCTGTACAGATGGTGGACACCAGTTGTAGTCTCCTCGGACACGCCGTAGCAGTCCTTGAGCATATCTGGGTATTTCTTGTGTACAAGAGCGGTCAGGTCACCACCATCGTCAAGGATGAGGTTGAGTGACTGGCCGGATGGAAATGCTAGCAGTTGTTGTTCCAGACACCACTCGTACTCTTCCTCGGTTTCACCCTTCCAAGCAAAGACTGGTGTGCCTCCTGCAGCAATGGCTGCAGCGGCGTGGTCTTGTGTCGAGAAAATATTGCAGCTTGACCATGTTACCTCAGCACCAAGGGCTTTCAGTGTCTCAATGAGAACAGCGGTCTGGATGGTCATGTGCAGGCAACCTGCGATTCTGGCTCCTGCAAGAGGCTGATCGGATCCGTACTTCGTTCGAATGGCCATCAGACCTGGCATCTCAATTTCTGCGAGCTCGATCTCTCGTCGACCGAAGGCAGCCAACGAGATGTCGGCCACCTTGAACTTTTGTGCTGGAGCGGAACCCATGTTGACGACTTATTTTGTGGATTAGTATACGTGAAATGACCTGGTTTGTTCAAAGGATAGATAGTTTCGAAATGTTCAACTTGTTTTGCAGGAACAACCAGAATCTTTTGACCGCAACTGACTTTTTTGATCGTCGACGCAATGCCCCGCACATCTGCCGATGTGGAGACCGTAATCAGTAAGCGCCAGCTGCGGAAGAAAGTTGCCGGTACAGGGCTCGACACTTCCGGCACTAGCTACCCATCAAAAACGCACTGGCATGCCTGATGGTGCCTGAATAATGAGAAATTCTTGATTAGTACATAAAGAGAAGCGGCAATTTCTTGGAAAGCCCAAAAAATGGGAATAAACATCACCCACTCGAAATCTCATATCTGTGCTACTACAGCAATACATTGTACAACAGGTCTCATTGAACGTTGTTGGCCGTACACACACGTCAGCGTTACTTGCGGTTCACTGTTCGCCTACGAGAAGATGAAGATGGAGCGGCGAAGGGTATTACCTGCATGTTGATGGAGATGAATTTAACATTTTTTGAGCTGATATGCAGGAATGTATCTGGCCAGGTATCGTAGAGCCTACGTAGCTAGTCCAAGCTAGAAGTACCAATATGAAACACGAGATTCGGAGATACCTCCCGGGCAGATCCATGCCTTGTGGCTTCATGCATTGGCCTGCAGCGACACAAAGGGCAATAGAACAAAGACAAACGATATGTGAAGTCAAATCAAAAAGGGCATCCAAAACATAGAACGAAAAAATGCAGCCTTCCGCTGGGGACATCGTAGCCTTTATAGGACTGCGTTACCATAATCTGTTAGGTAGAATCCAAACTCTCGGCGAGCAGAGCAAGTGAGGATCTCAACATCGAACGCGCTTACTCAATGGTCTCACGAAACGAAAACACACTCCAGCACAACCGCATGGTCGAGGTTGAAGGCGATGTAATATAGGATCACTGGCTTGTCAGCACAGATCCTGATCACTCAATATCGCGTGCTATGGCGACATCCCGTAGATCTGATCGAACAACGAAGGGCCACTTTTCGCTAGGTAGACATAGGTATTGACAATAAAATAGACTCGACAATTACCACTACACAGACCCTTTCTTCGTCCTGAGTATCATATCTCCTGATCCTCTAGCAAAATGACCACTCCTAGATCACTACCGGAGCAGCCGCCGATGACAGTTCTTACCAACCTGGACCAGAAGAGTATTCCTCTCGCCTCCATAACGAGCATCGAAGCTATAGATCTCGACCTCAATCCTCCGAGCGTGGTCGAAGAACACGGACATGAAGGAAGCGTTGCTGTCAACATCGAGAAAGCTTCCATCTCCAATCCACGCACCTCGTATCCAGCCCAACCACACGAGCGGCCACCACATTCGCCATCCTCATACTATCCCTGGCTCATAGTCTCACCCTACACCGAACCAAGCCACCAACTCAACCTCACAACACTTGACCTTCAAAACCAGCTCCTCGCCCAAACACTTGCCCTGCTCTCCACGGCAACTCCCAACTACGCAACAACCCCTTACCACAAAGCTCTCAACTGGCCCATCGTCTTTAACAAGCTCAAACATCTCTGCTCAGAGCAGAACCACAACTGGACCAAGACCGAATTCTACGCCGTCGAGTTCAGAAGCAAGCTCAAAGAAGGCATAGACGACGACTTACTGTTCAGACTCGACAAAGAGAGCCACAGAGAGGCCACTGCTAGTGGTGGATCTTTGAAGTACTGGTTCGGGGTGCCCGACCTGGAGAGACGGAATCTAGCGACTTGTGAGTAAAGCTTGTGTTGTGCCTGGCAAGTTTTTGATTAGCTAGGGCTATCCTCGGTTGGAGATATTGCTAACAAAAAGTCCGACCTAGGTCTCTGGCGTAGCAGAGAGGACGCCGTCTAGGGAGGCAGAGGTCCATGGCATAAGCAGGCGAGAGAAGTGACTGCAACTATATATGAGAGCATTAGTGTTCGGGGCTTGAAGCTGAGTGTTGAGGAAGATGTCAAAGACTGGTTTTTCAAGTCGTGGCTTTAGAAGGAATCAGTGGATGTCCTCGTGTGACGGCTTTGTAATGTGACGGGTCGTCGTTGGGCAGTTGTCCCAATGTATACAACGCAGTGTCTATTCCACTTGTACGATATTGATGTTTTGGCAGACATAGACTTAGAGTACACCACAATCAGGTCGAGTTGAGGGAAAAGCGCACCTCTTTGGGAGAGCAGTATTTCGTTCTTTAAGCAAAAGGGAGGGTCGAGTCAGTCAGATCAGTACCTGCTGTACAAGTTAAACTCCAGCCAAGCACGTATCGTAAGCTCAGTACGTTTGTTTCGTGTAATGCTCACAATTCATCTCTTTATGGTTGTTGGAGTTTCTGTGGTGGTAAGCATGTTCGATAGCTTAAACAAGTAAGAAAAGTCGAAGCAGTCTTCCCAACGTCAAAAAACACTAGGTAAGGAAATACCTCTAAACGGGTCGTCCCTTTTAATCGGCTCTTCTAGATATTTACACGATTGTGTTTCGCTTGCGGTTCCGACGCCAAATGTAGAATTGTGCTTATACAGCCTCAGTAAGCATCTTGTTCAACCTGCTCACCTTGCCCGCGACACTGTAGTCGATCGTTCTCTCACCAATCTCGACAACGATACCCCCAATGATTTCTGGGTTGACCTTCGTAGTGACCTTCAGTTTCTTGCCCTGGCTGTATTCGGATTTCTCGACGGCACTTTGTAGACGTTTCAGCAGTTTGTTGTCAAGATCCTGCATTTCTAAATCAGTTTCTTGAAATTTCGTGACTTCGCAATAGGTCCATACCTGAGCAGTGGTGATAGTCAGTTCCATCTCTCCCTTGGCTGCACTCATCAGAGTACCAAACTTCTCACACACACCCTCTAGTATAGACAATCGGTTGTTCTCTGCAAGAGCTTGCAGAAAGTTCTTGACTGTATTGCTCTTGTCTTGTCCGCCGGTGTGCTTCTCGAGTTCAGCAACGATCTGAGATTTGTCGCTGTCAGAGAGAGTTGGGGCCGAAAGAATGCCCTGCAGCTTGCGGTCAGATTTCAAGATCTGGCTCAGTGAAGACATGGCCTTCGAGGTCGGGTCGAGGGCGGATTGTTTGGCAGCTGCAGTATACTACACAAAAATCACGTATTAGCTGCGGAGCTTCTCTAGGAACTCCTCCTCTTTTATTCCTCCCGGACACAAGTAGACCTGCAATGATGGAGTAGGGAACTTCGAGCATACCAAGGCATTTGCGTATGTCCCATCAAGCCCAAATACGGCTACAGGAGGCTTCGTGTCAGTAGCGGCTGGAGCTGCATATGTTCGGATCGCGGTACGAGGAGCTGTTCGTCGCGCAGCAGTCAGAGCTGGCCGGACTATTCTTGTTGCCTGCATCTTGCCGAATAGTTGGACTTGTTCACAGCGGCGGTAGTCTGAGGAAAGGAGCGTGAAGGAGTGGAGAGTCGTGGTTCAAATTGTGCTGTCATTCCCTGTGAGCTTGAATTGTCGGATGTCAAAAGCTACGAGTCATGTGATCAAGATTAGGGATGTTCCTGCCCGTCAGAAAAAGCGACCGCTTCGGTGGATACTCCTACGCCAGCGTACCTGGACGATTTTTCGACAGGGACGTGCTGCTATTCAGGCCCGAACTTACTCTTTGGAGCGACAATATTGATATCTGTGTACAGACCTACAATGAATTGCACATTCTTGCCAACAACCTGGACGACTATCTGATTGAGATAAAGTCCTGGTCGCGGTACACTCGAAAGTAGTGCAACATTACAGACAGTGACCGACTGCATCAATCTCACGCTCAGTATATATCTCAAAGCGACCAGCTGACCATTGATTGTGATGGTCTGGGCGATAGCGAAGTCCGAGTGTAGGACCTCCGCGTATTGCGAATTGAGTCTCCGTGAAAGATCCTTGATCTCACCGGCTAGCTGGACAGTGCAAACAGATAACTAATCGAGGGTATCAGCACTCTTCAAGGCATGAGTAGATCATATATTTGCTGACTTCAGCTTCTAGCTGAAGCAATGGTCGTATTGCTATACTACTAGACATCCATTATGCATCTCCTTTCAAGAATACATCTCCTCAATCTCGCTAGTCATATCGTTACCGAAAGACTCATAAGCCTCAGGTTTAGTTGCAAATATGGTAGCAAGAGCGTCTCGTAACTCGAAGTCCTCCATCACTGCGCCGAAACCGTAACATCTTACTTTGTTCCTGATCGCGTCAATCATGCCAACCACATCGTCTCTTGTTAAGGAATGATAGTTGTAATGACCCCTCAGAGACTGGAGAGCCATGATAGGGGTGACTTGTCCACCTTCAACATAACCTTCTGATTTGATAACTCTGCTGAGATTCAAGAGCGTCTGCAGTGCGTGTATTGAGGCTTGCGGTGCTTGATGAGGATACGTAGGCTGTAATCCTCCTTTCTGAGGTGGTGTTCTGTCGATGTGGCTAGGTGGTGGAACAGATGCCATCAATGCGTGGCCAGAGAACAATGCTTCATCCGGGTCATTAGGCGAGTTCATCGACCGCCGGACGAGGTACTCGCTATGATCGCGACATGTCTCTTCTAGACTAGATCTCTATTAGCATATACCGACAAGATATGACCGACGCCACTTACGCAAGGATAAAGTCTATGCCAAGTTGAGGTTCCTTTTCGAAAATGCCGGGTGCATCTGTGATGGCAATATCGTGCGAACCTCCTACTTCCTGCATCTCAGGTGGCGAGTGACTGTGGTGTGTGGTGCCCGGAGAACTGTTGTTTGGTGCAGTGGGTGAGTGTCCTGACATGATATTGTGGGCACCGTTAGTGTATCCAGCTGGATTGAAATCCCCTAGACCAGACTGTGACGGAGGAGCTGTAGGTGGTATAGCAGTGCCATAAGGACTTCCCGAATGAGCGATCGAGTAGCTGGGACTTATGCCTCGCGCGCCATGCGAAGGTCCACCCCCCATTGCGATCGCATTCTTTCGTTGCTGCAGCTCGACCTCGAAAGCAACGCCTCGAGAATTCAGGATTTCACGAAGCAGCATGTTCTCCTGCTGGGTTTCCCTAAGCATAATTTCTGTATGCCTGAAGTGGCTCTGTACGGTCGTGCTCTCTGAGACGAATGCCTCACGAAGTCGTGCGATCTCTATCTCAAGAGCTTTGATATACTGCTCCTTTCGTTCGCGGTGCGTCCTGTATCGTGTCAGTCAGATGTCACTCCGTCATTGGTGGCGATCGTGCCTTTGCGCTTGTCGATTGAGCTCTTGCCTGCGCGTCTGTGCGGGTTTACTGTCTGGTTTTGGACCTCGTCGTTTGGCCGGTTGGCCATCTCTTGTAACCTTCTTCTGCATAGGGTTCGCAAAAGTACGTAGAAAGTTCATGTTGGGAAAGCCTGGTCCTTTGCCTTCCATTGGTGATCCGTCTCCTGGTAGTATATTCATTAGCATAACTGCAACACAGAACTGATCGATTTGATATAATGTATAGCAGAAGAATTTGGTCGAGTCGGAGTTCTGCTCGAGATGAGCTAAGGGGATGGGAGCAGAGGGGGAGCGCTAAGCGTGTACGCAGTAATCCATCCGGTACAGATTGTGCAATAAGTGGACGCTCGACCTTGCAGGATGTGTACCCCTAAATCGACAATAGCGTGCAACTGTTCCCGCGGGTTCGGGCGAATTCAGCACTTACCATACTGTTCAGAACCAGACGGAACTGATTGATCAGTACTCGTCCGACCCTCCAGCGACTCGGGAGAGGTTGGAACATTGTTGCCTGACAAAGAGCCAGTGCCTGAACGAGAGTCCATGATTTGGAAGTGACAGCAGTCGTCGAAGTTGGTTGTAGAAACTACACAGCCAGTGAATGTCTGGTCTCACGTAAAGGCAGGGTCGATCCCAGAAGACTGCAACTTGCGAAAGTCGAGGTCAGGGTGAACAAGGTATGCCTTGACGTCGCTGTGGTGCACAAGCACTGCAAGCTTCGGGAGCTGCCTAGCACAATCGGAAGCTCTCGACTGGCAACCAGGATATCACGTCGTCGTTGTACAGGATGCGGAAGATCGTCCCACTGTAACGTTGTCCCTGGATTTTCGACTTCGATAGAGATGGCGTAGATAACGATTAAAAACTGTCTTGCACGCTTGGCGATCTGACAGGCGGGTTGTCGCAATGCCGCTGTCACACTATACGAGATACTTGTGAATAATTTGCCTGAATGGGCCAACTCAAGATGGAGCGCACAAAGACGGACAGCCGCACAGCGTCGAGACGGACGAAGTGCTATCTTCTTGATCGGTGCGAAGCTTACGGCTTGTGATTCAGCTGAGCTGAAGAGCAATTTGTAGTTCAGTATAGCAGCTCAACTTGCCAGGATGCGGGATGCGTGCCTCCACCAGTGGGTATGGCTTCTTGTCACCAGCCACAGCGGGACGTCAGAGTCAACACGTTCAGCCAGCTAGGTTCACCTGTCTTCCGGCTAAGTGTCGTCAATGAGAAATCTGAGTATGGTTGGGGCTGTGTTGTAGGAACGGACGGCGATGCACATCGTCCTGGTAACGTTTGAAAACGCAAGTCAAGTACAGGGTGGAACTGTGGAGACCACGCCTTGGCCTCGAGTAATCTGATTCGACCGCGCCTGCCAATATCACTTGTCCAGGCTGTCGGTAGAGCGGACGGTCCTGAAAATCATCACGTAGTAGATAGACCTGGCGCAAACATATTGTCTCAAAATAACCTACGATTCGCGACGCGTGTCGTTCTTTTGTCGACTACCATCGCATTGAGCAATACTCTTGCAGCCTGACCGAGGATGAGTTCCGTCATAGCCAATAGCTGAATGGCGGATGTTGGACTCCGATTATGCATACATATTCGCGTCCTTGTATCCAGAGTTAGTGCCTGCGGTGGTGCACAGTAAGCATCTCATCATATGCAA
This sequence comes from Lithohypha guttulata, assembly GCF_036872675.1. Taxonomy (NCBI): domain Eukaryota; kingdom Fungi; phylum Ascomycota; class Eurotiomycetes; order Chaetothyriales; family Trichomeriaceae; genus Lithohypha; species Lithohypha guttulata. The sequence goes on along the minus strand of NW_027042755.1, from coordinate 485,315 downwards.
TAGTCTGTCTCTCCACTGAAGCTCAAGCAAGCTGGAAAAAATGCTATTTTTCTTCTTTGGACAGTCTAGACTCGGCGCCACAATTGCCAGAATTTGGCCGAATTTGGCGGGGATTGCGCACTTGCCGTTCGTGCTGTGTTATAACCTTTCGAGTTCCCCAGTTGGCAAGACCAAAGATCATCGTGCAAGAATCTGCACGTACAAGGACGACAACCCATTGATTCATCATCTAGGAATTGTCAGATTAAAGCAAATAGAAGTTCAAACAGAGCACTGAAATCTGCTTGCCTGTTACCACACTTTCTGCTTAACAAACAGACCGACTTCTGGATTTGAAGATTCTTTGCTCCAGGAGTTCAGCCATCTCTGAAGCAGCTCGGCATCAGCACTTCTTCACCTCTTGGTTGAACGTGGTGCGGTTCGCGCGATACAAAGTCGATACTTATGCCGTCGCCAGACAGAAAATGTGCACTGGAAACCCGTCAAATTTGACTTGCTGATCAAGTACACATAGGTTCGATTCCTGTTCAGAATTCGGGTTTGCTGTGGGTAGTTCTCATGGTCGTCGCGGACCTGACATTCACGTCTGCACCTTCTTGACTGAAATGGAAATGCTGACACCGAGACCGTTGCGTGGTCTGTACAGCTTGGAGGAACACAGCTCAATAGTCTCTATGATGGTGACTCGAAGGTCCGATACGCAAAGGAGATGCAGAAATGTGGTGAAGGATGCAAGACCACCAGAAAGAATTTACTACATTTTGCACGCCTCGCTTAGCGGCACAGGAACATGAGAAGCTGAGTCCTACGAACTTGGGGCTTACTCATATCGATGACTATCAGGTAATTGACGGTATCAATCGACGATTGCCATATGTAGGATTAAGCAACTATTTGGAATGTTACTCTTTCTTGTCTTGGCGATAGCCAATCATGCACGGTTCATGCGCCATAGTTGTGGCAGTAGTGAGCCACTTTAGTATTCGGAGAACTTACCCGATCCTGCATCAGCGAAGATGGATCTCTGACACTGCATGACTTTCTCTCCTCATTGTTGCTCTTGCCAACGACTGGACACTGTTACACTGTGACGTCTCGCTCTGACAGAACACCGCCATCATGAATGCAATCACTCTGCCCGTGTATTTATCGTCAACAGCTCTTCCCCTAGCATGCATAAATTCGAACTCAGGGTACATATCGCAGCTCCTAGTATGGTTAGGGACGACGCACATTGGAAACGTGTTGCAGAAGGAGTGGCTCGCTTCAGGCCAAGAAGACGATTGGCAGTTTCAGACAGTATCGATCACACAAGCGAACATGGCATAGTTGATACTCAATCCGAGCCAACTGCAACAACACCAAGAGAGCAAATCAAACGTGTGCAGTCTCGAGATTCTCCTGTGGAAAGCACATTTTTGCGTGACACAAGTGACACACACGACTCTGCGTCAGCAAAGCGTATGCTTGAGCTGGAAGTTGATACCGACATGCTCGCAGCGAAGCGAACAAAGCGTACTTCATTCCCCCGAACAAGGAAAGGTTTGAATCCTGCTTTCAGAAATCCTATTCCAGGCTACCTAAGGACCAGCAAGGAATCAAGTGAAATACCTCGTCCATGGACCGCACCCGCGCCAACAGTTTTGGTGCCAGTTACGACGAGTCCGAAGCCTCGTCGGTCACTTTCGGAAGCTTCGTCATCGTCAGCCCCTTGCATATCAAACTCTTTTCCTCCAGATTTTGTCGAAGATACATCGTTTGTCGATAAAGCTTTTACTAACAGTGAAAGTATCGAGGTTAGGCCACTTCCATTTGTAGACAGTGACATTCTGGAGCATAATAACTTCACTGCAATTCAGCAGCGAGTAACGTCTAATACTAACGAGGCAAGGCTTGTAGAGGACGAGCAAGTTGTGATCGAGGTATTGTCACAGACTTCTATACGTTCTCATGAATTGAATATGGGTACTTTAGCCTCTGGGTCGAAGGGGAGCAAAGATCAGAGAACAACATATACAAACACCAACCACCACGGCCAGTCAATGACTTCGGCGGCCAGTACTGGAATCAGTTCAGATCCTATGCAGTATCTAGATACAAGCAGCCCATTGGCACGTCGATCAATGCCAAACCCATCACCCACTATCAATCTTACAGATGACCCCGAAGGACAAGACGTGACAAGGCGCGATGTCCTCGGTCCTATAAGCTCGCCTGTACGCTGGACGGAAGAGTCAGACGCCAGCGAGGACGTGACTCCTTCTCTTCAACGCCAATTTGACACAATAAGAAAATTGCCAAGAAGAATCAAATGCCAGACCACAAATACAAATACCAACGGACAATTCAGATCTTTCATACCTGATTACCTGCTCGAGTTAGCAAAACAACACGACCTGCTCAATCACTTTCGACCTTGCCAAGCACCGCAGTCCATTCGTAATGGTGAGCGCGGGTACTGGAAATTGTTGATCAGGATCGCAGATATCTCCACGGTCGCTAAAGTACGACGTGCTCCACTGACAGGTTCGCAATGGAGCGAGCGGAGGTTCATGATGCGACAAGAAGGTCAAACAGACGCCGACGCCACAACACCTGAACGAGATGCCGCTTTATTAAAAGTTGTGTATCCCGCGAAACAACCAGCCGAACACACGCCTTGGACAGCAGACGAGTTTATACAGTTTTGGTCTTACATGATCAAGACTATCGAAAGAGGTCGTGTAGGATACGACTCTCGTGCGACTATCGACGGCTGCCGTGAGGCAGGAGGGGAACTGTTCCTTGATATTCGAGTATGGTGTTATGCGGAAGTACTCTCGCATATCTGGCTCACCTTGTACGGTCTCTCGGCCAAGCTGACAGCCTCAATGCCTCTTCAGTGGTGTATACCTGGTAAAGGGCCATCGATCACTATGAGCGGTCAGCCTATGCACGACGGTTCGCTCGGTCGATGGGTCGAGCAGAGGTCTGAAGTGGATGGCCATTGGGGCCTGGAAGAAGATTGGAATGGGTTAACGGCCACGGCGCGGAGTCGAGCTTCTATTTCTTGAGCTACTGCTGTTAACAAGACACGATACATGCATCAGCTGTAACACAGGCCACGCGATGTGATTGGTATGCAAAGTCAGTGGCTGGTTGCCATTGCTCTGATGCAGCTTGACACGGAGACACAGCACAGTATTTCGGGTCCGATCTAAGATCTCCAATCGCCGAAAGGCTAATTAAGCAAGATCGCTAAGCACATCGGACCTCCACATTCAAGACTTCGTGTGGTGGGCATGCCTGCAGCCATGGGATTGTAAGCTACAGTATCTGAATCAGAACTTCGTACAGTGCAACGATGCTCAGCTTCTTGTGATGTGTAAAGAGTTTTTACTCAGTTGCGAAGCATAGACATATTAATTAGCAATCACGCGACGCCGCTGTTGGAAGCGATCGCGCCTTTGGTCGTGAAGACCTTCCGTATACGAGGTAGCGCCCAAAACATCGCATCCGTCATCGATCGCCTCTTACGGTCTGTGTACGAACAAATTCCAAACCATAATAAGAGCATCTATAGTAGTCATCGAAGGCGATTGCTCTCTCTCGCCAATGACCATTTCAATGCTAGCTGTCACCGTTTTATCAACAACGTGATTGTTTATAGCTTTCGTCTCAGCTCATCGCACATAGCTCGTCTGGTATCATTGTCAATATTTTTTTGGTTGCATATCTTTGTTGTACGAGCATACTGTTGGAAACCCGAAGAGGCGACCACTCGCCTATCAGACTGTTGCTTTTTATGTCTGTATAGTTCACTTTATTGATATTCAAACATGGCGACCGCAGCTCAGCGACAAGAGCTTGACAGAGCTGAATATGTCGACTCTCACCATGGCTCATCACGACTACACGATTCCACACAGGCTACGACTGACACAACAGCTGTGTCGACTGATCCAGCCACAAGTGCTGCAGCCGGCTTCAACGAGGACGTAACTGCACAAGCACCAAATCACCAAGCACATGCATCAATTAGCTCATCGACATCCTCGAAGGAAGATTCCCTATCCCCAGAAAGGTCACCAACAAGTCCAACTTCAGATGATGCGCCAGGCGAGAAGTCAAAGAGACCTGAACTGGCCAGGCAGACGTCGAGGGCGGAAGGGTTCTCCAAGTTCAGAATAGGCATGATCATGTTCTCCTTATGCATGGCCCTCTTCTTAAGTGCTCTGGATGTCACAATCATTACCACGGCGTTGCCTACGATAGCACAGGATTTCCGAGCCTCGAGCGCTGGGTATACATGGGTCGGTTCCGCTTACCTCCTCGCCAATGCAAGCGCGACGCCTCTCTGGGGGAAGTTCAGCGATATTTGGGGAAGGAAACCGATGTTAATCCTTGCCAATGTCATCTTCATGGTCGGTTCGTTGGTCGCTGCTCTGTCGAAAAGTATTGGAATGCTCATTGTGGCTCGAGTCGTACAAGGTCTTGCGTCTGGAGGTCTGATAATCTTGGTGAACATTATAATATCAGATCTGTTTTCGATGAGGGAGAGGCCAAAGTGGTATGCCTTCGTCGGTTTGACCTGGGCTGTGGCTTCTGGTGTCGGGCCCATCGTTGGAGGTGCATTGACTGAAGCAGTGAGCTGGAGATGGTGCTTCTGGATCAACCTACCACTGGACGGCATCAGCTTGTTGTTACTTGTCTTCTACCTAAAGCTTGAGACTCCCAAGACCAAATTCCTGGACGGCATCAAGGCGGTAGACTGGATTGGTGGTCTCCTGATCGTCGGAGGTGTCATCAGCTTCTTATACGGCCTTGAGAGTGCCGGCGTAGCTCAACCTTGGGCTAGTGCTTTTGTGCTGTGCCTCATCATCTTTGGTGTGGTCATGATCGGGCTTTTCTTCGTTGCGGAGTGGAAGCTTGCGAAATATCCCATTATGCCACTAAGATTATTTAGAGACACCTCAAACATGGCAGCATATGGCGTATGCTACCTCTTCGGATTCATATTTATCGCACAGTCATATTATTTGCCACTTTACTTCCAGACCGTCATGGGGTTGTCACCAATTGTCTCAGGAGCGGCACTATTCGCACTGGTGATCCCCTTGTCAATCACGTCGATTGCAACTGGCATTACTATCAAGAAGACAGGTCGGTATCAGGAGATCATCTGGGTATCGGGTGTTGTTCTTTGCATTGGTTCGGGTCTGTTGATAGATCTGCCTGCGCACAGAAGCTGGGTCAAGGTAATTCTCTACCAGGTAGTCGCAGGACTCGGAACAGGACCACTGTTCCAGGCCCCACTTATAGCATTGCAGAGTCATCTTAAAGGATACGATGCAGCTGTGGGCACCGCGACATATGGATTCGTTCGAAACATCGCAACCAGTATGTCGGTTGTGCTTGGTGGAGTAGTGTTTCAGAACGAATTGACGAAGCGGCAGCCACAAATCGAACGATCGTTAGGGCCGGAGCTTGCTGGTCAATTTGCTGGATCGAGCTTCGGGTCAACAATCGACGAACTGCAGAGATTGTCGCCCGAGCAGCGACAAGTCTTGAACCAAGCTTATGCAGACTCATTGAGTACGATGTGGATATTCTATGTCGCTTTTGCTGCACTGCTTATCGTTGTAAGCTTGTTCATTACAAAGGTGGAGTTGAGTCGTGAGCATGAGAAGACAAAGACAGGGGTGGAAGAGCAAGAGAGGATCAGGCAAGAACAGATGGAGTTGAAGAGGCAGCGACAGGCGAGTAAGGCAGGAGAGAAAGATGTTGAGGCAAGTAGCAGATAGCACGAGTGTTGAGCGAGAGTAGGTGCCTTTGTATACCAATTAGAGGTCGTGCAATCGACTTGGATTAGTGGTCGCTTCGGCATGACAGCCTTATCTGACAGGCGTGACACGCAATGAAATCGTGAGAGTCGACTTGAGAAAAGACCTGACGTCCTCCTGTTGATAATGAAGAGACGTCGGCTGGGTATGCCGGACCGTGTTAGGAAGTCGTTGCGAGAGACCACCGTAGAAGACGCGAGCATCGTGCGAATCTGAATTGAGCGACTTGGGGTTTGAAGACGTTGCATAATCTGGTACGTATATATCATTTGGTACCAAGATTCCAAGAAAAGCCAGATTTCACATGCCAGAATATCTTTCTCTGAAATCCTGGCGCCCTCCTAACCTGTGACTTCTCGCACAACGTCATTGTTCAAGCGCCTATTGGGTCGTGCCTTCCCACCATCTTTCGAGTATGAGGATAGTCGACCTTCATACGAACCTGCGTTTATAGTACGCATCCACACCATCAGGAACAAGTAGTCGACTACTGCCAGTACGGGTTCCTGCAGCGACGCTGGTCGAGGTCATGCGCGTCAACTGATTCGAGCATGTGATCATTTTCTCTTCTTTCAGTTGTTTTCTCTCGACTTCATGGACGGCATCTATGCCCCGATGCTCATACACCGCCTGTTTGTGGTAGTAACTCGTGCCTACATCCTCCTCAACCTCCTCCCACACGGCATATGACCATGACTGAGGCAAATGAGGATGAGCTGGATGCATCACAATCGCAAGCACTCTTGGAGTACGAGCAGCACAGATATGAAGCACTCGAAAGACCTGCCGAGGGTCCAACACTTCTCTGGCGAACCATTGCAAACGGAATATCAGCTAGCACTGGCGCAGCCACCGTGACAATAAGAGCAGGAGTTGTGGCAGGGAAATGGGGTTTAATTGCTGGCAAGAAAGCCACTCATGGGCTTATTGGCCTGAATCAGACCATATGCGAGGCCGTCCTTCGAGCCGCAGGAAGAGAAGTGAACTCTCGTGCCGACTTGGTGATGAGGCAAGAAGAGGCTGAATCTCTCGTAGAAAAGTGGCTCACAAGAATGCACACCAGAATGTCTGCTGCCTCCATTATAGCAGCCTCGACGTTTTACCTGGCTGAGACTGCCATGTACTGGACCTCAGATACTGCCCTGATTGGTTTACACTTTCTCAATGCTCTTTTCGGATCTACTGAAACCTCCAGGGCTGTAGCTGCAATTGTTACTTTACTAAAAAGAGAACTGTACAAACCACAGCCAGATGGCAGTTACTATGATATCTCCACATTCAATTTGTTGACAACAGTCGCAAGCTTTTTGTTCTTGCAGCGTAATGCTAGAAGGCAAACAGAGCTGGAATGGAGGGCTACTGGTGGTGAAGCGACTGTCTGGGATATCGTCATCAACGACCAGGGTTTTCGCGCCGATGTGATCGGAACACGACGATCGGATGCTATTGTTGCTACCTCGACCTCTATTGTTCAGTCGCCAACTCAAGAGGAGTCCGGAGATGATTTCACTGTCATTGCTGGACAAATTGGAGAAGAGACTTTCATTAACCCCGGAGCTCTTGACACTCATGATGAGATGCCACTTACCGATGAGCAAATCAGGCAGCGCATCATGGAACAGCTTCCGCAAGGCACAAGAGCCACTATTACCACAGATACAATGCTGGTAAAGACAGTGCAGGTCGAGATACATGGCTCAGAAACTGCTAACGTGGAAGCCCCACCTGGTATGGTGATGGTCTCTGAACGTCCTAACTTCGAACAGAGTCCACAGGGTCAAATAATCACCTTTCGCACTGTCTCGAAGGCACAATCCAAAGCAGACGTCAACAAATATGATGGTTCAAAATCGCTTGTAAATATAGCCTCCGATGCCACGAATGAGGACGATAGCACACCAACAGCAAGCAATACCAACTCTTCCGATTCACCTGATGTTGCCGAAGGACAAGGCTCAAGTAGTGGTGAAACGACTTCTGTGGAAATGCGCAGCAGACAGATACCCAACAGAGCTACTGCTGCGTCAACTCTTTCTACTCCTGTAGCTGTTCGGAAGAAAACAAGGGGAGCCACGCCTGAAATTAACCACTCACAAACACCACGACCTAGCAAACTTCCACAATCGTCCAGTCGCAGAGGAAAATCCGTTGATGGCAGTAGGGCTGACAGAAACGACAGGTCAGGAGTCTGGAAGAAAGCACTTAAATCCTTGAGTCCACCACAATCATCGGCTACCTTGAACAGAATGATATCAGGGCCTTCGAGAGCGAGGAGCAACTCAGGAAGTGGTACCGCATTTTCACTTTCACAAACATTGAGGCCATTGACCAGCAATAAGGAAGTACCACGCAAGCCGGTGTTTGATCTACCCTCCTCGCAGGCAACAACGCCCATGGTAAGTCCAAAATGGACAACACCTGCCGCGAGTGAGAATCATGGTTCAACTTACTTTACTGTGCACGAGAAGCGACGCTCATCTACATATTCTGAGGTTGATTCATACTCCATACATTCGAATGAGAGCAGGCCTCCTTCGCCAACAATGTCACGCGCACATCTCAAAGCTTCTAACTCGATCAGAGAGACACAATCACAGACCGAATTCTCACTCCGCCATGCGAATGGAGATTCTGGGCGACACCACAGGCGCACTAACTCCTTTGCACACGGTTTGGTGTCAGTAGGAGCGAAAGACAAAAAGGACGAGACGTTGGTGCTTGCTCCCAGAGTTCCCATACCGCGGAGGTCGATATTTGAAAACGATAAAATGCTGATGGCACTGGCAAAGGATGGCAAGGTGCCTGGTCAGTTCCCAAGCTCTCATCTCATCCTGACGTTGAGACGCTTTGTACGCTTTGCCTCTGCTGCGTACGGAGAGCAATTTCTATCATTTATGGGCATGTACACAAGGTCGCACACCCCTTCGCACAAGAAGGATTTGATTGTCCATCCGGAACATTCGGCATTCTCAGAATATACAGGTCTACCACCTGAGACTATTATCAAGTCTTCCTTTATTGATGTGCAAGGCCTGGAGTATACATGGTCCGATGGTTGGTCACCTCTGATACATTTTGTTGCCATCGATCTCGAGGCCAAGGCTATTGTGCTAACGTGTCGTGGTACGTTGGGCTTTGAGGACTTGCTGACTGATATGGCTTGCGATTACACTGATATCTACTGGCAGGGACAGCCCTACAAAGTCCATCGTGGCATCAGAGAATCAGCACGTCGGCTCATGGACAGCAGCAACGGCAACCATATCATGGCTACCCTGAAACAATATTTAGAAGAATATCCAGAATTTGGACTTGTCTTTGTTGGTCACAGTTTGGGTGGAGCAGTAGCAGCAGTTCTGGCTATCATGCTGTCCGAACCTACAAAACATGTCCTTGGCGAGTTGGACAGCCCTGCGTTCGTGACAGCGACTAAACCAAGACTGCTACCTTCGAGGCCACATACCTCCTCGTCACGAGATATCCCACCAATTCAATTGCCAGCTGGTCGACCAATCCACGTCTATGCCTTTGGTTCTCCAGCGGCTGTCTCATCTAGTCTTCGGATTGCGACTCGTGGATTGATCACTTCGGTGGTCAATGCGAATGACATCGTCCCTTGTTTGTCGCTAGGTACATTACACGACTTTCGTGCCATTGCCGCCCTCCTGGGTAAAGACCTGACCGGCGCATATCAACTGATAAGAGAACGAATCTCAGAACGAGTGAGGAAGACAGCACAATCCTGGTGTTCGGCAGATTACGCACAGCCACCACTTGGGCCACCACCACCATACAATGTTGCTGGCGACAGAATAGGAGAAGATACATGGATGTGGAAACAGCTTTGCGGCATGAGAAAAGTGATGACGACCGAGAAGCTCTACGCTCCTGGAGAAATATTCATCCTCGAAAGCACTCGAGTGTTTGATCGTGATCCTGATGAGACCACGATCACAGGTGCTGAGCAGTCGAGGCAATATACGCCAGTCGGACGTCCTGCAACACGAATTCAGTTCAAATGGGTTCGAGACGTTGAGGGAAGATTCAATGAGGTGAGGTTTGGAAGGACTATGTTTCATGAACATGCTCCATCCGCTTACGAAAATAATCTCAGCGCCCTGGAAAGTGGTGTTATCGACGATGCGTAGACGGTGGGGAGTTTCTGACGCATCGTCTGTTGTTCTTGGTCTGTCCCTCTCGAGCTGTGTTCTCCTCGCAAGCCTTGACTGGACGATGTCTATGTTTCCAGTGTCGATGTGACTAACCAAGGCGCATGCCTTTTGACCCAAGAACGACAAGCGTATTGATAGCGTGTCAGCAGCATGTCAACAGCGTATCAATAGCAGGTCGTCAAGATGTTAGCACAATGTGAGCAGGCGTATTCGTATGGTTACGTAGGATTAGCCGAGGAGCAGGACGTACGCTGTAGAGTATCGAAACTGTATCAATTCTTGGATGCTCAGTCGACTGACCGAAGATGTGATCCTTACGTATTGGTCAGTCCGCTGAACCGTACAGCTTGTGGCTATGCTTTAGTGGAGAAGCGTTAGCTAATCGAAGAGGGCAAGTTCTCGATCACGTAATACTTTGTCTCGGCATCGGGTCATCAGACGCCGAAGGTCTGTTTCGTGCTCTCTCTATGGTCTTGGGGAATCGTTTAATGCAAACTCGTGGATCGTTTGTTCACGAAAGTAAGTCGATTCAAGTCTCCTGCAACCCGATGGAGAATCTTATGCATGCAAGGAGCACAGATTCATCTTCGCCAGACAGTCTGTGTCCAAAGCCAAGTAAACGCAGATTTGGAGCGCGTTGCGGATCGACCTGTATCTATCATGTAGTCACGACTGCGGCTAGCTCAGAAAACGCTGTAGCGTTGACAGACGTCAACATCGGCCCGCGTTTTCAATGGTACGTCTTACATATTGTCGTGTGCTTTTTATGCACGAACATCGTGCTGTTTCTGGTATAACATGTGTATCCTTGTAAATTTGACAATGCTGTGTTCTTGAGCACATTTGCTTCAAAACACGAAGCTAAAGTACTAGCTCATAGGCCTTGACAAGATCTGAAGGCAAGCAACAAGGCTTAAGCATCGAACGCTGCCAGGCTGTGTCAGCATCCTGCTGAAATAACGCTCGCATCGTACACTGCGTAACCAACTTGAGGTCTGGCGATTGCCAAGAGCGGGAGACCATTTCTTCGCGGTTGACACCACGGTGATGCTACGTATTCATCAACGAAGTCTGCTCTGCATAAATTGTTTGCACAGCTCGTTGATGTTTAGAGGCGACAGAGTCTGTGATTTTGGCTGTACACTGAAACGAAGAGAGGCAAGTGTAGTCGTTATGTGAGCTGCGGGAGAAACACCTAACCCGAAATCCCCGTAGAAGAAGCTAGAGTAAGGCGTGGGCTTTCACCATCGTGTAGCAAATGAACCGACACAGGATCGCGACCGGAGGTTGCATTCTCTTTGTAGATAGACCGTGTATGCTGGAACAAAGCTTCCGGTCGTTTATGGCTCTGGACCTCATTCGTTGGCTATACTTCGAAACGAGGCTTTTGCAAGCGGTTGCACTCATTAGCACTAGCGGCACTGATGACTAACCCGTTTGCTGAACACCAGAGAATTGGTCTCCTCAACAGATTGGTTGTGAGAGTTGCAGGTCTATTTGCTGATGGGTGTAACACATTGCGCAAGCTCTGACACGTTTTGACTTCCAGGGTTGAGTCGGACAGGTGAAGTTCCCACAAAACCCTGCATGATTAGTAACCACTATAGTGGAGCTGGATGGTTCCACACAAACCCGCGACGCGTCCTGGTCGATCAAGCTTGGCATAGAGTCTCTTTTGCTTCGTACTGCGACTGCGAAGTCTGCCGCGAGACGTCGGGGTGACCCTGTTGAAAAGATGGACTGGATAGAGATTTCTTTGGAGCGGCTTGCCGAGCATAATGCGTCGGGTGGTATTGGTCTGGAAGCTGTTGTTTGAGCGCGCTGCATTAAATTAGTTCATCTCTACCACCAGCAACAGCACTCTCCTGAATGGCTTTTCGAATGTCACCTTCTAGAAAGACGGGGCCATGACCGTTACCACATCTTGCAGCTTTCTTTAGCCGCTCACAAACATCGCCTACGTCGACAAGGCCTTTCTTGAACAGCTCATGTCGTTGAATGTAGTCCCAGGTCTGGCCAGCTGTGTAGAGTGGTTCTCCATTCTCCTCATCGATGGGGTCGGCGATGGGTACCCCAAACTGTGCCCACTTTGCATTTGGTACCCAGTCCGTAGTACTCTCTTTGGTGGTCCGCAGCTTAGAAGAATAATCGGTTGGTGTGTATCCCAGAGGCCCTGGCACAACAGAATCCAAATCGTCTCTATCTTTGTCAAGAAGGAACGGCGCTGGACCATTAGACGATGAGCCAGAGGTAGCTCGAAGAATCTCATTTTCGGTAGTTGCACGAGTCAATTCTCTTCGAAGACGTTCAAGCTCAGTCTGCAGGGTAATGTATTGGTGTTGTAGAGTCGTATTCCGTGCTTCTAAATCTTTAACACGTTTCTCTTTCCTCTCCCGGAAAGCCCGTTGCCTGCGTGTCGCATAAGCAATGCAGCGTGTGAATAGATCAAGGTGACTTACGCAGCCCTATTCTGTGCCTTTCGCTTGTTTTGCTGCGGTGTAAGATTATCCTTCTCTTCGCTACTGCTGCGTTGGAGTCCTGTAGGATCGGTAGGGCTCATGGCAGTATCGTCGAATTGATCGTAGGACTGATCCGTCGGGAGTGATATCAACGGGGGCCTTTGTTGCATCGACTGGATAGCCGGCGTGATGCTGGCTATTTGATGATGCGTATGGTGGGGTTGAGTAACAAACTGTGAAGGATCATATTGGAAGTTATGCTGAAAGGCAGCTGCAAAGGCAGGATCAAAGGGATCCTAAAACAGTCAGCACCTGCACTCCTTCACGAGTCCGTATGAGGGAACGAACATTACTCTGATAGCTCTTGAAGTCGTCGCCGCGAGGCGTGTTGCTTTGAGGCGTTGGTGGGAGACCATAGTACGAAACAGGTACAGGTGCCGAGCTAAAGTATGTGAAGTCAACACCTGTATCCATATTCGTTGGATCGTAAGGCCGAGACATCTAGAACCCCCGAGGATGTGAACGTTTGTTTCCGTCACCGCAGTAGGAAATGCATAGCTTTGTATATTGTGTTAGTAGAAGGGTACGCCAGCTATATGGGAGGCCGCCTCGATTGGCTTTAGCAATGTGCTCTCTCGGGTAGGACTTTGAAGACGAAGCAGACACTGCCTATCGAGTGATCGACGCTGAAGGTTGTCTCCGATGTGTATGACAAGTTATGTATCAGTCAACGCAAGCTTGGCCACAGATCCGTCTTCAGCGTAAGTCAAAGAGCGTTAGCAGGTTGTGAAGATATGAAGACGATCGTATCACGACGTTGGGAAATGCTGGAGAGACGGGCACCTAGTAGAAAACAAGTCAGAAGAAGTGTGAAGTCTCGACCATACGACTTCGCGCTTATTCGTGGAGGAACATGGTATAGGTGCAGAGCTTGAGACCACACGTTCGTTGTACTCGTAGCTTCTAGCAAAACTTGGACGCCTAAGGAAGTTACGCGTAGATATGAATGGCCAGCAATGTCGACCCTGGTCTTTTGCTCCTGAAAGTCAGTGAGCAGAGCGACCTGGCACCAATGATTCCGGAACTTATCATCGCGACTGCAGCTACCCAACCAAAATTACCCTGAAAACCATAAATTACAATGCTAGACAAATTCAGGTTGAGCTGCAGCTGCAACGGACATGGCCATCAACGAAGCGAAGCCCACAAAGACATCAAGAAGTTTTCCAATTCAGCTGAATCCAGGCCTATACTTCCTGCCCAGTAGTTCAACGATACTTGTCTACTCAAGATTGGGATACCTATTGGATATTACAACGGGGCCGGAATGACTCAGCAATACGCATGTTCCCCTTACAACTTGAACCAAGTAGATTCCACCCTAGACTCAATGCGACCATACAACAGGCTTCCTTCGTGCCGTCGAGCTGTTCAGGGTATTTGATTGCACCACACCATGGATCGTGACTGCTGTTGAAGACGAGGACTGCAGCCTGTCGCTTGTCCTACCTGTTCGTAAGTACTGTATAGATATTTGTAGGTGGGTTATTGGCTGGTAAGAAAGAAGAGGCCAGTAACGCATATATATTGTGGCCATAGGTCGCATCTGCCCGACACAAGTTAGAAGATTGTGATTAGTTGAGTTGTTCTGCACTCTGGGAGCGGTCTCGTTCTGTCATGATCGTGACTAGGTGGCTGCTGACATGATCGCCGACCTCCTCGGAATGGTTGATTGATCTTTCCGACGCACATCTCAGCATCCTGACTGTGGACGCGTTCCTCTGGTTCTTCGGCTTTGGGGCCAGACAACGATGCTCAGCCCTGTGTCCTTCTATTACCACGTCTATTGGCATGGCTGCAGAGCAAACCGGGGTCATGAATCTATCTATCGATCCCAGGCCATCAAACCTAGGTCTAGCAAGATTTGATATCTTGCAATATTCTTGTCTCCTGCTCGTTCAACTCAGGTCGTGCTCGGAAAAAGCGTCGCTTGGCACAGGACAAACATTTTGTTTTTGGTACTCGTCTAATCCCATTCGTCGTCATCATCAGCATTGGTCGCTTGCTTCGTCCGACCTAGACCGTTATGTCTGCCTTGTGTCTCTTCCTCATCTTCGTCACGCTTCTTCAGCCTCGTGTCTCCCTCTCTTACCGCACCAACCTGTACAAGCACTCTCTCCAAGTCTTCGGATTTCGTTCTGACCCCCTGTAATTCTCTTAGTGTCACAATTTGGCGCCTAATATCTCCATCCTTGTACACCAGAATTGTGGGGCAATTTCTTTCGGGATATCCTTCAATACACATGTCCGCACGTATCTGGCAGAACTTCACATCCCCATATTTCTGTGCCACCTCTCTCCACAGTTCGCCGAGTACTCTTGACTCGACATTACTGTCCGTAGAGCTTGACAAGAACACAAACACATAGGCTTGTTGTGAAGCTTCCGTCACTTCTCTGGTAAAGTCGACCTTCTGCAATGGATAGACACTTCCGAACTTGCTTGCTTTGGCGAGGGCGTTGATTTCAGCCATACGCTTCTGACGATACTGTTCAAGAAATGCCTCGTCCTCGTCATCTTCAAGTGCTGCCAACTCGTCGAGATCTTTGTCCTCTAGTCGGTTTTCGTGCGCTCTTTGATGAGCTTCCAGGAGAGCTTCTTGTATGACTGGCTCTGGATCTTTTGGCTTTCCGGGGATAATGCCATGTTTACGTAGTATATCGTTCCACTCTGTGTCAGCATTAGGGTTATCTATGGGCACCTGGACTGGTATATCTGGCATCTGATTCATGGTGGTGGTTAAAATGTTTTGTGGGCGAGTTGCACCGGTTCTGTAGTTGTGGGTTTCATCAGATGAAGAGAACGAGTCTGTGATTATTAACGTAGGTGCCTGTCTGATGAGTGGATGGTTGAAGAACGCCTTGAGCGTGAATGTGGTAATGGGCGCCACGTGTGGCTTGGACTTCGGCAAGCCACAGCACACCAAACAATTCACAAGGGGAATGATGCTTGGGCGTGAACACCTATGCACGTCGAGTTGACGGGACTGTAGGGAATCTGGTCAACGTCGACCACTGTATGCTCAAGGCACTTCTTACCTCGTTTCCCGACCGTCACTCTCTTACTCTCCCACTGTGCTTGCGATGATCATACGGAATTGCACATGCTGACCCGACTGCATCACCGCTTCCTCCCTCGTTTACCACACCTGGTTACTCTAAAATAGCACTCGAAATCCCTCGTCCTGAGCAAATCTTGTACAAAATGAGTTACGCAAAGAAGGACGAGGACGCCGAGCCGTCCGGCTTCAAATTAGACCGGACGATTGTCTTTCAGGATGGTATGCCTGTCAGCGCACCCATAGTCGAGTGCGAGTACTGATTGTTGTCCAGCAAGAATATTCAACTCTTCACCTATATCGCCTCGAAGATGTCGAGCCCAACTCACCAAGATCGCAATGCTCATCTTCAATGGCGAGAAGTTTCCTACCAACGAAGCCACCACACTGTTCTTTGGCATTTCCAAACTATTTCAAAACAAGGATCCTTCACTGCGCCAGATGATGTATCTGATCCTAAAAGAACTTTCCAGCTCAGCAGAGGACATTATAATGTCGACCAGTATCATTATGAAAGACATGACAGTGGGCAGCGAGGTTGTCTACAAGGCTAACTCAGTAAGAGCATTGGTCAGGATAATAGATGCTACAACCGTCCAGAGTATTGAAAGAATGATCAAGACTGCCATAGTCGACAAATCACCTTCTGTATCCTCTGCAGCTCTGGTCTCCTCTTATCACCTCCTCCCTATCGCTCGAGACGTTGTACGCAGATGGCAGAGCGAAACACAGGAGGCTGCGGCCTCATCCAAATCAGGTGGCTTCTTGGGCTTTTCTACAACCTCTTCTCATTCCTTAGCTGCGAGCACAAATTACATGAACCAGTATCATGCTATTGGCTTACTCTACCAGATGCGCTCGCATGACCGTATGGCGCTTGTCAAGATGGTGCAGCAGTATGGAGCTGCAGGTGCTGTTAAGAGTCCCGCTGGTGTCATGATGCTGGTAAGGCTGGCAGCCAGACTAGCAGAAGAGGATCCGAGTCTACGAAAACTTATGATGCAAATGCTTGATAGCTGGTTGAGGCACAAGAGTGAGATGGTCAACTTCGAGGCTGCCAAAGCTATTATTGACATGCGCGACGTGACTGATGCCGAAGCTGCCCAGGTCGTGCATATCTTGCAACTCTTCCTCACCTCTCCTAGAGCAGTCACGAAATTTGCTGCTATTCGATTATTACACCAGCTTGCTTCTTTCAAGCCAAATGCCGTAAATCCTGCAAATCAGGATATCGAGGCTCTCATCTCCAATGCCAATCGATCAGTCGCAACCTTTGCTATCACTACACTACTCAAGACAGGTAACGAGGCGAGCGTGGATAGATTAATGAAGCAGATATCGAGCTTCATGTCTGAGATCACGGACGAGTTCAAAATCACAATTGTAGAAGCAATTCGAACGTTATGCTTGAAATTTCCCAGCAAACAAGCTGGTATGCTTACCTTCTTGAGTGGCATTCTACGTGATGAAGGTGGCTACGAGTTCAAGCGAGCCGTTGTGGAGAGCATGTTCGATCTCATCAAATTCGTGCCAGGAAGCAAGGAAGAGACGTTATCACATCTTTGTGAGTTTATTGAGGATTGCGAGTTTACGAAATTGGCCGTCAGAATATTGCATTTGATTGGTGTAGAAGGCCCGAAGACGCCGAACCCTACAAAGTACATCCGATATATCTACAACCGAGTTGTTCTAGAGAACGCGCTGGTTCGAGCTGCAGCAGTTACAGCACTTGCTAAGTTTGGTGTCGGTCAGAAAGATCCGGAAGTTAAGAAGAGTGTGACAGTGCTACTGACTAGATGCTTGGACGATACGGACGACGAGGTCAGAGACCGTGCTGCTCTTAACTTGAGATTGATGAAGGAGGAAGATGACGTCGCTGAAAGGTTCATCAAGAACGATTCCATGTTCTCCTTGTCGACGTTTGAGCACAAGCTCGTCATGTATGTCACATCCGACGACAAATCAGTCTTCAGCAAGGCCTTCGACATCTCATCCGTACCAGTCGTCTCACACGAACAAGCTCTGGCAGAAGAGCGCACTAAGAAGCTCACAACAGCTACACCTACACTCAAGGCACCCACTACTGGACCAGAAAAGCCAAAGATGAACGGTGCTTCCGAAGCAGTCTCGAATGCCACAAACGCTGCTCAGAAGTATACCGAGATATTTTCGAACATTCCCGAACTAAAAGCTTATGGTCCTGTACTCAAATCCAGTGCTCCGGTCGAGCTTACCGAGAGTGAAACAGAGTATGTGGTATCCGCTGTCAAACACGTTTTCAAGGACAATATCGTTTTGCAATACGACATCAAGAACACTCTGGAAGCGACGGTGCTAGAAAACGTGGTAGTATCGGCCGCGCCACAAGATGAAGAAGCGGAATTGGAAGACGATTTCGTCATTCCCGCGCCTGTCTTGAAGACCAATGAGCCAGGCGTTGTATACGTGGCTTTCAAAAAGGCAGGTGGTGAAGAAAGCTTCCCAGTCACCAGCTTCACCAATGCATTGAAGTTTACAAGCAAGGAAATCGATCCAACTACTGGCGAAGCAGAAGACAGCGGATACGACGATGAATACGAGATTGAGGGCGTCGAGCTGACCGGCGCCGACTACATTGTGCCTGCCTTTGCTGGCAATTTCGACCATATTTGGGAAGGCACAGGTGCTAACGGAGAGGAAGCCAGCGAGACTCTGGCACTATCGAACATTAAGAGCCTAACAGGTAAGTTCCAGGCAACGTTCAGTCAGGCAGCTACTAACTGTGATTCAGACGCGACAGAACAGTTAGCCTCGACTCTATCGATGCAGCCCCTGGAAGGAACCGACGTCGTGCTCTCGAATGCCACGCATACACTGAAGCTTTATGGCAAGTCTATTAAAGGAGGTAGAGTAGCCGGACTGGTGAAGATGGCATTTGCCAAGAGTGGATTGACGGTGAAAATCTCAGTACGAGCTGAGGAGGCTGGTTTGGCTCAAGCGATTATATCTAGTGTAGCGTGATTATATACAAGATATCGCGATCTATGTGAAAGGCAGAGGAGGAGTCGAACTGTGTCAGATGAACTCGATTACGAGATAACGAGGAATGATTATAGAGCCGGCTGGAAGGTATTAGCGTTGGGCGAGCCGAGTCACAGACTGCTCAAAAATCGTTGCACTACAATCATGTCCTGATTTGCTGACCATCAGAATTGAGGATGCTTGGCTCGGTGGATAGTTAGTAGAGTAGTACTTGCTGTGTTCCTTCGAAGAGAACAGCGGCGTGACTGGGGTATTTCTGGTTGCCTGAAGTTCCAGGCACCTCACTTCTGAGGCCTATCAACTCATCACTTGCACTTGCCTATATGTTCGCATTCAATTCTGTCAATCACAACCACATTAGGCATTGTCTCTGACTCATTCCTCGAAGACATCCACGCTCCCATCCATTCGATAGCGTCTCAAATCACTCACATCCAGATATGCCACCTTCTCAACTTCAGATCGCTACGTCAGCGCTACAACGTTTAGTCAAGGAAGAAGCATCATATCATAAAGAGCTCGTGTCTCAACAGAAGCGTATAGCAGATCTCGAGAAGCAGACTGACGATACTGACGGGAACCGGGAGTACATATTAAAGCAAGAGGTAAGTGCTTCTTTTATCCTCTGACCCACTGTCTTGGCGTGCGATTACGAGGGACACTCTACAACGTACGAGACGACACGCCTTACCTTTGAACCATAGACCCTTGATGAGTTCGGAAACTTCCCAAGTCTTCCCAACATGGACCAACCGTACTGACCCTGCCTCCTTCCCAAAGAAAAGAGCACTCGAAGAAACAAAAGCAGTCTTCCCCTCCCTCCGAGAACGAATCGCAAACTCTAGGGAGAAACTTCAAGCCCAACTTGATTCTGGCACGGACGAAAATGAGATAGAGGAGGCGAAAAAGGTTTTGGCGGAGGCTATTGAGAGTCAGAAGGATGATCCGGATAGTGCTCATCCCAATGGACAGTAATTTTCTGGAATGAAAGGATCCAATGATGACATGAATGATGGGTATTTGGTTGGAGAAGAAGGCTGGAGGCTGGAGGCTGAAGGACAACGCTATGTCCAGTTTTTATCAAAAGGGGCGACAAGGTAGTACTATAGTCGATTGCGGAAGTCGCTTGGCAGTTTACCTCATACACGTATTGGAGTATCACCATGTATTGAAAGTAGTATGGATTTTTATAGTGAAGGTTGGTTAGTGATAGTCCCCGTGTTTTATGGAAGCACGTGATGCACTGACGCGTGGTCAACATTCATTTCTTGCCTGTCACGAAGAGTTATCTGGAACGTAGTTGAGAATGAAGATGCTTTTGTAACAGATACAGAATCGTCCCAGCACTAGACTTCTAGCAATACAGCGTGGAGACTGGGACAATTCCCTTCAGCGACATCATGACATCTCACGTGCTCCTCCTGGCTGTTGCGCCTCTTACACTCTCAATTGCATTGGTTCCCTCCTCGTAAATACCATCGGACAAATCTGTGTCTTTTGTGGCTGATGAAGCACCGGCCGCCATTGGGCTATCAGTACCAGTGTGGGTAGCTGAGCCGAAGACTCCGCCAATCTTATCCTTTAGTCCTCCTAGCAAACCACCACTCGTGTTAGAAGTAGAGGTCATGTTTTGATTGGATGCGGCAGAGATATTCTCTTTGGCTGCGTTGGCTTCGTCCTTGATGTTGGACAGAATATTTGAGCCTGTTCCTGAACCTGATCCTGAGGACGAGGTGGATGACGGGAAGAACATGTTCGAAGCACCCTTGACACTCTCGATACCTCTAGCAGAATCCTCGTGAATGCCACTGGTCAATTCTGTGTCCTTCGTAGCAGATGATGCACCAGCAGCAAACGAGCTGCCACTTTGTATGCTTGCGTCGTTACCGAGTTTGCCAGTTGTGCCTCCGAGTTGGTCAAGCATGCCAACACCACCGGGCTTGCCACTGCTTACTGGCCATGGTTGTTTCTTTCCACCAGGTCCATGCTCACGAGTTAGGTCTGATGAGACATCCTCGTGAATGCCATCAGAGAATTCGGTGTTTTTGGTAGCACTAGTCAAGGTCAGTCGTCATGTCCTACAGACATGAAGGGCAGCCAGTACGCAGAAGCTCCAGCGTCGAGCGCGTTTCCTGAGTTAATGCCTGACATATCGTGAGGTTTGGTGTTCTCTTTGCGTACTTGTTTGTCTAGCAAGTCAATGGGAAAGAGAAAGAAACGAGAAAGCTCAGATGTGGTATCCTGTAACGAGGGACTTGTAAACACGCATAAAGATATTGCATCATACTTTGCATATCCATGTGGCAGGTGCCGCTGGTCTTCACCGTGCATAAGAAGCTCCAATCGTGGTAAACCGTGGTCGGGAATATCGTCCGTTCGGCGCAATCACATCACAGCTACCAGGGTTCCAAGATCATGGGTTTCTGGGCAGCCGTTTCTTACATGCTCTCGTCGTAGGTCGAACACTGACATGTCCGATAGGGCGAGGAGAGGACCATACTAGTACCTGGGTCGGCGCTAGGGAAGTTCGGTGCAGGAAAGAAAGCAAGCAACACGAAGGTGCGAATTTAATGATTTCAGAAGTTGCACAGACTGGAGGTGCGCGCGCGAGCATTACCGCCAATCACGGCCACTATAGGTGTAGTAGCGGCACGCTTGATGTATCACAACGCTCACGTCAGGGACTAAGGTGAGTCACTATGTCCAGCAACGCACAATGGTGCACAAGGCAGACAGCGAGCACAGCCACTATCGTGCACGTTTCATGAAACCCAAAACGAAGTAATAAGACTGCAAGCACCCTCGAGCCAGACCTGAACTGTCCTCCCGGAACGCTTTCTCGAACTGCTTGACGACAATGCCTTTCCAGCTCACACAACTCCCACCAGAAATTATCTGCCGAATCATCCAGCACATCTCGTTTGACCCCAACCTCACCCGTAATCTGTCGGACCTCTTCCAAGCGTCAAGTTATCTGCTCGAAGTCGCGCGATATGTAGTCAGGAGAGAGCCCTCGAAATACCTGCTGACAGTGGGATTTGCCATCAAAGTCGCCGAACTGGAACAACGTAAAGGGAAACAAATTATCTTTTATGAAAGACAAATTCGCAGGGATCGACCTTCGTTCGAAGAAGACCAAGGAAGTGGGATGCTGGATCGATTGGCAGAGACGTGACTGTTTCGAGCAGGTTGCTGTGGCAAGGAGCACAGGATCCAGGGTGAAAGCATTCCGAGCCATGGTGCCCATTCGAGCCCTACAATACGACCAAAGCGACAGACGCCACTCTCCACCATCAGGTCGCTCACTTCTTACGTCCGCTTGTCCATGTCATTCGGCCCAAAAGACATCGGTAACAGCTGTCCGATTGTCATCATGACTGGCTTCCCGCAAATCTCAAGTTCTCGGTCATTGGTGATATCGGAAGGATATTCTTGGCCCTGTTCTTTACTACGTCCATACATATATATTGGCGTATCTAGTTCGCAGAACTCTCGAATCATTTGCCTGTTTCGAAGTGTGAGTTTGCATTCAATAGATTTTTATCACGTGTCATGAAAAGAAACGTGAAGAAGCGATTGAGTATAAAAGTCATAAGAGAGAAAGCACAGACATACCGACACATGCCACAAGGGCTAGCGGGAGGCCAAATATCAGTACTAACGGCTAATGCTCGTACTCTCGGCAAGTCTGGCCTGTCTATACTGGCAACTAGCGGTGCAATCGCACATCTTTCAGCGCAGGTACCGACTGGAGTGCTGGCAACCTCAACATTCGAGCCTTGATATACAGTGGTGGAAAGACCTGGTTGCTTCTCGACGAGGATGCAGGCGCCGACACGAAAGTTAGAGTAGGGGCAGTATGCCTTTCTCTTAGCTGCTATAGCAAGAGTAGCTATTTCTCGCAGCTCTTCTTCCGTAAGATTGTGGTTGATGTTGTTAGAGGCCATGACTGGCTAAGACGAGGGAGAAGAAAACCGAAGTTGTTGTGACGAATTTTGCCGATGACCACACGCCACACTTTCGAATTCAATGCCAATGGCAGGTGCGATGCGGAAGGTCGATGGCGAAAGATGGAAGTCGAAGATGTGTTGGTTGTCCAACTTCAGCCATCCAATCGGAACGGATTTGACCGGAGTGGATCCTCCCAGTATGATGTTGCTCATCCCAACCCAAGCTCGTTGTTTCTTCTCGTCGTCTGAGGCAGTCCAGCTCTGCCCACACGTGCTGAACTCTGATGATATGGGTATAGCCACCAAGACCGTAGGGAAGGTACCACGGGACGCGGTATATGCGATCCTCTGCAAGCGTGGTCAGACTGCTGTACAGCTACTCAAGCGGCAGATTGTACACTGATACAGAGGTGCAATGTAGCCGCCTGCGTGTCCTGATGTTGTTCAATCCTGTTTGTTTTGATCTTGCGTGGGTTTCTTCCTGCTTTCCAGTACTTCATCAACAACCCCGAGCTGTTTCGCTTCTTCGGCACTCTGTACCACGTTAGCCTGCTGCAGGTTGAAAGGAAGATCAATTCGCATGTGAACTTACCATGAAGTAGTCTCTGTCCATCAAACGCTCAATCTCCTCAAGCGAGATCTCTCTGCCTCTTCTGTCCGCCACCGTTTTGTCATTCAGGTGCCGCCTGTATATGCCATTCAATTGGTTGCGTATTCTTAGAATCTCTTTCGCATGTATCTGAATGTCCGCGCTTGTACCAGAATACCCACCAGAAGGTTGGTGCATCATGATCGTGGCGTGAGGAAGAGCGTAGCGCTTGCCAGGCGTGCCTGCGGCTGCCAGCAATGAGCCCATGGAGGCCGCTTGTCCAAGGACGATGGTCGACACAGGAGGAGTAATATATTGCATAGTATCGTATATGCTTAGTCCAGCAGATACGCTGCCACCAGGAGAGTTGATATAAAGGCTGATAGGAGCGTCAGATTCAGACTCGAGGAAAAGTAGAGAGGCTGTGATCGTGGCGGCCATACGATCTTCTACAGGTCCTGTTCATCTCATTAGCCACCGATCATTGGTTTCGGATGAGGTGTTTGCTTGCCATAAACAGCGACAATTCTTTCCTTGAGCAACCTCGAGAACAAATCTGTCGAATGATGTGCACCAGCCAGCTGCTCCGTCACAAACGGAACAGGTAGAAACCCAGAGGACCCATCGATTTGTGAATGTCCAGAAGCCTGAAAGCTAGACCTCTGCCATGAAGACTGTCCCTGCTGCTCGCGAATTTGTCCTCTAGCCTCTGCGTTGCTCCTAAATCCGTATCTTACTGCACGGGAACTGGTGTATATCGATCGTGCTATGACTGCGGCTTTGCGCGTGAATGGTAGTGTTCGTGTGCTACCGGCAGCACGAAGGCACTGAACGTCACATATCAAGCTTCTGCAGGCCAACGCTTGCGCTATGCCTCGCATCTTGAAAGTGAGCTAGGAATGGATGGATGAAGAGGATTAACAGACAATTGCATAAACTGAACTCCGAAATTGGCAGTCGGCATGCACGCAAACTCCACAGTCAGTGTAGTGCCTTCACGCGAGAACCATTTACTTGAATTCTACTAGATTTACTTTAGTAATACGAGAATTTGAACAAGTCGACAAGCGAATTCATTAACCACAAGTGTTCAAGAACCAGAATCTGAAAATTGAGTGGCAAGAGAACTGATCGAATGTCCGAGCTAGGGACCTATACCATAGATATCTACAATTTCTAGATCATGGTCTGCAATTACTGCACTTCTGGGACACATAGCTCTCACCATTCCACTTAGCGACTCCTCATCGCCGCTATCATGTTGTGGTTCCTTCTGTCCAAAAATTGACGCTGACGCGTCCTGGCGAGCCGCTTCAGACAATTCTGAAGTCATTTCACGTCCGTCTAAACAGGCTGAACTGAGCTCCAAGATCATAAGGTTGTGCCATGATTGAACACTAACCTCACCTCGAAAGGACGACGTTGCCCTCTTCTATCGGTATATTGCTCCGTGATCTGGCCTCCAGTCCTACTCTCGCTTTGACCACCAAATCCATTATGCTTCTTCTGGTTGTGGTAAACGGAAGCAAAACACAGACCGACTGGCTTCAAGTCGAAGTCCTTCATCTGATCATAAGGCTAAGGACATACATTGGCCTCCGTTAGGAAGAGCTTAACGCGCTGAGAAGATAGACAGCCTCGAACTCGAACTCGGCCTAGAACGCAGTAGCTCCATAGCGGGAGGAGTCCATGACTTTACCAGCTTTCAAGCTGAAGACCTGGATTGTCTGATAATCAACAGCAAGCATCGAGCGCAGGGAAGCTGACCCAAACTGCAGGCTGCTATAAGGCAGTCGAACTTCGACGCATATTGATCAACGCTGATGTGATTGAGCAGCTTTCCAAGTCTGCATCGTGCCCAACAATGAATGGTGTTGATATGATACCTGTATGTTGCGTGGCACGAAGCGTTTTGTGCTTGAACTTACATCTGAGACTGTATGCCAAGCGTGACTGGCCCAGCTCTAATATGTACACACTCTCTCAGTCAAGCATACCACTTTCTTGCAACCCCTTCCACAACTCGGGTTCAAGCACCTTCTGTATACTCACATCCTCTGCAAGACCTTTGCGCCTTCTTGTCTTAAGCATGAAATCTCTGGCAGCCTGTTGTGGTCCGGCCATTTCTAATGGTCTCAATTTGATAGTCTTGTCAAGTGGATCGCCAGGTACAACGTCCCATTTCTCAAAAACCAGACTGACGCTGGCCGCACCTTGTGTATGAATACGCAGGTCTGTCTCGAAACCAAAACTGTCGATCACTGGGATCAACGCCTTGGCTGCGTAGAGTGGAGTTCCAGCTACTGGTCCATCAGTCAAGACGTGTCCACGTCTCTTAGTCAGGACAGTGTACAAAGCAGGTACAGCATCAGCAGGTCCAAGCATATGCACAGCATAGACTGGTTCCATGAGTCGTGGCTGCGCGGTTAGGAAGCTGGAATAGACGGCTCTTCGTGCAGCGGGAATAATTTGCCCTGCACCACGACGTACGCCTTCTTCTGCTAGCTCAACCTTTGTAATTCTGAATTTGACATTTCGTACTGGTTCCTCGCCAAGCGGGCCTTCACGTGTTGCCCAGCTGAAACCTTGCTTGATGCTCTCCTTGACATTCTTGAGTAGCTTCTTGTCTGTTGTCGAAGGCACAGTATCATCAACCAGAACGTTGGGTGACTGCTCTTCTGGACCAAAAGCCCAGATGCTTCGTGCAGCGAGCACATCCCAGTCGTAGTTGTCTTGAAAGAACTTTGCTACTTCGCGAATTGGCTGGCGTACCATTGATACTTTGCCTGCTTCGATGTCTTCTGCAATGCCATCGTCAAGCGGTTCAGCAACCATATAGACCCTGTTCATCTTATTTTGAGTGATAGCATAGCACATGATTGCTGACGTCTCGGTGACCGTTTCGCAAAATCGGGTGACTGGATCGGAGACCTTGATGTCCATTTCAGCATACAACGTCCTCAGATCATGCAATACACAATCCATATACAGCTCTCCTGTACCTAGAACTACATGCTCGCCGGACTCTTCAACCTTGGTCGTCACCAAAGGATACGACCTGCTGATCTTCCGTAGGCCCTCCAACATCTTTGGCAGCTCGGACGGATTGATGGGCTCTACCGCGACCTTCATGACAGACTCGGTAAAGTGGCGTACTGGTCGGAAAATATATGGGTCCTCATTGTCCGGCATCGACACTGGTACAACCGTCGCAGTCTTGCTTATTGAATTGGATATGCCGGAGAGTAGAACCAGGTTGCCTGCAGGCAAGCCCGACACACGTATACTATACCGCGAGCAAGCTATTTGAACGTCAGAGATGGTGCCTTTCGTGGCATCTTCAGGGTCGTCGAGACTATAGGTCTCGCCTAGCACTTGGACTTCAGTATCAGGATATGCTGTGCCAGACATGATACGGCCAAACGCATTGAAGCCGGAGGCATCCACGTTGTTGTATAGCTTGGTAATTTGCACGACTAACGGACCATCAGGGTCGCATTTGCTCATCGCCGTGGCAGTCGACGTATCTGTCGGTCCAGTATAGTATCGTTCGAGGTTGCGCTGTGCACCTTCGATAGGTGACGGAATGTGCTGCACAACCATATCCACAAAAGGACTTGCATCGCCAAAGAATTGTGCACAAGTCAACTTGAGTAGCGTCTTCGCATCCTCTTTGAGCTGGCTCGGTTTCAAGATTATGTCCAGCGTGGCTAACGTGTCTGCCAAGTCTTCAGGGCTTTCTGATATTGTATGTGAGTACAACTTGTAGGTTGGCTCCAGTACCCAGTGCACGAATGACCTCTTCGCAC
The DNA here is from genome assembly GCF_036872675.1 of Lithohypha guttulata. NCBI lineage: Eukaryota > Fungi > Ascomycota > Eurotiomycetes > Chaetothyriales > Trichomeriaceae > Lithohypha > Lithohypha guttulata. The sequence goes on along the minus strand of NW_027042755.1, from coordinate 458,375 downwards.
CCTCTTCAACAGCTTTTCGTGAGAACTTCCTCGAGCGTGGGTTATAAAAGATATCACCCCAAAGTCTCTTTGCAAACTCAGATGAATCCAGTTTTGAGAACTTTTCTGAGTACTGTCTCGCGAACGAGCTTAGAGTAAATACCCAATCCATATCAGCACATGCGAACGCCACATTGCCCTTTTCTGGCGATAATCGTCTCTTTTCCCCGGCTTTGCCTAGCACACCCTCGATCACCGAGTTAACCTGTTCTATAACATGCCGTAGCTTGAAATATGCATCTGTGGGTGGTAGCTTCAACTCGAGCATTAGTCGGTCCACCTTGTTGATGATCAGAACCATCGGGAGATCTTCCCTTGCAGCATGCTTGATGACCTGCTCAGTATTGATCTGAACCCCTTCCACAACATCGACCACGATTGCAACACCATCGACCAGGCGCATGCTGCATGCGACCTCATCCACGAAGTTGACATGACCAGGCGTGTCGATCAGGTTCAGCATATGGCTCTTTCCTCTTGTACCTTGCATGACCAAACTGATCGGTGCACTCTTGATGCTCAGCCCTCGTTCGCGCTCCAGGAAGTGTGTGTCCGTGTACCTCAACTGCAAATCTCGTTTCTTGCCTGTTCTCTTGTCCAATCTTCCCTGCAAGTCGTGTGTCTGCTGCACCAACATATCCACAAACGCAGTCTTGCCATGATGTAAATGTCCTGCAATCGCAATGTTCCGTATACCTTCTGGAAAACTCAATAGATCGCTCATAAACTCCCTCGAGTAGTATACTGGTGGTAGGTCTGCCTCTTGAACTTGAAACTTCTTCTGCTCGACTGGTTTGATGATTGGAACACTCAGTGGCTGCGCATCTTCTTCTTGTACTAGAGTTTCGACGTCTTCGCCGTATAATTGCTGTGCTGTCGGGTAATACTGCTTGTCTTCGTGAAGAACGACTGCATTGGAGGCTGTGCCATCTACTTCCATGAGAGCCTGCTCATCGTGGACAGGTTGCTCCTCTTCTGAGTCCTCATCGTAGACATAGGAAGGTCCAGTGTCGTCGTCCCGTTCACTCTCTGCTTCGGACTCGACAGCTTCGCCAATATAGTTGCCAAACTCATCGTAGAGGTCGTCCATATTCACTGGGTGAAAGCGTGAGTCTGCTGTCGTGAAAAGAGTGAATTGACTGCACGCAAGCCTGGTGCTGCTTTCTAGTTGGAATAACCGTCGCGACAGTAATACTCCTAGCGGCAAGACCTGGGACAATTTGCGTGTGAATCGCTGCTTTTCTGGGACATGCTCGTGAACTTTTTGTTCAGACAATCTACCGAGGTTACGCCGTGAAAGCACGGATTAAGAGGCACGAGACCAGCTGTTGAGGGTGAACAACATCAATCACATCATCAACATCAATTTTGACTGCTTCGTGAGACATTCTTCTTGTACGTCTGCTCTGACTTCATGTAGCCCTTCTGTACAAATTAATATCATACAATCCATGGTCACAGCCGAGTTGACACTACGATTGACGCGACCACTTCAATTTGGTCTGCCCTGACTCGAACCTCACCCATGCGAGTCCCACAAGGTCTTTCATGTTGCTATGCTCGAGGGGCGTACCACAACGAACATCCTAGCGATAGGCTCGCATCTTCCCAACGATCGACAAGCCTGCTTACTGTTCACGCTTCTTTACAGCAACGTTGAAATGAAGTGGTTTCTGCGACAGTTAGCTATTTACTCCGAAACGTAGGTCGCAGTATCACTTACCCTGAGAAATCCTTCTCGTGTCTCTAGAACAGGACTGTCGTCTTCGTCTCTGAACTCGAAATTCCGGAACACTGTGCCAACAATACACTTCAACTCCATCTCGGCCACGTTTCGTCCCACACATGCTCTTGGGCCGTAGGAGAAGGGGATGAATGCTTCCTTTTGCCGCTCTGTGATTCGGTCCTTCTGCCACCGCTCTGGCACAAACTCGTCGGCGTCCTTGCCCCAGATCTCCTTGCTGTGGTGAATCGTGTAGGATGGCACACTTAGAGCAGTCCCTGGAGGGAAAGTGTAGCCTAGGATTTCAATTGGCTTGGGATTTGGGTTTTCGGGAGACATGGCAGGAACGAGACGTGGCAGACCAAGTGAACTCGTTGAGTGGATTCGCATGGTCTCATTGATGACAGCGTCGACATACGGTAGGTCTTTTACTGCTTCGTAATTGGGAACGCTTCCGAGCGGAATATCTGCTGCGTCGAGTTCTTTCTGTAATTTGGGCAGAACATGTGGCGTACGGAGGATGTAGTACAAGATTGCGCATGAGGTATTGCTGGTTGTATCACTTCCCGCAATGAGCTGTGTCAGGGCTTCAGCGGTAAGTTCTTCACGGTCGAGTGGTTCGCCCTTAGCATCTTTGCCCTGCATCAATCGAGCTAGAAGGTCGACACGATCCGAAGGGTTGTCCAATCGGTCCTTCACTCGGGCTATCGCAATTCCAGCCAGGTTTTGTACAGCCTCGACACCACGGCTAAAGAATGGATCTGGCAGGTATTTGGCGTAAGGCTTAAGTTGCGGATAACAACCTAGAGCGCTGTGACGATTAGTAGAAGCATATCAACGTGGTGGTTCGTAACTTACCCGCTAACCTCGCCTCTACGATTAAGCACCTCTATAGCAGGTGCAGTCTTCGCTGGTGCATCAGGTGAAGATCGAATCTCTGCCCTGTTTCGCAAGTCAGCTTGGTCATCCTCATCACCCAAGTCTGTGTTTGTTCTCCAAGAATAGCTGGTACAGGTTTTAGGGCGGCTTACATGTCTCTTTCCTTCTCGAGCATACCAAAAGGTGCTCCGAAAGCTAGATCTCCTATGATGTCGAAAGCGAGGTAGTTGAACCAAGTCAACGAATCAAGCGAAGCATAACCACCAGTAGCCTTGGCTTCCTGGGACTTCTGCATCCACTTCCTCAGAAACAACTCGAGGTTGGCGTGTATGTATTGTTCGAATTGACCAATTGACTTAGCACTGAACGTGTGCGAAACAATCTTCCGCTTTCGTGTATGCTCTGCTCGATCTCGAACATTGAAAAGACCTCGTCGGATGGAGACAAAGGCATCGTAGTACTCACTAAAAACGCATCAGCAAGCACATATTGCTTCTTCATGGTGCGACTTACGCTTTCAAAAAGCCGTTACCATGACCATATATAATGTTGATGGCACTGTCGTCTGCAATACTAACATGGTTTGGCTGAATCCTCACAACCTTTCCATAGTTCTTGTGGCATTCGTCCACTGCCATGTATCTCCTGCCGTGGCGAACTTGCCACATCAACCATAAATTCGTAAACTGTGCTGGGAATGGCGCTGGACATTTTGCTAAGCTAGGGTTTCTGAGATACGGCAAGACACTGTCACGGGTTAGCTTGTTAAGCCGGCTTGATTGGTGCCTATCTCCACATAAGTGCGACGTCGAGGTTCCTTACTAGTAAAGTATCGGCAGAAGAAGGAGAGCGTAAGGTGATAGTAGATAGGATATCACTGTCATCTTGAAGGGATCCGGGTATGCAACGGAAGGGCACCTAGTAATGTAGTCTCACAGGCGTGCCTGTGTCAGTGATGCCCAATAAAGTGCTCGGTTGAACGTCCGTGGTCTGCTCGCGATTCAGGTATTTCCGTCAGTGTTCTTGTGATGGGCTAATAGCAAATGATGGTTGCGACGGAGTGAGGTGTCAATATGCTGGGAACATGCGACTCTTCAACATGTAAGGAGCGACCTCACAAGAATCAGATCTTCAGTGTCTTATAAGCTGACAAGCACCTATCTCCAGGTCAAGCAGCATCACGAAGCAGCGACGAACGGTGGTCACTCGTTCATGCGGGCCAGTCTGGCGGCCGGCTATGAAAGTCTCGGATCTCAACTACGGCTAGCATCAGCATGTTCGTAAGACAGCAACTGCAAGCATTTGATTCGTCCAATGAAACCATCGAAGACTTTGCAAGGGCCAGACTGTGGGGGAGTAGCTTCCAAATGACGCTCACCCCGCAAAAGCAGTTTTTCGGGAAGTTGTCGATTGACACCATGCCAAGCCTAATCTTCCACTTTGACGGACCAATGGGTGCTGGCGTATGTACTTACTCGTCTTTCATATGGCAATTTGCTATTTTGCTGCTGTCCTACCTTCGAGAACGGACTTCCGTTTTGCTTGCGTGTTTGCCCACCGTCGATATGTCTCGCGAGTCCGCCGTAAACCAGACGGCTGTGGCTCATGCCTTGGATCCGCTATTGTTGCGGCACCGAGGCAGCTTAGACATTCTATCGCCATAGAGGATGAGCCAGCAATGAACTGATGATGCTCAACTGCCAGCCAAGCGACGTATTAGGCCAGCTGTCAGAGTCTGAAATTCATCATGTCGTGGTCTCATAGCTCAATAATTCATGTCATGTTACCTATGGCGAAGCACTTTGTTGGACTGAATGTTATGTGCTTCGTTTCGCCAACCCTGTCAGAGTACATCCTTAGCCATTGACCATACCTTGAGCAGCCAGGTTCTGCGAGGTGGTTAGTATAGCTGCATATGCTCCTTGGCGAGAATGCTTACCGGAAATTCCTCGCCAATAGCAGCTGCATATCTCTCAACATCTTCAACGAGCCCCTGAACCCCCAAGTCCCACAGTCTCAAGTCTCGAGTCGCACCAGTCAAGGAAAGACCTGGAACTGCTTCAAAATGAATGACCAAGTCAATTTGATCGATCTCAGCTCTTAGTCGACCTTGCTCAATCATTCGTGCAGCGTAGTCTTCGGCTCTTTCAGCGGCTGTACCGTCTTTTGAGTCTTTCAGGCCAAGGATTTCCGCTAATGAACTGGTTGAGATATTGTCATACAGCTTGCTAGCAGCAAGAAGATTGTGTTCAGTAACAGCCTTGCTCAGCACAGTACTGCCGTCTGCGGTCAGTGCCAGCTGATGTTCTGCCAGAGAGGCGGCAAAGGTATCCACTTCCTGAGCAGACAACAGTCGATCGAGGAACATCTTTTCCAATATGCCGTACTCTTGTGTGTCCATTGACCGCTCATCCTTGTACAATCTTCCAAGTGTTCGTGTTCGCTGAGGACCGGCAGGTGCTAGAACGGCAGTCTTGATTGCGGCAGATAATGCTTGTAATCGGTCGTCCTCGGCAACTGATCTGTTGAATGATACATTGAGGTACTCAGCAGAGGCATTGAGGAAGTCTCGGCGTGAATCAAGTATTCGTGCTTGCGCAAGCTGAAAGTGCAAGTGCAGATCTGGATGTTCCTGCAAGACTTGTAATGCTGGAGTGTGGTTCTTGATTCTGTTCAACGCAGACTCGGCCTTGACCGTATCTTCGTCCTCTAGATAGCATCTCACTATCCGGATCCAGGTCGATACCTTGACAAGATCTGTTACACTTCTCTGGGTGGAATCTAGTTGTATGCCTTGAAGAGCTTCTGCAGCTTTTGACCACTCTTCTTCAGCTTCGTATCCCTGTGCTAGAACTTCTCGCACATTTGCATTCTGCTCTTCGAAAGATGCGGTCTGGCTCTGGAGGTTCTCTGCGATGTGTCCACCAACTTTGATTTTGACCTGAGCTGGAGCGGAATGGAGTGACTGGATCAGAGATGTGAGAAGTGGTTTGGTACTGATTATGCCCAAGGAAGAAGAAGATAGTGAGTTGAAGTAAAGAATGAGATTGTCCGCTTGCTCGTCGCTGCTACTGTAGGTCGAGGTTGTCACCTCATTCAAAATCTGGCTGTAAGCGGCTGATTTGTCGTTCGAATTTGCTGCGTTCGTGAGGGCAGCTTGAAGCTTTGAGGACGCCATTAGCTTGATTGTATCTGTCTTGTTGACAGGTTGCTCTGAACAACACTGCATCTAGCCAAATGACAGCAATCACAGTTGCCGCAAGATGGAACGGGCGCAAGCATGATGTCGATACCTCATAGATGCCTGTAGATTTTTGTTGATGCCTAAGACGCGTCAAACCGCGTCTATTCGTTTTGCGCGCGCGACGAAAGAGAAGCCCCCATTGAGACAGCAGCGACCAGTCACCAAATCTCGAATACGTGTGCATTCGGCTTCTCCTCATAGTAGTACGAGCGTCCCTTCAGATACATGTAGCTCCCTGAACGTTCCTCTTTCGTTCCCTCATCACGTGTGTTCTTTCAGAGCTCAAGAGCTTCTCCAGTACCTATAAATCTGCTAGTATTTCAAAAGCTGCAATCACTCGAATCTAGCTGACTACATTCAGTTTCAACGATAGTTGTCTTGGTGTCACGATTTGTGGCTGCCGTCATTCTCAAGAGCTTTTCTGTATCTGAGCAATAATTGATTTGTAGAGTCAGTTCAGTCAATTACAGTGAGCGGAGCACATACTCCGTGCGAAATGATGTATCATATTGCTCAGCTTATCAGACTCGCCCACAAAGATATTCGGACATACTAGCAATGCTTCGTTGGGTATCATAGTAACCACTCCAGACCTAGACCAACAGACAACATGACAAATCTCAGAAAACTATAGCCCAGCTATTAGCTCAAGCTCCTTGTATATTGCACCATATTGATAGCCAGTTACACCATGGTCCGTCGCCGTACTTGCTTCCGCTTCGCCGTTTCTTCGACATACTTCTTCTTTACAGTTGCGTTGCCATACAGATAACATCCTCGGTTATCTCTCATCCATTCGGCCACTTTCTTCCACGGAATCTTGGCTGCGGCCTCCTTACCATTCAGCTTGGTCGCTGAGGCGGGGACGAAAAGTTCGACTGCTTCGAACATGGCACTGATCTAGATTCTTTGTTAGCTCTTGAACGGATGAGAGGTGTGGTTGCACTTACCGCTGTATCAGGCCAGTTGGGTTTCCTCAGTCTCTGCTCTTTCGACTTGATCAGGGTGCGGTAACGACCTCGCAGAGTCGATTCCTCCAAGCCCCAGTTACCCAGATCCCGTATCTCTCTGTAGCTCTTGCCTTCACCACGCCACTGGAGAAGTTTGGAATCCATATCGTCGTTGTTGCGGGCCCGCGCTCGATTGCTACCATTCTGACGAGCTGGAGAACCGTCTGCAACAGGAGAGATATTCGATGGAAGGGTACCCAGATGCATTCCGTGGCCGGCGAACATGTTTGGATATGCTGACGGCCGATTGAAGTCAACATTGTCGTAAGCGCTACCATATGCTGACCCTGGCGTTGGCTGCATATTTCCGTAAACGCCTTGTTGGGACTGAACCAGATAGTCGTTGCCTTCTTGGTAGGTTCTGAGACCATAGCCATGACCAGATCCTGGAAGGCTGAAGAGGTCATAGGCGAAAGCTGTGTCTGCCCTCTTTCCAACTGTGGTAGGCACTTCTGCCGGCACATATTGCTCATCCAGCGAAAGATAGCTGTTCTCATGGGGAAATTGCTGTAAATCGTCGAAGGCCTCTTGTTGCGTTGTGATCTCGGTCCCATAATATGTCTCTGAACCGAAGGCTGTGTCCCCTGTCTGCTCTTGCGTAGTTCCAAAATCTACATCTTGTGTGTAATCAACATGATCGTTGTTGTAATTCGACAAGTGTTCTTCGACAAGCTCGGGGTCGACATGTCCGTCTTTGTTGTGGTTCCTCTGCTCGTTTTGGAGAGGCGACATGTACTCATTGTTCAATTGGTATCCTTCGTACCCATTGTGCGCCGACGGAGGGGTGTCCAGGCCCGATTCATGTCTGATACTATTGGACTTCTGTGAGATGGACAAAACAGTAGCTGGTGTGCTGACATACGATTGTTGTGGTGTAATCGATGTTCGACTAGCAATGTCTGAATTGGCTACATGAGCGCCGTTTGTACTAAGTACTTCCATTGTGCTTTGACCACTGGAAGCAAACGGGTGTGGAAAATCGTATTGCATCGACGCAATATCTTGCTCGCTTGTTTGTGCAAGTCCTGTCTGCGGGGTGAGGTAGTCTGAAGGTATATTGTTGGCTAGGTTGGTTGCCGTAGAAAGACACAGCTGGTTTGTAGAAGAAGGATCGAACGGCGAGTTTAGATATGGTAAAGAAGGACAACGAGCACAGCCGCATAGTTGATATTGACAGTGCGGCCCATGACTCCTCGTCACTGTTTCAAACGTCGGTTTACCAACGCGTCCTTGGTGATATGCGTGAGGCATGGCAGCGATGTTGCCCATACAACCACGCCTGCCAAAGTGTGTACTGGGTTCGACTTTTCCTGCACCTTTCGGTGCGTTGCTACGGAAAACAGTGGTGATATTGACGTCTGGCTTGTAACGGCTGTCAGTTGGAGAGACGAGGTCACTTTGGCTTCTCTTGCAGTAAAGTTGTTGCATTGTGTTTCAGAATAGTCTTTGAGTGCGCAGTTGTATGAATCAGCCGCAGCTCGGAAGGACCTCCTATTGCGTACTGCAATACTTCTTCTGTACCTACAAGCAATGACGTAGAACGAGACAGGATAGATTTGAAGTTGTACAGCGGGCGTTCATATTGCTGGCGTTGTTTAAGAAGCTCTGTCAGATCCAGATCAAACCAATATCGCTGTTCGTAAAGCGCTCGCAAACTCTGCTTGCCCCGGATGACGGCTGCTAACGAGCTGGTGGTACAGTGCCAATCTCGCTCCTCAGGGCAAGAACATATTCTGACAGGAGAAGATGGTCGTTCGTCCCAAACGCTACCAATTGGCCTCAAACAATAGATCTGGGGAAGAGAAACACCTGTTCAATCCGTTAGCGATTCAAGACGAACTTAACTGAGACTTGGCCTACGGGACGATTTGTAGAACGGGAGTAGAATGGATGCGCATCATGCCGATGCTGAAATCAGAAGAGCAACGAGAACAGCCACAGGCCCATCATGCTAGCCATCGACGGGACAGCATGAAACTCTTTTCAACTCCCACCATCTGTAATAATTCAGCGATCTGGCCTCAAATGCTCTCGTTGTATCTGTTTCATGACTGTCCTGTGTTGCGGTCTGACGACGAGAAGCATTTTTTACCAATGAGGAGATATGACAAGGACATGGAAGCCACGTGCAGATTTCTTTGAAGATTGCTCTCTACCATATGGCAAACGTGGAAGCTTCCCGACCGTGCAACGGTTCCTATACTAACCACTGTGATAATATGGCAAGGCTTGATCTCATTTGCGATTCATTCACGATACCATGCGGAATGGTGATCTGAATGGTATGCAGTCTAAATAGAGTTTGAGAGCTTCCTGCTCCTATTTCAATTCTGGTAAGTGAAAGATACTAGAGCGTCGTGCGCATGGTCAGGAGTGTCACGACACAGATGGGGCCACGGTTCGGCGAGCGGCTCGGGTCCTTGCATCAGTGACATCTGGAAGCAGCTTCAACGTGTGAAGCTGTCTTGACTCTTTTGTTGTCGTGTATGAAACCTGGATGCGGAGGTATACTCAATTGGCTTCTGTTCGCATTGAGGCAGCTCGCATGTAGTGCCGCACAGATGCTCTGAGAAATGAGGTGGTCTGGGTGCGCAGCTTCAAGAATTCCGGCGCCGTCAGCGCTTCGACAATTCTTCGCCTCTTTGAATCGCAGCTGATATGATGAAACACTGCAACAATAGTAGACACTCTAGAACCAGGAAGTCGGTCGCAATGTCTGACACCATGCCAAGTGACCAGTACTACACGAGGCCACGGCAAAGTTGCCGCAGGTCCACGCTCGACAGCATGTCCTCAACGGAAAGTTGACGAGTCCATCGATGTGTCGTGGTTAAATTTAAATTTACATTGTCATCCCAGACTACAAATCTACGATGCTGACATCTCTACTGTTAGTCCCTTTGTTCGGTAGCAAACGCCATCTAGACCGCTTGAGTAACAAGCAAGCAATTGGCTGTACCTTTACACCCAAGCGAGTGTCTTGTAAGGTGGCTTCGCATATCCTCTTGACACTGCTCTTAGAACCACGTCTTTCTCATTAGACAACAATTGTTCCTGTAGACAAATACAGCTTGACCATCAATAGCGCAAAATTTGCTGCGTTGGCGATTCTGGCCCGCAACTGTCGATGGTCTAGCATGGTACAGTCTACGCGACAGCCGATTTTGCTAGGGTTGACAGAACCCCTGAGGACGATCGTGAACGGAAAGTTCGTTCGAGCAAGAGCAAACCAGGATCTACTCTTCTCTGAGACACAGCTGTCCGTTATACATAGCAAAGAATTAGACATTACAGTGAGTTCAAGTACCTGCCATTGACGCAAACATATTGATTGTGCAGATACAATTGAGGTATTGCCCTGCGCTCAAATCGAAACCAAAACAAACACAACATGAACAGACAGCAAAGAAATTTGACCCGTTCGAAGACCCAGCACCTGGGCTGCTGATAGAGCGAATCCCACCACAAGACCACTCACACAATCTTGTACTGAACAAGTATCCCGTGATTGAGAACCACTTTATTGCAGCCACAAAACATAATAAGCCGCAGAGTGACTTGCTCGAGGAAGATGATCTGTACGCCACCTACGCCTGCCTACGATCGTGGCAGGAAGACATCGAGGATGACTCTCGACGTGCTCTGTTCGCGTTCTTCAATTCCGGCGAGCACTCTGGAGCAAGCCAGCCACATCGTCATCTGCAATTCCTTCCAGTCGAGAACATGATCAGCGACGACGAAGCTGGGTGGGGATTGTTGTGCGATTCCATGACCTTTCCAGCTCACGACGGTCTACCATTACTGCATAACCCGAACTTACCGTTTATACATTTCGCCACCAAACTCGGAATTGGCATGGACGGACGTGCTCTCTCTGAAAAGTACATGCTGCTCATGAAGGCCGCATTTGCTACCATTAACGCGGGCTGTGATCTGAGCAATATTGACAAAATTAGTATGAGCCCAGACAAGGGGTCTGCCTTTAGCTACAATCTTGCAATGACGACCGAGATAATGGCGATTCTGCCTCGCAAGGCAGAGGCTGGAGTAATTACCGGAACAAGCGACGGCATCGTCTTCGTGAATGGGACAGTTCTCGCAGGCACTATGATGGTAAAATCCGAGGATGACTTTGCACGACTTCGTGAAGAACCTGAGCTCGTCCAGCAGGTACTTAGACACATCACGTATCCGGTCAGAACAACACGCATGTAAAGTTAGACAGGGTGCTTGGACCAAAGCGGTCATGAGATAGATAGTCTTTCGGTTCTGATTGCATTGCCATGCAGGAGCAGAGACTTCACCAATGCGGCGTCTTCTCTTTGTGCACACTCTTGCATTGTGGACAAGGCTCGTCTTCCAGTGTGTGTGATAGACGGCAACAATTTCGCGAAGTCTGTTCCATTGAGGACACATGCAGGATCGAGTGGAGGAGATGCAGGGATACATGCGAGTCTTCACCGGTGCATGGATCACCATTTGAGAAGTTGAGGATCGTGGTCTGATCTCCTAGCTTCAAATGTAAAGTGAATCATTGGAGGCTTCGAATAACGTCGGGAAAAGACCTCGCTTAAGGCCACTGGGCGCTTAGGCTAGTCTGCATTTGATTGTAGTGCTTCTAACGTCAGCTCTCTTTTTGAGCGCCACCAATGTTGCTGGCGGTCAAGATCACACCCCTCAAAAAGCACTGCAGTGCAAAGAGGGGCGTCTTTGCCTGGAACCCGGAGCCTCTGTATCCATGAGCACCCGCTAGTTCCTGTCATGAATGGCCACGACTGCTGCACAATAGAGTTTGGTGACAAGCTCGATCGGTAAGTCCTAGCTCTAGACAAACATCTTTGTGAGCATAGTGCACGCTTCTTCGCCTCGATGAGACTCAATGGGAAGCTATTTGTTGGTCCCGTGGTTACGGAAGCCTCTAACCTTATAATCTTCCAGAACGCTGGGCATGCGAACCTCTTCCATGTGTCTTGCCCATTGCGGACATCATAGTCTTTTGTGTCAAAGAAGTTCCTGACGAGGAAATCATTCGATTATTGGCAATGGTCCTGCGGGGCATAGTCTTAGCTTGCCATACAGTATGTGCGTTTACTTTTTCCGGCAAGAAGTGCCTTAGAGTTTCGACAGTGATTGGTATCTCCTTGGCGAGATTGTTGTCAAGCACATTATCCAGGAGGCAGGACGTGGCGAGGGTATCTGAAGCTAAGAAGCTTGCTTACTTTTCAACCATGTGGTATGGAGCACGTTACCGATCTGAACCCACCACAACCGACAACGGTCGCGATGACTGCAAACAAAGTTCATGAGACGATGGCAGGTTGTACCGCGATACGAGTCCTGCATTCGAGGCCAATAACTGTACTAGCACGTATAAGTGGCATGCTATAATGATCAACATACCGAAAGGGAAACGCCAGGGTCGCTCCTTCATGGCGTTTCCCTGCTTGATCGTAATGAGGCTCCGGCTCAAAACCCTTGAGAAACAGGTCAAAGCTTCCGGTGCTGAGAGTCGCTACCTCGATACAAGAACAAGGAAATTCTTCAGTATAGATTTGCTCCCCACAACCTGAGTATGTTCCGGTGGTCCACAGCAGACATTGACGTCATCTACAAGAGCAGACACCACACCTAATAATGAATTCATCAAGTGCTAAATGGTTGTGCTGCATGATCGTTACATCACCTCTGCATGGCATGCAACTGCGACACCGCCATGCAGCAAAGATGGTGTAATGTGCCACAAGCTCGAACTCTGCATACTGAGCCTCAAGCGGTGTAAAAATAACACAAGCCACAACATTTAACCAATCAATACTGATACCAGCTGTACTGCCACTTCTTGGACGAATCAAAAGATTCTCATCGGATCTCTTCAAGCCACATCATATCCACCCGAGAACTAGCTGACCGATTTATCCAGCGCCGAATCAAATGTCACCCACATCCCAATTAGGTCAAGCATTCAGGTACACTCCTCGTTAAGGACTTGAAATGACGAGGTTACTTCAAACAGCATGGAGCAAAGAACGGGACTTTTGCTTATACCACGCTCACCGCACACTAATGCAGCTTTTCTCTAGATTCGGATGTGGAGAGATGCACACAACTGTGCACAACCACATCCATATCCGTATGATTGGCTATCATTGTTTCGAACCGCAGACGAACCTTCTCTTTTTAGCAGCTCTACTCGAGCTCTGTTGCCGCTGCCCTTCAAGGTCTAGGATCAAACCGTATTCTGTCCATGAATCCATACCTCCCACGTGGTGCATATCACACGACTTCCGTTCTTAGCTAGGAGTCTGCTTGAACTTGCCTAGGAAGGTTATGTTCCTGGTTCGCGGCTGCCACAGGAGATCGCTTCCACCAAGAAATGCGATGAGATACAAAATGCGAAAGGATTGGATGCAATCGTTTTAGTACAGCAACCATGACTGGATATGCCCCTCCAATACTTGTCTTGGTGACAGGGGCTATATGCTCCTTTCTCTGCGTGCTTGCAGTCCACCCAGATACTGGTATGACGCAGATAGCCACGAGATATGGTCACATTGATCTGAAGCTTGTACGAGACTGGATTTCTGAATTTACAGGACAGGCATATTTGTATGACAACATGCTGAATAACGTGAGAAGAATTCCATGCACAGCCCACGGACTGGTTAGACACGGCACTAACGCTGACTCCGAACAGTAATGGAGATCAAAATGAAACCTGACAGGCCTGTAATCGACAATACAGCTAGTATTTGACTTTCAAGCGTGTCCCAACCCTGGTCATGCAAGCTAACTCATAGCGCGAAATGTAGGGCAGAGTCGAAGCCAACTCCATCTGGTCAGAAACTAAAGATTTTCTGAGCGCAAACGGTGCTTAGATGAGCAAGTCAAGACCATATACTTAAATGATTCGTTTTCGCCTCCTCCAAGACTTGTCTCGACTCATTACTATTTGAAACTGGCCAACACGACCTCTTCCAACCCGAGGCCGCCGATCACTTCCTCTCTTGAGACAGTCTTCTCTTCGTACCGTTTGTGCAGGCAACATATATCCGTTCCCAATCCCGACTCGACCTTACTGTAAGAGGCACTGATCGACCACTCCCAGCCAGCCTCATTGACTCCTGTTTCCAGTCAAGGAGTCTAGACCTCTACTGGTTCTGTCATCTCGTGTTCACTGGTCTCAAAACGGAAGCGACTTCTGCCTGGTGAACATTTCAGGAGAATCAGCGGCATACACTTAAGCAAGACTCGCAACTCAGATAGCCTTGCCGATCACAATTATCAAGATGCTTCTTTATGAACCATACCACCATGCTTTCCAGCAGCACTTTGCATTCGACTCCGAGGCCAAGGAAGAAGACTACATGTCCAGCATAACGGACTTCTCATATGAGTCCATGCCTTTCAGTACCGACATTTTCAGCACTGAACGACAAGAAAACAAACACGATATGATCAGATCAATGTCGCAAGGTAGCTTGCAGCAGATACACCCAGAAGCAGCTCCTTCACTACTATATGCTGCTTCAGCACCCTCCATACCCAGTGCGTCATCATCAACTGTGGGATCGCCATACCTAAGTCATACCCTACCTGTACCCGCCCCCAGCATGTATGAGAATTACATGGGTGGCCCAGCAATTCTTTGCGACGACACAATCTTTGGTTATGATGCATCACACTTCGATCACGAAGCCACCATCGGTCAGGATGCCAAGTTGGCAGCGTCTTTCGTTGGTAAGTCTGCAGATCTTACTGTTTTCGCTCAAAGATCGTCGACGATGCATGTTCAGGGGAGCCTTCCAATTGAGCCTCTTGTGTCATCACCAAGCCCGATTGATATCTTTTCCGAAGCTGTATTCACAATGCCCAAACGCAGGCTCGACGCCGCCGGCCAGGATGCTCGACCCTGTGAGATACAAGACAAACAACTCTTCAAGCCTCCTACCATTCCAGCTTCAGCATATCCCAGAGTGACTTCGCCTCATACCAGAAGAACCATGTTCCCAATGCAACCAGAACCAGCTCCCATTTCATACAATCTTTGTTGTTCACCCTCTCTCTCTTCGTGTTCCAACACGCCAGTACTTGACTACGATTCTCAGTACAATTTCTTTTCTCATCTTATTGGTAACTTCTTACCACCCACCGATGCTTCTTGTTCGTCTTCCTCCATGCTCTCCGCCCCAACTTGATAAGCATGTTTCTGTTTTCACAATTTGCAGCATTACGACCGAGTGGACCTTAGGCTAACATCATTTTCAGATTCAGGCCTGCTGCCCAACACATTGTCAAGCAGCTATGCAACCTATCCAGCGAATCAAGTAGCATCACCATGTTCACCTGCTGCTTCTCCAGCCTCCTCAAACAGCTACCACTCCTTCAGTCAACCAATGACCGTTGACAATTTTAGCACATCCAACGTTGTCTTGCGAAGACAATCAATTGCATCTGTAAGATCATGTGCATCTCCTCAGTCTGTGCACTCGTTCGACGAGGACCGGGAGAAGACGAGGTGCCCATATCCCGATTGTGGCAGAGCTTTCAAGGACTTGAAAGCTCATATGTTGACGCACGAAAGGGTGAGGCCAGAGAAGTGTCCTATCTTGAGCTGCGAATACCACGTGAAGGGCTTCGCTCGTAAGTATGACAAGAACAGACACACTTTGACTCATTATCGAGGTACCATGGTTTGCGGATTCTGCCCGGGATCTGGTTCGGCCGCTGAGAAGAGCTTTAACCGTGCCGATGTGTTTAAGCGACACCTGACAACAGTGCACGGAGTGGAGCAGGCGCCACCAAACAGCAGGAAAAGAAGTCCAAGCAAGTCGAGTATCAAGCTGTCCAGCTATTGTGCTGATGCCACCGGCAAATGCTCAACCTGCGGCGCTTCTTTCAACAACGCTCAGGAATTCTACGAGCACTTGGACGATTGTGTTTTGAAGATGGTACAACAAGAAGATCCTATCGAGGCTGTTAATGCTCATCGGCTAGGAGAGCTCACAGATGATCCAGATGTCCAAGCCACTTTTGAGCGTAACAACATCAAGAGGGAGGATAGCAGCCAGAGTCTTGAGGATCTAGACGAGGATGAGGAAGAAGCCGATGACGACGAGGAAGAAGAAGAAGACGAACTCGAATTCAATGAGCGACCCGGCCGGGGTGCCATCAAAGTCTCTAAAGTGACTTCTAATCGAGCGATCATCGGCGGCAACATCTCAAAGAAGACCTCAAAGAAGGGCCTAACTTGGTCCAAGGGTGGTGGCTCGATCATCGGCAAGAGCCGAAAGCGCAGAAAGTTCTACCCACCATCCTGGGGTATGGCCACTGACAGGATGAACATGAAGAAGCGTGTCGTATGTGTCTATGACGGCCAAAGAAGGTTGCTCAAGGACGATATGATGATGCACAACGAATTCGAGGTACGCTTGCCACTGCGAAACGGCAGCAGCTATGTGACCGACCTCGACATTGAGACCCTGAAGCGCTCCAATGCTTTTCACGACGCCACCACTGAAGAGAAGGGACCCTGGATTCCAGAGAACGACTTCCTGCAGGAGTTCAAGGACTCTTGGCAGTAGTGTCCATGACTACTTGTTCTTCTTGAAGCGAAGACCACTGTCACCAAGCAAAGCATCTTGACGATGTTGACGATTATCGACCACCCGTATGTATTTCGAGCGACGAATGTTTATGAGACTATAATGTGTAGCCCAGTGAGGCTTTTGAGCGATTGTTTTCGATACCCCAGGCCTCTATTACCTGTATATTATGGCCAACAAGAGAAGGACTACTTCGGCAACACATAGCTGGCAAAAAAGTGTTCATAGTATTAGCGATTGCAGAGATGTGAACGTATAACGTTCCGAATCTACTGATAAGATCCAATGTTTCACAACCGTTTCATTCATTGCTATTTGGCTGATCTCCGTCACTTTCACTGACTCACTGAGTGACTTGATCATGGGCTTCAACTCCAAACCAAATCACACTCGAGACGGTTCTCTTCCTGTCGCTCGCCTATCATAGGCCACATAATTAACCGCCAGTCCTTACGTCCTATCCCCCAATTACACAAAGACCCTATAGACGACAGACTGCAGTGTGTTTCTAGGCTGCCTGCAGGCTCCCGAGGCTGTGCCTACTAACCACACTCTAACACCAATTACGCAAGCCAAGCCCTTAAGGCTGCTAAGCTGCAGGCCCGGATCGACCATGGCGGGCGAGTTTTGGAGACAGTCACGGTTCAGCAACAAAGGCATCAATTCAGCTGTGAAGACCGTGGACTTTGTAGACATCGCAATGTCTGAGGATCAGCATGTGACACATATCAAGCCAACCTACCACGTTACTGTTTCAGGTGAGCTGAGATGCAGTGTGCTAGTCAAAGTGAGCATGAGCCTGACCAACACTCCGCAGAGGCACCCAAGTTCGATCTACAATCATATATTGCCAATTACAAAGGTAGGATCTTTATGAGATACTAATATTTCGAGATATTGACGGGCTCTAGGTAGGACAGTTTTCCGCAGACTCTACCTCATCGCTTCCTGCTCGACGGCCCTCCAAGAAGAAGCTGCTCGCCTAGCAGTTGCGGAAGCCAAGAAAGGCTCAGATGTCAATCAATACCAAGATGCAGTTCAGCTGCTTGCTACAATCACGGGACAAAATGTTCAAGAACTCATGGATAAGAAGTGGTTATCGAACCAAGAGAAGCAGAATGCCGCGGAATCTAAGAGATTAGAAAATGAGCTGAAGCAATACAAGAACAACCTTATTCGGGAGAGCATCCGTGTATGTGCTTTGCTCCATGATATCGAAAAAAGGCTGACAGTTTTTAGATGGGCAGTGAAGAACTGGGAGTGCACAACCACAGTACCGGCGATCTGCCTAATGCCCTCAAATCCTTCAATCGTATGCGCGACTACTGCACAGGACCTGGACACATTGCCACTACCGCCTTTCGCACGATAGCTGTCAACATAGAACAGAGGAACTGGCTCGGCGTGCAGTCACAGGTCGCGAAGATTCGAGCGTTACAACAGATGAAACCTGAAGAATCAGCAAAGAACCAGCCTAAGATCTTTGCTGCTCAGGGACTGCAGTACATGAGTCTAGGCGACTACAAAGAAGCGGCCAACTTCTTCCTGGATGTGGACTTCGCAGCACTAGGAGATAACTACAACGATGTCATCAGCGCAAACGATGTCGCGGTGTACGGAGGACTCTGTGCACTTGCAAGTATGAGCCGCAGTGAATTGCAGAACAAGGTGCTTGACAATGCCAACTTTCGATCCTTCTTGGAGCTCGAGCCACACATCCGACGAGCTATCAACAGTTTCTGCGCCAGTAAATACAGCCAGTGCCTGGAGACTCTAGAGTCCTATCGAGTCGATTATCTGCTAGACATCTACCTTCAAGAGCAACTGGGACTAATCTACACCAAGATCCGAACTAAGAGCATCGTGCAATACTTCCAACCATTCAGCAGGGTAACCTTGAAAAGCATGGAGAAGATGTTCGGAACCAGCTCTACTTCAACGACAAATGGACAACAGAGCAGCACAGGCACTATAACACCCTTCGTCCAGGAACTCATACAGATGATAGAATCAGATGCATTACAGGCACGTATCGATCTCGAAAGAATGGTGCTCATTGCATATGAAGAATCACCTCGAGCAGTCATGCAGCAGCAGGCACTCGATACAGTCGACAACTTCATCAATGAAGCACGAATCAAGTTACTTAGACTCAACGCTATCAACGGTGGGTTAGAAGTCAAGCAGGCTCAGAACAAAGGAAAGCAGACCGCGTCGGGAGCCATGGATATCAGCAGCCTGGTTGATGTGTCCAGCGGCAGTGGTCAGTTTCAAGGACAGGGATATTCGCTGAGGAGTGCAAGAGGCTAGATGCCTGAGAGATGGTGGAAGACACTTGAGCTCGGATGGGCGTGCATGGTGCAAGTGAAGCGAATTCTATCACGGATCCTATGAATGATCAGTACAGTGAGCAATACGTTGACTGGAGCAACGAAGAAATAGACGAAGACACGAGACTCTTGATAGATCAAACAGCATAGCGTTGGTGTTTGGGAGAAGAGCATGGAACTGCTCAAGACCTCCTTATGGTTTCTGTGTAGAACAGATCAAATTGAGGTTCGGTCAGGCCGACTTAGGTGGCTGTCTTTTTCTCTGAGGCTGGTATGCAACAAATCATCTCTTTGGCTTCGATTCTAGTTGAAGATTGTTAGACGGATACCTTTTGCCAATAGTCCGGACGATAAGGCAGAGTGCAAGGCATACAAGTACTGTACTGTACGCAAACGCCACGAAAGCCACAGGCGGGATTCTGGAAATGACTACGATACCGCGATCGACGCCACATCCATTGCTGACGCGGACGGTGATTACCATAGGCGCTGCGCACGAATGTGCCTTTGTAGAGCCCGATGAATCCATCTCAGCGATGACATGCTACTTGTTGATATCGTCCCCTTGCTAGATCTCACTCTTTTCAGAATAGGAAAAAGTCATCTGCAAGCAAAAATGGCTACGGACTGTTCTGCCATCGCGAAATAGTTTGCATGAATGGTCCGTAGCCATGTTCCCTGGCCAGTCAATACCAACCCTCGTCATTGCCGCAGTAATCCAGCCCTACATAATCCAATGTCTTTTGACATCTTCCCACCTCTGCTGCTCCACTCCCAATAATCTCCGCATATCCTCCTCTGCCTTCGTCTTAATTGACTCACTAGTGAGCATATACTCAAGTGCATCTCGATCACTCGGACCAATACTCGCCTCTTCCATCGCAAAACACTGCTCCAGGTCTTGTGCAACACTGTCCATGAGCGGCTTTTTCATCTCAACACAGATCCGGACCCGCCAGTATCGAAAACTCTGTCTACTAAGACCTCGTTTCTCAACTTCCTTTCGCTGGCGTTCGATGGCTAGTCCGTGATCGTGGTTTGGTTGGAAAGTTTCGTCTAGTAGAGCGAGAATGTGTAGGACGTATAATGCGTTCACGATGCGAGTTGGGTGGATGGGACTGCTGTAGAGTTGCGGACCGATGATGAGATGTTGTTTGAGGGCGTGGGTTAGAGCCAAGTCGCAAGCTTTACTTTCGGACATGTATAGGAGTTTCAACTCTTGTATCACTCTATTGTAGGGATCTATTGTGGGCGAGAAATTGGGGTGCTTCTCCATGGCATTTGCGATGTCTGTCAGAGTACTGGTTGTTTTCGAGAGTGGTTCAGGAGCCAGGAACGTGTTCGTTGACTTCTTAATGTGCTCGTTAGCTCGAGCACGCCAGTGAGCTTGTAGACTCGCAAATTTGGGATCGGATTCTCGTAGCTGTGTGTCGACTGATATGTCTGAGACACATTTCGCGCAGGTGCAAGTGAAGAAGTAGTTCTTCTGTAGCTCGGATTGACGTTCGGATACATGTCTCTGGAAGTCGATGTAGGAAATGGTCAGCTCTTCTCCTTCCACGATGTTGCGTAATGGCATGATTTCGAGCGCCACTTGAGCTGTTTGCTTTCGTTGCAGCCACCCAGTATTGTTCGTGTAGGTCGGCCGATGGAGATAGACGTTAGCATCGCAACTGTGATTCATGGTCGCAAGGAAAGGATCTAGGAGGAGTCCTATCGGATCGTTGTAAGCTGTTTGTAAAGTGATTGCATTAGTCTTGAGAATGCAAAGGAGAAGTAAGAATGTATTCTCATCTGCAGCTTTCGAATATTCAGCAGCCGCTTTTGCCATTAGCATGAGGTTCATTAGGTCATTGCCCTCTGCCCTCTCGAACTCTTTGTAATGAGATACGAGACGTAGAGTGGCTAGCCAAGTACCTTGAGGGAGCAGGTCGTGCTTGTGCTGTAGCGCTAGACGAACGATAGCTCTTACACTTTCAGGCAAGATCTTGGGATATAACTTGACGAAAATTTTGCACTCATACTTGTGGTATTTCTTCCATGCCTGTCTTTGACATTGTTCACCACAAAAGCGTGCCACCTTGCAATCGGAACATATCTTGAGATCTGCGTCCCGATACTGACCAAAGAAAGACCATGCATCTTCTGGAGTGCGCGAGCCAGCTATGCAATGATAGCAGAATTTCGCCAGCTGTGAACTGCTAATGGTAGAAAGTGGAATGTTAGTCACACCATAAATCCTGTCAGCTGGGGTCAAATTGCGCTTCGCAAAGACACCTTCGCCCCTGCCAGGGACTTCCCGAATGTTGACATATTGCTCGGTACTTTTTGTAGCCATTGCTGGATTAGGGTAAAACGAGGCAGAGTAAACTTGGAGCAAAGGACAACAGAGACAGGCTCAGGCTTGAGGAGGAATGGAGCGACATCGTGATAGTGTCTATAGGAAATCTCGCATTTGTCGTCCGCACAGCCTGCGAGTCATGAAAAAGCAGGTTTGATCCATCGATGACCGACATTTATCTATAACCAGCGCCAATTGTGGTTCAACAGAACGGGGAAGATCGTATAAGCAAAAGCAGGACTTGCGTATCTACAATTCCTTCGCGACATAGAGCTGCCTATCAGCCTGAACAACCCCACGTCCCCAACCGAGACAAAAATTTACCAATCAAGCACGAAAAGCTCGGACGTGTTTTTCATGTCCATCTTACTTTCGAGGCTGTAATATTTTTGTTCGTGCTACCATGTCGACTAACGCAGTATCATCGCTCAAAAGGAAAAGATCAAGTATGCGCCCATTCAGTTGAGGTCTCAATCACTAACTTCAACCACAGGAGCGCAGTCACTACCTGCTCCAGAACTGCCCCGGATGGTTGCTGAACAGCACGTGCCTATCTCGTCCACCGACAAAGACACACAGAGATTAATCGTGGTACTCTCAAACGCGAGCCTGGAAACCTACAAGGCCGCCCATACAGGCAAATCTGGGGGAAAAGATGAAAAGTTCTCATTACTGAACAGTGATGAGCACATTGGAGTCATGCGGAAGATGGGTAGAGACATCAGTGATGCTCGTCCTGATATTACCCATCAATGCCTATTGACCCTCCTCGATTCACCCATCAACAAAGCAGGAAGACTACAAATTTACATTCACACAGCTAAAGGAGTTCTGATCGAGGTTTCGCCAACTGTTCGGATACCACGAACTTTTAAGCGATTTGCTGGTCTTATGGTACAACTGCTTCACAAGTTGTCCATCAGATCTGTTAATTCACAGGAGAAGCTGCTCAAGGTCATAAAGAATCCTATCACAGACCATCTGCCTCCTAACTGCAGGAAAGTAACGCTCAGTTTCGACGCCGAAGTCGTCCGAGTAAGAGACTACATGGAAACACTTGGTCCCAAAGAAAGCATTTGTGTCTTTGTTGGTGCGATGGCCAAAGGCAAAGATGACTTTGCCGACGCATTCAAGGATGAGTCCATCTCAATCAGCAACTACAGTTTAAGCGCCAGTGTCGCATGCAGCAAGTTCTGCCACGCTGCTGAGGATGCTTGGAACGTCATCTAGGTCACAGGCTGTGCTAATCTATACACGCAGCTTTCTTATGTTGTCTCCAACACTCTTCAGCAAGGGCTACGATCATAACATCATGCCTCTTCGCTTGAGCCTTCTCTGGCTTGCCGGGTACTGTCTAGATCTTTTGGACTGTTTTTCAACAAGGCACACAGGATCTGACATGCTCGAGGCATTATCGCTGATCTGGCTCTTCTCGAAGGTCATCGAGACCCGTGTTTCTTCCAGTCGCTGTCGGGACACGGCCAACCAACTTGCCGTCAGGTGTTTGTGCCTGAGCAATACATTCAACAAGCTCTCGTCTACCTAAATCGTATTATGTCAAGCAAAATCGCCAGCTTGGTAATCTCCATGAGTACCTGGACTGACAGTACCAATAATTCAAATGCAGGTTGAGAAAATCCACCAATAGAAATTTGGCACCATGTTGAAAAAGTTTTGATTGGTTGATATGATGTACTGTACTGCAGCTTCAGTTCAGGATCGAACAACCTTTGTTGCACAAAATCTGTAATCTTGCAGCAGAATATTTGAAGTCAAAAGCGACTTGCTTTTACACGCACAATACCTCTTTTCGCGCGAGTTTTCACGTTGCAAAGCCGCCAAACTGTCGGAATATGGTGCAGAAAAAGCTAGGCATTTTGTGAGGCGAAACCATGTGTTTGAGCCCAATCTTCCGTAAGCGAATCGCTCCGAACCGCCCATCTTTGCGCTGATCAGCACCCACCAAACTCCAACATCTACCCGATTCTGACATCGCTTTGTCGTTGCTTCTCCAC
This sequence comes from Lithohypha guttulata, assembly GCF_036872675.1. Taxonomy (NCBI): domain Eukaryota; kingdom Fungi; phylum Ascomycota; class Eurotiomycetes; order Chaetothyriales; family Trichomeriaceae; genus Lithohypha; species Lithohypha guttulata. The sequence continues at coordinate 435,192 of NW_027042755.1, read as the reverse complement.
TGGAATCGCCCTTGTTGGCTTTCCTCAAGATATTTCAACGTGGCAGCTTGCATTTTGTTGCTTTTTGACCTGTCATGACTCCCAGCTTCGTCCTTTTCTGGCCGAGCATTATGCCTCATTGTCCCGTGGTGGAGTCTGGTCTCCTCTACGAGGTTGTGTGCCCTGAGCCTGTGCCTGTCTGCCACAGCACAAGACCACTCAGCCTTTATGACGAAGATTTCGGTTTACTGACGACCTAAAGACATGCTAATATCCTTGCAGGGCTTTAGGTTTCGATGCTGACCTAGGGTCTATTCACGCTAATAACTTCTCAGCCGTTCGCTCTTCATTCAAGGAACTGCTTCCAATCTTCTGTGCCCTTTACAGAACTCGAATTACCTCGAATCGTCAAATCTATTCGCAAACCGACTTGCAGTTTGTCTACATCGTGGCACAGAACCTGAGGTCCGCACTACATCGCTATATTAACATCATTTCAGTTGTTGTTTCGAGGCGTTACGACCAACCGACCTTCAAGTCTACACTAGCACACCAAAGCAGTCCCAGTCTGCAGATTGTGGTGTACCTGCTAGTCCAGATCACCTGCATAGTCCCGGACTTTGTTTCTTCACTACGATGCCATCGTCAATCACGCTTACAGTTAAACATTTGTCCACCTCAACCTCGTTCTTTCTTTCGACCCTTCAACCTCTAGAATATGTATACAGAGGGCGTATCGATAATACTATCGGGTTTGGTCTGAAAGACTCTCCTCCCGACTTCTGGATTTCTCAAGAGACACCAGGAGTGCCAGCAGGTGCGGCTCATGTAGCCTTTCCGGCCACTTCCCAAAGCACAGTAAAAGACTTCTTCATCGCAGCACTCAAGGCTGGCGGCAGGTGTCATGGTGAACCTGCACTCCGAGATCCAGCAACTGGCTACTTTAGTGCAGCCGTGATCGATTTTGACGGTAACAGCATCGAAGCCGTTCATCGACCAGACCTGATCGACGAAGGTTATGGTAGTCGACCAAGTAGCGTATCTAGTGTGTCATCTGTCAAGTCCAAGCCTGTGCCGTCGGCAAAAGCGTCAACAGTGGCATCCCGAGCCTCAACTGCTAAACAAGCGCCGAGCGAGGCTCGGAGCGTGGCGCCTTCGCATGTATTGAAAGCAGTATCAGGGGCACCAACCACAATCCCTGCAGCTGCCAGTTCAGTCTCTAAAACCGCCTCTCACGTTTCCAAGGCGCACACCGCTGCTCCAACTCAAGTCTCTCGTGCTGCGAGCCATTCCTCTCGAGCACCGACGTCTATTGCTCGAGCACCGCCCCAGTCCAGCGGCCAGTACGTTTCTGCCCAGCCTGATCAAGCACAAACAGTGACGCACACGATGCCTACAGGCGAAGTTGTCACTTCTATATTGTCTGAAACTCGAGGCGCGATAAACCTAGCGCAAGAGCTCGTTAACCACGTTCGTCCAGCTCTTGATTCGTCAAACTCGGCACCGAACATTCGTCCGTCCTCCAATCTATCAGATCCAAACAGTCACAAGCCTAGTGACACCATTGTCGGCACACTGCTGGGCGTAGCCGCTGGTGCAGCCCTGCACTATGCATACACTAAAGCCACTGAATCAGGCAAAAAGCCCGAAGCGATATCGACCGCAGCACCAAGACCAAATATTGCGCGGACCTTCACAGAGCCCAGCTTCGCGGATGGCGAGAACAGAATGTATTACTACCACGAGTACGCACGCAGCCCAGCCAATCACCCGTACGCCATCGAAGCTCCACCAAGTGCATATGGCTTCTCGCAACACGAGCCAAGCCGTATAGGCAGCCAGCGATACATCACAATGCAAAACAACGACGAGCGTTTGTCCGACTATACAACCAGCCACCGTCCACGACGGAGATCCAGCCTAAGCAACATCGACGTCAAGAGCTTCGCAAGCCAAAGTCGAGCCAGCCAGGCCGCCAAAAGCAGCACCCGCATGCTCGGCGCACCACCAAATTCCTACCGTGCACCAACCGCAATCACCATGGCCGAAACCGACAACCACAGCCGAGCATCTGGCCGATCACGCTCAAGAAGTCGAATCAGCTCCATCCTCCGCTCCAACTCCGTTTCAGGCGAGAGTAAAGCCTCACGCAGAAGCAGTAGCAGCAGACACGCTAGCGACGAAGACCTAAGAAGTCGAGCGAAATCCCACATCAGCAGAAGATCAAGCATTGTATCCAAAACTCCAAGTACCACCTCCCAAAGCGAAGCCACAACCGTGAAACCCATCAAACCTACACCCTCCACCACCGCTCCATCTCACGTCTCAAAAGCTCCAACAACAGCACCATCCCGTGCACCAAGCAAAACCAGCACCGTCATCAAACCCGAAAACACCCCTCTCCCACCCTCTCGTGCCGGAACCACAATCAGCGCCTCACCATCCGACTATCAGTCCACACATTCCAAAGCGAACAAAACGGTAATTGGTCGGATGATCGAGAAGGATAGACAGAGCGCTTTGACGAAGAGTGTGGTAGGGAAACTTGAGGATAGTAGGAAGTTGAATGTGCCGAGGGATGAGGTTGAGCCGAGTGATAGTGTTAGTCAGATTAGTAGCGTGAGGAGTTCGAGGAGGTCGAGTCGACGGTGAGCATTTAATGAGATGGTGATTGGGTTATGGCAAGCGATGAGGCATATGGGTGGCATTGGAGGTGTATGGGTGAACTTTTGAGTGTCTTCTGGCAGCATTGAGCACGATCAACGGACGGTGGCATGGTTGGTGTCGGGTTGGCGATGGAAAAAATGGGCAAAAGCAGACGCGTTCTGAGATTATATATGCTTTACATCTTGTGGACGCAGTTTCACACCTCGTACAGGGTCTTTGGGATCTGACTCGTCTTCGAGACTTAGCTGGAAAGACTTTTTTATGCATTGAAGAGTGTTTCCTTTTCTCTATGACTTCGATTCAGAACTAGATTCGAAGGCCGCTTGTGTATGAATGCCGTGGGTATCGCTCTCGCTACGCTAATCTTTCAGCTAATCTCTTGCCTCTCTATATTCTTTGAAAAGGTCGGCTGTGCTGCGTCACCTCAAGAGACGCAGCAGTTGTTCCAGGTATCCTATACCTTTGTTTTGTCCAAGAGATCAGCCAGATCGTCCACATCCTTATCTTTCTTTTGACCCACGTCTGCATTTTCGGCCTTTTCATCAGCTTTTAAGGTCTCTACTCCCACAGCTCGCTTGTGTACTTGTTCGGCGTTCTTCTCTTCTTCCTCTTCATCTTCGTCGGCAAGATCTTCTTCATCTTCTTCCTCGTCATCTTCTGCTTCACCTTCCAGTTCGTCTAATTCGCCGATACCCCAGTGATCTTCTGGGTCATTGTCTGTGCCCTTCTCGTCCTTTCGCTCTTCCAGCAGAGCAGAGAGCTTCTCAATAGATGCGTCGTCCTCTTCGAACTTGTTGCCATTGATCTCAACTCTTCGTAAGCTAGGTAGACCATCTTGTGCGGCGGTGAGCAGTGAAGCAACGCCAGCAGGAGTGATATCGTTGAAGTCGAGTCTAAGTACTTCGACGTTCTTGTTTTGACCTTTGGCAAGAACTTCAAAGACCTTGATCGAGCCACGTCCACCCAGCAGATCGTCACCAACACCAAGCTCTTTCAATTGTGGCCATTTCTGAATTGCAGAAGCCAGAGCGGTTGCACCTCTGAATGTGAAGGTGTTGTCCTGCAGGTCAAAGACTTCCAAGCTCTTGCACTTCGATAGACCGTTCTTAATCAGCTCGACGATGCCTTCTGGCCGTATACCATTCTGCGTCATCTTCACACTCTTCATCTTATTGTGAGCAGAGTATGCTTGTGCCCAGGCTTCCATGCTGCCATTCTCGAGTCTGTTTCGACCACACACAATACTCTCTAGGTCTGGAACCTCTTTGCCTGAGCGCCGAACTTCTTCCTTTCGCTTTGCTAGCTGTGTCAATGCCTCTGCTATACTCGTGCCAGCAATTGGGCCCATGCCATTGTTGTTCAGTATTAGGTGTCGTAGAGGAGTGTGCTTGCTGAGGAAGTCGACGAGGGGGTCCTTTGTCTTGAGTCCGAATGCATTGTCACTCAGGTCGATCGTATGAAGGTTCGGACACTCGAGTAAAGCTGTCAATAGGTAATCGAGGGCAGGCGGAATCTCGTCGACTAATCTTTGGGTAAATATATCGTGTAGGTCTGCGAATTCTAGGGTTGACTTAGACTTGAGCACAGGAGCCAGTGCTTCGCAAGCTCCTACACCCAGGGTATTGCCACTGAGATCTATACTTGTTATCTTGTCGTTGTCGCTAAGTGGTTGAATGTGTTTCTGAATATCCTCCTTTGTATCCAGTTTCAGGCCTTTGCCTGCCAGCGAGAAGCTGCTCATATTGTACAGAGGGAGAAGATGTAAAGTAGGGAGCGGGAGCAACCTTATACGTTTGTGGATCAGTTGTGTTTGTGATACACTGGCGAGGTTGTTCTTGCACAAAGACTGTGGAGGAAATTGTTTTCCACGCGAACTAATAAAGCGCAGGCCCCGCATCAACATGGCAACGCGACAAAACCCCAGCACTCCTTGGCAGGGTCGATTATTCAGGCATGACCTCACAGTGCCTAGGCACCAGTTTCCAGGCATCTCAGGCACGAGCGCATTCTTGTTCCAAGCCCCAGCCGGCTGTGACCTTACTGTACCAGTACAACTGAATGGTGTCACTATCAACTGCGTGACAATTACTTCCAATACGGTTATTGTTGACATCCAGGCCCTGCCGATCAGTGGTCGGAATCGAGGCAAGAGGCACAGAGGTGTTGAAAAGTACTACATACTGTATGACGGGTGCCCTGGACACCTTGTGAGGTGACTTATAACTGCATAGTCAGGAAAGAGGTACAGTGAAATACGTGCCCTCAATATGACAGTGTCACAGTAATGGCTGAAATGGATGTGGCTTGAGGCCATCACACAGGTAGGACACGTCGAAGCTCACATAAAACCCTATAGATTCCGGTCTTTTTCATCCCAATTTTCCTAACCACACAGTTCAAATCGACCTTTTAATCCCAACCTCAAGTTAATTTAATTAATCCCCCACACAAGCTATTTTCAAGCACATGTCTCCTCAGCCTAAGTTACACCCAACCACGGCTACCATCCTCTCAACTTGCCCCATGGACTCTCAAAAGACCACAACAACCTCCTCCTGTCTCAGCCAGGCTCAATTTACACCCCGACCAGGGGCTCATCCCATTCAAGGCCAGCAGCTTCACCTCCTACCCGACGGCAGCTCCATCATCTATCGAGAGTGTATCAAAGCCTTCAATGATCGCTCCGCGCATCTCATACGGAAGTAAGAGCCTCAAAGCCGAGATTGTCCTTCAGCGCTGATGATCTATCTCAGTAATTCTGAGGACAGTGGTATCCTGCCTGATGGGACTTTTGTTGCCATGCGGCGTTGTGCTTTCATCAGCAACAATGGCCACCCGTTTCATCTTGTTCATAATTAGCTCGGAAAGAGGGATAGCAAGTTAGGTATTTTGGTATACGGCGTTGTGCGAGCTCGAACACTGTTGATAGATACCCAGGGCGGCCAGTGGGAGCCAGATGAGCCATATTTCCAGAATTTTACTTGGACACGTTGTAACGAGACATGCAGCTTCTATATGCCTATCTGTCAGTAATGTCAATTTGGGCTAGGTGTCTGATTCGAAGGATAGAGTGGTAGCAAGTACACAGACAAGCATAGCTTCAGCACACCAGTAATCATTTCATTGGAACTTCGCATCCAGGTATATTGCGTACGACAGGTATATTCTACATGGACATAATATGCTAAATACATTACAGGCATTGATATTATACAGATTCTATTTGAGCTGGGATGTCGCTGTCAGGTTTGGAAATAAAAGAAACATTCTGTTGACTGACTCATGGCCTATGTTGGGTCATGATGATACCATGATTTCCCCTCGAGTGACTTGCCTTTGACGGACGACTTTATGCTAGGTTCTCCGGTCCAGGGCGTCTGCTTCCACGAAGCCAGTTCAATGGTCCGAGCTTGTCTGCCGCGTGTTGTGTCGTGCTCGCGATTCGCATCCTCTTTGTGTGACGGAAGCTCGGAAAGTTCTACCCTGCCGTGTAAGGGCGTCAGACTCAACGGCGACTCCAGCTCAAACTGAAGAGCTTGGCCTGTATGAACTGGCCTGCGCCGACGTAACAGGAGGCAGCCAATAATGGTAGCAATTGCGGTAAGTATTGCAACAATGGTCACACCAATGATAGCATTCCGGGCTGTGATTGAAAGCTTGGGTGAAGATGGAGTCGTGGTAAGAACACTTGAGACAGCGGTTGTGCTTCCATCTCTCGTAGTGTCTGCCGTACTGTGTAATGTTGATGATGGTATAACGGTAATCGACACTGTTTGCGTGACTGTAATGGTTGACGAGCTGTTTCTTCTTTTTAGATGCATATCTGATTTTTGTCTGGCTACGCGGCCAGTAGTATCCGGAGTTGTAACAGTTGCATCGTCTCGAGGCTTGTGAGGTTTAGGCATGCGAGTCGTGCTTGCCTTTTCAGCGCTCGAAAGATGATCCGGTATCGTTGCTATTGTAGTGCGTGTCCTTTCCGATGGTATAAATCCTGCCTGACAATGCCGGATGTGTAATGTTGTACTTGTATTGTCATTGCAAACCAGCCCTAGTTTCGAAGTTAAATTCCTCGGTGGTAGGTGCCGACAAGATGATAAGGATGAGTAGGAGTATGTCTGACTGCTGCGCACTTCTTGTGCCAGTATTGGACCCGTGAGCATGCAGAAGGTCAGAAGTTGCAGGGCCAACCTCATTGTGGTCGAATTGTGTTCCAGCAAAGAGTAAAGAAGCTTCATCATGTGTCTGGCTCGTCAGATCCTGGACAATGGCAGAGCTAGTATGCTCCTGTTCGTAACGATTAGATGCTCGGTCTCTTGTGGTTGACATCTCTTCAAATGGAACGATGAGGAGTTGGCTCAGGTGTCTGCTACTTACTGCTGGCGAATCTCAGGAGTTGACAATATGCCCAACCTATGGCCCAGTCATCCTGATTTGATCTTATAGCAACACTATGGTTCGGCCCCAATTGCGCATCAAGAGGTTCAGACAAAATGGTATTAGAGTTGCAGGTTCTTCATTCTCTGACCTATGTCACTTTGACAACGATATCCAACACCGGTTGTCCTTTCGTTAGCCTAGCGGTCCACATCCTCGCGTTTCAAACAACGATTAGTTACTCCTCTGCCACGAGGCATAGCGCAATTTACTGCTGATCACAAAATGCGCTAGAATGATCGAAATCACTGACTTAAGCAAGCTTCTGCAAGCCACCGCAGCCAAGATTGTTAGCTAACTGGGGGCATAAATTTCGTGTTTCAGCTTCCTACATAAGTGTCGAAGGCCAAGAGCGTAACAACAGTCTGAGGGGAGCGCCGAAAGCGTGCGGTAAGCCTTAATAGAGCTGGTATGTCGTTGGTGATAAGAGATTGGTTTTCATCAGACACGAAAGATGGTGAAAAAGGTCGGCTCAATGATCAAATCAAGGAGACCGCCAAGAGAGAAGCGGGTCCGGGCGCTTGAGCCGGGGAGCAACTCCTGAATACGAAAACCACGTGGCAGATGTTCCCCAGGACTTTGGTAAACTATGATGACATGGTTAGGGTCGTTTCTGATATGTCATTGGCCTGCCTGATAAGCATTGGAGTTCGCTTTACGAGGAACGATATTGAGATGGAGCATCTGTGCCCTACGACAGGGACCTCATGCTCGAACGGCAAGTCCAATTTGCAACTGCACATGCAGATAAACGTGGTTGGAGAAGACTCCACGACGAACAAGGATTGGTATCTGTAAGCTGAGATTGAGGAGCGCGGCGGCAGTCCAGATAGTGTATAGTAAAGTTCGGTCACCACGCTCTTTCAGTGGTATTTCTGACGGACAATGCCTTTAGCGCGGATTCCAGATCTGTATCCTCGCGTTCACTTGATCAGGAAGTCTCTTGCATTAGTAGATGATGTTGCCAGAACATGGTGGAGAGGAGGAATGGCAGGTATGCTGATCAGGTCATTCGTGGGTTCGCCTGCCTGCCGCACTTGTACTGCAGGATGTACGCAGCAGGTGGCTTGTCACAGGATGAGGGTCGTCCTTCATGGCAGACGATACTCAATGGGATGGTGGAGACTGACTGCATTGGCTTTACATCGTTTGGAACAGGCGCGGCTTAGAAGGATCCTCTGGCCATCCGTTTATACAGCACTCTGTTCCACGAATCAAAGCGACTCGATTGCACTGAAAGTGCAAGTCATGGTTGTTTTTAGCTCCTGCAGAACTACTAGCCTTCCATGCATCTGCCACGTGCACTCTGCCTCGTCGTTGACGGAGCTCGTCGCCCTCTTGAGTCAAGATCGTCCCGCTCCATGCGTCTAACGATGTAGGTGCACAGAGTTTGAATTCATGAGCAGATATCGTAGTTCTATTCGATTGTAGGATCTTGGCCGCGGAAGATTGTCAGATTCTTTTTGCAAGGAAGCTTCCTTGTACTTTACAAGGAGGTGCAGGAATAGATTGCCGTGATCATACTGCAGCTGTTGCCATCTGCGGATGCAGGAACTATTGCTGCAAAGCCTTCAAGGCATTTTCATAGACTTTCTTGACCTCTTCTTGGCCTTTTCGGGCGATCTCTTCCATTCCTTTGTGAGCCTTGGCCAACTCATCTCTGATGACCAGCTTGTTTAGCTCCATTTTCCGATGCCTCTTCTGTGCATCTCCTCTTGCATTTCTGACTTCCAAACTGGCCTTGTCGAAGCACTTCTTTGCTTCTGCAGCAGCTTGAGCTCGAGTCTCCGAGGTAGCAGGTGGTACAGGCACAAGAATGAGCAGGGAGTTGTTCTTGTCAACCTCGGGAGTCAGAGAATGATCGGAGGCCATGATTGCGGAGGTGAGTGGCTTCACATGGCCTTCCTCTGCAGCAAAGACTTGTAGCATACGACCACCTTTTGGCACTACTGATGCAATGTCTCCAAGCTTGGTTCGTTCATGGTGTGGATGCTCTCCCTTTCCTTTAGGTTTTGATTGATCAGGATGTTTCAAATTGAGTTCGACGGGGAGAGCCTCTATCATGTCTGGTGTGACGCGGCCAGCATCTCTTGTTTTGGTCAAAGCATCTTTCAGTCTAGCTATCGCGGATGCAATACCCGCCTCAAGTTGACTGAAATCATATGGGTCGATATCAGCATCCCTCTCCTTTGTAGCCTGGTTATCGGGTACATGCTCTTCTACATCAGGTGGACCAACATCCGGCGATTTTTTGGAGGACTTTTTGTTCGCTGAAGACTTCTTTAGATAACTAGGAGATGTCGAGAAGGCCAATGACTGTGGTCTGAGGATTGATTGCAGATTTAGCTGCAGTTGATATGAGCGGGCAGAGACGAGCTGTCTATGCGGATGTGGATGGCATACTGTACGGCATAAGCTTGCAGTCGCGTTACAAACACGTTTGGATGCCATTTTGCGAAACGTGAATATGTCAAACAGGAACATGTTGCACGCCAGTCGAGTTTGCGGCTGCGGCACGTAGACGGAAAAAAGCCGTTCTGCTGGAAGGTAGATTGGAGCTCCAACTGCATACGCGTTCTCCTCGCGTGAGCACGAGCGACTTTCTAGTGACCAGCATGGTCTATCACTTGGCTTCGTAGTCATGGCAAGGACTTTCACAATACTCAGACGCGACCTTCTCGAGACAGTTGTTCTTCGGTACCACTCTGCACCGTCTACGAACTGGTCCGTCCAGAAGATTACGGTGAATGAAGCCACTGAAATGTCTCATATATGCATAGAATGCAGCTCTTCTCAACTAAGCAGAAGACTCCCAGGCATTCATGGTTCGGCGGTAGCGATGAAATTACTTTGAGCATAAGAACGTATGCTCATTCAACACGCATCAAAATCGTTCTATTTTACTCACTTCCGGATTGTTCTTTCGTGTTAAGTAAGCTGACTTATTTACAAAGGCAGGACTTCCAGGCAGTTTAGGCAAGTGGATTCAAGGCCAATCATGCTCGGAACACAGAAACTTTGGTGCCGTCTGGCGTGGTGGGGAGAATTGTTCGTACCTGCATATTTTTGGAGAAATTTGGACGACTCAGCAGTCAACAATTATACTGACCGTCTCGACTCTGTGTTCAACAACTATTGTGTTCCTCAAGTCACTGAACTGAAACGCAGAAACTAAAACAAACATGACAGCCAACGGGGTCAAGTCGGCGAAAGGTCTACCCACAGTTTACATCGTATCTGTTGCCAGAACGCCAGTGGGCTGCTTCCTAGGTGGTCTTGCATCGTTGACTGCACCGCAGCTTGGTTCACATGCTATCAAGGCTGCAGTAGAACGAGCTGGTATTCAGCCTCAGGATGTTGAGGAAGTCTTCTTTGGAAATGTCCTGTCCGCAAAGTGAGGCCACTACACTCGTTGTGCCTGGTAAGAACTAACATCATTGGCAGCATTGGTCAAAACCCTGCCAGACAGTGTGCGCTCGGCGCTGGCCTCGGAGACTCGACGGTATGCACGACCATCAACAAAGTGTGTGCCTCTAGTGTCAAGGCTATCGTTTTGGGAGCCCAGACCATTATGACCGGCAATGCAGACATTGTCGTGGCTGGCGGCGCTGAATCTATGTCGAATTGCCCTCACTACCTCCCAAACATGCGAACGGGTGCCAAATTCGGCAACCAGACTCTGGTCGACGGCATGCTAAAAGACGGTCTCACAGACGCCTACGGAAAGCAAGAGCACATGGGTCTCCAGGGTGAGGAGTGCGCAAGAGATCACGACTTCAACCGAGAACAGCAAGACGATTATGCCATACAATCATACCAAAGAGCCAAGGCGGCCAACGAGAAGGGTGTCTTTGATTGGGAGATTGTCCCGGTCGAAATACCAGGCGCCAGAGGCAAGCCAGGCACAACGATCAGCAAAGACGAAGAGCCAAAGAATCTCAACATCGAGAAACTGAAGGCAAGTCGTCCAGCATTCATTCCAAACGGTGGCACTGTAACCGCACCAAATGCCTCACCACTCAGTGATGGTGGTGCCGCTCTTGTGCTCATGTCCGAAGAGAAGGTCAAGGAGCTTGGTCTCAAGCCTATTGCTAAAATCCTCGGCTGGGGCGACGCAGCTCAACAGCCAAGTAAATTTACTACTGCTCCAGCTCTAGCGATTCCAAAAGCACTCAAGCACGCCGGCATCGAGCAGAGTCAAGTCGATGCGTTCGAGATTAACGAAGCATTCTCCGTTGTCGCGCTGGCCAACATGAAGCTGTTGGGCCTTACGTCTGACAATGTCAACGTTCATGGTGGTGCCGTGGCACTAGGCCATCCTCTAGGTGCTTCAGGAGCACGAATAGTAAGCACTTTGCTTGGCGTGTTGAGGGAAAAGAAGGGCAAGATCGGTTGTGTTGGTATCTGCAATGGTGGTGGGGGTGCAAGTGCACTTGTAGTCGAGTCTCTGATGTGAAGTGCAGTATAGCATAAAAGGTTACTGTGCTCTTCACAATTGGTAGAACAATATGCTCCACGAATCCTACCACTTCTTGGATGAGTGAGATAACCCAAACCCCCTGCCTTCCTGTGCTCAAAGATCATGGTGACTCTAATCTCGTGCCAATCCCTACATCTATGTACGCGAATAAAGGCACACCTCCCATCTGTTCGAGCAAACCCGCCTCACTACTGTATCTCGTTACCAGACATCATCATATCTGCTTCAAAAAGCCAATCTCAACAAGCTTATCGGTATCAATATTGAGATTCGCCATCTTATTCCTCGAATTCTCCCGCATCCACAGGAATATCTCAAGCAAAGCCCTCTTGGCCACATTCGTGCCCTGCTTGATCTTCATCTGCTCCTTACCGACCACATACAGTACTTTGTGGTTGTGAGCGCGATCTAGTATTGCCAGCTCATCGACTATTCTCTCGTCGCGGATTTTGTGGTGTAAATCATTGTTGTTGTCTTGTAGTGTTGACATTGGCGATTTCTCGTCGGCGCCGTTAATGGGTCGTGCGATGGATGGTCGTCGCTCGTGCTGCTGTTTGAGGAGGTACTGCTTCAGTTGCTCGTGACAGTTCGCGGCTAGATCGGGAGTGACGACTTCGTCATTGTAGCCGTATCGCACGACTAATCGGTAGCAATGGGGGATTGATAGGCGAGATATCGTGTATCGGTCTTCGAAGGCAACTGAGGGTGACTCCAGCGCACGAAGGTGGAAGAAAACCATGATCTCAGGTAGTGCCGTCAATTTCGTGGCGAAGTTGCTGAAGACGATTGGACTTGTCTCTCCGGCCTTGTCGAAGAACATGCCGAAGCCTCGGATTGTGCTTACTGGTATTGCACCGAACTTGTGAGTCAGAGTGAGCTCTCGGTCTGCATTTTGCTTCACGAAGTGCGAGGTTGGTAGTCGATCTTCTGCTTCTGCGGACCATTGTAGCTCCTTGCCATATCTCCAGACTAGGAAGACGGCTGTTATGCAGAAGGATATGAGGAGTGTTAACCAAGCACCTTCAGGCACTTTTGTCAGTACACTTGAGAGGAACGTGCCATCCATGCACGCGATGACTAGCCACGGTAGAGCAACGAGCCATGGGCTGAACCTCCAGACGTTGATAGCGACCAAGGTGACCATACATGTATCGAAGAAGGTTACGAACATGACACACACGCCGTAAGCGTTACCAAGGCGAGTTGTGTTGTTGTATACTGACGCCACCAGAACCGTCCCGAGCATGAGGAGCCAATTCGCTAGAGGGATATACAATTGACCGTGGAATATTTTCGATGTATGAACGACCTTTAGTTGTGGGAAGTAAGATAGCTTCATGACCTGCGCAAGCAACTGAAAAGTTGCAGTTATGATTGCCTGTGAAGCAACGATGGCGGCAAGAATAGCGACTACCAGCGACGGATAGATCGTTCCCGGTGGTGCGGCTTTGAAGAATGGATTGTCGTAAGCTTCAGGATGCACACTGATGTATGCAGCTTGGCCTGCGTGGAACTTAGTGTGAGAAGAGATAGATAGCAGGGGTCGTTGATGTACTCACCAATGTATGCTAGGAACAGGCAGGGCAAACAGTAACAGAGCCAGCTGATACGAACAGCCTGTGCAGTGAAGGCACCTAAATCGGCAAACAACGCTTCAACCCCGGTGAAGGCCAGCAACACACCACCAAGCTGTCTCCATCCTCGTTCTTTATGGTGGATCAGAAATTCAAAGGCGTAGCCCGGGTTGAAAGCCCTGAACACACTAGTGTCATAATTCACTAAATTATAGATGCCGTAGACCGAGTTCATTGCAAGCCAGACTAGAACGATCGGTGCAAAGAGGTAAGTGATCTTTGTGATGCCAAGAGGCTGTACTAAGAACAGGAGGATGAGAATGGCGTCAGTGACACCAATGATGGTTCCTTTCGAAAGCGTAGGGTCCACGACTTTGATCCCTTGCACAGCACCAAGCACGGATTGAGCTGGTGTGAGAACACCATCGGCAATGACCATGGATACCGCGAGCACTCCCATGACTTGGAGTGTGCCACGCAGGAATCTGCTAGTTTCCAGACCTCTGCGCATCTTGCGCCCAGCACTCTCAAGGTCACTTGAAGCCCACCGCCTCATTCGGACAAGTGAGGCTTCCCTAGGATCGCGATTCGTGATGTTCATGTATCGGCTCAGGAGGGCATATGTGCTGAAAGTACCTCCTTCACCATCGTTGTCAGCGAACAGGATGATGAGAACGTATTTGACTGTAACCATCATAATTAAAGACCACAAGATGAGGGAAAGAACACCTAGAAGGTCTGATTTGCTAGGAGGCTCGGTGAATGTGGAAGAGTAGACATAGAGTGGACTCGTGCCAATATCTCCATATATCACACCTACTGACTGATAAGCAAGCCATAGCAACGTCTTGCCACGGAAGACTTGAGCTGTTCTCAGATCGCCATCTTTACTCAATCCGGAATCCTCATCAGTCGAGAGAAAGCTTGAAGTCCTTCTCAATGAATGATCTCGGGCTCGGGCCCGAGATCTGATGTTGTAGATACCATCATCTTGGCTTCTTCTTGCCGCGAGTTTGATCTGGTCGACGTCGTCTTCGTCGTCAATGGCAGTGGTATGAGCGTGTTTCGAATGTATTCCTTCTGCGATCTTAATTGTGGCCATGACAAACAGTTGATTGAGCTATCTGATAGACAATCGGACATACGCAGAGGAAAAGGAATATACAACAAGAATTTTGAAAGCACACAGCTGCGTCTAGAGCCGTGATAATGGTGTTTATGTCTGGAAATCTGATAGCATGTGGCCCGTGACGCAGGTTGGTCATGGTCGAGGCTTCCGAAGTTCAGCAGTCTGCACAACATAGGTCAGGAGTATCCATGCCATAAATCCCTCAAACACATTGGCATCAACCATGTGTTGGGTGATAGACTATACTGGATTGAGCTTGGATGGCCTCGATTTCGAGTCAGCTCAAGTTTGAACCCAATCTATGTCATTTGCGAAGAATGGCTTGCCGAAGGGACTGGCTGTCACAAACATGGTGGTTATTTGGCTGCCACGGTTGTTCTTGCTCACAGTTGCGTGTACTTTCCTCAGGAGTGTTCCTCCTGCAGTTATGATGGCTAGTGGGAACAGCCACTCAGATTGCATGTTAGTCAAGCATCACGAGTACTGCAGGGCGTGCTTGAAGGTACGCACTGGTGTAGAAGTAAGTCTTGCAGAGGCTGTGCAACACCACGCTTCTGCAAATTAAGCTTGTTCAGCAACTGACAAAGAGGATGGGCGACTGTAGGCTACTGTTCTCGGGTGGTAAGCCATCCGCCTTACCGCTGCATTGTCCACATCCTGCCACGAGATATCTCGAGCTTTTGAAGACCAACTAGAACGTGTGATTGTGAGAGATAAGAGCGTGTTCAGGTCCACGTGCTAGAGTTTTGGAGAACGTGTGGTTTTGCTTGACGCACTGTAGTAAGAGAGTACCGCAGTGTTCGGATTGGGTAGCTGCTGGTCGTGGTTGCGTGTCCTGTCAAATTGTCATCGCGGCTCCTTCCAAAGTCTGGAGAGACGCAATATTCCCAACACGGCCTGTCTTTCTCCCAGCGGACGAATGGCACTGTGATTGCAATATAAAGAAGTTTTCAGCGTGACCGGCTTCTGGACTCGACTACAAAGAAGTAAGTGTGTTGGCCATGACCCAATCGGCTACGGGAGGACGAGTGCAATGAACTACTTCTTTGGGTCTTGCCAAGAGGAAATCACTAGCGACTAGCATCACAAGCAATAAACTTAATTGCAGTGCTTAATCTGAGTTGCACTTGTGCAGATTTAACATATCCAGCAATTCGGTCTAAAAACATTCCAATCATTTAAGTATCTATATGATGTAGATCCACCCTCTTCGTCAAGAGCCATTCAGTTGTGTAGACTCGCACATCAGCGTTTCGTACCCTCGCTCAGTGTATGAAACCTATCGTCACAAGCTCGCCATCGCTATCTGCATCAGCTGGGCCACGAGCGGTAGACTCATACTGGTCAGCATGTTGTTGATCATTGTTGCCAGTGGTACCTACACCTGCACCAGGATCATCAGCATCAGGAGGTCATCGGTGTGTGGGATCTTTAGAGCTAGAAGTAGGGACACCCTTCATGATTGCTCGACATTGAGGACATGTAGACTTCTCCTCCAGCCAATTCAGAAGACAATCGGCATGGAAGGAAGTTTTGCAAAGAACATGTAAGAGCAAGGCCTCGTTGTTCTTGAAGTCCTCGAGGCAAATTCTGCAGAGGCTGTCCCGTGGCATTTGTGATAGGGATATGTACTGAAGTGATCGGAAAGCTCGATTGTTCCGGACTCGTTCCAGGGAGGTTTCGTGATCGGCGTGTTGCGCATCGTTGTTGGAAGGTGGTGAGTACATTGTTAGTGACTGTGTTCTTGGTATTGGTTCTGTTGGTGAGATGTCAACATGCAGCAGGCCTGGGATCAACTGATACAAGTAGGCGGCTTAGGCTCCATTTACGCTCAATGGCTCCCCTTCAGGCGACACCAAATTGGTACAACAGAGTCAAGTTTCAGGTAACAATGCTTCATCAGCACAATGAATCCGCGATCACGTCCAGAGGAACGAGACCGCATGTAGCTCCGAGCGAGACAGTACAAGACTGGCATCTGAGAACTTCTCATATTACGTTGTGCTTGTGCTCGCATGTCTCTGTACTTGTTTCATTAGAGCGCCATCACGCCGTGCACGCTCTTGTTCTTTGAGCTGTTCGTCGGCGCGAGGGCCGGATACAGCTACTGGTCGAAGCAGATTGTTAGACAGGCACAATTTCAGTCCAAGTCAGGACATTCTCATTCGCAATTAGATGTTCAGAGCAAGATTTCTGAAGCATGGAAGGAATATCAGTAGCTAGAAAGCCAGTAGTACCCTACGTTGACCAACCTCTGATTCAATTTAGGCAATAATCCGTGTTTTGGAAGCCTTGCATACTCTTTGAACAATAGGAGGGTTCTTTAGATTCACCTCCTGAGCGACAGTATATGCTGGCATTTCAGGTAGAGATATTCTCGAGACAGTTTTCCGAGACTTGCGACAGGAACCAGAAAAGGCGCTCTGCTAGTTCCCGTCACGTTTCGTGTTTGAAGCTACATGATTGGCTGGTACCTGTACCGGCTTGCTGATATGGACAATTTTGTGTCGCAGATTAGAGCATGAACTGATTTGAAGCTCTAACCTCTTGGAGTCTCTCAGCCTCAGGTTCTGTTAGACAGTGTAGACTCACCATGCTGTCGCAATCACACATCGCAGTCGCAGTCGCTCTGCGCGTTACATTCGCTATTCTGCTTTCCTCCTCACATTCGCTTTCGTGACATCTGTTGTTGTTTCCGAGCTCTGTTGACGCTTTACAATGGCTGACCCTGAGTCAACGCTGCCAGAGGCAGACATTGAGATGGAGGGCGCAGAAGAAAATCCAGTCGAAGTTGACGATAATGACGACGAGCCGAATGTTCCTCCCATACAAGATCCAGAAGACGACGCGAAGCCACTGATCGCTAATCCACAAACACGATTCCTTGACTATTTGCGATCACCCATGATTCAGCTCAATATTGGTGGTGATTCGTCTGCCATCTCGGCGCACAGAGCCATTCTTACCATGTCTCCCTATTTCAACGAGCGACTGGCGTCCGAGGAGACGGAAATTGACATGCCAGATGAAGACCTCGATGCTATGGGCTGCTTCCTGCAGTACCAGTATACTGGCGAGTATTTCCCACGCAGACTTGCCAACCAACCTGATGGCCTCGAACACGATCCTTCTGCGCCAGCCATCGACAACACAGGTGATCAGTTGCTGAAGCACGCGCGCGTCTACACTCTGGCTGAAAAGCTTGGATTGCCGGAACTACAATCACTTGCGCACTCAAAGATTCACCGGATCAACAGTAGTGCTGTTGGCGAAATTGCTTATGCCAGATATGTCTACAGCCACAGCTCGCCCGAGGACACTACCATCAGGAAACCTGTCGCCGCGTTCTGGGCCACTAGATCTCATGTTCTGCGTCATGAGGCAGAGGCCGAATTCAAGTCCATGTGTCTCGAATTCCCACAGTTCGGTTTCGATGTTCTTACCTTGGTATTGGATAGCAGGGAGAAGAGGGCTGCGCAAAGAGCGGATGATACTGGCGCCGGTTCCACCCCTGCACGAGGCAGGAAACGCATGCGACCCAGCGTAAATATTTAGAAGATAGTCGAAAAAATAGGACAAGAACACGAGACGGCATGCCACGTCAAGAAAGACAACGGCGCCCCGCGAATCAATAGGCAGATTCCCTGGCATGGGTATTTCTCTCTGCACAACGGCGCATTGAACACAAAACAATGTACACCACGCCTGGTCGAAAATACCAAAGATTATCAAAATTCTCACAATTTGTCTGCCTATTCACCTTGCGTGCTTAAGCGCTGTGTTGAGTTTTTGTGCTCGTGCTGCTTACATCGGCTAACTTTGAGCTTCGCAACTCGCAAGTGGACGTGTAGATCAAATGGAAGGAACAGAAAATGTGACAACATGCTCCTGCTCCGAGAACTTAAAAATAACGGCAGTTACCTCCTGGGTGGGTCTACTTCCACGTTTACGAACTCCCGCCATCATCTCGAAACATTGCCCAATTGTGTTCCCTAACATTCCTCAATACGTCCTTGTTTTCTTTCCTAGCCTGTTCACCACATAAAAGATGTCTTCGTACACAATTCCTGCTAAGGCAATCGTGACCTACACAGACCAAGACTGGCGACTACAGAATGTGCTCTGCAGGGAACCTGGTCCCAACGAGCTTCTCGTCAAAATGGTCGCTGTAGGTATATGTCACACTGACATATCCAACGTGGGCGGGATCTACCCTCGTATACTTGGACACGAAGGAGCCGGCTATATCTTACGCAAAGGCCCTCAGTGCTCAGAAGAATTGGCAGGCGGTGATCCAGTATTGACATCCTTCGCCTACTGCAAACGCTGCCATATGTGCAAGACAGGACATCCAGCGCATTGCAGAGATCAAATACCGCTTACCATCCAAGGTCAGGATCAGAACTTTGCTCTAGCAGATGGAGAAGGTGAACACGAGAGGCTTGAGGATGACGGATTTGGAAAGAAGAGAGTCATCAAAGCCAGTTACTTCGGTCACTCAAGTTTTTCGAGCATTGCCTTGGTCAAGGAGAGTTCTGTAGTGCCCGTCAAGACATTGATCGAGAGTGAGGCGGAGCTGAAAATATTCGCACCTTTGGGCTGCGGAATACAGACGGGTGCTTGTGCAGTTGTGAATATGATCAAACCCGATCCAGCAATGGATAGCATCGCTGTGTTTGGATTGGGCGGAGTCGGGCTTAGTGCCGTGATGGCTGCCAGCGCATTGGGAGTGAAGACGATCATTGCTGTCGACATCCTACCAAACAGGCTACAGCTTGCGCAAGAACTTGGTGCAAGCCATACCATCAGTAGCAAAGGCCTTTTAAAAGAACAACTAACCAGCGCCATCCGTGGTCTGGAGCCATTTGATCCAGAAAGAGCAGGCGAAGAAGCTCCATTTGGACCTACAGGAATTGTGGATACTACTGGCGTTCCCTCCCTGCTCCAGGCAGCCTTGGCCTCTGTCGACAGGCTCGGTCGTGTTGTCCAACTTGCGAATCAAGGGCCAGGAACGTCAGTCACTGTGGGCTTGCCAGAACATATGCGAGATGGAGTTCAGCTTGTTGGCACCATCCAAGGAGACGCCGTTGCGTCGAAGAGTATTCCCATGCTGATCAAGTGGTACCGTGAGGGCAAGTTACCACTTGAGAAACTCGAGAAATTCTTCAAAGCGGAAGACTTTGAGCAGGCCAGACACGAGATGCATGCTGGAGGCACGATCAAGCCAGTCTTGACATGGTAGATTTTCACTACCAATGCGTATAGCCATACGCCGAAGAGATCGAGGATACTGCGATACCACAAGATAGTTGCGGGAATCTCACTACGACAAACACAATCATGGGGAAATACATGCATCATAGTCGAGCCGATGCTTATGTGAGACGAAACTCTTATCGAATAGAACAACTACATGAATTGCAGCCTCTCCTTGGGTACTGGCGGAATCATCTTAATCCTCGCCAAGTCATCGAAGACAGCCAGCAAGCTCTCATTCACATCAACGAATCCATGCCACCCCATCTTTCGAGCTTTATCCGAACTAAAGTCATCAGCTTGTTGTCGCAATACCACAGACAAAGTGGTCCAACTTACCTGAAAAGCAACGCGCCGGCTCGACACAAGCTACCGTCGGCAAAGCCAAATATCCTGTCGACATCGACGAGCTCCTTCTGGGTAAGATCATGCTGTTCGGCGAGTTTACTCCAAGCTTTCTTGACCTTCTCTTGCTTGGCCCAGGAAGCGAGCGTGAAGGTCCGTCTTACCGTGCCCTTGCCGCCATAACCTCTTGGATTATGTGCTGTGGAAGTTGCGCTGTACTCGGCGTCGTCTTTTGGGCCCTCAGGCTCGATGCCATACCAACCTGCCAACCTTGGCCAGAATCCTTCCCAGGCAAACGCACCACCATCGAAGGCATTGAACTTCTGATCCTTTGCCTGGTCGGTTAGTACCGCCCATTCCTCGAGATATGCTGTTCTGGTCAGCATGGATAGTTATGCGCCTGGATTGCCTCACCGTTCATCATAGCACTGCTCATACTGCAGTTGACCTGGTAAGCTTTGTCGTCGCCCGGCCACTTTAGCTTTTCACCTAGCTCCCTGGTCACAGCAGCATATACCGCCAGTGGGAAAGCTAAGTTCATTGCTGCACCAGGCACACCTCCAAGAATTGGTCCAGGCATACAAACGTTCCAGCTTGCTCCAGTTTCCTTACAATATTTCCAAACAGAGTCCTCCTGTGGATAGTAAAAGTTCGGCTCACCTGGAATCTCGACTCGCGGGTCTATCTCTTCCTGAGGTGCCTTAGTAGGACCCTGATGTACGCCATAATTCTTTGCGCCAGTCTGCAACATAAACCTTTGAGGTGTGATATCTGCCTCCTTCAAGGCGCCAAGAAAGTTGTCAAGCAGCGCAGAATTGACACGAACCATTTCCTGGGCATCACTCCAGAGACCTTTACCTTCAGCAGGAGGCGGCTGTAAATAGGTAAAGAAGAAGATGTAGTCAGCTTTGACACCCTTGTCTTTCAGCACAGAAGCTATCTCCGAAGGTGACTTTAAGAAGTCGACCGCAATGTGCTCTGCATTGCTTGGTAGTCCACCAGGAATATACGGTGGTCGCCGCGAAAGACAGTATATCTTGGACCAACGTTCAGGAGATTGGGATAGCACCCGCAGCATATAATGCCCGCTTATGCCATTGGCGCCAGTAATGATCGCGGTCAGTCCCTTGACACTCGGATCGTAGACTGGTAGGCCATGGTAAATTCCCTTGGTTTGGACTTGCTGAGTGCTTCCGGCCATGATCACGACGAATTAGCGCAGACACTGTACGAAAAGTATGAAAACACAGTCGAGCTTGAAAGTCTCATGTGCTCGGTAGAAGGCCGTGCTCAACGGTCCTTTGAGCTGATTGTTCACAACGCATACTCAACTGTTGCTTCTCCAATCTCTCTGCATCGCTCCGTCAGTCATGCGGGGTGTAATGGAGATCTTCGGCCGACAATCGTCGTTTATACTGAATGCAATTTGTGGATCATGTCAGCCACGACCTGCTACTCTGGAAAGTCAGTAGCAGCCTCTGCTTCCGTATCGAGAACGTTCACTGAAGTGCGATATGTGGCCATCTTCACAATCTAGTTCAAGCAAGACTGACTGGCTTGCTTCAGTCGTCGACTGCGTTCCCCTGGCTCGTATAGTCGTGAGGCCAGGTAGCAGGGAGGTAGCTCTCTTTCACTCAGTGGTGGTCTGACTCACCCCTGCATATAGCGGTGTTGCCAGACAGCAACTGTACTCAGTCTTCCTCTGACCGCTGTGGTATTGTATAGATCACCTCATATACATGCGAAGCTCTTTCTGTGACAACATGCTGTACCCGCCACAATCCTCATCACGGGTCAAAGGTCGAGCAAATAGCACAGTTAAGTGAGTTACTTTCGGCCAAAGAGTCTTGATGCTATCCTGCCGTCGTGCATCACGTGGACAGAAACGTGCAGGTTGAGAGACACGACTGAAACGCCCCGAGCCATTTGTTTGATCGCTGAGTGTATCAGCTCAAGGGTGACAGACTGCAGGTTTGATGCAAAGCAAGGCCTTCATCCACAATCTGTTCTACTAAGCAAGTCTCATTTGTTCATGATTGCTCTTTATCGAAACTGAAACAAAGATCGGTGGTTCTGTGCTTAATCAAAATCGATCGCAAGAGTGTCTAACACGTTAGTATTGTCCTGTATGCTCAAAAGTGAGAGCATGAAGTGATCATGGCAGGAACTAAGCACAGAGTGTGCGCTGGAAGCGCCAGAAGGATTGAACCCCAATCTAGCATCCAATTTGCCCAGCGTCAAAGAGGATGTGTTTGTGGTAGGTTTGACAACTGTTGACCACGGACCAAAGCCTGTTTACAAGCGATTCAATAGCTCCGGGCTTGTTCATTCATAGGATTATAATTGGATTTGTGGCATGGGAGGCTGAATTGCAGGCTTTGCCTTCATCGGAGATACACCCCAGGCTGGGGAAACAAGAAGTCTTGACCACGACATGCAATCTCAACAAGCTCGATCGTTCCGATCATAGCACAACAAACAAGGGGGCGTCTCTAGCGCACGTTCCTGAGCTGTGACGGGAATTGTCCGAGTATTCGGTCGTACGGACATTGGCAGAATGATCGTCCTTGAGACATGGCGGATGTCGAGCGGTGAGGTTTCAGCCTCTGCACATGGTCTAAAGGGACGCTATGCTATTAGCAAATCAGGAAGCAGGACCTGAAGCCTTGCATGAGATGGACGAGATTTGAGTCTGGAATCAGAGTGCGAGCCGTGAGAGTTTTGGTTAAGTGTAGGACTTCCTCCACTTTGAGAAGTGTCAATTCCTGCGAATCTAAATCTTGCTAGCAGTAATCAATGTGACTGCAATAGTGATGGAGCTGCTGCTAGAGCACTGTAACTCGAAAGTGATGAGGATATTACATGCATGGCATCGTGACTGCAGCTGCTTTGTAGAGTAAATTCCCAAAACACGAAGAGAGTGTGTGCCACCACGTGCTACCCATAGGCAAAAGAGCTGTCATCAATGACGTCCCTAGACCTTGCTCACCATCAAGTACGCTTCGGATAGTAGTAGCCCTTACAGATGAGCTTGCGCTACATAGTTTGCTCGAAGCTCGACGACACACTAGATCGATAACGAGTGTTCCAGCAATGGCTGGGTACGGTATCATTCTTGGCAAAGACGCCCAAAGCAAAGAGGAGTTGGCAGGGATGGAAGAAGTCAGGCTTTCAGTAATGGATGGATGCTGCAGATAACGCTCTAGAGGAAGAAACGTACGTATCGATAGAGTGGGTAGTTAGCAGACACTGGCAGCTGCTCGACTAGCCAGGCTGAAAGTGTGAGGACGACGTGCTCGGAGCAGAGTTGCACGAAGTCTGACAACGAGTAGGACAGAAATTATTATTTGATCGTGAGTGGTCATGAGCTATCGTACAATCCGACAATGCTTTTTCGCAGGTCGGCTGAACACAAATTTGTCCTCGCACAAGACATATGCAACACTTTCTTGTATGCGCCATTTTTCTCTTTAGCTCATCTTCCACGCTCCTTCGGGGTATCAAGGTGTATATATAAGTATTTTCGAGTGTAGTGTTTCCAAAAAGGACTGCCCACATGGCTATATTCATCGACAGCAGGTCATTTATTGGGTCTTGCGCTCGCTGGCGCCCTTGACCAATCTCGACAAGTCGCCAACTGGCAGGTTGAGTGGGAAGTCAACGGCGGCTAGGAGCTGCACGAAGAACAGATACCAGCCCAACAAGCAGATGACGAAGGTCAAGGCACCGGCTGCAACTAGCAGGACTGGAAGTGTGCCGTGAGTGAAGAAAAAGCCAGCTAGGCAGCCGAATGCTGGTACAAGGAGGAGGAAGATGAGGAAGAACACGATGTTCGTTCGGACCGAGATGATCAAGTAGATGAAGCAGAGCACACCCATGTAGACTTGGAAGAAAGCGAATGAGCTCTGGAACACTGGATCGGCGGCAGAAGCTGCTGGGTCGTCTGGTAGGTAGGCAATCGAGGCATTGTAGTAAGGTGTGAGTGTAGCACCGAACGTCAACCAAAAAGCGCCGAAGGAGCCGAAGACCACGAATGGAAATGTGTTTCCCAGGACGAATTCGAGGAGCGAGCCGAGGATCATGAGGAGACCACCGAAGAAGAAGTAGGTACCACTATGCCAATTAGGACAATTCTGTTATCAGCTACAATAACTTACATAGTAGCAGCACCGAGACCACCGGATCCTTGCCATCCCATCAAAATGTTCGACAGAGGAGTGAGTGACAACAAGAATCCAGAAAGAGCACTGCAAAGTCAGATGTGCCCATGAACAGCTTGCAGGTTCACTTACAGTGGTGTTGGGTTACCAAATGTCGATCGGATGTTGTTTGAGACCTGGTTCTTGGGAGACAGGTATATCTTCTCGAACAGCTCTGGCGAGATGGAGAGACTGCCCGCTGTCCTCAATCGACGAAGTGCGGTGTCTTCATCATGAACGTCGTGGTGCAAATCGTAGCCTCTCGTGCCATTCAGAGCAGTGCCATCACGATGATGGTCCTTCTCAACATCTGCCATCGGTGCCGACATGGTGATTTGCGAGACTGAAGAGCTGAATCGAGAATTGTTTCAAAGAACGACGGGGAATCAAAGGCAGGACTCAACAGGCTGAGGAAGAGAGGCGAGGGCGAAGAGATAGTGACAGACGGCAAGTCTTATTTGTGTTAACACCCTGATCCAAATCAGTTGTAGCTGAGAGCTTCCTTGCCTTGAGAGGGGAGCCCGCTGAACCGACTCAGGTGAGCCAGTGGACATTCAGGTCCTAGCATTTCCAGCTTGGTCTAATGGATCCCTTGGCATGCAATCTAGGAAAAGTTCCGCGCATCTCGAGGTCGATCGACGACTGCCCAGTCATAATCGTTTGAGCTAGTAGAAGTTTAAGCTGCACGATGTCGAGGACGGCTTAACGCAAGCAATAAGCCTCGGGTTCACCTGTGCTGAGATGAGCTCCAATCCAATGGTGGAAATCAATCTTGGAACAAGCTCACGCTTTCATGGCCATTTCTCTGCGGGGAAAGCTGGGGTTGGAGATCTGTTTGTTTTCATTCCTTTTTGGTCCCGTAGTCATGACGAATCCAAATTGTCGTTTGCCTTGGTATGCCTCGGCCACGTCTGTGTGCGACGTGACGCTCAATATCATCGTGCAAGAATGGCTGGTGTTGGGCTTGAGCTCTTGTCTCTGAGATCACAAGACTAGCGGACGATTGACTAGGATAACTGATCAAAGAAGCTCGGGGCTAAGGCATAGCAGTGATGCGAACCCCAGGCGCTCGGAATAGATTGAGGTTGCGGAGGCGCAACAACGAGTCACAGAGCTAGTTTCGAATAATCAAGCATTTATTAGACTTGGATCAGCCAAGCTCGAAGCCACTCGTTGTGCCGTCTAGCACGGACAGCCGGAAGACACTCACCAAGTGGCCTTTTTGAATGTGGGTTGCCATGAGTTAGTAGCCAGTTTCATGTCCTGAGGACTTGCTCGATTGACTTCTACCACTACCGTGAACCTTGTACAATTCATGATTGGTCAAAAATCATCAGCGAGCTGGTTGCTGCCTCGAAGATTGGCGATGGACGTTGTGCAAAACCATAGATCGTCAAGTTTGTGACCGGAAAGTTGTTGGTCTCTCGCAAGAATACGCCAAGCTTGGCATATTATTTTGAACCTGAAGATCTTATAGCTTAACGAGCTCGTTTGTTAAAGATTCAAACAAACCAATCAGTCGAGCTCCGGAAACGGTTTGCGAGATGCGATCATCAGTACACCACCTGCTGACCTGTATGAAAGTCACGCGTCTGTGGTTCGCACCTTCCTGATTCGTTCCTACTCACAATCGGCAGCTTCGGTCGAACGAGCTGCCTCGAGTGATCGTGTTTTGTTTCAGATATCTGCTCATGAGACAACCACAGGCTTTGCAGCAGAGTGGGGGTACTGTAGAGAGTGAGGAAGTAATCGACCACATTCAACAACACCACGTCCTTCTGATAATCTGCTGTACATAGTATTTGTGCTAATCAGCCTTCGTAATGCACTCTCCGTAGTGACGACCATGCGCCCAGGGTATCTTTTTTCAAAACAAAGCACAAAAAGGTATTTAATATAACACCACGCTCTTGCAATGTCTGACTAGACGGACACATAACGCCCAAATCAAAGAGAGCAACGCTATCACGGTTCCAGTTTGCCCATGAGCTGTTTCATTCTCTGCCATTCTCTAGCATCAGCTTCTCCAGGCCCACACCATAATCCTCGTCCTACCTCGAACAAGCTCACAACACCATCAAGACCACCCACGGCAATCTGCTTACCATGTCTTTCCTCCCAGGCTAATTTGTTCAAGCCCTTGAATGGTAGGACAAGTCCGTTGTTTGGCAGTCTCGTTTTGCTTGGTGTTGCTTTCACAACAGGTACTTCAATATCTGAGAGCAGGTCGAACACTTCAAGATCGCCTGCACCCGTCACCGCGGCGAAGACAGAAGGTTTGTTGGGTGACCACTTGGCATCGTAAACAATGTCTTCCATCGACAGGTCAAGGATAGGTGGGATTGCTTCTGCAGTTGATGTTGAGTCGTTCATTCCCCGAGCAGCACCTGTATCGGTATTCAGCACCTGATGTGTCTTGATAGCGGATCCTGGAGCTGCAGCTGCTCGAGTACGCCAGAGCTTGACCGTCCAATCTGCGGAAGAGCTCAGCATTAGATCACCTAAATCCACAGGGCCACGCTCCGGATGGTAATGAGTCGACATAATCGGTGCTGTATGACCCCTATATGCCACACGACTGTCAACTCCAGCTTTGGCACCAGCGCGGTCGTAACGGTGACATCCGTAAATCGTGCCTTCTTCGCTGCCGACAAGGAAAGACGTCGGATCTGCTGTTGGAAAAGACATGGATTTTGGCGCCAAATCGTCCGTCATTGTACCGGCGGAAGAAGGTGTTGAGAGTGCAAGGTATTCTTGTGGCTGGCTCAGCATGTCGACGCTCCAAGAACAGACAGTCCCATCCGTGTCGGCGGTGAGAATGTTGTGTGCATTTGGGGTACCGACTACATTTAGTGCATATATCGGATGAGTGTGTCCTAGACTTGTGGTTCCTGCTGGGGGCGTACGTCGTTCTGGTTGACCATCTCTGTGTGAAGAGCGTGTATCCCAGATACAAACCTGACCACTGTAGCAGCCACCTATAATGAGGTTGGGATGAAAAGGAGAGAAGCGCGCGGTGAGCACATCGCTAGTTGCGTTAAAGGTGTATTCTGGTCTGCTCGGTGCGTGAGAGTTCCACAACAGAACCAGCCCGTTCGGCTCGTTCGGGGCAGCAGCGTTCTTTGTGTATGAGGTTAAGAGCAGTTCAGGAAAATGAGGAGAGAAATGTAGGTCCGTTACAACACGCCTCTTGGAATGGTTGGCTGAGTACAACTGTAATACTTCTCGTAGTGATTGTGAAGACTTGTTCGCATAATCCTCTTCTGTATCCACAGCCGCAGCTCGAGTGTAGTCTGCAAGCAGGTCATATTCTTCATCCAGGGCTCGCTCAATCACCTTGGAGGAGCGTTCAACGAAGGCTTGAAAGTCATTGGACGACGTAACAGCATTGAGCTCGTTCGCGTTCAACTGACGAAGCGGAAACCGTACTGTAGCAGAAGGCGCTATATTTGCGGGACCGTTCTGAGTAGCCCTCAGCTCTTCCTCGATCTCTCTCCGCAGGTTCGTTCTGATCTCCTCGTCTATCTCTTTTTGCTTTCTGCTTGATCTCCTTCTCGACCGCGCATCGATCTCCGGCTCGAAGTCGTCCTCCGTGTTGACCCCAATGTCCGTCACAGGATCTGTTTGAGTGCCCTTCGTGTAGGTAATATATTCTGGTGCTGGCTTTTGTAGAGGGGGAGTTA
This sequence comes from Lithohypha guttulata, assembly GCF_036872675.1. NCBI lineage: Eukaryota > Fungi > Ascomycota > Eurotiomycetes > Chaetothyriales > Trichomeriaceae > Lithohypha > Lithohypha guttulata. Next base: position 407,446 of record NW_027042755.1, on the reverse strand, counting down.
AGACCACTTCCCGTACAATATCCCCAGACTCAGCCACTGCAGTTTGGGTAGAACTTGAGACCATTGTAGACTTCTGTGGTGCAATCTGTTCGCCATTTTGAGGCGTAGCTTCGCCATAGAACGAACTTGGTCGACTTCTGCTCGGCGACGACGTAGAATCTCTCTGACGATCAATGAGGCTGGAGACGATGTTATCGATCTCGGACCGTCTGTCCTCCACAGTCCTTCTAGGTGAGGACTGGACGACGTCAGTAGGTGTTCAGTCAATTAGAGTGTGGTACGTACACACCTCACCACCAATACTCTGGCGTCCGGCGCTGAAACGTTCCTCCCGTAACTCACGCTGCCGCTTCAGCTCGGCCAGCCGAGCTTTTTTAGCAAGCAGCTCCTCCTTCCGCGACTGCAAAGAGGACGACATCGTTGCTACGACACAAAGAACGAATCGAAGACAATACGGAGGGGACTGACCACGCAGTACTGTTCATCGCTCCGACCGCGAATTGATGGATCGCCAGATCACGTGCGGTACCTGCGTTGCTCCTTCCTCGCTCGGAAGCTTTTCTTGGGCAATGCGAAGCTCACGAGATAGCTCAACAGCCAACGTATACCACAGCTACACCTCGTCTACGACTTCATAGCTGCTCTCCTGCCTTCTTCGTACATTCCTGGACTTCGACGTCTTACGAAGACTGTCACGTTTCGCGCTCTTTACACCTGTCTCGAAAATGTCTACATCGCAAGGAGTCAACGTGAGCACACCATACCTCCCGACATTTGCGCACGACAGAGTGCTCGGTGATCGATCATTGACTGACCACATACAGGTACTCCGGTGGTCGGCGCTGGTAGCAGGCATATTTTACGGCTTTTCGCACCAGAGAACAGTCACGGCACGAAGCCAGGAAGCACATGTTCAAAAAGAATGGAAGAACAAGGAGGACTTGATACAAAAGGCCAAGCTTGAATGGAAGAAGAAGCAGAATCCACAACCTTTCACAAAAAGTGGTGATGGTATGTTGGAGTGATGCAGACCACATGGTCGAAGTGCTAACTTTGAGTACAGTAATTTCGGATCCAGATGACAAGAACTTTGACCTGGAAGCATATCTGACGAAGATGGCTGCGGACGAGAAGTGAGGAAGTATCCGACAACGACGAGAATGACAAGCACTTTCTATAGCGGGAATTCTCTCAACGTTTTGCATAGGGAATGTGGTTGAGTGAAGCAGAAGACGGGATACGCTCAGCCCATGAAAAGGAACGCAGCAAGTAGGCATGTTGCTTCAAGTCCACCCTGGTCTTTGCATGCTGAAGAATTTGTCCAAGCGCGGGCAAGCAGCAATTGCCTTGTATATACAGGGTACTGATCTACTTAAGCTTGTACAATAATGGGATACAGCTGACAAGGCAAGCGAACGCAAATTGGTCGAATTTGCGAAAACGCTCAGAATACTGCTTCATTCGCATGTTGATGCGGGTACTGACTGCACAGCAGAGGTGGTCATTCATCTATTCTATAAGCCGCCAACGAATCTTACTGATAACACGATAGTTGTTCTAAACACTTCCAACAATGGGACTGACATGCTCTGTCCCGCAACCTCAGCACAGCCACTGAATGAAACGAAGTTGTCTAAAACTTCACTTCACAGTACAAGTGTCGCCCTCTCACTCGCTGATCCAGGGGTGAAGTACAGAACCACATGCAACTGCTATGTGTCACCAGCCTTGTTTTCATGCACGAAAAGATACTTGACGAACATGTTTTAGGAGGCCTGGAGTGACCATAGATTTTCCTCTCTTATACCTCTTTCTCACCCTCGAATTTTCGTCCCTTGGCTCCAGAAGCCCTACCTACCAAAACAAAAATTATCAAACACCCACCGGAAAACACCAAGGCAGTGTGTCAATAACTGAGCCTCGCGGTTCACAAACACCTAAAACAAACATCAATACGTTGAGGAGTTGAATCCTGTGCATCTTTACAGCAGTCCACGGGTATGGTAAGTCTCTCACTCACTTGCGGCGATATACATATCCGTTGAACTACACACGACCGCGACAAGCAGAACATGCCGCATATCGAAAGCCAAGATTCAACAATATCCTGCCGTTTGAGGGACTTCAAACGTGCTTGGGTCAACCTCATCCACCATAACGATCGGTGATACATTGGGTATGTAGCCCGAGCTGGAGAGAACACACACCCATCAATGTCGAGAAGGAACAACGAAACAACGACACTTCATGGTTCCGAACTAATTTGCATCGTAAACATGGATTTTTTTCCCTTCGCTATGGGTATCTCAATCCGTAAAACATACGTACTCTCCACCCCTTGTCTTCTCTCCTCATCTCTCATCTGTCTTTTCCTGCGCTGCCCTGCCCACTGTGCTGTTTTTCCAACAATTTATCTGCTGCTGCTGCCGCCTCCGACCTCAGATGAATCCAGAGTTGGTGAGAAAACACGATTCGAAGAGGCAAAAGAAGAGAAAAAAGGGTTCAAGTAAGGAGATTCGTCAGATTTATTGGCGCGAGCCAGTTCGTGTCTTCCGTCCTATCTTTCCAACTGTGACACAGAGAGAAAGTGTGTTTGAGGTGTACGTGCCCAAGTGGACCATGAACGAGGGACAACATAAGCTCGGTATATTCGGGGCATTCTTTCCTCCCCTCTTGTCCTGACGACGCCGTCATCGGCGTCTATTTCGCACCTCTTACTTGCTGCCCGTGCTCAAACGGCAAAGTCCCAGCAAGTCCAGCATGCATATACGGTCCTTCACAGAATTAAACTGATAAGTCTTTGTCGTCGCCGTCGTCCTATAATCCGTCATGGTGTCCCTAATGCTTCCCTGCAGTCCATCCATCCATCCCTCTCATGTGCAAACATGTTGTTGATTAAGTAGAGTATGTGTATTTGTTGTGTTATTGTGTGGTATTGAGCCGTTAATTCATTCGTCATTCCATTGGTGTGTACCTGCTCTTCTGAACTTCAAAACGGCAACGCTTGCTGAATACTTCAAAAAACAAAAACGCGTGTAGTAAATCAAAGAGCCACCTTCAAGCTTAGAGCATAACCAAGAAGACTTCGTCGCGACCAGAGGGAAGAAACAAATTCCTTAAGCAGAGCGTCTTCGTCGCATCGAAAGAAAATAGACGTCTAGTCTTCCTCGCCATCACCATCGTCCTCGTCATCCTCGGCGCTCTCGCTCGACACCTTCGACTTTTTGACAGGCGCTTCACTGTGGTTTGATGCAGCTTTGCGTTTCGTCCCGCTCACGGGAGTATCGAGTTTTGTGTTCTCCGGCGACCCATTTTCGCCGCCCTTTTCCTTGTCCATGGCGGCAACCTCGTCCGCAGTCAAGAAACGACCACCAGGACCACGAGGTCGTCTCATGGCATGGTTGTGTCGTGACTCATGAAGATACGGCTTCCGCCCTTTCGAAGTAAGACGTAATTGTTCTTCAAGCTTCTGTCGTGCCACTCTGCGCTTCAGTATGCGATGGAACTGCTTCGCGTTGACATATAAGGGTGCCTCCTCTTGGCCACTTGTTGGGATTTCTTCTTGTGGGGCTTGTACAGGCTGCTGTGGAGGCTGCATCGGGGGTTGCACTGACTGGCGGGCCATGCTGTTCATGACTGGCTGCGACATTTGACCGTGCGGACTAGTGACTTGACTCATGCGCCTTTGTTGATTCATGTTGGGCCCTTGAGGCATGCCAGCGGACATCTGAGGAATTCCTTGCCCTGCGTGTGTTAGCTGGAGTATGCCAATGTAGCTCTCTGACGTACCTGAGGCTGCAGCTGTCGCCATAGCTGCTGCCGCTGAAGTAGAAATGCCCGGATTCTGATACATATTACCAACTCCGTATTGTGGGTAGCCCATTGATCCTGGCGCCTGGTATTGGTGTTGGCTTTGTGAAGGCAGTATTGGCGAAGCCTGTGTGTTTTGTTGATGCAAGTGTGACTGGCCAGAAGGTGAAGTTAGAGATCCAGTATTGGTACTTTGAGGTGATGTCTGATAACCACCACCCAAGTGCGGGTTATGCGCATCGTGCGGTGGATATTGGGAGTACGCCTGCATCATGAAGGGCAACGACGTCGCGAGATCTTCGTCTGGTGAAATAGCTTGACGCGCAGGAATGGAACAATTGCAGAAGTCGAGGTACCTGCAGGATGGACGAGTCGTAGGACAGAGTTCGACAGAGTGGTTCGGGACGCGCCTCTGTGATCGATAAGTATACTGAGACTTTGACGAAGCTGATTCGAGGATCTAGTGAGCGAGGCGTGAAACTGGCCCCGAGTATTAGTACGTGCTGCATAAACGACTGGTCACTGGACCATGAGTGGGCACCAATGTCTGGCAAGAATACAGGACTGGATAACTTACATTGAGTCTTGACCAAGTTAGAAGGATCTGATATGGTGCTTCTCAGAGGACAATATCAAGGTGGACTTTCACAGCGCCAATGTCTTGTGACGAGATTGAGGCCGAACTGTTTGCCTTGTTTTGGGCTGCAGTGCAGTGATGCGTTGTCACTCGCGGGCAGACCGTGATCGACTGTTTGTGGCGCGGTAGTGATGCCTTGAGTCGTTGAAGCTGAGACTAGACTCGAGGCTGGTGGTTAGAGCTTGCGTTGGTTCTTGCAAGCCTGAAGGCAATGCTTCTGATGGAGACAATAGAATGAGCCTCTCAGATGTCAAGAAACGCGTCAAGACAGTGTGATTCGATTACTGAAACCTGGAGTATTGAGTATATGTATTAGTTTGGGCTGGTGCGGTGTAGGCAGAGTATCATTGGAAGACAGGTTGGGTGGACGCCAGCAAAGTGGCAGTCATTGGCATGGACATGCAGAGATGTGCTGGCAAAATGCACTAACCTGGTTCTTGACAAGGGCAATGGCAGCACCGAAATACTATATTTGTCCAACGCGTAATGACGACAGTTAGTAGCGATGCGACAGGATTGTGTTGCTGTTCACTCGGCGATTCTGCGTAATGTTTGTCACAAATATAATGTGAAGCTGGGTTGCGAGGAAGTTGCTTGACCGTCTTGCACACGTGAAATAGCGTCGTGCTTGGCAAGCTTCGTAAATCAGTTGTGATGAGAAAACAGTTCGTAAGCTCGAGGAGTCGTTCCTGAGCAGAGCGCCTACAGCACGTCGGCGATCGCTTCCAGTAGGCGGTTGCAATAATCAGTGCGGCTGTTTATGCGCGTCTGGTGTGATGGAAACGAGTCGACGTTGAGCTCTTGGTGGCACGCGCACGTCTGTGGTCTTGATGCAAGACAGAGCGTTCGTCGTGCGGCTATGAACCACTGAGGATAGTCGGTGAAGCACGCCAGGAACGTGGTGCCGGGATCTGATGTTGTGGTAGACGACGTGAATGGTTGTCTGAGACAAAAGCGACGACCAGTGAGCGTACAAGAAATGCGATAGGAAGGTGATTGGCGGAAGGAGAAGAAGGAGGAGAAAAGAGATGATTTGCCAGCAATAATATGAGCGAAGGAAAAGTGGGAAAGCTCAAACCAACTTGCCATCTGGCACGCTATGACATGATGAGATGAAGCAAGTGCGGGCCTAATTGCGACGCTTAGGTTTAAGTTGGAGCCACGAGGAAGTAAGTGTGCCGATTCGAGCTAAACCGAAAGAGGTGCTTGCCCCAGAACACATACGACTGTGACATCTCACTGTGTGTTTCTGCATCTGCACAGGAGAGTCCAGCTTTAGTCACCTCAGCCACAATAGGTGGAAAGTGCTCGAGAAATTACTGAGACTAAATCGACCGTGGCTTCCATCCTTTGAGAGGAGAATACACTTGCTCGCAGTGATTGCGATGTAGGCTAGGCAGATAACCTTAGATCCCGAAAAGAACAATTGAAGCGAGCTTGAGGCTAGCGTTTGACGGTGTTGTCCAATCACGGTTGTTATGTCGCGCTGAACAGGCTGGTCTCTATCCATCCTCGTCACGATCGGCCCTCTAGGTCGTTTTGAGCCGTTCCGAGTACGCCTACCCAATCCATGAGAGCTCATAATCTCTAAAGTACGAGGCAGAGTCTATTCATACTCACAATGCTTCATGCAGTCATATACACTGCTACGTGGATCGCGTATAGTCATCCGCTGACCGATAGATATTTCGAGTTAGTAGGTGTTGTTGAGCACGTTCGAATAACAATGATATGCTCGAAGTGCCCGCTTTTGCGGGGTGTAGGCTTCGCATGCAGCTTTCGTCGGCCCTGGACACATGCAATGCTATGCTTCTCTGCCCGATCAAATGCCTGTCAGCTGAGCTGAGCAATCCCGGAACGCCAAATACGAGCGCTGCACGATCGGCACCGAATGCTGCCGCATCGTTGCTTGAGGATTCCTGAAAACTTCCAGATATGTGAACTCTTCAGGGCTGTGCTCATCCCCCAATTTGAGTTCCAAAAAGGCGGCCAATCACACTATTCATCAACGCAATCTTGTTGCAATTGGCTCGACTAGCAAAATCAACAGTATGCTGTTCGTTTCATTCGTTGTCGGGCATAATTTCGCCTTTAGCATACATACCTGGAGCTAAGAGACCTGCTATGCCTTGCAGCGCATGCACACGAATTTTCTCGATACGTTAGCACTCTGATGCGATAGGGCTGACTCCACTCAGTCGGCCAGCACAGTCCTCAGCATAGCCAGGAAGGCAGGCTGCATTTTCAGTATTTCTTGTATAGGAGGCTTCTCCGGCTCCCCAGCACTACGCCGTAAGCGATCCTGCTGTCTGCTGCGTCGTCTTCGTTCAGCGGCAATGGGGTCAAGGTCGTCTTCGGCTTCTTCCTCTTCACTGTCCATGTCTTCATCGTCATCCATGTTGAGCTCGGCAAGGTCAGCCTGTAGGCTATTAGCATCGAACTTGATAATACACTCTGGACTTACTTCATGCAATCCAAAATCGCTGCTCTTGAAGGAAGCAACTCCTGGTATGGTCGTCGGGTTGTTGCCCTCGGCAGCCATCTTTTGTCTGGTCTTGTCCGAGTGCCATTTCTTTCTTGCTTCCTGCCATGCAATCAATGAGTCGATTTCGGTAATGCATGCTTCCTTGTCAACTTGTCTCATGTCAAGCGCTCCACGGAATATGGCATTCATATCGAGCTTGCCACCTTTCGGACCCTTCCGCAGGAAATCGAGAATCTCTTCGATCCAGCCCATGAGCGCGCCGAAGAGCCCATTGTCATGAACATGCACTTCATGCACGAATTTGTAGAAATTGTGTTCGTGTCGCTGGCACAAATCAATGAATGATTGCACTGTCTGGTTTGGGTCCGCCGACACATCCTGCCGTTGTGCTGTTTCCACGGTTTTGATCGCATCATCCGCGAACTGAGCAAAGTCTGTAATGCTGTTATAAACATTTGCTGACTTATACACTCTGACAAGAGGTTCGTAAAAGACAGTGAATAGGTCTCGGAACAGCTGCAAGGTAGTCGGCTCCTCTATCATCTGCGCCATCATCTGCTTGTCCCGTTTCCTTGTCATGAGCTTCAGTAATTGCTTCAATTTGGAGAATTCCTCCGCTCCCTGTTTGAGTTCGACATCGACGTTCTCGACCGCGCTGTTCCAAGCAACGTAAGCATTGAATATCTTCTGAATCTGAGGTGGAGTTAGTGGGGGCTCGAAGTGGTCTGACCGTAATATCACAACCACTGAGTCGACAGTCTCGCTCTCTGCTTCTGCCCGGATTTCATTCTTGATGTCCTCTGGAGCATCGACGAACGATTGCAACTTTTGGACAAAGATAGACTCGCCTACAGTTGAAGCGACAGCATCCACGGACTTCTGCTGAGTACGAATACCATTGTGTAGTGTCGTGGAAAATATCCTCTGGAGCAATGATCTCGTGCCAAAAGGTTGGGCCAAGAAAAGGTCCAGAACCCCTGACATGACAGCTGCAGGATTTGCAATGCGGATGACGTTCTTCATGACTGTGTAGGGCAGCAATGAATGTATCTGTTTTGCTTGTGCGAAAAGTTCTGGCGAGTTGTCTTCCGCAAGGAAAAGGTGGTAGATGGTGGCTGCAATCTCTATTCGTAGCCACTCCGCGAATTTCTGATATTCAGGGCTGAGATCTTGTATCTTGTCTTTCTGTCGAATCTCTGCGAATAATTTTGAGAGTCCGTTTGCCTCGACAATACTCCTTCGAAACTTTTCCATGTACACATCGAGCTCCGCAGCACGTTTTCGGGCGATGTCGTAGAATTGCTGCTGTTCCTCTAGGCGTCTTGCATCCATCTCTTTACGATTTTCGACATCTTGAAGTTCTTCCTCGTTGAGCTTGATAGGTCTTGCGTTTAGGAAGTCTTTTATCGCTCTCGAATCGGCGATGTAAGGATTCTGAAGCATTGTTCTCAGGAAAGCTCTCAGGGAAACTCGCTGGTCCTCCCGATGCAGGCGTATTGGTGCTGGACTTGGGGCACGGCTGCTCGCGGAGCTACCACGAGGCGATGCTCCTGACGATAGATCGCCAATACTCCGCCTACTGGAACCGGACTTGAAGCGTCGGTGGGAAAGCAGATTCCTCGACGACGAGTGGCCTTCGGTGTGCGTAGTGTCCATGGTAGAGACAGAAGATACCGAAGATGCGTCACTGTCATCGTCTCCGCCCAGAGTCGCAAACGTGCTTGACTTGTTCTTGCGTGGCAGAGGTGGAAGTACTTTGCCAGGCATTTCGGTTCGCAACTGCTTGTGCATGGCAGCAAATTCTCCAAATCTCCTGCCGATATAGTACTCTGGCTGATCAGGCTTTTTGACACGGATGAGAAATTCAGAATGCTGATGGTATCGCACCCTACGCTTGACAGATGTAGTCCTGACACCTGCAACATTGATGTCCCAGCCATTGATGTAGTTACCCTCTGGCATATTGGCGATCAACCCCTGCTCGTTGGCACCTCTGTCTACTACTTCCATCTCTGCGAACTTGATACGCTCCTCATAACCAGAGGCAGTGGGTATGCCGGAAACCATCATCAGCTCGACCAACTTGTGGGCCTTCTTTGCTAGCTTCCGTCTTTTGGTCTCCTCCAATCTGTCTTCCGAGGATGAAATATATTTACTTGCGAAAGACTCGAGAAAGATTTGTACCTTGTCTTGCCAGAACTCTTTCTCCTTGGCTTTGTCAAGGAAGGGGAAATTGCGAACATGGTGGACGAAGATGTAACGCAGTATGGGTAGTTCGGAATCGACTGGGGAGACTTCTCCTAAAGGCGATCTGAAGGGTGCACCAAATCTTTGCAATGCTGTCGGTGTGTTGAGCTCTTGTATCTCAGCAAAGACTTCCATAGAGACGAGCTCTCGCTTCAGGTAGTGCTCTTGCTTGCCAGTGAGCAACTGTCCCATTGGAGGAGACACATTCTCAACGGCCTGATCGTCTCCCTCCCGTGCAGTTTCCCACCGAGTAATGGAGGGTTTCAAAGGAGCCCCGTCCATGACTACTGGCTGTCCCTGTCCTGGCATGTTCCCATTTTGCATATTGGCGTTGAGTGCGCCTGATGAGATGCCTGAAGAAGTCATATTGCCAGATTAACAAGCAATGAAGTTGAGAATAGTGACGGGCTATCTCGCCATGTTAATGTCTATATCATACATGCTTGCAGTACGACTGCTTGTCATGTTTGCTGAAATGTTCACAATCTGGCGTCATATGGTCTACTACGGAGTAACAATACGCAACACGAGTCCGATCAAGCCTTGATGGAGCAGGAACGCGTCATCCACGGGCTTGCAGCTCTCCCTCCCGCATGGTGCTCCGGGCTAGGCTTTGGGGCCACCCACATGCCTAAACTTGGCAACCACTTGGACCGCATTAACTTGAATCCAATATGGATATTAGTAGCACACCAAACATTCCACACGAAAGAGTCCTCCGGGAACGCATGTCGTGTTCGCAAATTCGTCGTTTTCGTCTTGGTACCTTCTTGTCCCTGCTGCACAGGTTATGAAGATGTGGTCAAGACCAGCAGCTAGATCATGGGACCGACCAGAGAGATGGGAACTCCTAAGTTTTCACTTTGCTGATTTAGAATCGGAGTGCTCAGGACAGGTGAGTCGTCGCGAATGTACTGTGGACAGAAATTCCAGGTTGTCTGAATTTTCTGTGTATCCGAACGTTATGGAGATACTCAGCGCCGTCAAAAGATTGCACGCAGCCTACATTGACTTCCACCTCCTAACCTAACCATTAAATAAAAATGGCAAGGAGATCACGTAGGCCCTCGACAATACGATTTTCAGGTTCCCAATTGTGACTGAAGGTGTTCACAAATACCAACCCTACCAGACAATCATAGACCAATCACTTCTCTCTCCGCAGCCGTGGCTAGGACGTGCCTCTGAAGACTTTCCACTCGATGCAAGGTATACATGTTGTCGTGGTCAGCAAACACGTGGGTGTGGAGGCCAATCAGTGGGTCTCACAGGGCTGCTTCCGCCGCACCCCACCCTAGTAACTTTTTTTCCTGCACCACACTAGGTGCATGATCGAATCTTACTGCGTGTTCTGCACATGTAGCCATACTACACATTGCCGCTCAAGAGCGCATCCGTACCGAGTAGGAACAAACTCCAGATACTGTCACACAACCTCTTAGAATGGTGCGCAAGCTCAAGCACCACGAGCAGAAATTGCTGAGAAAGGTTGACCTTATTACCTACAAATCCGATGGACCATCGCACCGTGCAGCCGATGTTCGCAGACGATATCATCTCACAGAACCTCTCGACTACGACAAGTACAATGGTTTAGCAGGAAAGCTCAGGAAACTGGCTCATATGCTCTCCAACCTCGATCCTTCTGACCCTTACCGAAAAGAACAAGAATCTATCCTCCTCGAGAAGCTATGGCAGATGGGCATCGTGAAACAATCACGTGAACAGGGCGCAGGACTGAGCGCGGTCGAAAAGGATGTTACTGTTAGTGCGTTTTGTCGAAGACGACTGGGTATAATCATGGTCAGAAGCGGCATGCTGGAACATGTCAGAACTGCACACAAATTTATCGAGCAAGGTCACGTTCGTGTTGGAACAGATGTGGTCACTGATCCTGCTTTCCTGGTCAGTCGAGGAATGGAAGATTTCATCACATGGGTCGATGGCTCGAAGGTCCAGAGACAGGTTCTCCAGTACAGGGACAAGCTGGATGATTTCGACTTGCTCTAAGGAGGCACAATCCGGATGTCAGAGATTCTCGTCAGCCACCATCACAGCACTGATCCGTTGTCAGGAGTGGACAGTGATTCCGCAGCGTGGTCGGATTATGCGGAGCCACCTAAGACTGAACTCTAAGGAACAAGACATACCAGCGCTGAGCAAGAAGACGAAAACATAGTGCTTATACGTCGAGCTTCGCTTACTTGGAATGTGAGACTGACGCGCAAGGGTTGCAGAAGATATGACCTTTATGGTTCTGAAACTTAGCCGTGCTTCGGCGATCTCGAGGGAAATGTGAAGAGTACCTAAGTCAAAGCTGTCGGCACAAGATCAAGCCCAATCAATGAAACAAGTGTGAGTTGAGAAACAGAAATGGGCTCCTGCCGGTAACACCTCCATAGTTGGGGAACGACAAGCCACGACAAATTTCAAGAATCATGCTGGATGCTACAGTAACCAATCCTATCATCTAGCAGCGACGTAACACTGTATGTGTGGTAGAGAAGAAGAATGAGCAAGCTGACCTGTGGTTCACGAAGAATTGATCGCACTGTCAACGATAGCTCATGGTTGAGGCGGACGCCCATTTCGTCCATCACGAGGCTGAATTTATGATTATCTACGCCTAGAAGGCGTGGAAGGATCTACGTCAGAGGCTCAAGAACCAGTAAATCTTTGCAGAGTGAAAAGGAGTAGGTAGTCGCAGACAGCCAGCTCTGTGCACCATAGTAATGAAGAGTTGCATTCTGCAGAACTTTTTCATCTTCCCTTGGTAGTCCAATAACTCAACTGCACTGAATAGAAGTTATTCCGAAGTTTTGCTGTTGTCGCAAGTAAGACTGCGCCAGGATCGGGAGATTGGCGCTAACCTTGGCAACGTCTGGGACCTCCCGTTCAGGTGCTTCCATGCTATTCATCAGTCTTGCCCGCGCATTCGACGTCCCCCATTCTAGGTAGTCGAAACATATACCGTGCAAACACCATAGCATTATAGACAGCGACGTCCTTAGCCCAGATACCTCTCCCTACTTCCGATCTACCGGCCGCCTAACCACGACAAGGCACTAGTTCCTAAACGACGCATCGAAGCAAACGAGCGCCTCAGTTATGCTCCTCAGACTGTCTCAGATGATGGTTTTGATATAGAAGGAATCGTGCAGGGTAGTTTGTACAAGTTGTTGTCATGCCGGGCCTGTCGGCTGAGGCACCTCTATCAGTCCTACCGAACAGCACCAATTCATCTTTTGACCTTTCCCGCAAGTCCAACGATAAGACAATCTCAGGAGTGTTCGCATACACCAATGGCACAGACGTTGAGACGGGCTTGCCAGGCCACAGACTGGAGCAGATCAAGAATCTGAGGAGCGGAAGTCAAAACTCTCTGATGAACGGAAACTTGAAGCCTGGGAAAGATAGACCACCGTCTTTGACCAGCAGCAACCCATCCACTAAAACACCCAGAGCTAGCGAGCAGTTTGGCAGGTACAGCACATCGCCCGAACAGGTCTCCAGACTGTCCAATGTTGAGAATGCAGCTGAGCCACAACGAATGAAGGGCACATTACATACTCCTGCTCCCGAGCTTTCGACACGAACTCAGAGTCTGGCCACACAGAATGACTCTGAGTTGGATGATGGTGAGGCCTCATCCTTTCGCTCCCACGCTCGCACGTCTACACAGCTGTCATCCCAACCACCCATCATGACCCCGATCCCTTCAGCGGAGGAACCACAGCTAGAACCTTCGAAACTTCCAGACTCTCAGAGATTGACTCAGAGGCACACTTTGAACATCCCACAGGTCGCTCCAACTGCAGCCCGCCCTTCAAGAGACTTTTCATATACCTCCGGTCCCTCGGAAGAGGTCCTGGCGAGTTCTGGACGCTTCTCTCCTACACGAGACCACGATGGCAATACTGTTCGCAGACGTAGAGCATCACTAGGCATGGTGAGGAGGACCACGCGCGGTGCCTCTGACGCACACTTAGACGAAGTGCCACCAGATGAGGATGCAGCACGGTGGACTGAAGCCATCAAACAGAAGCGTGCCAGTCGTCGCAAACGTCAAGAGGAGGACGATGACAGGGTGATAGTCGGCAAGAGAGTTGAGGAAGGTCATATGAATTGGGTGACCGCTTACAATATGTTAACTGGTATCCGATTTACTGTTTCTCGCACGAATGCAAAGATGGACCGCGATCTTACCGACGCCGACTTTGGCACTCAGCACAAGATGAGTTTTGATGTTACAGGCAGTGAACTGACACCGAGTGCAAAGTACGACTTCAAATTCAAGGACTATAGTCCTTGGGTCTTCCGACATCTGCGCGCTATCTTTGGCCTGGACCCGGCGGACTATCTTATGAGTTTGACGAGTAAGTACATCTTGTCAGAGCTCGGAAGTCCTGGGAAATCAGGTTCGTTCTTCTACTTTTCGAGGGACTACAAGTATATCATCAAAACAATACATCATGCCGAGCACAAGCTATTACGAAAGATCCTGAAAGACTATTATCAACACGTCCGCGATAATCCGAATACCCTGATCAGTCAATTCTATGGTCTGCATCGCGTGAAAGTCGCCTACGGTCGCAAAATTCATTTTGTGGTGATGAACAACCTCTTCCCGCCACATCGAGATATCCACCAGACTTACGACCTGAAAGGTTCAACCGTTGGTCGGGATCTGAAAGAAGAGACTTTGGAGACAAATCCTCGAGCAACCCTTAAGGACTTGAACTGGCTTCGTCGAGATATGCATCTAGAATTTGATCAACGCTTACGCGAGATATTTATCGAGCAACTACAGCGAGATGTCAGGCTATTGCAGAGACTAAAAATTATGGATTATTCTCTCCTGGTCGGCATTCACGACCTAGAAACTGGCAACGATGCAAATGTGCGCGAGAAAACTCTGAAGGTCTTCCAGCCTGGAGGTGAGAAAGATACGGAAGACTTGCCTGCTCACTTGATGCGAACTCCTAGTAGGTTAGAAAATGCTAGAAAAGCGAAGGAGCTGCGAGAGACACTCAAGAAAGAGAAACCAATGCCGATGGGCTTGACGGCGGCCAAGATGCCGGAGTATCTGTCTGCTGGTGATCAAAGGCACAATCGAATCTTTTACAGCGACGATGGTGGCATCCGCGCGACACATGAAGATGGACGCCCAGGAGAAACAGTCTATTATCTTGGTGTCATAGACTGCCTAACTCATGTAAGTGTTCTGCTTCATCCTTGTGTGCAAAATACTGATTGTGTAGTACGGCTTTATCAAACGTGGAGAACATTTCTGGAAAGGTCTCAAAGACAATCGACACCAAATCAGCCCTATCCCTCCACAACCTTATGGAGAGCGTTTCTTGAATTTTATGACAGGCATTATGACGACTAAGGAGGAAGCTGAAAGACGTGCTGAGCAACAAGGTCACCAATCCACAGAGATCGACGCACATAACGTCCTACACCACCATCATATTCCACCAGGACACAGATCCCGAGCACATTCAAATGTAGACGGTCAGGTCGATCACTCTTTTACACCACACAGTCCGCGGAACAATGTGGAAGTGGAGAAAACGCTGGAAGCTGCGGAGAAGTCGGCCGACAAACAGACAGATGACCGGAAAGGACGGTTAGCGAGTGAAGCAGAAAAGCCGGATCGGACGCTGCTGACTGCCGAGAGTGCAACAAGGGCGGGCACAATGTTGCCTGTTGTTACTGAAGATAAGGAAGGAAGTAGTCGGCAAGCGAGCCAGCAAAGCTCGGTGCATGAGGATGAAGCAAGAGGAGAGCGAACGACACACTCGACACCTCGTATGCATGAGGATGAGTCACAGAACGGACGCACAGTCGAGTACACTGTTACTAGCGAAGATGATGACAGCAAGCCATCACAACAAATTGTCACACCTTTAGACTCAACGGAGCAGCCACAGCTAGAACCCAATATTGAAAACGACACGACCGAGAACTCGAATACTGCGCCACTGACCAAGATCCCATCAAGGCCTCCCCGAATAGAAAGCGGCATAGTACCGACACTCGACAGAGACCCATTGGTGATGGATGAGGAAGTTGGGCTTGCCCGGTGACAACGACTGAGAGTGAGCGAAATCCAAGGTCGAGAGCCTGACCTGAGATTTGGGCTCGCTTTGGCCACATTTCATTTGTTGGTAATGTGAAATGATTGATGTATGAACATCCAATGTTGCAGACTCAGGTGTTCAGGTATAGATCGAAGGTGTCACATTTAATGAACAGACACACCGCATCGCACGCTGTAGAGCGATGTACAACTCCTCCTGGCACGCTGCCAGTTGAGTATTTATTTTGTGATTGGGACAGAAGGGGCGACGTGGTCCAAGTAACCTTGCAGGGACAAGAGGTCGACGGTTGGTACGTGATACAGCTAGCTACATAGCCCAGGTATTCTTTATTTGTAGATTCACATGGTGACAAGAGTACATAAACACAAAGTTGAGTATGCAGATACAGCCGTACACTTCATCTCGTGGGACGTGACTTCCTATTTTTGGTCATTCAATTATACACTTATTACGGCTTATTTGACTATATACCAAAACTATTCCTGCTATAATTACCTTGTGCTCATTCATAACGCTCGTTACTGCCTGGTTTACCTATCGACTGACAAAAATCCCCTGTACTTCTCATCTATTGATTCACAGCATCGGTGACCCGTACTCCAGACTGCCTGTGTGTCGGATTGTCAAGATGTCTTGCATCAATCCAGACGCCCTCCTTCGCCATGTATGTACATGTATAACTTTGAAACCAAATTTATGTCAGACGAGAGCGGCAGTATCTCGAGTGAGTATTGTCGGCCGCAACCATCTATCCACTATCTTTGAAGATCAGGAGCTGATCTAGAGGTTCGTTATGTGGTCTGAAGAGTGAAGCTGACATTTTACAGAGATCTCAGAAATCAGCATTGATGTGGTTTAGGTCGCGTTTCCAATCACTTCCTCTTCGTCCTCTAGTCCAATCGTCGAACTGTCCTCCCTCGTCGTATGGTATGAAGTTTTTGGTGTAATCAAGTCCTCGACAGAAACCTCGGGATGTGGTGATAGCCTTGTAGGAACCGACGCCTGTCTGGCCAATGGCCACCTCGTCTTCCCTTGAGGGGAAGTCTGCAACAGTCCAATCACACTATGTGGTCGCTCAGGTTCCGATGACACTGCACCATGTGCAAATTCTTCAGCGACATTATACCGAGTCCACTGCCACAAATGACTGTCATTCGCGTATGTCGAAGTGCCCTCAAAAGGTGCGGCTATCGAGTTCGATCTTGTCAGACCATGTTGAATTACACTGTTCATACGTTCCTGAACCGCTTCTACCAAAGTTCCAGCTCTGACATGCACCTCAGCCATGTACTTGAGTACTCCCAGGAGAAAGCTCGATACGTGCAAGTAAGCATTACGATCGTCCTCGCCGCTGGCAGCTTCTGTTGCGCTCAGGACAACATCAGCCGCAGCACTAATATGGTTAACGAAGCTCAACGGAGCCTCCCTGAAGCGATGCTTCTGACCATAATTCCTCAGACTGGAAGCGATCCTGACTGCGTCATTTTTGGCACTGGCTGGACAAGTCCAAAGCTCTCGCTGGGCAGAAAGAGACTTGACGCCAGACCGCCTCTTGTATAGCCGTTCGTGCGACCTCGACAGCAATATTCTTGTTGTGAGGTATTGCTGATGAAAGACAAAATAATTGACTGGTGCATCATCTGTCAAGCTATCGAGGACTTTTGACTGACTTCTCAAGTCATCATACCACGCACTTGATGCTTGCTCACAAACTTCCCATGTCTTTTCGTCGACCGACGGCTGAGCATCAAGAAAACTCCTGAGTCGGTGATGAAGCGAAGCCAGTCTTAGCTGGGATGTCACAAATAACTCCTCTGTACTTGCAGGTGTCTCGTCATCTTCGGGACGTGGCTCAACCCTCAGATCCTGCAGAGGAGTTGGAATTTCGTGGAAGTACCAGTGCAACATCATCATGGCAGTCCGCAAAGCATTACGCCTCCTAACCAGTACTACACTCTGACCAAATATCAGACCCGAGCGCATTCGGGTTGATTCAGTCAGAGCGGTAACGACGTTTTCCAGCCTTGTTCTAGCAGCAGCATTCTGGTTGTGGCCGTACTCGAGCTCGGCTAGAAGTAGTAGTGCTTCGATATCCTCCAGCCTATCATATTGTGGCACACTATCGAGATACCTGCTCGCTGCGCGACACAGTCTTTCCACTTTCACTTTCAGCTGTTGATCCTTAGAACTTGAATGGCTTGCCAGCGCTAGTCTAGCAGCCGAGACGATCTTCAAGCTTCGCAGAACCACATCTTGATCTTTGCGCTCGCTCTGTGATTTCTTACTTGGCGTACTTGGTGCTTGCCACAGTGGTGCAGGCAGGAAAGAGTCACAGATCTGATCGAAAACACCTAGCAAGAAGTCTACAACATTCAGCGGCAAATTTGCGATCGCATTTTCACAATCATCGAGAAGTCTCGACCTGGTAATGTTGTGTGTATGTTGCTCTAAATCGTCGACTGTAGCACGGTTAGAATCCTTGCTAGTCTCACGGGACTCTGCAGTGTCAAGGACAGCAAAGGCCTCGTTGAGGTACCTTTCGTCAAACGTCGGCTCTGGAGTCGCCGTCATGGTGGGTAGCGAGAAGTTCCTGACCCGCATGTTTCAATCTTCATTGAAATCGGTGGTGCAAGCAACGCACGATGTCAAACGACAGTGGACATGATTTACCTCGTGACTGAGAGTTAGTTTCGGTACAGGGGTCATAGACTTGCATGAGATGATTTGCCACGGAGTTGCTGGTAGCTGCGAATGGCTCGCTTCTCCGCGTTTAGAGGCAGGCTTGTGGAGCGGATTGTGGCTAGGCTCTCCGCATCACGTCGTGCCGGGCCACGAAGGTGTTGATGACTGGGATGAAAGAGTCTGGTTCGGCAGGACTGGAGATTACAAAGCATTCCTTTGTCTATAAAGATTCTTCGCTTTCGAGCGCCTGTACAGCTAGACGATCCGTCGACTTGTTCACGTTATAGGCGAGATACTACGAAAGCCAAGGACTACGCGGGAAGCTTGCGAAGCTTGGCAGGTTGGATAATGCCATGATAGACCTCCCAAATCAATGTATGTCACATATCGGGAACTCGCTCACTGATTGCGTTTGATCTGAGACAATAGACGGTGTCGCAATATATGACGATTGTACACTCGGAGAAGTGCCTGTGGGCCAACGTCGACCTCTTGAAACAGACCTGTCGTGTAATAGCAGAAATGACCGTAGCTGTTAGCTAGCAGAGGCGCAGACGAGTTTAGAGAGACAGCCCTTGTCATCTGGGGCTCACTGGACTTGCGATTGAAGCAAAACAGCGTACGCGGTCTGTCATGGGACAACAAGAAAGAAGACCTCAAATGGATCTCTGGAAGTGACCAGGTTGTGAACAATGCTCGACTTGCAGAGCCACTCCACACACCTTGCCATAAGACGTGATGATGGGTACAGATCAAAAGGACAGACCTGACTGCACCAGAGAACAGGCAAGACGTAAAGCATCTCAAAATTGAGAATAGTACTCATTCTCCATACTCACTTTTCCACCTGAAAATTGATCACATTGATTCAGCCCATGGTCTAGATGTGTTGATAAAACTGACAACTTCTGACTCGACCTCTTTATTTGAAGAACCGCCCCATCATGTTGGAAGCTAAGCGGCCTGCAACATTCCCCGGCATTGCTGAGAACGCACTTCCTGCAAAACTGCTCGCTTGACTGAACTTGTCGCATCGTGAAAAGGCAACGGTATTCGTGATTGTGAGGATTAATGCAATGACTAGAAAGAGAGTCGTTAGCTTTCTTGACCTCTAAACCGGAATGTGCCCACCCAGCCTAAAAGATTGTAGCTCGTAGCTTTTATCCTCAACTCACCATTCGTAACCAACCAAATAAAATTCTGCAGCCTCAAAATCGCCAATATCGCCAACCCCACCCAACACGCCGGCACAACATACATGCTCAACCAGAAGAACCGCTTGTCTGTAGGATTTGGCTGACGTTCTGCGGCAGCGGACTCAAAGACCCATTTGCTGTCGCCGGTTGTGGTGTTGACTTCGTTCCACCAGCGGAGGCCGACGAGGCGGCGGCCGGCAATGTTCTTGAGGTAGTAGAAGTCGATGGAGAGGAGGAGGAGGGTGAAGATGAAGACGAGGATAAAGGAGCGGATGAAGAGGACGCCGAAGAGGTAGAGGAGGAGGGAGCCTGGTGAGGGTTAGAGAAGGACGTTGGTCTACTGTTTGGTGGTTGCGCGACGAGGGTAGACACTGTTGTTGTTGTTGTTGGGTGTTTGGGTGTAGACGTACCTATTCGAAAGCCTAGGAAGCAGAGGAGGGTGATGGGATGTGCGCTTAGTCGCCAGTTGAGGGCGCCTGGCTCGTCTGCCATGGTAGCTGTAGCAGATGGGTTCTTGAGCTACCTTACATGGAAACGTGCATCAAGCAGAACTTGAAAGTGGCATACAATGATCTCGTCGTCGCTGCGTATTGTGTCTCCGTGTTCCTTGTCCCTTGTACAGCCTCGTCGCGGAAGCATGTGAGTGGAAAGGCTGCATATCGGAGAACAACTCAGGACAATGTCGATCTCTAAAACTGATTTGATACAGTTCTTCCAGTGCTTCAAAATAATATTGCTGAGCTTCTGCTGATGCTTTAGGAGCTCAAGCACTCATACAAATCTCAATGGATCTACGGTAGCTACAACAACCACAATGCCCATCTCATCCCCTCGACCTCCCCCACCTATCGCTCGCATTCGTCCTCGCATCCCACGACCCAGCAGTGTACCGAACTCGACTCCATCAACACCAGCTGTAGACACTCAAGCAGCAGCACAGGAGTCATACCTCCAATCTCTAATACGACGGCGCAAATTCTTAGTCCGAGCAGTTGCAGTCTCTGTTCTGGTTGCGTCTTGTGCTATCCTGGGTGCGCAACTGAAAAGTACGAAGCAAGAGGTCGACGAGCGCAAGAAAATTGCCGACGCTGCGCAAGGACTTTTGGCTGAGCCAGAGAAATTCGCGCAAAAAGAGCTTGAATCAAGTGCGGCACCAGTCCTATCCACCCCCGAGAAGCTTCAAGCATCGACAACGCCGCAGAATAGTACACAGATCAATGGTGCAATATCTCGTCGACGGTCGCTTGAAATCGCTAAACAGATTGCATTGTTGGACGATCGTAAAGCTTTGCTGAATAGGCAGAGGAGAACCTTTGAAGCCAAGATCGAAATGTTGAGGGAACGCAGAGCAAAGAAGGAAGAGATGGAAGCTCGTAGAGCTGGACAGGGCTTGGAGCGCTGAAAGAGCCTTGCGTGGTATTTCACCTCAAACAGAAAATACATTCCACGATCTGATGACACCTCAACTATGGTGCATCTACGGGATCCCAATCTGTAACCAGATACTCATCCAATCCATCCATCTTCTGCATGTCACCACCTTCAATCTCGAAGGACTCAACTCGTCCATTCGCCCTGATCCTCTCCTCACTCACACTCTTCGGCAGCGGCACAAATCCATGCTGAAGCGACCACCTCACCATCAATTGCGCAGGAGTACAAGAATACTTCCTCGAAAGCTCCGCAATAACAGGATGTTTCATCCTCAACGCCCTCGCCAACGGCGCATACGCCTCAACAACGATCCCCTTACTCTGACAAAACTCCGTAATACCCGTCCTCGTATTAAACGGATGCACCTCAATCTGATTCACAGCCGGCAAAGTCCGCGGCTTCGACGCAACAAGTTCCTCAAGATGCTTGACCCCAAAATTACTCACTCCGCCAATCTTGATCTCCCCGTCCGCAACGGCATCCTCCACCGCCCTCCAACTCGTCAACCTCGCCTGCTTCCCACCATACGGCGAATGCAACAGGAAAAGATCAATATACCCCAAGCCACAAGTCTTGATACTCTGCCGAATCGAGTTTCGCACCGTATCGTAGTCGGTCGAATTACTCGCGAGTTTCGATGTGAAGAAGATGTCTTCCCTGCGTAGACCTGCGGTGTTGAGTGAGCTGTCGCCGAGCCAGTCGCTGATTGCTTTGCCGCAGTCGCGTTCGTTGCGGTACATTTGGGCGGAATCGATGGCGCGGTAGCCGGAGGAGAGGGCGGCTCGTACGGCGCGGGAGGCTTCGCGGCTGGACATTAGGTAGACGCCTAGGTGGATGGCTGGGATGGTGAGGTTGTTGTTCGTGGCTAGAGGGAGAGGGAGGCGAGTTGCTAGGGAGTAGCTGTTTGGTGCCATGGTGGGTGGATGGTTTTGGGAAGTAAACGAGTGAGTGGGGTTGTGCTTTGACTACAGTATTTCAGGACTCAAAGTCTTCTACAGATCTGGACTTGACACTAAGAGACCTGTTCCAAGACCGAAACACAATAGACAGTAAACTTGTCACGATTACCAGAATCGTGATGAATTTGGAACGAGATCATGATATGCTATGACGTCCTATAGAACTGCACATCTGAACTTCAAGATCAGCCGTACATATAGTATAGCTATGATTTTATATGCGAAAGTATATTCTAATAGCTACCATTCTCATAAGTAGCAGTCCTCCTTCTATTGGGTATCACAAATTCCCACCCCTAGCATGAAATCGCTCCCCAGTGCTCGGTATCGGCTTTTCTAATCTCAACGCCCAAATCAAATAGTCCTCCAATGGCAACAGAATTAAGAACACACGATTACATAAATATGCCAGACTCGCAACCACTACAGCCATCATAGCATCGAGCCAGTAATGGTTGGCTGTGGCCACAATCGCTGATAAGACCATCGCTGGATATCCGATGGCAATGAAGATATAGAACGCCTTCCAAGGTAAAGATTTGCGGACTTCGCCTTTGATGAGAGTACGACGGAAAACTCCAGAGTGGAAAATCATGGTGCAGCCTATGCAAAATGCGTAGCCTAGAGAGTCAATGTCAGCCGAGTTTCGTTGCAGTGGCTGATGAGAACTTACCGAAATGCATGCTAGGCATAGCAGCGAGCGAGTTGACAACATCACCCCTCATCCAAATACTCTCGGCATTGTCATGTCGAACAGTATCAAGAAAGCCGTACTCTTTCGGTAATAGGCGAGGTGGCATGGTTGGGAAAAAAGTAAATGTAATGAAAGCAAAAAGATTCGTTAAGGTGAGTGTTCGTCGAGCAATGGCGAAAATGCTGTGATTCGGTGCGATGTAATAGTACCATGCGATAAAGCTGACAAGGTTAGTATTTGGCTCATTTTGTTAGGGATTGCATGTTCACTCACCCAACAGTTCCTGGAATATGTATCAGCGCATACGCCCGATTCAAAAAGGTCAAGCCTGCCTGATGTCCATCCATGAACCAATGCTGCACATCATGCTCCTTGACTGGAAACATCCACGCAAAAGGACTGTCATGTTCAAACCAGAGTATACGGAGCGCATTCTGTTGTGCGACACCCCAGATTTTGTCTTGGTGAAATATAGCCGCGCTGACGACTTTCGTCATTCGATAAAAAAGATATGTTATTATCCAGTAGAACATTTCGATCAGGAAAGGGAATTTCTGCAGGATCCGAGAGTGTATATGGTTGGCGAATCTCGAAGAATTAGGAGTATACAGTTTCAGCCCAAACCACAAATCTCTCTTTTTCGGAAGCTGTTTCAAAGACGCAATCGGATCTTGGGCGTCATTCTCATTGTCGACATCATAGTAGAGGAGATCGTCAGAGGAACGGGCGCTGTCAGAGTCGAACTCGCCACGATCGAGAGGTAAGGCTTGATAACCATGCTTGCTGCCAAATATGCTGAATCCTTTCCGACGGGTCATGAACATGGACGTGCAGAGGATAGTAAGGACGATCTAGCAAGGAGTTAGTTCGTCTGTGGTCTCTTCTTGGAAAGATTTGGTGGCTTACTACTGGTTCAGCCCAGTCAGGCATCTGAAACATCCCTTTGCTCTTCCATTCTGGTGGTTGTGCTGCGGCTGTGTTGTTGCTCAGGGCCATATCGATCACCCCAATTGTCATGATCTCACAGCGAGACGATCATATACCGCTGCGTCGGCTTGTCTCGGAAGGGGTAGTGTTGGCTAGGAGCGAGATGGGACGGTCACGCGACCAGCGCTGACCAAGTGGTGGACTATTACAATAGACTATATCGGGATGACTGAGGAAGGTTCGTCTTGTGGTGTTTCGGTGATCGTTGGACCAGTCGATATGACGAAGTAGCAGGTCAGGCACCCAACAAACGCTGCTACAAGGGTGTTGCGAACAAACAAGGCTGTAATGAAAAGCTTGGGTCGTGTGAGGGTTACAAGGCAAAAGCAGGTACTAGAAAGCAGTCAAAGCAAGACAACGAGAATCAAGGACGCCTGCTAAACAGAAAGATGATGATGATCGTTGTCAATCACGGATACCAGGGGAGTCGACGCATCGCACCTGCGGCTCTCAAAACCCGTGAGATCCTACGGACATACGAGAAGCACACGACCAACCCTTGCATAAAATCCTAGTTAAAGGATAAAAAAAACCGAGCCACGTCGTGAACATGACGCAGATCAGTGCTTGTCTGCTCCAACAAGTACAAAGTAAAACATCGCTTCAACTCTAAACAGGTGAAAGCCGCAGGTGTGGAAAGGTTATTGGGTGCTGAGTTCGCCAAGTAAAGTGAGGCTCCGACCGCAAATGAAAGATTTTCGCTTGGCGGTATCCCAGCCGCGCCTCCCTGCACTGGTGTGACTTGTGTGCCACAATGTACATTCCTGTACGATGCATAAAAATACGCGGATCCCGGCAGTATCATTGTGGAATTTCAAGTTTTTACCTATCGATTTTGTTCAAGGTGTGGCTTATACATCAAGAAGAGATCTTGGTCGCGTGACGAATTCGACCGAGATAACGGTAGACTTTTCCTTATGGGTCGCGCGGAATATGAAGACCGTCATGCACAATATGCTACTATTCCTGTCTTTTAAGCAGTGTTTTCTGTTGGGTACCAATCACTGTGTCTCAGGCATTCAGATTTGTATCGCTTCAGAACTCTGAGGCTCCTGAAGCCTTGGTCACAGCCACAGTATAGTGATAATACGAAGGCATGAGTGACTGCGAATGTGAACGACGAGGACGATATCTTCTCAAAACCCAGGCAGATTTAGCAACGTCAACGGCAAGTGCGGTCCGAGCAAGAAATGACCCTGAAATTAGGAAAACCAAAACGAAAACTGTGCTGTATTCTTAAATTTCAATTACTATATCTCCATTCCATCAAAAGCAATGATATACATCTATACTGTCAGCCTACTTGTCAAACATACCTACAGCACCCCTGCTTCACCAAGCACCCATCACCAAGGAGGCACCCATCCCGGCCGACTATCATGTCCAACGCGCGGTGTAATCCCCAGCTCCCAAATCCGATCTTCCTCCTCCGCCTCCCATGCGTTATCCTGCCGGTCACGGACGCGCTCTACCCGGCGCGGCCGATCGTAGTTGCGCGACCGATGGCGCACTCCACGCTGCCGGAAGTCGCTGGAACCGGGTCCTCGGCGGCGAGCTCGGTGGCGGATGTTGGCGTGGAGGTGGTAGGTGGGATCTGGGCGGGACATTACGCAGCCCATGATTGTTATTTGTTGTTGTTGGGGGAGATATATATGTGTGATGTGTGAGATGAGATAAGGTAAGGGTTGTATTCAGCTGCTGGTTTGTGATCTGTCCGTTTGTTGTACGGTATTATACTGGTAAGTTTGTATACGTGCTCTGTTGTTCTTTGGTAGTCTTGATCTGGCAGAACTCTCAGCGGGAGAAGGAAGGCATTTTTATGTACGGTCGAGGATACTCTTCTGCAAGCTTACAATCCAGGATCTGGTGTCAATATACGATCATCTCTCTGTTGTTCAGCAAAGAGCTCACAATAAAAGACGGAGCATGACAATGGCCGACACATTGTCTGTGGCATAGTCAAGATGGTCGATATGACCAGACATTCAATTTCAAAGTTACAAGAAGACAATGCCATTGACTAAAGTCTTTGTGTCAATTTGACCACCAGCATTTCGCGTCCTTACCGTTGGTTGGAACAAGCTAGGCACAAGTCGACGTGAACTGGCATCATGTGCATGAGTCGCTCTACTACCTCACTGTCACTCTGCTAGTCGTAGCAGGGAGGAATATGGGAGGCAATACAGTACACGTATCTATGTCAAGTCTGACATGGAGAACAGCCACTCTCGCTTGTGTATGGAAGGAAACGAGCAGATCAAAAGCAGAAACCTTGTCTATAGTGATGTGCATGCTAGTTAGATCGACATAGTAGTATGCCGAGCTACCAGTTTGAGCTAGTTTGACTAAGCTGAAAGTTCATATCACAATGTAATGCCGTACGAAAAACTTTCTACTTTGCCACAATATACTAAGCCATGAACCACAAGTTATTCGACCTGTGACGGACGTCGTTCATATGGTCGTTGACGAGTATCGTTACAGATGGAACCTTTCGACAGGAACAGCTATGACAGTAGAACACGTATGTCCGAATAACGAGGCCTAAATTTGGTTGATTGTAACCATTGCTTCCTCTCTTTTCATCGAACGAAAGTCTAGTCGCGGATATCATCTCTTTGTCCATATGCTCCAATCAACTCCGGCAGCACCATTACCCAGAACAGCAGAGCTAGGTGTAGTGAATGCGACTGTCTTTGCTGAAGCTGGTGTGGGAGATGGTGTCTGACCTTTCATTGGCCGGCCAGTACCAATTGGCGATGGAAGGTGCACTGGGGCTGGTGATGCTCGACCTAAATTGGGATCGGCTAGACCTGGCGGCAACAACGGTCGATGGTAAGACGAAGGCGGATTTCGGCCTCTGGGTATCGAGAGCGGTGGAGTCGGATCTCTGGTTCGGGATGGACCTATGGGAGACGGTAGTCCTGTATCGTTGCGCAGATATGGCAAATATAAGTCCGACATCGCGCTGGGCATATCAGAGTCTCGTGAGGTGATTAGTATGCTTTCGAGGTCATGATCAATGGCAGCAACCATGTTTCGTGTACATTCAACCACGTTCCAGGGATCTCCGGGGTAGCTCTTTGCGCTATCTAAATCTTGTACGAGCTGTGCCGTTTCACCTCGTAGTTTTCGCAACATTCGAAGGCTCTCGTGATCGGATCTTGAAGTAGTTGAAGTCTGCGATTGCACACTCGGGCTTGACGACCTCTTTTGCGACTGTGCTGTTAGCTGGTCTTTGACATTGGAAACACTCTGCTCTAGCCGGTGCACGGTTTCTTGCAAGGTGGCAGCATGAGTCATGGAGTCGTCCAGTTGCTGTTTCAAGCGATTGCTCTCTTCCAAGTGACCATCACTCATCTCCTTCCAGTTCTGTGCTGTGGCTTGTTCGATCTGTTGACGCTCTAAAGCCTTTGTCTTTGCTACTTCTGCCTTTTTAAGTAGTGCTTCCAACTGCCTGAGACCCGTCTGAGCGTTGTCGAGGTGGCTTTGTGTTTCAGCCTTTGCTTGCTGCAGAGCTTTAATTTCCTTTTTGTGGTCTGAGTCTGTCTTGTGCGCATTGTCGACATTCGAGTTTGCAGTCGTGGCGTCGTCTGTAGGATTTGTATCGTTGCCGAGCTTCTTGCTACGTTTCTTCTTGCCTGACGTCGTTGTATCTGGCAGCTTTTGCTCTACTTCTGCCTCAGGCTTGATGGCTTCTGCTACAGCCAACTTCTTCTTCAGCTGTGTGTTTTCGTGCTTCAAGGCATTGATCTTTGCGAGTTCGCCAGTGAGTTTCTCGAGTTCCTTTCTCAATTCTGTGTTTTCGTCTCGAACCTTTTCGAGGTTGTCACGGGTCTGATGGATCTGATTTTGAGTTCCGCTTATGGCGCTGACTCTCTTCCTTGTCTCGAGGTGATCTCGTTTCTCCCATGCAAGATCTTCTTGTAATCTCTTCTTGTCTTCATGCAGCTTTTCGTGGCACGACTCAATGTCCAGAAATTTGTCTCTTTGCTCCTCATAGTCAGCCTGTAGGTCGTAGAAGTCTTCTCGCAGCTCCATGAGCTCATCGTAAAGCGAGGAAGGGTTCGTAGCTAACTCATGGATCTTGTAGATCATATTGCCCAGCCCATTACGCATGCCTTCCGAACCTGTACTCTTTCCATCTTTGGCAACATCTCTCAGCATCACCATCAGCTCATCAACTTCATGTATTGCCCCAAGGTATTTCTCCCTTTCAGAGTTAGACTTGATAATAGCAGAAGTAAGAATTCCTCTTTCTTGACGAACTTTGGCCAACAAGCCGAACACTGCATCCAAATCCACGCTGTCATCGTGGCAGTACGAGATGATTTTGGCTTTGCTCTCAGCAAACGTTTTGCACTCCTTAGTTGCAACCTGTATTGAAGTTGCCAGTTTGGTCTCGTCTGCTGTAGTGGGGATCGATTTGAAGACTGAAAATACAGCATCGTTTGAGTCGGCCTTGAGAAGACTATTAACCTTATCGGCTCGATTTGATTGTGCAGCGGCGGAAGAGTTGAGCGACTTCTCTTTGTCCTTGTCCTTGTCCTTGGTTGATTTTTTCAAGGGTGGTGGTGGTTTATGATCAGGACAGTAGTGCCCGTCAGCATCCGGTTTCGAGTTGCTCATGGACGGCGACGGCGAGACGTTCTCCTTGTCGACTCGTTTGTCGGCAGCTTTGGCGGCTAGTTTCTGTAACCTCCTCGTAGAAGCTCGACAGTCAGGGCAGTCACACTGGGAATGACTTTCGAAGAATTTCTCCATCATGCCCATAAATGCCATCTCCGTCTTCTTGGATGGAGGCATACCGTAAATTCACAGAAGCGAGTCGGAACTGAATGTCGTGTGGCATGAACAGGTTGAGTTTGTGTAGTCCAACGCGTAAATGGGCAATCTGGAAACAGCAATGTTTGCCGGACCTGTACGGAATATGGGCAGCGAACGACAACACCTAGAGGTGCTCGATAAACCACCTGAAAAGTCGTGGTGCAGAGCAGAACAAGCAAGCTCGAGGTCCAGAAGACGCGCTGACTGTGAGTTTGGCAGGTGCTAACCGGATGCTGTGCAAGTAAAGAGCGACGGAAAACCTTGCGAGAATATGTTGTGGTAGAGAGAACGAGACATTCTAAACAACATATTCATAAATGGTCCATGGTGTTTGGTCGAGACCTCAACCGTTACGATCTACCTACTTGAGAGAAGAATAGGACTCAAAGAGTTATGCAAGACAAGATTCGTGGCGCGTGGAGCATTCAATCAGCCTCGCCGCGGTCACGTTCCAACGGCGTTCAGCTGTCTAAGCAAGCATTAAAAGTCCTCCGCATTGACGAGGGATTTCTACCAGTGTGACAACTACGACCGTGTATACTTCGCAAAGAAGTAGATTTTGCTAACATGCCACTGTAGACTATTCATCAAAAAAGCTATTGTTTGTGCTACTATTAGACGCTTCCAGACCTGACAGTACGCCAAGACCTTTGGAGCCAATACCGCCCGAGATGGTCTAATTGAGGACGCCCAGATCGAAGAAAGAGAAGATACAGCCTGCCCGTGTTTCACGCATTCCATTCCGCGTATGTTATACCTCGTGAGCACAATCTCAAGCAACCTGTACATCGAAGATAGCATTGCGCCATCCACCACCATACTCTTCGTTCTCTTCAACATGCTCCTCAGCCCGCAATGCCTCTTCATGCCATGTCTTGACAATACTGCCGGGAGCGTAGACGTTCTTGAAGACCCCTTTGCTGGGAGAGTCGACTCCAACACGAGTGTAGACGTCAGGATCCTCCTCGGGTGTGAGTCTGGCCATCACAGCCCTGAAGAACGTCATAACGTCTTGAGGATCAGCGATACGTGTAGCTCGCAGTCTTTCTCGAGCATAGAGCAGCTCTCTGTTGGCTGCATGCAGGAAATCCGCAATTTGCTCCGCAAGTGTTTTTTCAAGTGCTCTTCGGACCATCTGCTTGATCAAAGGCTTAAAGAGCCAGCCTAGCCAACTCAGCTTGCTCTTTCTCAGCGTGTAATCGAGCTTGTGGATATGTACACGCACACCCTTCAAGGTCAAAATCTGTTCAAGCTTTTCTCGCCCAATCTCGAGTTCGATTGTGATATCAATACCGCGTTCATCGAGGTAGAAGCTGGCGATACCTTCGTCTGCAAAACGGAACAACCCAGCATGACCACGAAGCCAGAAGCCTAGATCTTGCGCACACAACGACAGTCCGTTGATTGAGACGCTCATCAAGGACTTGGTCTTTGTAACGACTTTCTTGGAGTGTGCTTTTCTAAGCTCAAGGTCGTTCTTGGTAGAAACGAATAGTCGGTAAGGCAAGAAGGACGTTGAGTTGACTGTGCGGCCAGGTTCAAGGATGAGATTCTCCAACAAGAGGTCCATCTCCGGGATCGAGACCTCTAGACGAGGAATTGGCACGTACTGAATCATCCGGATCAAGAGTGGTAAGAAGATATTGATGGTGTCACTGATCAGAGCTGGATTGGTGAGTGCTCCTGGTGGAGACAGAGTCTCGTATACTCGTTTGGTTGTAATAAACATTTGGGACACATCCTTGTCGTCAACCAACGTGCGAACAGCATTTTGACTTGATGCGAAGAATTGTTCAAAGTCGTCTTTGAACCCGGTCTCCTTGTTCAACTGGCTCGATTTCTCCTTGAGTTCGTCGATCTTGCCCTGAACATTATCGAAAAATTCTGGGTCAGTGAGCATTTTCTGAACCATATTACCAACGTCAGTCATGAACTTCTCGAATTGTGGGTCTGACTTCGAATGTGACATGAGTTTTTTGAAGTCTGATTCGACTTGCTCCCACGCTGCCTTATCACCGAATGTACTTAGTAGGTCCCAGAAATTACGAATAGCCCTGTCAAGAGCTGGGTTGGTATCGATGTCATCAGCTGCAGTGTCCAATGTCGCCTCGGCCACTTTAGAATATATCTGGGCATAGCGCTGGATGAGCTTTGCAATAGTCGAGACTGACTCGTTGTAGTCGGTGCGCTTTCTCAAGTTTACCACAGTCTGCTTGATACGATACAAAAGAGTATCGGCCTTGTCGCCTCTGAGGTTATCTCTCGCACTCACAGCTGCGTCTTTAGCCACTTTAGTAGCCTCGTCTGCTACTACTTTTGCAGTTTCGGCGGAGCCATCTTGTGCCTCTTCGTCTTTCTTGGCCACTGCTGTCTCATCTTTTCCAGGCCCTGAGATTTGCTGTTGCTCTGCTTCCGATAGTTCAAGCTTCTTCCCGGTCTCTTCAGCTGCATTCGAGAGCGAAAATGCGGTATCCGATAGCACTTGTCTACCAATGGTAGAGAGGTCGTCGAGGAAGAGCCTGAAGTCCGAGTTCGTGAGGAGTAGGCTGCCTACAGTTTTGAAACTGTCATAAGTGGCTTGGGCATTGGCTCGCGCTTGCACTTTCGATGCTTGGTGAGAGATATCGTTGACGTCGATGGAGATACGGGACTTTGTTAGGTACCAAATCAAGTCCTGTATCTGGTCCCTGTCGTTCTTGTTTCGTAGCAATTCAATGAAGACCTTCAACCAATTACGGCACTGCCTCACAAGCTGTCTGCCAGACTCGCTCAAGTCTTTGTTGTTCGGATTGAGAACGTCCGAAGCCAGTAGCGTACGAAGATTGACAATAGCTTGTTCAGTAGATGGCATGTAACCCTTTGTGAGAGCTCTTAGCATCTGATAAGTATGAAGCTTCTGATGTAACCTCTTCTGCATCACAGTATCGTCCTCATATCGAGGAAGCAGAGGTTCTGTGTCTGCATCTCGATTCTTGCGACGCAGGCCGCAACAACTGGTTATGGCCTCCATGGCAACTTGGGGAGAAACGATGGATACAACGAATGACTACTTTGGACAATAGCAAGCAGAGAAAGTTTCGACGTTAGCTATGGCTAGCACTTATTGCTCGTGGCAGGTGCAAAAGAACTGCTGCAGCTTGGTCTAGAGCAATACCCATGACGTGCAAGTTTCATGAACTGCGGAGTATCTGCAGACGCCGGCATCGACTTCCAGCGCTTGAACAGCCGGACTAAATAACAAACGGGTACACAACGCCGGCGAGCAGGGATGAGCTGGAAGTCTGTGACGACGATGGCTCCTCCTCCTGTGAGCTTTCTTGTTTTGTGTACAGATATTTTCTTAGTCCTTGTCAAGAGAACACGTCGTACCCACGAACCGTCAAAATTCGTGTGGTAAAGACACGGGATACTTCCTGAATTGACTCAGAGCTGCACAGGATGACGCGACTAGACGCTGCTTAAAGTAATGGCACGCGACAGTCGCATTTGACCACAGTACCTGGCAACTACTACTAATACCAATGAGCTGAATCATAAGCATGTGAAGATCAAGTCTAGATTTGCAGGTACGCAGCCACACATAATCCCAGACTTACGATATGGCCATTAGACCATCACGAAGACTGTTCTGCTCTGCTCATCTGCCCAAGCGGCTTCCACATCCTCTAGCTTGCGTTCTACGATTCCATATTCAACCTCCCAGCCTTCAGAAGGAATCACTTCCGAAATGGCCTTCACAAGATCTGGCGTCTCCTTCGCATAGGCTGCCATGCTCCAGCTCCCAGGCCCGGCACCACTGATCGTGATGTTCTTACTCCTTAACAACACACCAGGAAGTGCAAATTCTGTTTGCCGTCCTAGTGTACCAACATGAACATATCGAATCTCTAGGTTCTCAGCCTGATTTGCAGAACGAGGAAGAGCACTGAGAGTCGCTAAAGCCACGGGACCATAGATATAATCAAGCACAATCAATGGATAATTGTCGACACTCTTGCTCAAGATGGTGAAATCTGTTTGGCTGACATCTTCTTTGTTCAGGATGATAGCTTGGTCGATCGTGCCTGCATTTTTCAGCCCCTCGAGCTCAACAGAGTTCCGTGCGACACCAATGACAGATTTTGCGCCTAGGTGTCTGGCGAACAGAGCTGCAATACGTCCCGAAGTGCTCGTCACGCCAAGTATGAGAACGGTGAAAGAGGTCGAGGCTGAACTGAAGTCGTCAACACGAGCACGATACTTCAGCGCCATCCACGAACTCATAGCTGGGTTCATCAAACTTGCAACCTTGATACCCGCGTCCCTAACATCTGCATCCGAAGCATCTGCTGAAATTGTAATCGGTGTGATGGCACGATCGACTGCACTGACATACTCTGCAAATCCACCACCAATTGGCTTGTTGTGGAACAGGTTCACATACACGAGCTTGTTGCCAGGCGTGAAACCAGTAGCGTCGATGCCAGGGACGTACGGCAGTGGCACATTGGTCATCGAGTAATGTGTACCATTTGCCTGAGAACGAACCAGGTTTGTAAGAGCTGAGGCCAAGATTCGAATCCTTGTTGAGCCTGCTGGAGGTATTGGAGGTTCCGGTACGCTCGACACTGTTGGCGGTATCTCGCTTCCCCAGGAAGAGACCCTCAAAGTTCGCATTGAGGCTGGCTTGAACATGCTGCCTGAGTGTAGATTATCAGCTTCGTTGGTTTGTGCTTCTGCCAGAAGTCCCAAGAAACTGAGATGTTTCGTATTTTTCGAGGTAGAGCTAGGTCAATTCCTGCTCTTGTTCAGCGCTTCAGCTGCTAGTATATACTGCTCAACATTTGGTCCTCTCTGCGAAGGCGCTCGTGGAAGCTGGGATGCCTTTTATGTACTCTGCTTTTGATATCCGTGAAGCTCACTTCGGCCGAGAGACGTCCTGCGTTCAGGACCGACAAGGCAGGCAGACATCTATCGGCTTTACTTCAATAGATAAAGATATAGACCGTGTAAGTTGTGTGAAGCGTTAAGTTGTGTGAAGTGTGAAGCTGTTCGACGGCGCCGAACAGCCGGACTTTCGGTGTCAAAAAGGATTTTAAAAGCGAGCAGCGACCGTTATGGCCGAAATGTTGCATCTGATTGAACTATTCTAACCATAAACCAGAGGCATGCTACTAGTCGAGTAGAGTAAGGAAAGATTCGAGTCTGCTCTAACGTGGTTGATTGGTATCGCGGTGTACTCTCTCAGGCGATCATAAATAGAATGCTACGCATCAAGTCATCTACCTCGTTACCGACACAAAGAGAATCATTCTTCGGGTCGTTCTTGAGATACGAGCAACCTTTCAGATCATCGTCGCTGATAGTGAGCTTTTCAGACTCCATGCCTCTTGAAATGTCTGGGGCATAGAGAAGGCTGGAGTGGTGACTGTAGATTTCATGCTCAACGCCAGTATTGGTCAATTTAATCACAATAGCTTTTGAGGATCAGTGGTCAGAATGCAGGAAGTACATTTCGAACCGTCAGAGCCTGGGTGGATTCTTCGTATCACAACATACTTTCAACTCAAACGGTCTCGAATTGTGAGACCAGGCACAAATATCAACATGTTCAGGTTCCTTGAAGCATCAATCTAACCGGAGAAAGGCGCTGCATCGTAGCAAGACAATTGTGTCCTGCCTAGCTTGGCCTCACGCAACGTATAGAACATAAGGTCTCACACCGGACCTGCGTTCTACAGTAGTATCACTACAGTCTCAAGTCCACCGCTTTCCGTGATTACCCATACCTACTGCTGTGTATATCCACGTCCCTATTTCTATTTCACAAACCAAACCCGATGTTCGACTCCTGGACGTTACAGCTTCAACTGTTTTTTGTCCTGGCTCAAGCTCCTGGTATGTGCTAGGTCTTTGGCCAGACTGTCGAGCTCGTCCTCAATATCCTCAATAGCTTTGTGGGGATCATACATCTTCTCAATGACCCATTCTTCGAGTTGCTCGTCCGTCATATCCCGGAGGGAATGTAATCTGTCAACGTTGTCCTTCTGAGCAGCCCGGATGACATAGACTGCTACACGAGCAGAGACATCTCGAATGCGAGTAATTTCAGCATAGAGCAATGCTCGCTCCTTTTCCTCCTCTGTGATCATGGTCGGTAGAGCTTCACCAGATGCATAGATCATGCCGGACGTGACTTTGATAGCTTTGCAGAGGATGGTGCCAAGACCGATGCCCGGGAAAACATACATGTTATTTCCTTGTCCAGGGTGGTAGGTCTTTCCCTTGTATTCGTATGGGTAGAATGGTGAGCCAGAAGCAAAGAGGCAGCGACCGTCAGTGTTGACGATTGCCTCCTCGAAAGTGCATTCTGATTTGGATACTGGATTGGAAAGTGGGAAGATGATAGGTCGGTTGTTCAGCTTTGCCATTTTCTGCAGGATTTCTGGAGTGAAAGCACCACCAATCGTGCTTAGACCCATAATGATTGTTGGCTTGACGTAGTCAACAACCTCGTCTAGAGATTTGAGTTGCTGACCGTTGTTATCATCTCTGGCGAAGTAGACCTTGTGTTCAGCAAGTTTGTCGCCACGATCCAGGGTTACCAGACCTTTACTATCCACCAGCCAGAAACACTTCTTGGCATCATCTTCAGTCATGCCTTCATGTACGAAATAGTCGACAATCTGTTGAGCGACACCAACACCAGCTGAACCAGCACCGAGGAAGACGGCTCTGTGGTCCTTCGCCGCAACGCCAGATTGCTGTACAGCGCCAATCATTCCACCCATAATTACAGCGCCTGTGCCCTGGATGTCGTCGTTGAACATGGCATAGTCGTTTCTGTATCGCTGAAGTGACGGAAAGGGGTTCTTCCAATCTTCGAACTGAATGACGATATCTGGCCATCTGTCCTTCAAAGCCACCATCAGCTCGTCCAAGAACTCCATCTCCTCTTCTGGAGAAACTTTGTCCCTTCTACTTCCTAGGTACATGGGGTCTTCTCTGAACGCCTTGTTGCTTGTACCAAGGTCAATTGTGAGTGGTAGAGTGCCTTCTGGACGAATACCTGCACAACCAGTATATAATGCGAGCTTACCAATAGGGATGCCCATGCCATTGATGCCAAGGTCTCCTAGACCGAGGATGCGAGAGCCATCGGTCACAACTGTAATCTCAACGTGCTCTTGTGGCCAGTTCTTCAACACGTTTGCGATGTTTCCTTTGTCTATGTAACTCAGGTACATACCCTCTGGCTGCATGTATATTTCTGACCATCTTTGACAGGCTTCACCAACCACTGGGGTGTATACTAGAGGGGTAATCTCTGTAAAGTGGTCCGTAAGGATTCTGTAGAAGAGATGTACATTGGCATGTCTCAGCTGCGAAAGATATATGAATTTGCCAATGTTTGTTTGCTTGGAACGTAGTTGAGCTAGACAACGCTTCTTCTGTATCTCGTATGTGTCTGGTTCGGGAGGGAAGAGGCCGTATGTGCCTAGGTATTTGCGGACTGGCTTGGAGATTGTGGTGTCGTAGTGTGCGACTGGGTTAGGTACGTGGGACAGTGGGTTGGTAATGCCCTTCTGCTTCTTGGGATGGTGAGTAACAATGCTACCATAGTTGGCAGAATGCTGGGCTATGCCGTTCTGTGTAGCTGTAGTGCTGGCCATTGATCCGGGGGAAGTGGTAGATGTGAATGTAAGAGATGATCTCAAGGTAGACAGGAGTACAGGACCTTTCTTAAGCATGAAAGGCGACCTACAAAGAGCCAGAGAAGAAGCAAACATATATTGACAGCTAGCTTACAAGGCGGTCCGTGTGCCTGAAGCAGTCGGCTACCACGTTTCGGAGAGTGAAATAATGGGATGGACCGGAGTCGAGAGCAAAGCGCGAAAAGCAACAGTAGGAAGTGGGGCTGCAACTGCTTGTGTTGTGAAGATGTTATCGTATCTCACCTACTTGGATTGACGGACAGCGTGCTGATACCAACAATATACTGTTGCTACAGTATCTAGCAACGTCAACTCCGGAGACCACCATTCCCTTGGACGGGTAGCTGGGACTTTTTTTGTGGTCCGGCGCAGTTGAGCTGCAGGAACCCTGCAGATTTGGGGTTTAGCTCCCGGGTCACGATAATCACAGCTGCGAGCAGTGGGGCTCGACCACTAGCATCTCTTCCCGAATTCCACAGCGGTGAGCATGGACGTTGCCAAAAAGCTCTCATGTGACGACCCAGCCGGATTTTTAAGGTTGAGCATGACTCGCCTCGCAGAGGTCCTTTGTACCGTCCTTTTTGAAGTTGAAGGCAAGCAGTTTATCTCTCCATACGAAACATAAAGTTTACGGAGGACGGACTCTACAGATGAGGCTGCCAGTGCTTAGAAACCAGGCGGCGGTGTGACAAACTCCCATCTCTAGAAGTTGAGCTAAATCCGCCTCAACCGTTTTCCAGTCCCTGAATATCGGTTCCGCGACCCGCGGCGACACTAAAAGGCTGAAATTCGGCATCTTCCAAGCTAACGGAGTAGAAGAAATTGGCAGTATACCAATTTTATCTGCCCTCGTGCGTATCTCGTATGTCCTATGTTCTATTATTGAGACCTGATACTTCCGAGTCGCGTTGACCGCTGATGTTAGGGTTCGCAGACGAGTCGCAAACTTGTGAAATCTTCCCGGTAACACGTGGACAAGACCACACTCACGCGAGGATAAGCTGTACTGATCTACCATCAAATCGACGCTTTCCTATTTTGTTCACATCGTAACCGCCAAGAAAGCTGACCGAAGCGCGGGGGATGTTTCGAGGCCAAGCATCGGGGAAGCCTTATCAGCCGAAGGTTGTGTTATAAGGTAAAGTAGGCATCCCTTTAATTACTCCCCAATCACGTACTGACAACCATCACTACCCATCCACACCTCGTGTAGCTTCCCTGCTGGAACATCGAGCCGGGCTCCAACCCCATATGTTTGTTTGTTCTCGCGTTTTGGGTCTTCGTCAGGATAGGCGATAGTAAGCTCACCACGACGAATCAAATGGGTAGTAAGTCCTGAATGCGAATGTGGTGGATAGTGTGCGTTTCTGTCGCAGACTACCTGTCAGTTATATCAGAGCAATTGTGAAAGAGCGACATACGGTCCATCACTCCATGTGAAGATGTGCTTGAACCCACCCCAAGCCTTGACTACCTGCTCATCCGCACGCGCCGAGCCGTTAATCTTATATGTGCCCGTGGGTGCTATGACAACTTCTTCTTCTTCGGCCATACTGTAGCAAGATGAGCGAACAAAGACGATTTATCACCAACGGTAGTGTAGATATGTGGCAAGATGAGGCCCAATTTCGAGAAGCACTGGCACTTTGATCTTGGAGCTGATGTCATCCTGATGTGGTTGCGAAAATCGCCTGTCTGTAACTACGAAATGCAGGTCGCAACGGCATTTTTCACATTCTTGGAGTTAGAGTTCCTGATCTTCAGTATGCTTGCTAGCCTCACCATCAGTCCAAGAACCCATTGTAGAAATCCCCAGCCCAAGGACTTCTATGGCCTAATCTCGAGGATGGACAAGACGCTGTCGAAGTCGATCCGTAGATCTGGGCCGAGAGAAGTGTGCCAAGACTTGTTTTTAGGTAGGGTGTTAGCTGGTATGGTAGGAAGCAAGCACTATAAGGCATACTTCTAGGTCACAACAAGACAATCACTGTCAATAACCTTACATGCCTCCATCGCGGCTCAACCTTTGCTCTGCGCTCGAGCCACTCCTTCCATTTCCTGACCACGCTCATTTCAACCCAAAAGGATGGATTCTCACGACGTTGACGAGGTCGAACACGCAAGTGATGGTAACGAGTTTGTGTTCGCCAACAATACACGGAAAGCTGTCCTGCAATCGATACTAGATCAACCCTTTGCTGGGTCAACTGTAATCAGCGAAAGTCAAACAGCCGCCCTGGTAGTAGCAAACGCTGAGTACGATACCATCGATCTTACGAACAAACTGGTGTTCTGGACGGATGCATCACAACGAGGCGATCGCGTTGGCATTGCTGTTTGCTGGAAGGCACAACACTTCAGTAGACAGTGGACATCTCAGGCGTATGCACTCGAGGGGATCTTCAACAGCTATGAAGGCGAGTTCTTTGCAATCGCGGAAGCACTCAAGATCGCGAACAAAATGGTACGACAACAGACAGCTGAGGAAGACACTGTCTCTGCAGTGGTAATCTATAGTGATGCCCAACAGGTCCTCAAAAAGATTCGTGACTTCCATGTCGTCAACCAAGAAAGAAGAGACAAATGGACCAGACACGTCGAACTAGCAAGGCTTAAAGAAAGAGCCAAAAGCTTGGTTGATTCGGGAATACCCCTGACCATACAGTGGGGTAGGGAAGAAGATTGACTCATTCGTGTAAGGGAGACTAACATACGTTAGTGAAAGGCCATCAGGGCGTCGTGGGCAATGACCTAGCTGATAAGCTGGCAGGCCAAGCAGCGAAACCTGATTCCGACGTCGAAACACTGGTTCCCTCGCCAATGGGATACATACATATGCCCAAACAAGGGAAACCACTGACCCGAAAGGAAAAACAGTCGATCAAACACGAAAGAAGACTACTCGGGCAAGAAAGAAAACACAGCAAAAGAGGAAGTCGGACCCACGTGTCAGCACGTACCAGAAGTAAGAGTACGGCAGTCGAGATCATTGATATCAGCTCAGATGATGAAGAGAATGAAACACCACAGAGAAACACATGGAACAGATTCCAGGCCTTCAAAGACCTCGAGTAAATGTGCACAGGACGACTTGGTGCCGACAAGCGACAGGACGAATAGCATGGACCTTTCTATGCAGTAGTTACCACCTCCTTTTGTGGTGCAGTTGCACGCATTTTGCCCTTCCAATGTTTTGGCTTACGCTTCTTTGCATTGGTGCTGTTTTTGTATTCGAGCGGCTTTTTATCTTCCTGCTCTACACCACTATCGACTTCGTTAGGTACGAGCAGAGACTCAACTGTAGCTTCCCGCTTGTCGCCAGTTAGTTGCAGCAGAGGCGCAGCATCCAGTTTCCGCCGTATGCTTTCTAGCATCTCCACAATCAGCTCTCCTTTGACCTCTGAATTAGTTTTCCGATCGTATTTCTTCCGCTCTATAGCCTGAGAACTGGGTGCTGATGAGGGAGCGTCCGTCAAGTGTATAGGGTTTTCATCCTCGTGTGGTTGCCATTGCTCAATGTGTTGCAAAGTTCCATTAGCCGCACGAAACTCTACATGTCCTGATGGACCTGCAATGAAAATGGAATGCGCTTCTGGTGGAACATCGACTTTGTGTCTGTAAGTATCATCCAAGTCAACACGAGCCAATTTCCGCGTAAGGACTCTTTCCTCATGTGCGCGCTGCCTTGCCCGGCCTCTATGAGAGGCTTGTTTCACTGTAGATGCTTCACTGGCATCACTGTCTGTGTTCTTGTCGCTCATACTTGTTGCAGATAATGTTTCATCGCGGAAACTAGATTTGGCATTAGGTAGCAAACTGCCCTCACCGCGTATCCTCCGCTTTACTTGTTGCTTCTTCCGATGACTATCCAGAACCTCGTCACATACTTCTCGAGGGATGCCAGAAGACCAAAATAATCGTCTAACGGCATTCTCGAACTCCAGGTCCTTCTCGATTGTGAAACGTGTCACTTCATCTTCCAGCTTGGCTGAGGCTTCACTTGCTGAATTTGCCAGGCGTTTCATTGCCGCCGCCTCATGCTCCTCTGCTTCTCGCCCGAGGCCTTGTCCTGCGCTACCAATCCTGTACCTGGCATGGCTATTTCCACCGTCTTTTCGAGCCAGATGCTCTGCCGAATGCAGGTTTCCATCGCCAGTAAACGGAGCTGCGAAGGGCAGTGTCTGCGCAGCTTCTGCAGTGTACCACTTTTCGTTGATCACGGTTTGTCGCTCCCGAACTTGCGGAGGTCGCGCTTGGGCACTGCTCACTCCATCCGCTGTCTCGCTCGTTCTCTTAATTTCGACATTGTCAGACTCATCCGCTTCCGGTTCGCGAAAACCACTGTGGATTGATGAAGTGTCTGAATATATTGATGAGCTTTCAGAGCTGTCTCGACGACGGATGCGCACTGGAAATGATCGTCGTGATGGCTCTTCAAACGTGATCTGATGCTCGCTATAGCGGTCGTCCAGTGGAGAATCCCAGTCGACACGTCGATATCGCGACATGATGAATCGTAGTGACTTGCTCTGACAAAATGACCAAGACCTCCTAAAGATTACGGATGGAGCATGACCTTTTCTCGACAGCTGAGCCTCCGACGCGTCTACATTGCGAGATCGAGCAGCTTTTAGCCCCCAAAAGATTTACGACTGAGCTGGAAAGGTGTTGTAGGCAGTGCAGTCAAGCTTTCTCCCACCTAAACATCGGTCGAGGTGCTACTATCTCATTTCAGGATAGTGTGCCTCCTTCTAATGTGGTCTACTATCTACAGAGTCACAGGACACGATACCCCTTCAGAGATATGTTGCACGAGATTATGGAACGTCATAGTCTCGAGTATTACTGCAAACCGTGTCGTCGTGCCAATCCGACAGTTTTGCGAGCACTATTCAGAGAGGATGATATGCAGCATATACCTGGAGGATTGACGTGACACTCGAAATGATGCCAAAGATAACCGTCAGCACAAAGACAACGAAAGCCACCCAGAAAGTCGCCCATTGTGTGCGATCTCGCCGATCGAAAAACCACTGTCTAAGGGTCGTTGGCCTTTTCCTGTCGTACAACTTCTGAATCGCGGCCAGATGATGGTGCCAGTACGGATACTCCTTCAATTCCTTCTCCTGCCATTCACTTATGGCAAATTCCAGGTCGATGTCCTGATGTTTTTCCATGCGCTTGATGTTCCAACGTGCATGCTCCAATGGTCGGAACAGAAGATACAGTGTTTGAATCGTTTCATTTACAAACCCTGGAGGGAAGGGGTCACTGTGTATCTTTAGCATGCAATTCACCTCGTCACCTTAGTAATTACCTCTGAGGTTGACGTTGTACAGCTAGAAGCATAGAATAGCTTCTGAAAACCTTGATTGAAGATTCATCAGACGTCAGATGCTCCTCAATCTTGTCAGTCCAGTCAATGCTGATACCAGTTTTCCTTGAAAGATGCTTGGCGCAAAAGTCGTGAGACAACTCGCCTGTTATATACTTCGGATCTGTCTTCTCTGGTACACAGTTTCGAACTGCTTGTTTAAACGTAAGGCTTGGAGAGGAAAAATCCAGTGAGATGTGTAACCACAGGGAAGTTGCGAAAGACACCGCCGTCTGCACCTGCTCGTCCGACAGTTGGCTTGTTAACTGTACAGGATAATTTGAACGGAAGTCGTTCTGTATCTCGTCGAGTTGCTTGTCCAAGCTGTCCTTAATAATGCGAGTCAAGCTTATGGCCACAACGTGCTCTTCAAGAGATAACGTTGGGTCATCCCCGGCAGCGACTATGCAATCTTCCCAGTGCCCAAGGTATGAATTCGGCGGCACGCCCGCATACTTCGGTGTAAACTGCCAATCGAGTTGCCAGACCTCTCTGAGGAGCTCGCGGCACACGTTGTTGTCGACCTTTCGGTGAGGCTTTAGCCGTCGGCGCCTACGCCGGTCG
This sequence comes from Lithohypha guttulata, assembly GCF_036872675.1. Lineage (NCBI taxonomy): Eukaryota > Fungi > Ascomycota > Eurotiomycetes > Chaetothyriales > Trichomeriaceae > Lithohypha > Lithohypha guttulata. The sequence goes on along the minus strand of NW_027042755.1, from coordinate 365,749 downwards.
GAAAGCTTGGTCATGCCGGTTCTATAAAAGTGAGACCTATAGTACAGGCACAAACGCAGAGCTGCAACAAACAATGGAAAGCACTTACAAGTCCCGGTTCTAGGCAGCTGAACATGCTACAATAGTCCCAGTCATGGCCTTCCCCTGTCGGTTGTGGCTGGGAGAAGACTCGAGTTTGGCGAGAACGCCTCGGGCTGAGCTAGCGTGCATGAACGCCAAACCCTGTACTTTCGCGTTAAGCTTCGAGCTCAGGCTGAGACTCGACAGCGATGTACTATCTCATTCCTCTGTAGCATGTCAACAGGGAATTGATTATGTCGAGTTTCTTTCAAGAGTGGTCAGCTTCGTCGTTTAGTGAGAGGAAGGCAAGCATTATATATGACAATCCACGCTGTCTCCCACACTCCTCTTCCAAGGCATATCGACTAGCCATTGATAAACCATTATTCCGAACATGGCAAGAAGACTCTTCAGAGATCAGGAAAGTCACCGGATCGAAGAATTTCAGAAAATTAGTGTGGAACGACAAATCAGTGAAGTCCATTGAAAAGCCGATCAATCTAGTGCTATATCTTGTTGGGGAGAGTCCAGATGTCAGCACACTCAAGCCCACCATCGTCGTTGAATGTCAGAACAAGAAAGCTGCCAAGAAAGCATCAGAGATTTTGGAGGGTATGAAGCAGTATGGTATGGAACTGCTCCTTGGAAATTTTGATATATCTTATCGAGAAGTCGACTTACGCCTAAGAAGCGATTGGGGTTCTGCTCCGAGCACCACTCCAGATGCGAGACATCCAGTCAGCTCCAGTATCTGCGGTGCGCAAGCCGTTATTGTTTTCCGGCCTCGCGATACAGTAGACGTCACAACCTACAAGACTTCTACGATTGGTGGTGCAATACTCTTGGACGGTGTCTACTATGCATTGACCACAGCACATGCCTTCACCGACGATGAGCGGTCGGCTCCAATGGACTTTACAATGTCCAGCGAAGAGTTAAGCTCGCTTGAGGAGGACAGTGATCTGGATCCTGTGTCGAGTAACTCACGTTCTGCAGGCAGTACTATACAGGATACCAAAAACAAGCGAAGCTTAAGTCGTCACATACGCGATGTCCATGTGCAAAACGCAGATTATATCGACCCCGACGATCTGTCTGTGCCCAATCAACCAACTACAGCAGCAACTTTACTTAACAGCGAGTCCTCAAACGTTATCCTTAATCAGCAGGAAGACTGGGCATTGATACCCATTGAGAATCCGGCCTTCAAGACTCCCAACCACTATATAGATAGCGGTGGCCAATCACAACTCGTTGAGAGTATTGCGCAAGACTTATATACTGGGCAGGTAACAGCAGTCACAGGTGTTTCTCCGCGTGCAAAGACCAAATTCAGCATGCAATCATTGATGTTACTTCCGGGTTCTGACAACTTGAGCATTGTTTGGAGTGCAAGTTTACGTAGTGGTAGGTGGTTTGTTAAGTTACATGTCTGTTGCTAATAAAAGGTTACAGCACCTGGCGATTGCGGCTCATGGGTTGTTGATGAGCAGGGCAGAGCCTGCGCTATGATCGTGGCCGCATCTGACGAAGACCAAGAAGTATTCTGTCTGCCGCTTGCGCCAATATTCTCGAGCATACAGCGTCGAATGAAGACGATGCAGACGCCGTCCATGCCTGCTCAAAACAATCAAGACGGCCACACCAGCAATTTGATATCCTCTCACAACGACGGACGTGCCAATATGGAACATGAGGAAGTGTCTGTTCAGAGCGAGGATGGTCGTGCTGACGAGCCTGAGCGATCACCGGGTCAGTCATCGAATGCTGCTGCTGAGAGCATGGCCATTGATAATGCTCGGAAGCCCTACATGGAAGATGATGTTTCAGATGATGGTAGACCGTCGACAAATATACCAGACGACATCGTGGAGCTTGACATCGTGCCAGAATCTGCATCGCATAGGCCGACGCCGTCAATACCTGCCATGGAAGGAAATCGTCGTACTGCTGCTACAACAGATCAGTCAAGACGACAAAGATTGAGACAACATGAGGACGAGAATCATGAAGATCAAACGGACTTCGTGCAGCGTAAAGCGCACCAGAGGGCGGCACGCACAGCGACTGTTCTTGCACGAACTGCACCTCCACGGCAAGAATTGCTGAACAATCACGAAGACACCAGACCTGCGGTGGTGCCTTCGAAATCATCGGAGAAAGAAGACCTCAATCGCCTAGACTTTGAAGAGCATAGGAATAGGCAAATTGAGTTATTACAACGTGAGAGAGATCTGGCAAGACACGAAAGAGATTTGGCAAAAAACGAGCGAGATTTGGAAAGACGGGAGAGAGATCTGACAAGACGAGAGATGGACATCGATAGCCAGGCGTCGAGTAAAAAGATTGTCGATGCTCGTAGCAGTGCAATACATGACCCACATCGTAAGACTCATACCACCACCCAAGCATGCGTTAAGACTGACCGATATACAGACACTCAAGATGATCAACACCAAGTTGCTGACAGGAATGAACCTCATAGGTCCGAGAGCGTGGCAGTCGTGAAGGCTGCCAACCTGAACCGTCCACCAAGTGGTGACCCTTCACATCCTTCGATTTACCACCAGCGACATATGATCACCAATTTTGCTGAACCTGATCCTGATCGTGTTGATATTCCTGAGCTACGACAGACATGGAGAAAATCAAGACCATCGGATACTACTCAGAACTTGAGCATGCGAATCAGCCGCAACGATATCCACCCGAGTGTACTGGACAGATTCGAGATAACATGGACAACAGACCCTCTGGACTACGAATACATTCTGATTCCGAAATCCTTGTAAGTGATGTCAGAAGGCTGAGATCATGCCTACCCCGACCACTAATTGCTTGTCAAATTGCTTGATTTTCGAGCTAACAAAAACGACAGGACAGCATTAGAGTTGAGAATGTTGAGGCAAGAATCCACTGTAAGAGGGAATGATTTCTCGAGACGGACAGTCGAGACTATCGCCAGTCACGTCGATCCTGCAGAGACATTCGATCGGCCTTCCTATCGCGATTACACATCACCTTATCCACCGCCACCACCACCGCGATCGCGTATAGTACCGGTCATAAACTATGATAATAGACGAAGAGGAGCAGTGCGATACACAGGGAGAAGACGCACAGATCTGATTAGTGAGTCTGACGTTGATGATGATATACGGAGTACATCTAGACAGCGACGAAAAGCACAAAAACGAGTAAGGACGTCAGATGATAGCTCATATCCTAAGAAGGGAAAGACGCGGTTTCCCAAGAGACTTGTAGATACGAAGGTCCTCTTTGATCTCGGATATAAATTCTTTGATGAGGTATTACTGCCAGACGAAGGTTCTTGGAGCTTGTAGGCTGACTCTTCCAGGACGAAAACTTTATCGTTGTCACAAAAGCTCTGAATGCCACACTGATCGACGAGATCATAACAAAGACTCAGAAACGGCGTGAAAGCCATCCAAAAAAGGACGTGTCGCCTGCTGTCGTCGAAACTCCTCACGTCAATGAGAAGTCAGCAACTGCTCTGCCCAAGCAGAATCCAAGTTCCAAGGCTCAGCAGCGTGAAAAGCAGAGCAGTACATCACAGAGGACCGCAAAAGACCAAGCTCTTAGCGAGGAACTAGAGAGGAAGGCGAAAGAGGAACGGATTTTGAAGGCACAACTCGACGTAGAGGGTCAACGGAAGGAACGCGAGAGCAAAATCCAGACAGCATGTCTTACGAAAGACCGCGAGTTCGAAGCGCAAGTGCAAACATTGTTCTGGGATCAAGGCCTTCCTCTAGAAGTGTGTGACAAACTGCTTCAGATGCACCAAGACAAGGAAGAAGAAATTAAAGCTTTTCGCGAGAGAAAACGGGTTGAGCTCGATGAGCACACAACTGCCCAGAACGCGGATAGATATGGTGTGAAAACCTCAACGGTCCCCGTTGGCTCTGACCCTCCCGCAGTCGAGCAAGCATCTTCACAACGTGCAACATCTAACCTGGCAGCCGACCACACTGACTCGACTGAAAATGGTACAAGCCCAGAACAGCCACGCAGCAGTCTCGCGAGTAACGAATCAAAAGATTCGACGGAACCAGAGGACGGCGTGGTGAGAGATGAGGTTATAGTCGAGGAGGAAGGTGTCGTGCGTTTCGATGAAGAGACCCGATCGAGCCATGATTCGAGTTCCAAAGCCCATCGGCGCGCGTCCAAGCGTCGAGCACGACCCTCCTACAAGGGAAATGAAAGTGACGATTCTTATTATGAAGATCTGCCATACCAAACGCAAGCACTGTTACCCGGCGGATTTGACGCTGCACGACCAACCTATATCAAGGTACAAACCCGCTACCTATCGCCAGCAACTCTGGACGAGTATCGATTACCATGGGTGTACGACGATACAGATGACCGGTATCTCATTATCAAGAAATACATCGACCACGAACTACAGGATGAACTATTCGAGCACACCAGAAAACTGCGTGCGAACAAGGACGTGCCAGGTGATGGAGCTGAAGTGAGTCGCCAGCCCCGTGTACCTCCACCGCGCAAGGACTCGATTTCGCGGGATGAGATAATTATTAGGAGGAAGGAGGATAGCGTGCCTGAACGGGACAGGCCCCAGGAGAGAGAAGAGCTTGTGATTATGAACAGATTGTGATTTTAAGAGATTATGATTAGAAGAGAAAGTCCTCCTCGAGCGCGTTTGCCGGTATTGAGGTGACGCATTGGCACTTTGATTATCTCTTCAGCTCTTGGGTCTCGGGAGCAGAGTCTCCAACGTACTTCGGTTCTGTTTGTCGAAGGAATGTCGTTGTATAACTATGCGAATGAGAAAAGTCAAAGCCTATTCGCCTGGTAAAAGCCCAGAGCCTGTTGCCAAACTCGATACGTAGGTCTATGAATATGTACCTCAGCGCATCTAGCAAGTCAATTTTGTAAACTTTATTTCCAACACGAACGTTGTCGCAAACGAATATCTCGCCGATTGTTATCTCAGTATAGCGACGACTGAGGCTCGATCGGCTGTAACTGGAAGGTAGTGTCGCTGATTGTGTGGACCTCGTTTCACCTTGCCAATACGATGATAAGTTTCCTACCACTCCTTCCGCCACCGCAGTTAGTGCCGAAACTCATGTTCTTTAGTGGGCCGAGCGCCTGTCATCACATTGGGCAGGTATGACGAGGCTCACGTAGTAGTAACAACAAAGGATATTGCCCTCCCCATAGTCAATTGTAGCAGTCCAGCTTCTTCGGGCACGGCCAGTCAGTGGTGGAAGACAGTAGTGCGTAATGTGATGTGGCTGAAGGGCTTCAGGTTGTAGTCGTAGTGCACATAAACCATCATAGCACGCGAGGTTTGCTGGGGAAAAAACCATACTGTGAAGGTTGACCTCTTCATCACTCTAACAAACTGAAGATAAGAAAACTTATTCATGAACATACACAATGTAATTTCCTACCTATACACAAGCGCTTCGCTAGTATAATGCAAAACTCCCACAGTGAGCGCCTGAAAGCGCTGGGGAGACATAGAAATCCCCCTTTTAGCTCGTAGCTGTAAAATCTTTGTCACATAACGACCTGCCCTCTTTTGCTTTAATAAGTTCTCTTGAATGGAGGTACAGCCTTGCACTCGTTCTCATCTAGAGTGTGTCCGATGACCCTTCTGTAGCCAAGATCAACGGGGCCGTGTGCGTCCTTTTGCCAGGTCAGTGTGTGCTTCATCCAGTTCTCGTCGTCTCGTTCTGGGTAATCTTCACGTGCGTGAGCACCTCTTGACTCCTTTCTGTTGGCTGCTGCGGCTGCGGTTTGAGTGGCGCATGTAAGCAGATTTCGAAGCTCAAGCGTTTCGACTAGGTCGGAGTTCCAGATCATGCTTCTGTCCTTAATACCCACATCTGCGAATTGTTTATCAACTTCATTGATACGTTTGACACCCTCATCCAAGGATTCTTGTGTTCTGAAGACAGACACGTCGGTTTGCATGACTTTCTGCATTGCTGCTCGAATCTCGGACGTTGACTTCTTGCCGTCTGAGTTTCTTACCATGTCGAGTGTGTCAATGGCTTCCTTGCCAGCATCAGGGGCTATCTCTGGATGAGGTTTGTTGGGAGAAAAGTTGTCTCGGATAGTGTGGGATACGGCACGACCAAAGACAACGAGATCGAGCAGAGAATTAGCACCAAGTCTGTTGGCTCCGTGTACGGAGACGCAGGCTGCCTCTCCACATGCAAAGAGGCCTGGTACTACCTCATCCTCACCCTTGTCGTTGATTCGAAGGACTTCGCCCGAAAATTTACAGGGAATTCCACCCATATTGTAGTGTACAGTTGGAAGAACTGGTATGGGTTGCTTCGTAACATCAACACCAGCGAAAATCGAGGCGGTTTCCGAAATTCCTGGTAGTCGCTCATGGAGGACCTCGGCTGGCAAGTGGCTAAGCTGTAGGTAGATGTGATCCTTGTCTGGACCTACACCACGGCCTTCCCTAATCTCCATGGTCATTGATCGAGATACAACATCTCGAGAAGCAAGATCCTTGGCGGTTGGGGCGTATCTCTCCATGAACCGTTCACCTTCAGAGTTGAGTAGATAGCCTCCCTCGCCTCGAGAACCTTCAGTAATCAAGCAACCAGCACCGTAGATACCGGTTGGATGAAACTGAACAAATTCGAGATCTTGGTTGGGTAGACCGGCTCGAGCAACCATGGCCATACCATCACCAGTACACGTATGAGCGGATGTGCAGGAGAAGTAAGCTCGACCGTAGCCTCCTGTGGCTAGAACAGTGTGGTGTGCTCGGAATCTGTGGAGTGTACCGTCCTCCTGGTTGTAAGCAACAACACCCTTGCACTTCCCGTCTTCCATAATGAGGTCGAGAGCGAAGTATTCGATGAAGTAGTTTGTGTTGTGCCGTAATGATTGACCATAAAGAGTGTGTAGTAGAGCGTGACCCGTGCGATCGGCGGCGGCACAACATCTGTAGGCCTGGCCACCTTTTCCGTATTTCTGACTCTGCCGACGTTGTTAGTTACCCAGACATGCTTGTAAACTGTCCTGCCTGCTTACCTGACCACCAAATGCTCTTTGATATATCTTGCCATCTTCAGTTCTGGAGAATGGACATCCGTAACCTTCGAGCTCGATGATCGATTGAGGGGCTTCTCGGGTCATATAATGGATAGCATCCTGGTCGCCTAGCCAGTCTGATCCTTTTACAGTATCGTACATGTGCCACCTCCAGTCATCCTCGTGCATACTGTGATGCTGTTAGCCCAGCCCAGTCCAATCTTCTCGACCATATTACTGACTTTCCGAGGGCTGCATTAATTCCTCCCTGTGCAGCGACTGTATGTGATCTGGTGGGGAACAGCTTAGATATACATGCTGTGTTGAATCCAGCTTCTGCCAGACCGAAAGCTGCTCTGAGACCAGCACCCCCAGCGCCAACAACCAGGGCGTCGTATTCGTGATCGATAACGGGATATCTCGAGAGATGTTAGTAGAGGTGCAGGATAAGGTGTAGAGTTACTTGCTTGCTCGATATGAAGCCCTGTATGGACGTTAGCCAAAGTCAAGAGCTAAGTTCACAACTTTCTCACCTGTGCCTCTTTTGCTCTTAGGGGATTCGTGCCATTCGTGAATATCTTCGCTGCTCTCTGTGTCGAGGAGAACGGCCTGTGAGTCTGTCGTAGACTCTGTGAAAACTGCGCGTTGTCAGGACCTTGTGTGCATCGGATGTGGGCTGCTTGTCCAGGGTGTAGCTCTCGTACCTTGCTAACAGGTCTCAGACTGCTGCGGAACGCCATTGAACTCATCGTGAGGGCGCGACGTAAGAGAAATTGCAGAGTAGAGAGGAGAGTGAAGCAGAATGTACATGCAATGGCCACATCTACGAGGTTAATAGGTAAATGATGCGCACACGAAGCTAGATCGGCTCCAGTGGCGCTGAACCAATCACGCCGAGGCAATTGCTGATTCTGGAAACAACTCGAGGAGTACGCTGTAAACTACTCAATATATCGATCACAGTACGCTCAAAAACCATGGTACGTCGTGAAATTGACACTAGAGGCCAGCAACTCGATTACTTGTATTCTCATTCCATCTGACTGTACTACTCGGGAGTACGCCAGCCTACTGAAGGGTACACAGCTTGCAACCATTCATTTCGGTCTCTTCGGTACCATCCGATCGATGAAGCTTTACCCTTCGTGCAGAAATTCTCTTCCATGATGCACCTCTCTATGACCATTCGGCTCCTCCTCCAGGTCGCCGTCAGGGTTGTCCTCTTGGCCTCCTGACTCAAGTCTTCAATATGAGTTGTCTGGCCTTTGGACGGGCTTCATGCTGTAGCTACCGTGAGTTGGTAGCATTGGGCGATTATGCATGTTGTGGCTCACTGATGGTGACGCCACTATCAAGACTTCAAGAAGCCCATCTCTGAGTCAATATCGTCTTGCTCCTCTTGGCTTTCCTCCATCACACCCTCCTCATCATGGTGTTCCTCAGAATGTGGCTCCTCGTCCTCAACCTCGTCCTCGTTCTGGCGCATGCGCTCCTCTTCCTCTGCATCCTCGGCCTCTGTGACTCGTTCTTCGGCGTCACAGAGGGCATCTAGAGCTTGTTCCAATAGTCTTCGGTGATGAGGACCATCCTTTGGGTCATCGCGAACCCCGTTGTACATTATCTGGTACCATTTCACAGCTTGCTGACTTCGTAAGTAATCTGTCTCCTTGTGGTTACGTTTCGTCGTTTCGCGCAGTTTCCTTAGCCATGTACCACAAGCTTGGGTTTTCGTATCGGGAACGACTGGGATATCAACGTACCAAAGCGTGCTTGACAGGACGGTCTTCACCAAACGACAGTAAGAGGTTGCATCCAGCACGGTATAGTAGAGGTAAGGTAGGCTCTTGCAGGAGCTGAAGGCATAATCCATCGGCTTCGATAAATCTCCCTACTTCAGTGAGGTGGTATGCTTTGTCAAAGATGGCTTTGAAGGTGCTTGTGTCGTTCGCGTCCATGATGAGCTTTTGGGAGAGTCTATGGTTATGATAGAAGCATCTTTGGCAGTATAAGGTGCGACAAGAGGTGGACACAAAAACGAAATAATAACGCTCCGCCTTCACTCGTGACACCCTGACACCTGTCGACACAAGAAGCTTTCGTAGCTTTCTTGGCGACAGAATACAGTCACTTACAAACAGTTGCCAAACATTCCGGAACCTTCTTATGTCTCCTGAATCAAAGAGTTCTAAAAGCTTTCCTCTCCCGAATTACTCACCTAAAGTTCTAACTTAACTTGAACTACGATTGAACTACCCTTACACTACAATCACACTACGATTGAACTACAATCGAACTAGGTTTAAACTACCCTCACCTCCGGACAGCCGATTATAAAGCACGACCTACTGTCAATGTGATTCAGACAGTAACTTTATTCCGCCTATCGACCTACGGCTCGCCCTTCACCCCGTCGTCATACGCACTAATGACCATCTAGCAGGCAAACCCTAACAACCTGCACCGCTCTCTTAAAGTGTTAAATCAATACCGTGACGTCCCTGCTTAAGCAGCATCAGTAAGCCGTGCTCGATAAACCAAGAGCACTCGGACCACAAATGCAGAAGCGTCAACCTCTAAACTTAAGCAAAAGTCTCGAGCTCCCTGCTACAGTCACTGATAAGAGCCAGGTAGGTACTGTACCAGGGATTTTCAATGAATCATATCGTATAGCTTGTTGATGCATATACTGGTTGATTACGGTCGTGTCTCCCCGAGCCCAGATTTGCTAAACGTGCAGATCTGTTTTGGGTCAGTATCGATGCGGTATTTCCATACGCCATATACGACGACGAATATCGGATTCACACACCAGACGACGTCGCTCCAGTGGCTCGATGGCCGAATCACTTCAAGCACACTAACATTCCTGCCATGCTCATACTGGTTTCCGACTTTTGCAAGTTGGATGGAGTAGAGCGCCAGCAGGTTTTGTCTAAATTCTTACAAGATATGGACGACGTTTTTCGCTGCTCGAAAGCATCACCCTACAGTCAGGCTGCTCGCCTATCTCAGCAATGCAACGAGGGCCAATTCCAAAGAAAGACGGAAATGTGGCGGTCGGCAGTGCCCCCAGAATTATCGCCCGGCGTGGAGACGAAGCTGTACAAATACCTGAAACGGTCACCACTTAAGGACGATACGGCTGAATGTGTTGACAAGGATCGATGTTCTGAAAGTGTCGACGGCTATCTGAGAGTGTGGACTCAATTGAGGATGAACCAAAGACTTCTCGCCCACATGCCTCGGACAGCTGCACTAGACCAGGCCCTTTAGTGTGACGACGCCTCGAGACTGGAGTTAGTCAGCTAGCTGGTCATTCTTCATAGAGCGGCAGTACAGTGTATGGTACCTTTGCAATAAAGATTTCAAGCAGGTTAGCATTTGTGAAACTTTGTATCTCGAACCCATTTAACAGCAATGCGATCCGGCATATGAGGAGTTCTTTGGGCTACCGATAGTGCTGACTTATAGCCACCCCTTACGAAAGGTGGTAGGGAAAAAGCATCACAAAAAGCAGATGAGGAGCGGCTGGAAGACGCTAACTCCTACTTCGATAGATGACCGGGACGATGCACTCAACAACGTCCTATTCGAGACATGTATCTCGAATTGGGCTAAGATGGATTTCCCAAAGGATAACTATCAGGAAATCAAGGCTGAGCTCCTGCAGATTGATTTGTCCAAGGCTTACTACGATCTAGAGCTTCGGCCACGAGAGCTAGCAGAGGGACCAGCCCGAGAGCAGATAGATACCGGCGGTACCATCGTTAAGTATAAAACAATCACGAACCAAAGTCGAACAGAATTTAAACCAATTACAAACGAAGTGTAAACTGAACATAATAGAAACAAAAGAATCACAAGTAAAGGAGACGTCCCTAACAATTTTAGTACGATATTGTCAATCTAGACTGCATCAAGGAGAAAGAAGAGCGAGAGGTTGACTCGAAGCCATGCCTCGGAAATTTAGAGGTACGGGGAGGACGCCCGTATTTGTTCCTGTGAATATCGAGATACTTTGGGTCAGCATCTGCTAACATGGGTTTGTGCCATTCACTGCTTGGATACCTTTCGCGCCTGGAACAAAATTGTAGTAATGAGTAGACTACTGGCAATATACTGCATTTCAATTATGGTATTCGTGCTTGGTCTTTCTCCGCGTGCTGACCAATTGGGTATGCTGATTCTGGTCAACATGCAAGTGTCCCTTATAGCGTTTACCTATCTCTCATGTGGCACAAAATACGCAATTCCCGATCAAGACATGTAGAAGTGTATGATGCGGTTCAGCAGGTGATCATATCACAAAAGAGGAAGGCATCAGCAGGTGAGCATTGTTTGAAGAAAGATGTAATTATGTTGTACATCTGGTCATACCGACCATAGACACCATCCGCCAAATCATGCAGATATGCTTCGCTAAAACACAGTATCCTTTCATTCCTCAGTTGTACTGCATATATGTAGCAGTAGAGTTAAACTTCAAGTTGCCTTTGATGACCTTGTCAACAGCTGCCAGGAAGTCCTTCTCAGTGGCAACCTTCCTCCTTGCTCTTATAGCAAACATACCTGCTTCCGTCGCTACCGATCTCAATTCAGCACCAGTTGCGTTGGGACATAACCTGGAGATAAGCTCCCATCTGATGTCCCTTTCCACTGACATACTCTTAGCGTGAATTCGGAGAATGTTGGCTCGACCATCCAGATCCGGTAAGCTGAATTCAATCTTCCTATCAATCCGACCTGGTCTCATCAAGGCTGGGTCAAGTGTGCTGGGCCTATTGGTTGCGAACATGACCTTAATGTTACCCCTCGAATCGAAGCCATCAAGTTGTGTGATCAACTCCAACATGGTTCTCTGCACTTCGTTATCACCACCTGCACCATCATCAAATCGTGCACCACCGATAGCATCGATCTCGTCGAAGAAAATAATGCAGGCCTTTTTCGTCCGTGCCATTTCAAACAATTCTCGAACCATTCTTGCGCCTTCTCCTACATATTTCTGGACAAGCTCGGAACCAATGACACGAATGAAAGTGGCGTCTGTTCTGTTTGCGACAGCTCTGGCGCAAAGTGTCTTCCCTGTTCCTGGTGGTCCATACAAAAGTGCTCCCTTAGGCGGATCGATACCTAAGCTAACGAATCGTTCTGGAGATAGCAACGGCATTTCGACGACCTCCCTCAACTTCTCGATCTGCTCTTTGCAACCACCTACATCACCATACGTGACATCTGGCTTGTCTTCGACCGTCATCATTGTTACGCTAGGATCGATCTTCGGCGGTAGTGGGAGCATGATCGAGTACTTTTGACGGTCGACACCGACTCTCATGCCCTCCTCGATATCTGTAGGACTTACTCGCTCACCAAGATTGACGACAAACTTGGCGATCTGCTTGACGTTGATTACATATTTGCTCTTCTCACTATCCTTCTCATCCTGAATGATCTTGGTGCATCGTGCGACCTGGAGAGGCTGCTCTTCGCTCATACGTTGTCTATCGGCTGGTCAAAGTTAGTCAATGTCTCTCAAGCTGTGGCATCGTGTAATCTACCTGCGATATCCCTGGCCAATGTTAGCTCATGAATTCTATAACAACCGCAATGTTCGTAGCACTTACCATAGATGGGGCAATGCTAATCCAGTATCTGACTCCTTAATCCCCAATTTCTCGCTAATACTTTGCTGCTTGTCTTTAATCTGCTTTTCGATTGACTTGAGCGCTGCCGCATATGGTGCTGCTCCATATGTCTTGAGCACTTGGATGTCCTCATCTGTCAAGGGTGTGATCTTCTTTTCGGGCTCTTCGTCGTCACGAAATTCTTTCTGGTACTTCTCCCAGCTGGCTCCTTTTGCACTCGGCTGAATGCATGAGTTAGCGGTCGAACGATTTGATTACTTGAACACTAACCATGGTTGCGCCTTGGTTACTGATCGAGTGTCGGGGGTCGATCTTTTTTGCGAAGTACAGCAGGTAGTTGTGTGAATGTGGCGTAAGGCTGAATAAGTTCGATTGACAGTCAATGGTACACGAAATCTGGTCAAGGTGTATATTAAAGAGTTGTGAACAACACGAACCTCGTGGAAAGCGCGATCGACTGAAGACGAGGCAACTGCGGACTGTCGCAATGCCGTCACTAATGCCTGGCAGCCTAGTTCAGTCAAAGCAAATACCAAAGCATGTAAAGCGATATGTTACCAATCCTTCGCAAACCAATATCTAAGACTACCTAGAACATTCAGCTAACTATATCACCTTTGTGTTCGCTCTGTCATCTTGCCTTCGTGTCTAAGCTCTGTGATTACTACCTGAATCGAGGTTCCTGTTCCGGCACGTGAATAGTCTACGATGCACTTTCCACTCGGCTGAACCTCGGACAGATTTTCGTGGCTGTATTTCGATATTGAATAGCAATGTTGCGCGGGACTTGACAACCTGACAAGCTCAGTCCTCGTTGAAGTCTTGCCCTATACCTTTGCAACAAGAGTTTCACCATGGCTGCTGCTTTAGGTATTCAAGGCTCTTTTGGCAATGGCGTCTTCAAAGACAAAGAGAAGCCCAGTAAGTCAATCTACTCTGCAGGCTGCCTCATGGCTGTAGGCAAGCGCAAACATGTATGCTAACTCGTACAGTGGCTGTAAGAAGTGCAAATATTCTCGCTGCGAGAGCAGTATCAGAAGCAGTGCGTACCAGTCTTGGGCCTCGAGGAATGGACAAAATGATTCAGAACGGCAAAGGAGAAAACCTGATCACGAACGATGGAAACACGATGCTCAAATCCATGGCAGTAATGCACCCTACCGCAAAGATGATGACGAACCTCTCGAACGCACAGGATATTGAAGCAGGAGACGGGACAACTTCTGTGGTCATTATAGCTGGAGCTCTCCTCGGAGCGGCAGACAGACTCCTACAGAAAGGCATACACCCTACAGTAATCAGTGAATCATTTCAGCGTGCCGCAGCAGAAGCCGTGAAGGTTTTAGAGGGCATGAGCATGAAGATCGACCTCTCGGATCGAACGAGCTTGCTTCAACTGGCTGAAACTAGTTTATCCTCGAAAATAGTTGGTCATCACCGAGACCTACTGGCCCCGATGAGTGTCGATGCCGTGCTCCGTGTCATTGATCCTAAGACCAGCACTAACGTCGACCTACGAAACATTCGGATCGTGAAAAAGGTGGGTGGTACCATTGAGGATACAGAGATGGTCAATGGCCTTGTTCTGAATCAACCAGTAATCAAGTCTGCTGGCGGACCTACACGTATCGAGAAAGCACGGATAGCAATCATCCAATTTCAGTTATCCCCGCCGAAACCAGACATGGAAAACCAGATTGTCGTCAATGACTACCGACAAATGGACAAGATATTGAAAGAAGAAAGACAATACCTCCTAAATATGGTGCAGAAGATTAAGAAGGCGAAGTGCAATGTGCTGTTGATACAGAAGAGCATATTACGAGACGCAGTCAACGAGATGTCTTTAAACTTCTTACAGCGACTCAAGATTTTAGCGATCAAGGATATCGAAAGAGAGGAAGTGGAATTTCTGTGTAAGAGTACTGGATGCAAGCCAATAGCCAACATCGATTCTTTTACCGAGGATAAACTTGGCAGCGCAGATCTTGTTGAGGAAGTGTCGAACTCAGGAGCTAGATGGGTCAAGATTACTGGTATCAATTTGCCCAAGCCTACTGCTGGTTCGCCCGTGAACAACACAGTTTCCATTGTGGCGCGAGGGGCAAACACGCTCGTACTTGACGAGGCTGAAAGATCTCTACATGATGCACTATGTGTTATTAGATGTCTGGTCAAAAAGCGTGCGCTGATAGTAGGTGGTGGTGCACCAGAAATCGAAGTTGCCAATCACCTCTCCAAACTTTCAAGATCTCTATCTGGTACAGAGTCAATATGTTACAAGGCTTTTGCAGATGCAATGGAAGTTATACCCACGACGCTGGCAGAAAACGCTGGTCTTAATGCCATCAAAGTGGTGACGGAGTTGCGAAGTCGGCACGAAAAAGGTGAGAAGGGCGCATTTGTCAGTATAAGAGGTGGAGGTGTGGCAGGAGACGGCAGTGAGCGGGTATTACAGCCTCTACTGGTATGCACAAGTGCGATTGAACTGGCTAGTGAGACGGTAAAGATGATCCTCCGAATTGACGATATTGCCTTAAGCAGGTAGAGGCGCACTCGACTTGGAGTTGAATATAAGCAAAAAACAATGGCAGCATGAGCACGACGACATGACATGAATGGAGCATGAAATGACATGATAAATGTCTTCATGCTGGCGGAATAGGTCGACGCATGGTGCACTTGACTGGAATTTCAGCCTTCTTGTTGGCCTTGAGGAGCCAATTAGCAAATGATACCCTTGATGCCCTTGTAGGTGCCCGATAGTGGTTTTCTTGTGGCACGAGGGGATAGAGAAGGAGCGTCTCACGTGACTATCAGTTCTCGCGAATCTGCATATTTATTCCGTTTGCGGATTTGGAATGCAACTCCGTTTTCATTGAAACGATCAACTTATCGAGTATCCTACAGTGCACGCAGATATCCCTGCTAGTCTTCCCTGTTTACACTATGAGGATGTCTGGAACAATCTTTAACTCGACCGCAAAATCTGTAAATAAGGATCGTACATGCCAAGAGTCTTCCACAACATAAACTGGTTTCCATGATGTCGAGTAATGACCCTAAGACTAATGGGACATGGCTCTTCGCAGGTCTCACCACCTCCTTCCCTGATATACGATCCTCAATATTATCAGAGGTGAGCCGAAAACACAAACTTTCCGACCTACGGTCTTGCAGCCAAGACGACCTCAAAACAGCGCAAGGACCAAGTTATAAGATCTTGCAGATACCCGATTCAGGTTCCATCCCAATAGAGCTGAGTCATGACGATGCCCTGCAATCAGTAGCCCTCCAAGAACAAGTTCTCGTTTTTCAATACCGAGGCAAATACCATGCCGTTGATCACTCGTGTCCTCATCGCTCATACCCACTCTCACGAGGAACTATACACGACATTGAAGATTTTGGCATAGTGCTCAGCGCGGGTATTACGTGTCCGAAACACGGGTGGTCGTTCGATCTACATACCGGAGAAAGTGACCGTGGGATGTACAAACTAGGTGTTTGGGAAGTGGAGGTTAGAGAGCCACGAAAAGAGACTGACGACGGCAACGAGAACGGAACATTACCTGCGCAAATCCGTGAGGTATGGGTAAGAAGGAAGTGAGGAACGGATAATATGCCACAGTCTAGGTTAATGGAAGAACATCGGATGGGCAGATCAACTACCCTTCCTCAGCATCACTCGAACCCGTGGTATAATGGTGATCGGATGTGCTCTCGGAAAATGTCCGCGTCGACGAGAATGCTGGAAGACATGGTAGTGACGACGACAAAACAGTGCTAAGCTGGTATTTGGACAATTTTGCCTATCGACAGACAAGGACTGCTTCACCAGCACTATACTAAGGTCCAACACGACCTAGAATCTGCACTCTGCCCCTTCTGGTCATTGCAAACCAAGCGACGCTCCATTGCCTTCTCGGTCAAGGAGTCGGAACAATTGGCAGCGTTATGAGGCACATCCTCCCGAGTTCGTTTGACCCTCCGGCGCTCATCTTCTGCGTTCGCAAAGAGTCGGAGATAGGACTGCCATCAGCGCAGAAGGCCCCGTTCTGGATTGAACACACAGGGGACGTCAGTAAGATGGTTAAGCAGCAAGTAGCTCACAAGGCTGGCTGGGGTAGCTAGAGTCAGCAGGCACAGAAGTGGTCCCTTAGCGTAAATAAAGCCAAAAACGATTTTTGGACAAAACTGGTCGATTATTTCGCCAGCAGAGAGGTCTATTTCCTCCATTTCATCGTTCCACATGCTGTTCCAGTGCCGAAAAGATCAACACCATGATTCAGCCAAGACCAGCAAGAACCTCATTGAGCTGTCCAGTCCTGAAATACTCGGTTGTAAAAATCGATTGCCTGCTTGATGGACCCATCGGCATGCTCCTTTGTCTTTTCGTTGCCCCAGACCTGATCTGCCCGTACACCAAATCCGTGATTTGCACCTTCGTAGTAGACGACCTCAGAATGTTTCAGCCCTTGCTTCTCTGCCTTCTCCCGCAAGATCGCCTCAACTTGTCGTGCTTGCTCGAGCGTCATGACCATGTCCTCAGTTGCCTGAGCTACGCTCAACGGAAGAGTGACTTTCTTCGCATCGTCTGGTACTTTGACGTTGCTTGCGTGTGCAGTGAAGTGTGCATCGCAGAGTACTTTGCCTGACTTTGCAGACGTGTATTGTCCTGACGCTAGATGGAATGTGAAGAGGCCGCCCCAACAGAATCCCGCACAACCTATGGGTAGGTTTTGGGATGTGGCCTCATTGTCCCTGACTGCTTCAAAGAATGACACGATTTTTGGCATGGAATTTCCAAAGCTGTTGAAGTACAGGAAGGGAACCATACCATACATGGCTTGGGCGATGTAGTATGGCTTGACTATCCAGTCCCAGATTGTTGCAGTAGACATGACCTGAGGGAATACATTCAGCATCCAGACAGGTGCCGATCGGCCGTCCATAAAGTCAGGAAGATAGACGAGAAAGTTTCCGTCTTTGGCATATCTGTCAGCTAGGTTTTTGTTGTTAGGAAATGGCAACCCAAACGCGTCTGGGATGATGATTACAATGCCTTTCGGATTGCTGCCGTTAGGTGGACGAGCGACGTAAGTCTCACGACCATGAATGGTCTCTATGTTTCCTTGCGGCCTGTAATCGGCCATCAAGGCTCCAGAGAAGCATTCTCCATTGCACGACATATTGACTTCCTTTAGTCAGACTTGCAGATGGCACTAGGGTTCGGAAATGGTTGTCAACGTGGTACGAGCGTGCGTCCTCACTCACTAGCCGCGGGTGTCTTTCAGAAGATTTTGAAATAGGACTTAGTTAGCTAAGAGACAGACTATGCGAATAGATGGTTAATGCAGCAGACGGCAGTCATCTGCTTCAGGCCTCAGTCATATACACGTACGAGTGTGGGTGGTCGCGCAATTTCAGAACTTATGTAGCACAATTGTCGGACCAAAGTCGTGCCGACAAAGACTGCCACGCGTTCGTTACTGCTACTGTGATAGCACTATATCGAAAGCCTTGCACAACGCAGGATGAAACAAAGGAAGGATAGTGTGTGCGGCTTAGACATCTCGCGGCAAGAAAGTCAGCTTTAACAGGTCTTCTCAACATGCACTTCCGCGAAATTAAGTTCACCCATATATGCGATATGTCAAGCTCGAGGCGACACGAGTCTTATCATGGTCTCCTGGCTCTTTTTGTACTGGCTTAGTCAGAATCATGTCTTTTCGAGTAGCACCACAAGTTGGAGAGAAGGACATCTCATGTCCTTCTTGGTGGGAGGCTATAGAACACTCGATGCTTGAGCACTTGATATTGACTCGCAGACCACAGGAATCTTGGCTGGCTCAGGAGTCCAGGCAAGCTTTCGGGAAAGCTTGCTCGGTTGATCGGCTGTTTTCACAACTGGAGCTCGAACTGCGCCGATCCTAGATTTGGGGAAAGGTCGAGGCTTCACTGTGTCTATGCCAGAGCACTCTACGGCCCATGGATCGTACAGGCTTCTCACCTTTAGTCTGTCGTTGTCTATTTTGATAGACTTCTTCTTAGTAATTTCTAATCTTTCTCTGGTCACCATGGGCACGTAGAGCACGAGCTCAGCATACCGTGCTTCGAGCACTAGCGCATGATACTGTCTGCGTAGCAACACAAGCTATGGCAGTATCTACCACTGTGAAGAGGTTGAGCAAAGCCGCACGCGTAATTCTTGTTGGTGCTCCAGGAGTTGGAAAAGGGACACAGAGTGAGAGGTTGATCAAGAGGTATCCTCAATTGTCTTCAATCGCAACAGGAGATCTGTTGAGGGACCATGTGAAGAACAAGACAACACTTGGTGTGTTCAGTGTACACAGAGTATAGATTGCACTAATGCTCTTGTAGGGCAGCAAGCAGAATCGTTCATGCGAGCCGGCAAGCTTGTGCCAGATCCCCTTATACTCAATCTCATCCTGACGGAGCTTACAAAACGAGATTGGATAACAACGGATCGCTCTAATGAAGAGATACTTGCAGCATTGGGCAAAAACAATGGGTCAGCTTCAGCAGTGCAACCATCTAACGACCCCGATTGCTCGTTCCTACTCGATGGATTCCCACGTACAGCAACACAGGCGCAAGCACTGGCTCATCTATTACCCATGAATCTAGTCTTCCACCTAGTCACACCAGCCGAAATCATAGTGCAGAGGATGGCAAATAGATGGACCCATCTACCTTCCGGTAGAGTTTACAATGTTGGCTTCAACGATCCAAAAGTACCTGGTAAAGACGATGCTACTGGAGAAGCACTAGTACAGAGAGAAGACGATAAAGAATCCACTTGGCGAAAGCGGTTGTCAACATTTGAAGAGACGAGCGCGCCTCTGCTGAATTTTTATCGAGAAAGAGAACCAAACATGGTGGTTGATGTGCATGGCAACAGCAGCGATGAAATATCACCACAAATATATGCTGAAATAGAGAGAAGGCTAAGCTGAACATCCTTGTACATATCTGATGATACCGTGCACACTAGGAATTCTTGGGCGACATGTTTTCGTAGACAATATCATTTTGTAACCTCGACTGTTGATTTTCCAGATCTCATCGAGACCATGATGATCTCTAAGGCCCAGATGCCCAGCCAGAGGTAGTGCTTGGACTAATCTTCGCTAGACGCGAAAACAGTACTCAAAATTAATTTGCTCGAGACTGCCGTAAAGTAATGCGTTTATCGTCAGCGTTGACTGTGGAAGAAGAGAGAAAGAGCTTCAAGAAACAAATCGAGATTCGCGTTTGAATGGTCGGCCACTCAGGCTTGGCAAGTGCCACAGGTTCCCGTTACCTCTGACGGAGGACCTTCAAGTGGTATCCGGGACCTGCATGTGCACGGAAGGGCCAGATATTTGTTTCGATCTTCAATTCATTAAAGTGTTCACATCGTCACGCTTTCTTCCTCTAGTCATGACACAACTGATGGTAGTGCTCTTTCTCGTCTAATCCTTACCTAGTGCCACCACAACTGTCACCGCACAATCTACCATCATGGATCAAGGGCAGTACGAGGCTCTGAAAGATCAGTGGGCGGAGATTGAGGATAGAGATGGGGTGAGATTGAGTTGGAACACTTTCCCAAGCACGCGCATGGTATATCTCCATCGGCCGTTAACCCTCTACTCATGGCTGACAAGATAACAGGAAGCATCTCGCCTTGTGGTTCCTGTAGGCGCATGTTTGACTCCTCTCAAGCCACTCAGCAATCAACTGCTTCAGTATGACCCAGTCGTGTGCAGAGCACCTTGCAAGGCTGTCCTCAATCCTTTCTGTAATGTCGATGTACGAGCGAAGATCTGGATCTGTCCTTTTTGCCTGCAGCGAAATGCCCTCCCACGCCATTATGCTGATATTTCCGCCGAGAACGTACCACCAGAGATGCACAGCATGAATACAACTGTCGAATACAGGTTACCTCGTCCAGCCCCAGCTCCTCCAATATTTGTCTATGTGGTAGACACTTGTCAAGAAGAGGACAGCCTGCAAGCGCTAAAAGAGACCTTGGTTATGAGTCTATCACTGTTACCTGCAAATGCGCTTGTTGGTCTGGTTACCTTTGGCACCAATGTAGCAGTTCATGAGATTGGCTACACTGAGTGCTCAAAATCATATGTCTTCAGAGGCAGCAAGGACTACCCTGCGAAGCAGGTACAAGAAATGCTGGGTTTAGCTGCGCCAGGCTTGCGACCAAATATGCCACCACAGCAAGGACGGCCACCACCTCCTATGGGACCTGCTGCACGGTTCCTGCTACCAGTTCAACAAGCTGAATTTCAAATTACCAATGCGCTCGAACAAATGCAGAAAGATCCTTGGCCAGTAGCCAACGACAGGAGAGCCCTTAGGTCAACTGGCGTAGCCTTGAGTGTTGCCGTTGGCTTGTTGGAGACCTCCTTCCAAAATGCCGGTGCACGCATCATGCTGTTTGCTGGTGGTCCAGCTACAGAAGGTCCTGGTATGGTTGTTGGCCCAGAGCTTCGAGAACCAATCCGTTCGCACCACGATATCGACAGAGACAACGTGAAATATTTCAAAAAAGCAGCAAAGTTCTACGACACTTTGTCCAAACGTACAGCTCATAACGGACACGTTATCGATATTTTCGCTGGTTGTCTGGACCAGGTTGGCTTACTTGAGATGAAAAGCTTGGCCAATTCCACTGGAGGGCATATGATCCTTACAGATAGCTTTACCTCTTCACAGTTCAAGCAATCGTTCATTCGGGTGTTTGAGAAGGATGAGAATGACAACCTGCTCATGGGTTTCAATGCTTCTCTCGAGGTTGTGACCACGAAAGAGCTCAAAGTGACCGGCCTCATTGGCCATGCAGTGTCACTGAACAAGAAATCAAGCGCCGTTGGGGAGACCGAATGCGGCATTGGTAATACCTCTGCATGGAAAATGTGTGGTATAGATCCCACAGCTAGTTATGGTGTCTACTTTGAGATCGCCAATCAAGGAGGACCAGTACCGGTCCAGCAAGGCACTCAGCGTGGCATGATGCAATTTTTGACCTACTATCAACACTCCTCGGGCCAGTATCACCTAAGAGTCACGACGGTTGCTCGAAATCTCAGTGGACCAGCTGGCGATCCTGCTCTAGCACAATCTTTCGACCAGGAAGCAGCTGCAGTACTCATGGCACGCATTGCAGTGTTCAAAGCTGAGGTCGATGATGGCCCGGATGTGCTGCGTTGGGTTGACAGAATGCTAATCAGACTCTGCTCGAGATTCGCCGACTATCGCAAAGATGACCCAACTTCTTTCAGGCTCGACAAGAACTTTACCCTTTATCCTCAGTTCATGTTCCATCTTCGACGATCGCAGTTCTTGCAAGTTTTCAATAATTCTCCCGACGAGACAGCATTCTACCGACACGTTCTGAATCACGAATATGTTGGTGATTCCTTGATCATGATACAGCCTACACTTGATTCATACAGCTTAGATCAAGAAGGCAGTGTACCAGTCCTACTGGATTCGGCATCCATTCAGCCGAACACGATATTGCTTCTGGATACCTTTTTCCAAATCTTGATCTTCCATGGTGAAACGATGGCAGAATGGAGAAAAGCAGGTTACCAAGATCAAGCTGGTTATGAGAACTTTAAGGCTGTGCTCGATGCCCCGAAAGAGGATGCAAGAGAACTGGTTCAGGACAGGTTTCCACTTCCAAGATTTATCATCTGTGACGCTGGTGGTTCGCAAGCTCGATTTTTACTGTCGAAGCTCAACCCGTCGACTACTCATGCGACTGGCGGCTACGGTGGCGTGTCGCAAACCGCCCAGACGATATTTACTGACGATGTTTCATTGCAAACGTTCATGGACCATCTCATGAAGTAAGTTCCAATAATCTCACGATCGTATTGCAGAATACATGCTAACTTTACCAGACTTGCTGTGTCAGGATCGAGCTAGACAACGGCCCACTACGATGGTCTATCAAGTCCTACCTGATTGACTGGCATGCTTGAACAATCACGAGCGCTACGACATCCGGCGCTTCGTTGCGCAATAGATAAGCACTGGTAGATCGACAGGTTGAATATCATGCACTGAGCACATGCAATGAATAGGGTAGGGAAGCATTCAGATCGTCATTCCTCCTGTCAAAGTATCGCCATTCTTCTGTCAAAGCCCTGCTTGTTACATCGCAAAAGTCCTCGATCCCTCGGTCTGAAGTATTCCCCACAAACACGATTTAGCACGTGAAAAGGCACAAGCATGCTGGCAGGATGATGGTCGTACCAGTACTGCCAGTATTCACGTGACTGATTAAAGCATCGCGTCCCAAAAAGGCTAGTCTAGCTTGGCGTGTGATTTCGCAAATTTATGTAGGCTCGACCTTGCGCGGTCTCTCCGTATTTCTTCTACTTAGCACTTTCAATCCTCAAGACAGGCAGACTACCTTTCGCATCCGCCATGCGTAAGTATCGTCTACTTGAGATGTGTCGACCAGGCGGCTAATATGTTTGTGCAGCTCCAAAGCTAGACCCCAATGAGATCAAGATCATGTAAGTTAGCCCAGCAAAATACAACTTTCTTTGACTGACCATCATAGTCACCTGCGAGCCACAGGTGGTGAGGTCGGTGCCTCAGCTACTCTAGCTCCCAAGATCGGTCCTCTTGGTCTATCACCAAAGAAAGTTGGTGAAGACATCGCCAAAGCAACTGGAGACTGGAAAGGTCTACGAGTGACTGTCAAGCTCACGATTCAAAACCGACAAGCTGCCGTCTCTGTCGTCCCATCCGCTTCCTCCCTCGTTATCAGAGCTCTCAAGGAACCTCCAAGGGATCGAAAGAAGGAGAAGAACATCAAGCATTCCAAGTCAATTCCCCTCGATGAAATAATTGAGATTGCTCGAACCATGCGTGGTGCGAACAAGTCCCTAGCCAAGGAACTGAAAGGTACTGTACTTGAAATTCTCGGCACTGCGTTCAGCGTTGGATGCCAGGTCGATGGCCGAAGTCCCAAAGATATCAGCGACGATATCAAGGAGGGCAATATTGATGGTAGGTTTAGCAAAAAATGGTTGCTGAATACATCTGCTTACACGTCACAGTCCCAGAAGAATAGATCATAGATCTGTACGAGCGATGACTGTTCAGAAATCGATGAACTGCAAGTTCTGTTTCAGGATATGACCACGGTTAATGAGGAACATGAGTGACACAATGATACCCACTGAACCATCAATACTTCTCAAAGCCTGCGGTGTTCTCCTTTGTCTGTATTCGTTACCCCACACACCTTGCCAACACTCTGGCCTTCATCACTCCTGCTGTTCACAACACAGGAATACACTTAAGCTGAAGGCCTATTTTGCGCAAAGGAAGATAGAATGAACTTACGGCACTCTACTCACCTCGATGTCCTTGTTTCACACGAAACGTGGGCGTAGTGGTCCATAATTTGTGTCTACATACCATTGTTGAAGCGATAGATGGAAGCGTTGTCGATTGCTACGATAGACGATTGCCGTCAGTTGAGCACGCAGCCGCATTGGCACGAAAATATCAAACAGGATAGAGTCGTACCAACCATGCAGCTGGGGACTATTTGTACAACTTGCAGAGCTTCCAACGTTGATCGAGTTGCACAAGGAGCTGCTTGGTACATGATCCATCGCTCTTGCAGTTTGACAGACGGATATGTGAAGGCGTGTATTATATAACGATGTGCCACAAGATAGGTGCTGTGATGCTTAGATGCATTAACGAGTATGCAACTAACCTACCCAAACTCTTGGCTCAAGCGAGCATGATTCCTCGTTGCAATACTGCCCTAAATAAAACACACTTCACTGGTCACACCATTTTGTTTGTGGGGACTCCATGTATGCTAAAATGATGGTTTCAAAGATCTACCATCTTTTCAGGTCAATCCACATCCTCTTCCGCAGTTATTTGCCAACATCCCTGTTGGAGGTGCATATAGCAGTGGTACATACGAATTTCGAAGAAAAACCGTGTGTTTTCATGCTGACCACGGAACTGAGGTTGTTGCTTACTACTGTTTCAGAACGATCGTATCGTGGCAAGCTTCTGCTAGGATTCCGACAACCTGAAGAAGCCAATGCAAGATGCACGCGATGCAAGCATAGCAAACAAAGATTGCTATTAGTTGCTTTTACAGCTGAGTGTCGCTAAACGTGGCGCACTGACAGCCTAGACGATGTTGAAAAGGCTGCAGCGATAGGCGACTATGGCTTGGGATAGGCACGGGTCCTGGTTACAATTCTGTGACGGCGGCAAGGGCGCCATCCACTATGGACACTAGCGGCAGCCATAGTCGACCAACGTTGATCAAGCTCTTCCGCTTGAGGTTGCGTTGTGGAGCGCAACGTTCGTGACACATCGCTGCTAGCAAGCCACTAAACACCGACGCCTGCGTCCAAGACGACCTGCCCCAGCGCAAGGCCCTACTGATTCCACTGACTTCGTATCCATGCATATTGATACAAATCGCTCTGCACCGTCATGATCATGGCCGTGAAGATGTTCTTCTACTGTTCCCAGATTGTCACAAGCCTGCCATCTTGTAGTAAACACGACACCCAACTTCCGATTACATTTCCATTCTCTGATCGAACCTCGACTTTCGATCCTAAACCGCCTGAATAGCCAGTTCAGCGAGCGGTCCTCTTGGAAGCCCTGCGAACGTCTTGCTTTGAACATCGATAACACGACCGCTGTCTCCATCTATCGAACCAGTACTTTAGCTATATCTCACTATCTTACATGTGATCGACCCGACGAGCCTCTGAAACACAGGAAACGGGGTCTCATGCTGATTCCGATTCTGCTTACGATAGGTCCAGTTGCTAAAAGCACAGACCAGGCGGATCGTCCGAGGCTGGGAGCAGCCTGCGACGTAGAAAAGTGAAAACGAATACATCTTCATCTCCAAGGCAGTGTTGTGAAAGTGAATGCCGATAATCTCCAGCCAAACACTATGTCAATACGATGCGTGCGTGTGAGCCTTGATTATTCAAGCGCAACAGCACCACTCGTTTGCTTCGGACCAGTTCCTTTTTACGGTGCATAGCGAAATTTGTTTGGTCCAGCGATTGCTGGGCATCAGAAAGAGGAGATAAGGTACAACAAGTCATGCTCGCTCAACCCATCCTACACAACCCCATGGCCTCTCGTCAATACCAAAGGCAGGAAAATCACGTCCAACCCGCGATCGACCCAAGCACTTGGACGGAGCAGCTGCCCCTGCCACGACCCTATGCGCGAAGCGTTGGCTCCTACAATACTGGTTTAACGTACGCACAACACGAATTTTTGAGGCGGAGGAAGATACCGCATGGTCGCCAATTAGAGGAATTAGACTTCACTAATATTGATGGCCGAATTCACCTACCAGCTCCTAAACATGTGTTGCTATCACTTTCCCCCTCGAACCACGATTCAAGATTGCCAGATGGCTCGAGAAACACATCGTACAACGACACACCTAGTCTACACCATCGAGGTGATCGAAACGTACTACCAGCAAGAGGCTCTCAAAGTTTGACGAATTCGCAATATGATCAGGCATGGATGCCCCCATACAGTGCTGATTCAGTTCTTCTGCAAAGTACTCCTTATGCCAGTGAACAACAAACTTCTCGCAATACTTGGTCAAAAGTACCGACTGTTATGCCATCGAACCTACAGTCTTCTTTTGGTCCGACCGCCTCTGCAGGCCAACAGTATTATGGTCCATACTGGCCGGATGGAACTTTCAGCCCATATCGACCTGCACCCGTGCGCAACGACCGCTTCTTTCACTGGCGACATAGCCGAGATCTCAGTCAGAATTCCAGACCACATCAAGTCAATCAAGTCAATCAAGTCAATCTGGAGCCAATATGGACGCACGGTCCTGCTCTGAATGCACAGCAATTCGCTCAGGGTACAGTACAAGGTGTTCGATCCTTGCAGTCATTACCACCTCGTGACGGTTATGTCCCTTACCTATCCTTCCAGGACAGAATCTCAGATGCGCTTGTCGCTGGTACAAGTTACCACGACCGTCCGACTACTGAGGAAGGTCAATTCAGCATATCTGAACAGGTGCCATTCAAGCCACAAAACCAACGAGGCGACGGTACACTTCACGCCACCGCAGCATCAGAGCTGATCGCACAACGAGATCAGGCATTCTCATGGGCATATCGTATATACATCGACCTGCTTGCTAATATACAGCGAGATTCGAAATTAGGAAGACAACACACAAATCAATTGGGACAATCTCGAACAGTGGTGAAACCAGCGATCTTTCCTCGACCACCTCAACGAGCGCAATCCCATTTCACAAGATCTCTCAACTTAAAGAATGGCAACCAAGGCTCATACAAAATGCATGCTGGTGGGGAGAGCTACCAACCCATGTCGATTGAGGCTTCTGATCGTCCTCAAACGGCGATACGAATGACTCGCCGGAAGACAGACTCAGCAGCTGGTGGTCCAGGGTCGTTTCAATCAAACAATGATTACAGTTCTCTTGTTGGAAATCCAGTTGATACGTCCTTGAGTTTCCAGGAACGATTCAACGTGATGACTGGCGCCTTGATGAGCACCCAACAACACATTGACAATGCCGCAGCTGCGCTTGATACCATCGAGGCCATATGTCGAGATTCCGAGGTTTCATGGACAGATGGTATGCTTCTGGCTGGTTGTTTGGCATATGGCATCGGAAACTATACCCAAGCACTGAAGTGGTATCAGAAAGTTGTCAAGTTGGACTCGAACCATGTCGAAGCAATATCAAATCTTGCCGCGACATTACTAGCCCTTGGACGACGAGACGAAGCCGCCAATCAATGGACCGCTGCCATTAAGCTTCGTCCGAGCTATTTCGAAGCAGTTGAGCACCTTGTCGGTCTGTATGTTAGCAGCCATAGAACGAGAGATGCTGTGGATATCATAGAATACGTCGAGTCACGCTTGAAATTACCAGTCCATGCACAAAGCATTGCTGGACCTGATTCGCATATCGAGGACGATAGTGACGATCAAAGCCGAGCATCTAGCACAACCATAGGGTCGACCGATGTCCCGTACTACGATTTCGATACCGGTAGGCGGTACAGCAAATCGTCAACCGCATCTGAGCATCCCCAGGGACTCGGTGCCTTCGGCTATGCTGTACCTGTCGCCGACAATGGACGTCTCCTGGCCTTGATTCACGCAAAAGGTAATATGCTCTACTCTCTTGGCGATAACCGAGCTGCGGCATCAGCCTTCGAGGACGCCATATTGATAGCGACTGGTGAGAGGAAAGGTGGTGTCCGCGGTTTGATAGAAAGAATACTTCAAGCCTGCGTTTCGTCCGTGGATCCGTACACAGCGGCGAGAGTAGCAGAGAGTAAAGAGCCTATCCTCCTCACACCCGATCGCGCACAGACAATCTCACAACGAATGTTTCCTCCGTCTGGTGAATTGCCTGGTCTCGAGCATGTTCCATCGAACGTAGCACTAAAGGCTGCCATATCAACATCGAGCAATTCGTTGCTTTCCCTA
This sequence comes from Lithohypha guttulata, assembly GCF_036872675.1. Taxonomy (NCBI): domain Eukaryota; kingdom Fungi; phylum Ascomycota; class Eurotiomycetes; order Chaetothyriales; family Trichomeriaceae; genus Lithohypha; species Lithohypha guttulata. The sequence continues at coordinate 337,436 of NW_027042755.1, read as the reverse complement.
GCCAAGATCTACCAAGACGGCTTGTGCTCGCAAACAGCGGGTAAGAATGCTGCGAATCCTGGAACGAGGGAAATCTTGGCCTTGTACTATTTGTCCTTGTCGCTGCAACCTAGTCCATCCACTGCTAACAATGTTGGTATACTGCTCGCTGGTGTGCAGACAGCATCGGTCGTGCAGGTCACACCTCAACACACACAGAACTGTGTTTTCAACTACACCGGCGTCTCACCTGGGAGTGGTGTGGCTCTAGCACTTGCATACTACAATTACGGCCTCAACCTGGACGGCAAGCACGCACATTTGTACACGAACCTTGGAAGTCTTCTGAAAGACCTCGGAGAACTGCAAGCTGCTATCAAAATGTATGAGACGGCTGTCAGCTGTGATGGAACCTTCGACATAGCGCTGGCTAACCTCGCCAATGCTGTCAAGGACCAAGGCAGAATTGCTGATGCGATCAAATACTACAAACGTGCAGTACAGGCGAATCCTGACTTCGCCGAAGCCGTATGTGGTCTTGCGACGGCTCTGAATTCTGTTTGTGACTGGTATGGTCGTGGTGGTGTGTATGCAGATGGTGGTCTACGCGATAGAATCCACGTTGACGAGCGTGGAATGATGTATGAAGGTCGCAAAGGATCTGGATGGATGCACAAGGTAGTTGAGATAGTGGATCGCCAGCTTCGCGACGGAGAGTCCTGGGGTGTTGGGATCCTGAAATCGGATGTGATTGAGCTCATCTGCAACCAGTTGACCCTCATCAAGAGCAATTTACCTCAAGAAAGACAGATGCAAACGTATCGTCATATCCAACAGAGCTTGCAAGCATGGGCAGGCAGGAAGTGGGAAGGCTCTCGAGTTGTCCGGTTGCTTGAACGTGCCATCAAGTATATTGGTTGGCAGTGGTACCAGGATCGATACAAGCACAAAAGAGAATATCCTTCAAGACGGTATACACGACCTACCCTGCCAGTCGCTGTGCCAGTACCGAGTGCGCCGACAGTCCTGCCATTCCATACCTTCACAACACCTCTCTCAGCGAGACAAGTTCGACAGATTTCACAGCGTAACGCACTAAGAATCTCGGTGTCGACTATGAGATCTTCATGGTTACCCCGAACGGTATACCCGCCTCCTGCACCACCGAATCCCTGCTTGAATGTGGGTTATGTCAGCTCAGACTTTAACAACCACCCTTTGGCTCATCTCATGCAGTCTATCTTTGGGTTACACAACCCCAGAAAAATACGTGCTCATTGTTATGCAACAACAGCATCCGATGGCTCGATACATCGTCAGCAGATTGAACGTGAAGCTCCTGTATTCCGAGATGCATCGACATGGAGTGTAGAGCGACTCGTCAACCAAATCGTCGAGGACGGTATTCATATCTTGGTAAACCTCAACGGCTATACACGTGGAGCGAAGAACGAGCTCTTTGCGGCGCGACCTGCACCGATTCACATGTCATTCATGGGATTTGCTGGCACGTTGGGTGCAGAATGGTGTGACTATGTCTATGCGGACGAGATCTCGGTTCCACAACAGACTTTGGCACCTTCCAGATACAACGTGGATGTGGAAGATAAACTGAACCCGCGATCTCAAGCAGAGGACTTGGATGATTGGATTTATGCCGAGAACATCATCTTCTCGAGGTCATCTTTCTTTTGCGTTGACCACAAGCAGAGTGCACCAGATGCGAAACACGGGCCGCCACGACTTCATGACGAGTGCGAACGAGACCAGGCATGGACTGAGGAACAGCGACGAAGATGGAAGCTACGCAAAGAGCTATTTCCATCTCTTCCCGAAAATGCTGTGATATTAGGCAATTTCAACCAGTTATACAAGATTGATCCGACTACATTTCGGTTGTATTTACGGATTCTGAGCGCTGTGCCAAACACGGTATTGTGGCTGCTGCGTTTTCCTGACGTTGGAGAGCAGAATCTGAGGCATTATGCGCAAGAATGGGCAGGACCAGAGACAGCATCCCGAATTCTTTTCACAGATGTTGCACCCAAGGGGCTGCACATCACACGAGCTTCAGTTGTTGATCTCTTTCTGGACACACCTGAGTGCAATGCTCACACCACAGCAGCAGATGTTATCTGGTCAGGAACACCAATTGTCACATGGGCTCGTTGGGACCACAAGATGTGTTCACGAATGGCAAGCAGTATTGTGGCTAGTGCATTGCCAGAAGGGCCAGAGGGTGATGAAGGCCGACGGGATCTTTTGGTAGGATCAGAGAAGGAGTATGAGGATCGCGCTATTCAATTAGCGTCGAACTTGCGTTATGTTGACACAGATAACTATGAATATTCAGGGCAAGGTCACGGTCGGCTTTTGGAGTTAAGGCGGATGCTTTGGGAAGGTCGATGGACAAGTCGGCTATTTGATACTAAGCGGTGGGTTAGCGATCTCGAGATGGGTTACTGGAAGGCATGGACTGCTTGGGAAGCAGGGGAAGGAGGCGATATCTGGTTGTAAATGGTTTCATTCTATCGGCTCTGTCTAGTGGGATCAACCTAGAGATGCCGTGACAGGAAAAGGAGCCGTGCGCGGGAAATAGAATCTTGCTCGGGAGGTACGAGCCAAGTCTGACTCGCGTCAATAGTCATGTATACAACTGCGACATTGAGCAGCGACGGCATTTGCCGGTGCCCTGACTTCCTACCTGTTGAATACACCACGAAATAGTGTTTGACGGGTTATTACCTTTTCTCGTGTATGCCAGCGAGCCACCGGCGATCTGAGCTCTCGACTAAACAAACCGCGCATGTGAGTTGACGCCAGGTCTCAATGCAGACGAGCTGTTGAACGTTGTACTAGTCCACATAGGTGACTTGTGTGGTACGGGAACTCGTTTGTTCATTGTCTATTAAGGTTCTGTTGTGCCAGAAGCCACCCGTGGCTGCATCTTTCAACGCTCTTTCCGGAGACAAGAACAAATTTGGGAATTTTGGCAATTACAGTATTCGCGCATTCGGTAAGCAAAAAGCTACACCGACGGAGTACAAGGTCAGTCCTCTAGCCCAGTCAGGAGCTTGTCTGAACTAAGAAGTCTTGTTTTTCCTCTGCATGAGATAATATCCTTATCGGGTTTCTTCTCAACGCTTACTAGTGCTGCAGAAGCCATCACTCAGATTGGTGTTTGACCTCATCAGGATCTAGAGACGCCAATTTCGGATGCTTTCAGTCGAAAAAAGTATAGGGTAACCAGCGTTATTAGCAAGAAGCAAGACGTTGCGAATGCAAGCCGAGCAACGGATCAAGCAGAACGCCCACGAGCTTATCAGCAGTCATCACAAGGTGATGCCTACCGCATTGGACTCTTCGAGGCCTTAGCTCGTTACCCAACAAGTCTAGCTGCAGCGGAGAGTGTGGCAAGTCGAGCCGCCACGATCTCCCTGTTTGGAGATGCATTAACGGTCCCCACCTGTTTCTCAGGCAGAATAACTGGTTCAACCTCGAGTCCCACCACGGAACAAGCCTCTGGAAGGCACGTTTGACGTGAAACACATATTTGAGCCAATGAGGTCTGACGACTGTAGGCAGAGCCGACTGTACCATACTTCTCTCAGCAGGAAGTGTTTTATCACCCTCGACGCTGCATTTACGCCTGGTATCCAGGTGCTACCGAGATCATGCAGATGCAAGTTCGGATTGGGACGGTTATGGCAGTTACGACCACGAATATTCTGAGAAACAAACCCTAAGGTAAACTGCTTTGTTCCGTGTAGTTGAACAATCCAAGTCAATCCCGCTTGTTGACACAGTCCCTAACCCCAGGGCCGAATTTGGTTCCTGATACGTTAACCTTGGCAGTTGATCTGCAAGATTTTACTGACAAGCGAAGTTTTTGATGTCAAGACATTGCTTGATCCACCAAAAGCTGAAAGTTACCAGCACAACGGCTTGTCTGCTCCACATTGTCGGCTGACGACGTCTCCGGCATATCGACGTAATGAAGCAAATTCAAGCGATTGCCAAATTTACTAGCAGATGGAAGGAGGAACAAGGGCTCGTGTGGCATATGTGTAGCGACTGTAAGGGATTGTATATACCCCAGAACTAGCAAAATCATGACGGACATAATTCAACCAGGATCTACAGCATTCACTGTGGTTGATTTGTCAAGCACAGGGCTTGGCAGTCCGAGAGAAGAGGCAACCAGACCTTGCAGGGATTAATGCCTGTCGGTAAGATCGAGCCATGAATCTTAAAGCTGCACGACTCATCGCTCCACTGCAATTAGATGCCGTTTATCGCCAACTCAATGCTCCTGCGGTTCGCGGATTTGCAGCGAACTCTATGGCGGCGCCACGCACCGTTAGCATCGGCCTGCACCCTCACTCTCGACGACTGACAGCGTTGCCTGCATGTTTTCTAGCTCAACCTTCGCGCTCACTGGTTCGCTTTGCTTGGGAAGGGTCAACCTGGTCTTTGCTTTGACAAGCTGCTTCTCGCATCCACCGCGATGGGTCCAATCAATACCATCAACTGAGGTAGACTTCGACCACGCTCAGGTATGTGTATGCTCGTCCCGCTGCTCTCCTTAACGACTATGGAGCAAGACCTTTCTCGACCGTCGTCTGCTTGACATACTTGTCCTCCAACGCATCTTTGTTCAGCCGATCACCTCCTCATGTCTAGGAAGTACTGCACGGAATCCGGTAGCAGGAAAATCTCTACTTGTCCACCTACTATTGGTTGACACACCAGTGACCTTTTGACGACCCTCCTTAATTGCTGGCTACCATTGATGTACCGACTTTCTAGTCTTTAATCTTGACTTTTGTTTTCTGTTGAACACGCGACCTTGCCTGAGATTAGATCTTTCACAAGACCTGTTGCGGCGGCTGTTCACAGCAAATAGGACGTTGAACCAGGAATCATATCGTCATCGACACGCTCACTCACCCTCCATCTCGAAAAGCACTACGGATTCCAAATCCGCTTGTCGGATCTGGCCAAGTACAGTTATACTCGACGTTCAACTCAACCATCGGCTTTTGCGACATTTGGTTTTACCACGCATTGCATAGTCGCGACTCTCATCCCAGTGCAGACCTGCGTACTTCTGGAAATTCCCGACAATCCAGAATGACTCGCCTGGCTCGACGTGGGCCATGGCTGCCAGAGGAAGACAATGCATTAATTGCACTTGTACAAACACCAGGGCCGAATAATTGGGTGAGGATATCTCAACAACTTCAACATCGGTCACCCAAGCAATGCCGTGAACGCTACCATCAGAACCTGAAACCTAGTCTCAATCATGAACCGATTACAGCTCAAGAAGGGGAGATGATTGAGCAGATGGTCAACGAGATGGGCAAGCGATGGGCTGAGATTGCTAGACGGCTTGGTAACCGCAGCGACAATGCTGTGAAGAACTGGTGGAATGGCAGTATGAACAGGAGAAAACGGTCTCCTGCCCACAATCACAACAGCGTCAAGAACAGCGGCAATCGTCTTCACTCAGCAGCAGCCTACAAGCCTCACAGGCACGCCTACGATTTTCAAGCAGAGGCGAACAGCCCGGTTCATGCACAATTATCAGAACGTCAAGACCCACTATGGCTATCACAGGAACACAGGACATTGCAGCCTCCGTCTTTCCTGCCACAGACCTCTGGAAGACACAGTCCGATCAGATCGGATCTGTTTCTAGGGCATTCCAGCAAAAGTTATACCTCAGCACAGTCGACTCACGACAACCACAACTCGTATTTTCCTCCACACTACAGCGAGGTATCCTCATCACGTCTACCTCCATTGCGTCTGCCGCCGATAGCGAGCACGCAGACCGATGCCCGCTATGCGGTTACTTTCGGCAAGCCTTGCATATCGCCTGCTGTTAGTGAGTTTGCTTACAGTATTTCGAGCAAACAAGCCCCATCCTTGATGTCAGATGCACAATCCACATACTCAATATCACCCAAAACAGTAGCCTCACCACGCCTGAGCGTTCCACCATCTTGGAATCACGAAGGGAGTGGTATTCATGACTACCAAGGACTACGAGGTCAAATAGCGTTATCGTCATTGGAAACAGATGTCACAACATTAGCTCCATACAGCAACACCGGACTTTCGCATTCCTATTCGAGCACGCACCACACGAGCTCAGCTGGTTTCACTAAATGCAAGGATGTTCCGCCTTCGCCAGGCGGATGCATCAGAGATAGCCGGATGCACGTTTCGAGTTTAGTACAATAAGCTCGATTCTTGATACTCGGACGATGGGAAGAGAAGATGGTGAGACGATACGACTACAGAATATTGAGCATGCATTGCTTTCAAGGCTGCATTGATGCTCTCAGGCATTTACGGCGTTCGGTTGTTCTACAAGATACCCGGGGCGCTCCTGTCGAATACTTGAAGGTTTTAACGAAATAAGATAATATCTATTCAGTGAAGGCCCTTCACTCAATGAATTGTATAGTACCTGATTCAGGCTTACCATGAAGATTTCGCCACCTCAATAAACCCTCTGATCGATACGCCTCGTGCCCAGCGGTCGCTGATCTGGCCTTGTGTGTCGCTTGCTTCATCTCAGCTCGAATGCCGTGGCCAAGAAATGAGACGGCACAATGTTGTAACGTTTATACGATCGCACTAAACTGCTTTCGTCGATTCCCAGCGCCAGGAGTACCTTTTTGAGTTAGTGGGTCACAAACGCGGGCAGGCTGTTCGATCAGAAAGCAATGCAAGGATAATCCATGACTTCAAGAGAAACTCAGATGCGCCTAACCATGACATTTTGATTTGGTCCAGCCGCTTTTGGTGATGCTTTGCCCCTTGAGCTATCCGAGTCCCACAATATACGAGCCAAATATACCCAAGTACCAGCGGCACCATCAAGGCTAGGGCTGTAGAGCACAACTTATTTGACAGTTGACTTTGTAGCATACAGAGCAGTAAGCATTCCTTCATGCGTATACGTGGGGCGAAGCACTCGACAATCAAGCTCTAATATCCGGAGAGCACACGAACAAAATAGGTGGGGAAAAAAGCACATGAAGAACTTGTTGAATGGGCAAACACGAGTTCTCAAGCTTTTGGTGAATCTGTTGGCTGACGGGCAGTCAGCCGCTCCGTGCTCGTCCAAATCTTCACGACCTCTGCACTTGCATGGTTTGTCCGGAACCCAGCTCATGCTTCTGATCGATCAACTGTTTTTCTCGCTTGTGGCTTGACACAAACTCTTATCTGCTCATACAAATCGAAAACATTGCCTCTTTCAGGTCGACTCCGGACACACACTAACCAGAAATCACAGTGAGAGGACGTTATGCTGGCACGCCACACCTGCATACAGTAACATGCTGGAGAGACACGATGCTCAATTTGTGGTTGAAGAAGTTTACTCCTGCTGCCACAAAACTCTATTGTGCGCGCTGCTGCATACAGTATACACATCAACGACGACGTTTCGACTATCTTGTAGGTACCTCTTGGCAAGAGACTGGCGTATATCTTTCACCAGGGGTAGAAAGCTAGGTCAGACACTGGCTACTGATAGAAGACAAGGTAGCTGTTGAGCTCTTGCAAAGTGCAACAGCTTCGTCGTATCAGTTCCTGAAACCGCTGTTTTAATCCATTGGCAGCAGAAACCTCTCCCCCACATTTTCCTTGCTAGCCGCAACCAGGCAACACTCATCGCAAAAGCTGGTTCGGTATTTCGGCAGGTCCCTGCCGACCGAGTTCAGTGGTATTGCCAAGGAGCTGTTATGCTCCCCACCCACTGTGGATGCAGCTGTAGTGCATCGATCTACATTATGGATCTTCGAATAGTCTATCGAGCCGTTTTTTCGTCACCAGGCTAGGAATAGTTTGCTTATTGACAGGTTTTTCCTCTCGATTGTCGAGAGGGCGACATCTCGGTTTTTTCTGCCGATCTCAACTGTCACATTCGGCTGGATTATACCCACTACGTACGCACATCTCAAGCGAGGGCAAGACTTAGCTGGCTGACAATTCGTCTTGAAGCTAGTGCATAATCGTGTCATCGGTCACGGAGATTTTCCTCATCTGGTTTCCTTTCCAGGCGCCGTGCAGCAAGAGATAGAGTTCAGACTTCCACTTTCAGCGATCATTCACTTGACCGCTCAAGCCATCTCGTCCGTATCGGAACGAGAAACGGAGTGCTCATGACTCATTGAGTACGACAGTGACAAACGACAAAGCCGTTGGTTGTTGCGCCTTTCCAATCCCGTTCAAAGTCGGCACGTCAGCTGCGCAACACCCAACAGCAAGCGTCGGAAAATTTATCCTAGAGCTTCCCTTCAGCTGTTCAACAAATGGGAACCCACAATTCGTTATCTTCATTTTGTATACGACTCTTTGTCCTGCTGATCTGGCCCGTTGCAAAATTCCATTCTACACATGCAGGGCATGCTTGCCATATGACGACGATCACTGCACATCTACACCGCATCTAGGTCAAGATCAGCTCCCTGGACTTCGTGGACGCCATGTGTATAGATCGATAACGACCACGAGATTTGATCGACGCTCGTATGTGGCGATCTTGTCCGAGCTCGTCAGCGCGCGCCGAGCATAATCAAGAAAAAACGATCGAACTTGTGCACTAAGAGAAGGCAGTCTAGCTGGGGAGGAGCTCTGAACGAGCTTTAATCTTGCTAACGTAAACTCTGTTTGATTCCTGGGATTCTTGTACGATTTCCTCAGAGAGTATAGCTTTGGCCTTTTTTCATTATGCTGCGTACAGGGTACAAATTGTGCTGGCGATCAGATCGCCAACGAATCCTTCGAAGCTTACGTGGGTTCCTCTATACTTTCTGTGGCGTTTCACGTACTGACGGTACCTTCGTAGACGGCTTTGAGTTGCAATCATCCCCAGGATGCATGCGTCCTCGTGAGAACAGGTGATAAGCAAAACCCACCGAGAGAGCGCATGCACATGGCTCAGAGGATGAAAAGGTCGCTGCCAGTCTGACATCTGGATGAGACCTCGGTGTTGGGCGCATTTACTCATCTCGGCGCGACTATGGTCCTCAAAGTACGCACCTGTCTTCCACGGGCCAGGCGAAGTCTTCCATTCCTAGATTCGAGTCACCCTTTTCTCTCTCTTCACCGTCGATACGAGAGTTCCGAGCCAACGGCCAGACTCTGCACGTCTCTTATCATTGTATCGCTCGATGACGCTTACATCGAAGCGGCACGTACTCGTATCTTCTTCGTAAGGTTATTAGTGCTGAGATAAAGTGCTGGCCGCGAAAGCTATGGAGAAATCATGCGGTTGTACCTTACTCAATATTTGTGAATAACCATCGAAGGCCACCACAAGTACTGAAGACCGTCAGGAATTTATTGTACCTCGTGTTGCACGAACTTAACACAAACAGCTCATCTTACCAGCGATCATCTCTTTGCTGCGCACCAATCCCGATCAGCCTGGTTCATAGTCATCAGCCTGTACGAGTAGTTGCGTAGCTTTTGTTCTAATTGTTCCCTAACCACTTCTTGTTATCGTCCCGTGTTAGTCTGCTTCAGCCTCTAGTTGTTGCAGAGTTAATCATCTGGATCTCAGTGTACTGGTTGTTCTTAGAGACAAAAAACCTCTCTCTCTTCCTCCTTCCCTTTCTCGGTTTCACATAACGATATACGTTGTCCCAACAGGCGTGTGAAAAGGGTTCAGAACAACGAACCTTGTCATGAACCACTTGCAACGCGTACTACCTCAAATACAAAGTCAATGCTCCCAATATGACTTTCTCGAGGCCGCTCTTCAGAAAAGAAACTCGCAAGGAGAACTGTAACTGCCCGCTCGTCATTCATGCCAGTATGATGTCTAGTTCACTTCTGTGGCCACGGACGCGAGCGATGCCTATAGGCTGTCTAGTATAGAAACTCCGGATATAGGGAAGGTGAAACCGTGATCATCATCTGCTCTACAGTACCTTGACCATATCAAAGTTCGATGAAGTAGTTTCCCTATACTTGTTTCTTGCCACCACATCGTCTCGAGCGAATGACGCGAGCACAGTCTACTAGCGAGCATTCGCATCTGCTGCGATGAAGACAATTCTAGCGAGGCCTCTTCGTGTTTTTCTGGGCGACGAGCTAGATATGCGAGGTCGCCGTTCGACAGCGTCTTGCAGTCACAGGTCGGCTTATTAGCATCTCGGTAAAATCCTCTTACGTCCTGCTCCGAAGTCGACGTAGAGACATTAGCACTTACTGCTCGTGTACTAGCATGTGGTGTTAATTGAGAGTTGCATACCCACCGACTGCCAGTTGGCAAGCACATAACTCATACAGACAACTTTTGACTGACACCACGTGACTAGCGCAGCCTCGCCGGTGACTGCAACGATTCATTAGTGCTGCCTGAGGCACAAAGCTCTTTCGCAAGCAGTTTCTTATTGGTTGAACGTATCTCAGTCGAGGCATGATTCCTCAGGCTTATTCGCCCAGGGGTCTAAGGCATTCATTCATCCTCGAATAGATTACGTCAGGTTAGCCGTTGAGAACCTGTTTACGAGAAGTTACTGCCTCCGTGAAGTCTACCAATAACTTTTTGCAGCGCCCTTTGGTGTCTGTGTTGGTGTGTCACTGATGACGATACAATATGCGAGTCACAAGGTAAGCCTCGGTACATTCCGATCCCTGTTCAAAAAGAACTGCACAATCAGTCTGCCGTTTCCAAGCAGCTTCTACCTGGCTTTGACAAGCATAAGGCTGTACGACCGGGGTCTACATTGCAGGAAAGAGAAAAGCACTGAAGCTTCAACTCAGCGCTAGCAGTTGATGTTGCGCTCGGCTATTCTTGGTTGTTCACGTTGGCAAAAAAAACGTTCCTCGAAACAACATCCTCGACCGTCGGTGAAAAGCTGACACCTTCCGGTCATCTCATCCCTGCTTCCTGCCAAGTGTGATACGCCATCCCGTTGACAAGCAGCTGCGTCCATTGCCTAGACCGGGGTATGGAGAAAGTATTTTCACAAATACCAAGATTATGCCTCATGCAACGACCCATGCACCTTTCTGATTGTTGTTCGGGTCGACATTAAGGTTCAATAGGCAAATAGCACGTTTGCACCAGCATATCCCTTGATCCACCTTGCTGAAGCTGAAGAACTTCTCCGCCATGCTCCATAGCAGCTGCTCGTCAGGATGCCTGCCAGAAACAATGATTTGAAAGTGGAACACTGTTTGAAACATTTCCACCTGGTGGCAAACCTACCTTGGAGGACAACATCATTGAGTAGAGCAGAAACCTATACCAAGCGGGTACTGAGTTTGAAAGAAAACAGACAAGAGGTATACGTCGGTGCTTCGACGAGCAAGCATGCTGGTGGTCGAAAAATACGTCTGGACACTTAGCTTGCAGGCGTTCGCCAGCATGGTTGTTGCTTATTCTGACCTCTGTGTGCTACTGCAAGATTCTGCTTCTCCCTGAATCCCAGACTGCAGCAAGAAGTCTCAACCTTTTGCTTGAGACTTCAGACGCCTCTGGATCCTGCAGAGTTACTCCAGTTGAGGGTATAGCGGTCAGTCAGGAGCATATTGCGCAATGCAAACAAGGCCATATAGGCTAAACAGATGCGTTGTACTGGCAGGGACAAGCTCACAAAACGATGTTCAGGCAGGCGATCACGGAAAGCTGCCCACAACGTTCCGTGCTTGCATGGCGTTGTTCCGTGCCTGCATAGGAGAGCATGCAAACTTATCCTTCAGCATCACGCAGGTGAATCATGCTGGTATAGAATTATTGAGCAACGCTCTTGCGTCTCTCATGAACTCAAAAAGTTGTCGTTTCGCCCAGGATACGTCTGGTATGAAACACTGCGTACCTGGCGACCCCTGCACTTGTTGGGAACAGCCAGCATCGAGTCATACCCAATAAACATTTCAGTGTTGTGCTGGATTGTGTATAGCGGAATTACACTGCCTAGTGGTATCCTGGTCAAAATGACTTAGCAGTTGTTGACTCAATGTACAGCGCTTTTCGCATTTCCAAGGTATTCACATAAGCTTCAATTTTATACCCATGCCATCTGTAAATCCTTGATGATTATTTGCTGCATCTCCGCGGATGTATTTGTTGCACTTGCTAGTCTCTGTTACATCCTCCACTATGTCGATACAAGCAAGCTTGGTCCAGAAGTTGCGCAGCGTCGCACCTGCTGATGGATTTCAGGTGTCTGTTACTCGTGGTAAGGTCAACCTGAAGCATTGGCCTGGAACAAACACGTGGAACGTGATGGGCCCCTTGCAGAACATAAAACTAGCCGGTCTAGTCCGGCATCGTCATTGTGATAAAGGCCAAAGGACGTCTCCGCAGAATTACACTAAATTCTAAACGGCTGACTAAATAAGACAGCTCATTGGTCACTTTTGGCTGCACTTCAATAAATATTTCTCCTGCAACACGAAACACTAGTCGCGGATGTCCGAAGCTGAGCTTGTCTATACAAAACGTGTAAGCTTAAGCTCGCCAAGTCTTTAACGGTTTTCTTCGGTACATGTTCCAAGCCTGACTACACTCAATAACACATATACGTAGTAGGAACTTGGAGGCTCCTGGCTTCAAGCCTGAGGCACAACAGCTACTATGGCGGCCGCTCGATTGAGCCAGTTTGGAGTCCAACATGTTGCCAAAGGCATTGGCAGACTCACGACCGAAGTCATTGAGTCAGGGAGCGGAAGCTATGTTTCGATGGTAGGGGGAAAGCGATATCTGGATTTCACAGTTGGCATTGGTGTCGCAAATCTGGGCCATTGCCATCCAAAAGTCACGAAAGCGATTCAATCCCAGGTCGGTACTCTGGTCCACGGCCAAGTCAACATTGCCTTCCAGAAGCCTTACCTGGAACTCATTGAGAGATTGTTGCCCATGATGCCGCACCCGAGTCTCGACACGTTCTTCTTTTGGAACAGTGGAAGCGAGGCGGTGGAAGCAGCTGTGAAGCTTGCAAGACACGCAACCAAGAAGCAGAATATCATCGTAGTAAGCGGATCGTACCATGGCCGTACCTTCATGACGATGTCAATGACTCGTTCAAAAACCGTGTACTCGCAGAATTTCGGACCTTTGGTGCCAGGAATCTTCTCCGTGCCCTTCCCCTATTGTGCACAGTGCTCAATCGCCCAGCATGCTGGTGGCAAGTTCAATTATGAGAATTGTTGCATGGATCCAGTGACTCAGCTGGAATTGCTCTTGAAAAGGGAGACAGCCCCATCAGACACAGCCGCTATTGTCATTGAACCTGTACTCGGTGAAGGCGGTTATGTCCCCGCTCCCAAAGGATACTTTGACCGGGTTAGAGAGATATGTGACAAGAACAACATCTTGCTTATTTGCGACGAAGTACAATCTGGATTCGGCCGGACAGGAAAAATGTTCGCTGTTGAGCACTATGGCGTCCGCCCGGACATACTCATCATGGCGAAAGGTATCGCGAACGGCATGCCGCTGTCCGGCATCGTCTCTCGAAAGGAGCTGATGGACAAGCAACCTCCAGGCACCATGGGTGGAACATACGGCGGAAACGCTGTTGCTTGTGCCGCAGGTGTCGCGGTCGCAGACGCCTTCAAGGAGGAGAAGATTCTCGAGAACGTGAATGCGAGAAGCAAAGAGCTGCGAGGCATGCTCGAGGATCTCAGAAAAGACCCCAAAGTGGGTTCGATGATTCACGATGTGCGAGGACTGGGCTTGATGCTGGCTGTTGAGTTCAAGCCTTCACCAAAGGGCAGCATTGGCTCAAAAGTCCAAGCAAAGTGCAAGGAAAAGGGAATGTTGATATTGACAACATCGATCTACGATACACTACGATTTATTCCTGCACTGAACATTTCGAAAGAAGATATGGCATATGGATGTCAGATCTTGAAGGAAGCGATTGAGGAAGTCGCTGCCGGTGAAGACCCACAGGAGACACAGACTAAAGGTCAAGCATTGGAATGAACTGGAACTTTGAAATCTAGATAATCATCAGTTTGCATCTTCCAGAGCAGTATTCTCTTTCCACTCGTCGTCTTTGTTGTCTAGAATTTTCGTTGGGGTTGCCTTTGCTTTGGCACAATCCTCCTCTCTGTCCTGCCAGGTCAGATCCAAGCGACATTTTGGCGTCTGCTTGTAGACTACCACCTCTTGATCTGAGACATGTGCACTGTAGCAAGCCCATCGCTGGGATCTGTTGACGTCGATTGGTTCCAGGCTGAGGTAAAATGGATGTAGACAATAGCCGTTATGGCGAACACGTGAAGCGTCTTTGCCTAGCATCGCGGTCGGTACGAGAGGGAGAGGGAGAGGGAGAGGGAGAGGGAGACTGTTTGAATCTTTGCTTACCGGAGCAGAAAATATCAAGAAACGCCTTGACGTGGTCGCTGTTGGGGTCCCAGTATGGAGGTGTCCTGACACCAGTCTTGCGTGCAGGGGTAGCTGCACAGACACTCGTCCGGTACGATCGAATGCGTTGGAACGCAAGGTGATGCCTACCTTCCGGGTTGCTTTCGCCGCACATAAGCCTAAAGGACATTTCCGCTTCAACTCGCCTCAGGGTAGTGTCTATGGCTGGTTCGTGGTGATGAGAACGGAATCTTACTGAACAAGACTGCTGACCAGATAAAGATGTTTGCAGTGATACTTCTTCGTGCTCTGAACGATGCATTAGGTTCGTAAGGTCGTCGTCTGATATGACTACACAATCGCAAACAGCGTGTGCAATGACCGATTCAGTGTAGTTCGGCTTGAGTACGAAGAGCTTGAGAAAGCATTGTAGGTGTGACTGGCGAGTGCTGTGTAGGTTGGTAAGTGCAACGAGCAAAATGGCGTGTATATGTGATGAGTGAGTCGCAACTGTCCAACAATGTGGTCGGATGATAGATCTTAATTTCTCATTGTTCCCTACGTATGTACGAGCAGCTGATGTGCATTTGTGCTTCCACGTACCACTCAAGCAGTTATCATAACCCCAACATTTGCATACCAGCCTCCCATATCCCCACCAAGGAGGACGTTTTCACCACTTTTCAGTCTTGTGCTTTCGATATCGGCCCAACTGCCTAGAAAGTCGGCATGACTACATACTCGCGTCAATTTACCTGTCACAGCTCGGTAGATATCCTCCATGAGCTCAAAATCAGTAGGGAAGAAGATGTCGAAATATCCTTGGTGTATGTATGGTGTTGTGACCATGACGTTTTCCCGTTTGTATCTCGTCTGTGCGATAGGCGCATTCAGACCAGGTATTGGAGTTGCTAGCTTTGTGAAGTCTGATATTAAAAGTCTGTGGTGAGGAAAGTGTGTTGTGAGAATGTCAAAGAATTGAAGAAGACGTGTAGGGAGGTACTCTGGTACTGTCAAGTTCGGTGCGAAAGGAAGACTGTGGCGTACTTTGCGAAGCCAGGGCGGATAGAAAGGCCTCGATATTGGCGTACGTGGTGGCTGGTGACGGGAGGCGGCCCGACGAAGACGAAGAAAGCGTGAGACAAGGTCATCGAGATTGGGCTCGTAATATTCGTAAAAGCGACCTTCCTCATCGATCAAAACACTGCCTTGGAGTGGTTGTTCTGTGTATGGGTCGTAGCGAAGAGTGTCATGCGCAAAATTGTCAATGACTTCCAGAGCCAGGAAAAAGGAAGGTTCCGGTACGTGCGTGTCCCAATCAAAGATTGACTTGTTAATGATCTGAATATGCTCGAGATGATCGGTAAAGTAGCGCGAATGTCGAAGACTTGTGTTCTGCATCTCTGCTAAAGATTGACTTATCTCAATGATGCGAAACTTTGTACGATGATAGACGTCCATATCTGTTTCTCGGATGTGATCCAGAATATTACACATCAAAGTCCCGTTTCCAGCACCTATCTCATAGATGACCAGATCATGGTATGGATATAGACTAGCCTTGTAGTTGGCGACCAGCCATCTTGCTATAGCTTCTCCGTAGTATGGTCTGAATAGCTCGGTTGGGGTGTGCCACAACTGCCGTAGATCATCTTGTTGTATCGCGTCAAGATCGTCCTCGAACTCGATATAGCTTTGGTCCACCAACTTCTGAAACTTGGCTCCATCTTCTATGCTGTTGAAATCAAATGGTTCTGCTAGATTGAAGATGGTGGCATTTCTAGGAAAATATCCATAATTAGGATTGTATAGGCTGTCGTCGATGAAGTCTCGGGTGAACATCTTGACTCTCGTCGGTCTTTGACTGCGGCGTGCGAGCTCTTTGGCTGTCAGGCGAGGATACTCTCGTATCTGCTTTGAGACATCACGAGGGAAATGGTCTAATCGTTGTTGCCAATTACTTTGACCATCTCCCATATAGTCGGTTCTCCTCCGCGTCGCATACTCTCGTCGCGTATGACTAAGATTCTGCTGAAAGCCGTTCTGAGCGGCCTGCGCATGGCGTCTCAAGCAGCCTCGAGCGGGTGCGAACAGCTGCCGAAAGATCTGGTTGATCGCTGGCGAATCCATCAGATGGAACAGCAGAGAAGAGAATGTCTCGTTGTTGTCTGCATTACGGTCGAGCTGCTAAAACACAGATATCAATATGTGGTTATTCTTCTGTTAATTGTATTGCTTCACACCTCTTCTCCGCAGTCGCGACTGACACGTCCGAAAGTAGTAACCACGATGTAAGCCGACGATTCGCCGTCAAATACTCTACCATCGACAACGATAAGTCCTGTGTCAATACCCGCACGGTGGTACGTACTCTTTTATTGTCGTCTGAGCAAAGTGCCGTATGTCTTACGAGAGCAGACATGTAGCAGCAGCATTCCTTGCAGGTACGACTGTGACTTACCTCGCGTTCGCTGCTTGGCAATATCTCGCTTCTCAACCAGACCAAACACAAACTGCTCGCAGAAGAAGGACTAAGCTCGGGTTGGCCAAGTCATCGCCTGTGTCCAACAAGAGTCCCGGCCATGACGACCCCAACTCTCCATTCATCTCACAATCAGGTGTCGGTGTTGGTATTGAGTCCACTATAAGCAACACTCCTTTAGTCCTCATCAAATCCCTCTCAGAGCACACAGGATGCACAATTCTTGGCAAATGCGAATTCCTCAATGGTGCAGGTAACTCTCCCAAAGACCGAGTCGCTCTCAGTATCATCAACAAGGCCGAAGCTGAAGGACTATTGACGCCTCATTCAGGTGATACGATCTACGAAGGCACGGTGGGCAGTACAGGCATTTCTCTTGCGACCTTGGCACGGGCACGAGGATATAAAGCACATATATTGATGCCCTCTGATCAAGCCACTGAGAAGAGTGACCTGCTTGTCAAACTTGGCGCCATTGTGGAACGGGTCACACCAGCACCAATCGTGGACCAGATGCATTTTGTGAATCGTGCACGCAATTTAGCTAAGGACCATACTGCCAACCCCCAGAAGCCAGGGAGAGGGTTGTTTGCTGATCAATTCGAGACTGACGCGAATTGGCGCGCACACTACGAAGGTACTGCACCCGAGATCCATGAGCAGACTGATGGAAAGATTGACGCCTTTGTTGCTGGCGCCGGGACAGGCGGCACAATTAGTGGCTGCGCAAAATACTTCAAAGAGAAATTGGGTGCGAACGTCCAAGTCGTTCTTGCAGATCCACAAGGAAGTGGGCTCTACAATAAGGTAAAACATGGTGTCATGTTCCATGGGCTAGAAAGAGAAGGTACTCGACGAAGACAGCAGGTCGACACCGTTGTTGAAGGCATTGGTTTGACCAGATCTACACGAAACTTCGAAATAGGAAGTGACCACATTGACGATGCGATCAAAATCACGGATGGCCAGGCCCGAAGAATGGCACGATGGCTATGTGAAAAAGACGGAATTTTCGTCGGTAGTTCTAGCAGTGTTAACTGTAAGTATTCCTAAATCGCAAAAACGCTATGGGGTATCTTTGAGCTTTAACTAATAAAACAAATAGGCTATGCTGCCGTTAAGACTGCACTTCAATTAGGTCCTGGTCATACAGTCGTAACCATACTCTGCGATTCAGGCATGCGACATTTGTCGAAGTTCTGGAAACAGGTTGGTGATGTCGGTGGTGAGGAGGATATGACATTCGAAGATCTTATGAAATAGGGGATAATCCAGTACGGCTAAAGGTGAAGAGCCTGCTGCATACGGTTTCCGAAGCTGCAGAAATGCGCTTCGTGCATAGTGGTGGCTGTTTCAGAATGTCGTGATTCACGGGTATCCAAAGAAGGCTGCTCAGAAGATCTGGTACGAACAGCGCGGGCTACGTTGCCTGATCGTCCTGCACAGCGATTTCAATAGCATGAGAGGTCACCACTGGCTCCTGAGCCGACTCCTTCTTAATAGTGTCAGTCAGAGCAGGATCAACAACAGAGGCCCCAGCCTGTCCTTCGCCATCTGTCGGGTTCGATCTCCAGGAGCGACTCCTGTACGTTCGAAGCTCCTCAATAAACTGCTCACCGCTCGTGGCATATTCCTCTAGGAAGATCTCAGCCAGCTTATTGCCAAGGTCAACGAAGGTCACTGTCTTGGGTAGCTTTGATTGTCTATACAAGCTGATTATAGTGATCTGCTTGTTTCCTGTGGTCAAATGCCTATTCACGAGCTCTTTGAGCTTGTCCACTTCTTCGGTCGTCCATTGACGCGGTGTTTGCGCTGGCTGGCGGTACACGTCATATTCACTCTGAAGTCGGTCGGCACCTTTGGTAGTGATCAGTAAGTGGGATGCAACGATATCCTTGAAAGACATGCCACTGCCCTCATGCAACTGTATCATTGCTTTGAAGTCAGCAACGCAGGTTTTGGCCGGGCGCGTCCTTCGCTCCACCTTGGATCGGACAGCATGAATGAACTCGATATCGTGTGGATCCTCATCGTCGAGCGTCCGCACAGCGAAATTGGTCAGAACTCTGTCCCAGTGCGCGCCGACTCCGTTCTTGTCGAGGTGGTTACCATTGCAGTAGTAACAGATACCCTCGTTCATCGGTTTGAAGACTTTTTGTCTCTCTATCTCTTTCACGACTGGGTCATCTGGGTTAGGACATTGCTCGACATAACTTGGCTCGGCCAATGTCTCGTTCAGACTTGTCGCTGATTCGACGAATTTTACCGAGTTAACCTTTCTTTGTTTCAAAGACTTTTTGCCAAGCGGCTTGCCAGAACGTGTGACGGGTTGTTGCCATGGGTGATTGCTCTTGTCTTGTGATGATTCCGGAGCCGTGAATCGGAGACGAGGGGCAGAACGCCTGCTGCTCCTTCTCTTTTGAGTATCCAACGTAAATTTACCTGCATATTCGACAGACATGTCGCCAAGCACTGACTGAGGATCAGGCTGTTCAGATAGGTATCGACTCCTCCGATTGATGCTTGACGGGTTTGGCTCCTGGTCGTATATCCAGCCGTCGTTGTCAGACTCCTCTTCAGGACTCCAATCGGGAACAGCAGCTTCGTTGTGTCTTGGCGTGACCGCAGAATGCATACCACGCCGATGAGAACCGTAGTCAACATGGTAGGCTGTACGTGTTTCCACAGTAGCAACAGCATCGTCCATGTTCCAGACTTTTCTGGATAGCGACGCCGGATCTGGTCTCTCCGACTCGATTGGCCATGGAGTTGATGACATCTGCCTCGAACTCTGTCGAGACGTCGTCTGTGTTTCGGATCGCTGCCTAAGCTGTGCTTCAAAATAGGCTGATGTTGAGGGTGACTGTGCTGATCTATCGCGAGACACAGCACGTGATTGCGTTTCTGGTTCGGACGAGAAGCCCTCTTGTAATGGGTCCTCGGATTCATCTCTAAATCTCCTGCGTTTTTGTGGTCTAACGGCCTGTCGCTTGGACTGTTGAGCTCGTGATAGGCCTGCCCAGCTTGAGGGATCGAGAGCAGAGGTCGTCTCGTTCTCCCACTCGCTCGGACTTCTCTCGGTCGAGACTATCCTAGGTAATAATCTGGAGGAGGATGGTAGACGTACAGGTATCCTCCATGCGGGTTCGATCATTTCCTCCTCCATTTCCATCTGGTGCCCCCTCTCTTCCTCTAGGATGCGTCTGACCTCAGCTCTAATGGTGGATTTGTAGATGCTGGCAGCCGGTGCAGGGGTAGGGGGTGTTTCGAACTCTGAGACGGTAAGGGAGGAAGTCCTCTGCGCAGCACTCGAGTCGCGTTGAGTATCGAACAGGTCATCTGGGCTCGGCGATCGTGCAGTGCGAGGCTGGAGCGGTAGGTTTTCTAAGTCGTCGGTGCCGTGGCTGCTAGCTGTACCATGTCGCTCTTCGTAATACTCTTGCGAGAGCTCATCGTGCTCGAGCGATAGTGCCCGTGACTCAGTAAGGAACAAACTATCTTCAGAGGAAACGTCACTCAGCATAGCAACGCCTGCAATAGACTCGATGCTCTCCAGAACCTCGTCTTCAACAGAGACAGGCGTTGAGCCTTCAGAATTGACCTCAGTCATAGCTCGTAACATCCTCTTTCCATCGAAGCTGGAATTAACATTCTGCTCTTCGCTCGTTTCCCACTCGTACTGCATAGACTGGATATGGCCATTGTCTATCTCCACCTCACCGCTAATGACGCCGATCTCGTCAGCAATACCCGTGAAGTCCCTGCCGTATTTCCTGAATATGTTTTCCCAGCGAGATTTCAGCAAATCGTCGTTCCTCTGTCTTGCATGCTCGAGTTCGGCGTCCGGTTCTGGCGTGGCAGAGTCGTGGAAATACAAACGTGGTCGCTTTCGGGGTCGCATGTTGACATTGGAGGGAGAGTACTTTGGTGAAGGTCGATATGTAGCAGGGTAAGCGGCGCGACAAATTTAGACTGATTTATAGAGGTCGAGTGCAACTGCGACGCGGAACATGGTAATTTGACGCGTTCACGCGCCGTTTGGTGGGCTTGCCAGGGCGAATCTAGGGACTGGTTGGCTGTTTGCGGGGCAAGTCATTACTGGCCGGCCACCACTATCTCCAAGCATCGCGTTTGTCTCGTATCGATGGTACAACCCACGTCCTACAACATTTTATGTGCAATGATCACAGCTTCAATGCAGTCTCTTCAAGTTAGACGAACATTCCAACCTGGTGAGGATGTACTGCCAGAGGTGCAGGACGCCGTTGAAGGCGGATAGCTTGTTGGACGATCTCAACCCTGCAGCTTTCGACTTGCTTGCTGGTAAGACCAACCATGACCTTTGCTAGAATCTCCCACTAATTGAGTGAAGGATCAACAAACAGCAAGGAGCAGCAACCGTCGCTTGCACAGATCCAAAATGTGCATTTCCCACAGGAGAGGAAGGAACGTTATGAACGTGCAGCTCGTTCAAACCAGTCACCTTTACACAAGAGGACGATACCTGCTCCTCGAGATGGCAACCCGGGAATGTCCTTTATCGAAATCACAGAGTCGCAACTAGTCGCTTCAGAGCCTACGCAGAAGACCTCATCCACCTCGAATGTGCCGTCCAAGCCTGGAATCTCCAGTGGAAAGGAGTCGTCCCTGTCCTGGGCCGCGCAAAGACATGAACGTCTATTCTCCATCCTTTCGGCGCATTCAGACACTGATCACCCAATTTGCAGTGAATGCTCGTCAATGTTACTGTCCGCACTGAACGCAAAGTTGAACACAGCGACGCGAGAACGAGACGCCTACGCTTCTTTTCTGAAACAACTACAGCAGGCTGCCGCCAAACACAAAGACGATGAAGCTAGCGTAAAGAAGGAGCTGGAAAGACTGAAAGCGGAAGAGCAGGAAGCCTTCGCTGAGCTGCTTCGACTCGAAGATGAGAAGAAACAACTCGAGAGTGATCTGGCTGACTTGGAAGATGAGGAGAAAGAGCTTGAAAGGGAGGAACAACGCTTTTGGCTCTCTCGCAACGCCTTTGACGAGCAAGAGCATGCTCAGCGCGTCGATCTTGAAGCATTGCGCCAGAAAACTGCCCATGACCAGAAGCAGTACGAGAAGCTGCAACGTACAAATGTATACAATGATACCTTCTTTATCAGTCACGATGGAAACTTTGGCACCATCAATGGTCTTCGTCTTGGTCGGCTGCCCAACATTGTCGTGGAATGGGCTGAGATCAATGCTGCATGGGGACAAACCTTGCTGCTGCTGCAGACTTTGGCTGAAAGATTGTCCTTCTCCTTCCAGGGCTATCGACTTCGCCCTTTAGGTAGCACCTCTCGTATCGAGA
The DNA here is from genome assembly GCF_036872675.1 of Lithohypha guttulata. Classification (NCBI taxonomy): domain Eukaryota; kingdom Fungi; phylum Ascomycota; class Eurotiomycetes; order Chaetothyriales; family Trichomeriaceae; genus Lithohypha; species Lithohypha guttulata. The sequence goes on along the minus strand of NW_027042755.1, from coordinate 315,278 downwards.
AGCTCGAATACCCCCAACAGCCGCCAGACGCTTCGAGCGCCTCTGCCGCAAGACCCACCAACCAACCCGTGCCAGCAAGAGTCACTGTATTGGAACTCTTCAACGGTGGTCCAGCCCTGAATCGAGTCTTTCAGTCCCGTCGGTTTGATCAAGCTATGGTGGCTTTCTTGGACTGTCTTTCTCAACTTGGCAAGCATGTAGAACGGACCTCGACCTCGACCACCCGCGACAGTGGTCGGCCTGGCGTTTGGCGAACACCATCTTCTGCCACGAACACAAGTAACGCTCAACCTATGAGACTTCCCTATGTGATCGACGGTGACAAGATTTGGAGTCGCGACAGGCCTGATGAAGCCTATTCGATTAGGGTTGGCATAGGTCTATCACCTGACGAGAATTTCACCAAAGCCTGTAAGTATGTCCTCACCTGCTGCAAATACTTGCTCGCGCACGTCAGCAACCTCGATAGCTCAAGACCAAGTCAGTCATAGTGTTACTGCGACAGCCAATGATTGCCAGACTCAAACGGATCATCCTGTTTTCATCTTCCATTATCTCCATTTAGAGGCACTGAATTTACATATCGAATTCACCTATATGACTATCCAAAGGCTCGGCCGTGGTCAAACCGTGGTCCTAGGGCAAGGTTCATCCTTGACTCATGTTAAGAAGAAGAGTTTTGGACATTCTAGAGGACTTTCGAGTTGGTGATTCGTGGCACGTTGGGTGGCTCGATCTCGAGTGTCCTGCAAATTGAGGAATTGAAACTCAATACCCCGTCCACGTTGTTCGGTACACTCTGAGCTCTGAATTGTCGAGAACACTCGTCTATGATGTCTTTGATTTGACGTCTATCTGTACCAGTAGGAGTTCTCAGCTTTTCATCTCTTTTCTTAGACACAAGAATTTAATTCCTGCCCTGCTTCGCCCGCCTCCTGATACCATTATCACTAGTCCCCTCATGTCACATGTCAACGGCTGAACGCTAAGACCACAATATCAGTCCATGGCTCGACTTTCATCAACGGTCTTGCGGTTGGACGATATGTAAACAACATATTCTTATAAGCCACAACAGCAAATTTCATGAAATAGGAAAATCGTAAATACAGGAGTCCACTTCAATTAGGTCTTGGCATCGGCGGAAGACTCACCGGGCGACCCTTGCCAGTCATTGAGCAGACCTCCTGGGTCGTGCTCTCCACCACAAGCCACCTCGCTACTACTTGCCAGACGCTATCGACGCCACGGCTTTCCAAGGGAGCTGTCATTGGGATTGCTTGAGAACATTGACAACGTTCTTGTCTTGCTTGGTAGCCTGCGCTCATATCATTTTGTGCTGAGAAGCAAGCTCGGATGCTTTTGTACTGGCAGCGCTGAGTGGTGGTTTGACTTCCGTAGTATGGAGATACTGTAAGCCACAGCAAGCAACTATCCTTCCCGTCTTTCTGATCACAATTGAAAGACCTGTAGGATCTATTGCTGTTCGAGCCTCCTCTCGCCAACCGACACTAGACCCCGGTGGCTTCAGCCACAAGCGCCATCCTTGAAAAATGAATCGACCACCTTTCACACCTTCTACAAGTACTCGAACGTTCCTCAAGAGCTCTACCGTGCTAGAAACAAGATCACCAAACCTTCATTGTAAAAGGAGAAGTTACTACTACTGATCACAATTCACTGAACCAGATATATACGTCCTTACGCTGAAACAACCTTTGGACTCTTGATTGCAGATCAGCAGATCATTGATCGTCGTGGTAGTGATCAACATCGAATTGCGCAATACGAGTTTCCCGCACCCACAAAATCAGCTCGTTCTGTGTAAGTCTTGGGACGGAGTCAGCCGCGAAGTTCTTTACAAGGCGTACGTTGGACGGTCAGGCTCATTGCAGGCGCCTTCCTCAAACTCTGATGGCATCTGCTGTTGCGAGCAGCAAGGTCATATCACAAGTTGGATCTTGGGCTGGCCTTCTTCACCTTCTGCTCTATAGTACGGCTCTGCAAGCATGTCTTGCATACGACACAGTACATACCGATGTTTCAAACACGTCTCACTACAAGGAGTTGGCAGGAGGCAATGTGCTGGTGGTGGACAGACTTCACAGTAATGAACTTGAGAAGCGTCAAAGTGCAGACAACTCGACGGATCCTGGGGCTTCTCCTGTAACAACGTTGAATACAGACACTGGTCTACCTATGCCCTTCGATACTTCTCTGGGCAGTAACTTCACAGCTACGACATGTCCGAACTATTTTACCAAATTCCTGGCAGACACTACCTTTCTGTCCTGCTTGCCAATGTCTTTGCTACTACAAAACTCGATGTCTTTCTTTCAAGCAGTTCGATCTCCTAGCCTCCTAGAAAAGACTCTTGATGTCTCATGTTCATCATCGTTAGCAGTATGCTCACCATTGATGGCCAAAATTGCCGATGAATTGATCTTGCCGAGCAACTGTCAAGACGATTACGCACGACAAAACCCTCTAGTATTGCAAGCATACGCAGGACTTCAAGCATATGAACCAGTGTATGAGGCAACCTGTCTCAAAGACAGTTCGACCAGCAGATATTGGTTCCTTCAAGCAATGGAGTCGAGTAATGCTGATGACTCTTATCCTTATTACACTGCTGTAGGATTGGAGCTACCCGTGGGCACTAAGCCAAGCTGTACTGCAGGTCTCAAGGAAACAATGAGCATCTTTGCAGGTTACGCAATGCAGAAAGAGCAGCCACTATCTCAGACATACTTGGGGTGTGCAACTCAGGTCAATTCGGAGTGTGGTCAGGGTTTTGCAAGCACTCAGGTGCAGAGTGTCTCCAAGGTCGCAAGCACTAGCAATGGTGACCGATTCAGAGGTGACATATTGCTGGTCGTGTCGCTTTTGATCTTTATCATGTTCACATGACCTGTATGAGGCGGTTTTCTGGAAGCTTTCTCGATTTCGAACGACAACGCCGATCTTCGCACTACTTAATACCTTGTTTAACTAGTGGTATATGTGTTGGAATTCCCGAGTCATACAGCTTAGAAATTGGTATATGGTGGTGTTTTGTTTGCGGAATTGCTATCAGCGTCGGCGTTGGACAGGCAGCAGCAGCGGTAAAAGTGCATCAGGGAAAGGTCGGGTTGGGTTACAGCTTGCGGCACCTGGATCACAACACTCGTAATGTCTATAGATTAATGACGACATCATTGATATCTTATGTTGTCTATACCTCCAGCAGATGTCATTCTCCTGATTCGTAGCTTTGATGAACCGATGCAAACAAGCATGAAGCGAAATAGACGATAGAACAATACTGACGTGATTGAACGTGTTCGCCAAAAGTCACGTAACCGGTCACCAAAAGGCAGACCGAGAGGGCTTATCAATTTCCTTATCAGGCGTGTAAGTGTCGAAACATGGCGTCTTAGCGCGGTACAAGCCTGACTCGAAATAGTAACAGAAACGGAGTACTGGTAAGTTTGAGCTGCGAAACTACAGTACAAGCTCCTCCGGAATGCTTCAAGAGCGCTTGGCAACGTTGAACATGCTATCAAGCTTACTGCCGAACTATGCTGTGTGTTTATGGTGTTCTGCAGGAGGAGTTTTCGACAAAACTTCAACGTGGAAGACGCATGTGGTTGACGCGATAGCAAAGGAATGCAGGTCTGTCATGACACGATACAGCAGGTGCTACCAGAGTGCTGGAGTACCAGTAATTTCTAGCTCGAGGATCCACACCCTCCCTGTACTGTACTGCCTGGGCTCTCCACAGACAGCTTGATCAAAGTTCAGTGGACCAACGACCAAAACACCTCCCAAACATCAGACAATTACATCTTTTTGGCATCGCTTCCATAGCCGCCCTGCGTTGCTTGTGTACGCTCGAGAAGCTAGCAATTGTATGACGGTGGCGCAGTATGCAGGTATGCTGGTATCACCAAAGCGGTTATGCTTTACCCTACATTCAGAGCGACAGCAAAAGTCGTGGGGCTTTTTGCACGGTCGGGGCCTGTAGCCGAAGTCCAGGTGCCAGTTTACCCAGGGCTGATACAGGTTGTCCACCCTCCTCCTCCATCTGCTCCACTCGCTCTTCTGGTCGCGATCTAGTGGTGGCAGGTTGAGAGCAAGCGTGTCGCATGTTCGACGTGCTCAGACTAACTTCTTGCATCTTTTGCGCTTCTCGAGTCTGCCTCGCTACATTGACATTGTTCTGACCTCATCTGCGCCTCGACGATCACCTGCCAGACCTTATAGTTGTCAAGATCTTTGCTTGCGCTTGCATACCTGCCCACGATTCAGCTTGCATCTGAGTGGTGTACCTGGCAGCACTTCCCAGAAGCACTCCCACTGCCACACACAACCCTGCTCATTATCCCATCGTCGAACAATTGTATGCAGGCTATACCGTCAACAGTAGCACTCGCTTGACTATAGGTCCCTGCACGCTCGTCCGCTAACACCCTCCCGGCACTCGTTGAAAGCTAGCGACCTGGGAATCCCATTACAATACAACCACTACGAACCAGAAGAACCGCTGACCGTGTTGTTTCCTGCTCAGCCAACGTCATGAGCCCTCAATAAGCTGGTGCTCGAACCGTCGCTGGCACAAGCTACAATACATACTGGATCCATCCACGACCTGTTTGCTTCTGCACCCAGGACACTCGCAAGAATGTCATACGTTAGACTCAGACAGAAGCAGAATGCCTCACCATGGCCCAATGCATATCAAGGAGAACCCATCCAGCAGCCATCGATGAACCAGCATATTATAGGCACAAACTTTCACGACAACGTTGAGCTACATCCCGTCCCCAGAGTGGACTCCTTCAACACATCAGTCTCTTCCCATGAGCATGTTAGCGTCTTCTCCACCGAGTCCTCCTTTCATTTTGACGTTCCTACGCCTGGCGACTCGGCTGATGAGATTGCTTACACTCCAAACATACAGGACCCGAACTGGCAAGAGACCTACAACGAGACCATACCTGAGCAGTTATACTATGCTCTGCCAGCGCCTCAAGGAGATGCGGAGCAGATATTGAAGAACTTTTCGCTACCATCAGGTCGCCCATCTCACAAAAACTCTTTACCAAGCCCACAATCAACCAATTTCTCGACACCGGAAGCCTCTGGCCACACGAAGAACCTGTCGTCGACTAGTACCAACTTCACCAGCCTGCTTGGTATCCCTCACCAGCACAGGCATACCCTCGAGATGAATCCTATGGAGTCGTGTCAGCAGGATAGCACCATGCACTTGCACACACACTCCCATAGATTGCCACAAGTTACAAGTCCCATCATCCAAATCTCATCTCACCCTCGCGGTGACTCGCCAGCCAGATCCGACTTTGAACAGCAAAGGATGTCGAGGAAACGTAGTGCGTCCAATCTATCGCAGAGTGAGTACTTCGACAACGTCCATGGAGGTACGCAACGCTCCATGCTTATGCCGCCTACGAACGATGCAGTTGTTGACTGGGAAGAAGAGGAGGAAGAGGAAGGGGCAGAGACCGATCGCTCTGGAGTAGCTCCTGCAGATCGCGACAACCAAGAGCATCCGAGCTTCGATGATATCGAAACACACCAAGAGCAGGAGAAAACTGTAAACGAAGTGCAAGATTGGTTGCAGCGTACAACTCTTAGTCCTCCTGACAGAGATGGCCGAGGTCCGACGCGCCCCGTTCGTATCAGATCCAGAAGTACAGGGGCTAGACCACATCATAATCAGCAGCCCATCCTGATGAGCAATCAGGCTCCGGGGCCAGGTGTACTAGTTGACGAGCAGAGCGATTACTACTACTCTTCTGATGATGATGATGAACCCATATCTCAGCCAGATACACACCCGGCTACGATACCTCCTCGAAGGGACAGCGAGGTGGCCCCTGATGAGGTGCTACCACTAGCCAATGAGTTCTACCGTCCACGTCCTTGGCAGGATGGTGTGTCTGTGCAGCCTCCCGACGACAACGTGCGCTATCAAGAGGAGACGGCCAGTCTAGCCATAGAGAGGTTTCGGCGACGAGCCAAAGAAACAGACTCACTTTCACGCGCTGCAACATGGGGCACAGGGCGTCGTAGGCTCAGTGATGGCGATGTGGATTCGATCCTCGGCGAAGGCAAGACTCGACACATGTCGCTAACCAAGACACGCATACGAAACAGAGGAGTTAGCTTTGTTCAGGAGGTGAAAAACATCAGAGAACAATTGAAGCGTAGCAATAGCCGCAGCAGGCAAGCACAGACACAGGGACATGCAGAGCTGGAAAAGGTGCAATCACCGGAACCTATCGACGAGCGGAGTTCGACCGAGTTACAGACGTATTTTGGTGGTTCGGCCCGTACGAAAGCAAAGTCGCCTTCAATCACTACTGCGCTACGTGGTGCAACAGGCAGTCTAGCAGCTGTAGGTGGTGGTAGCACCACCGCTAGTGGTCTAACTCTCAATACAGAACCACAGCATGAGAACATCCTTCAAAGGACTCTCAGACGTGTTCGTAGCAAGAGCGACGTCAACAAATCACCGAAAAGCCCAGCACCTTCCAAACCACTGATCGTTCACGAGAGTGGCACCGCTTCATTGACTTCGGCGACCCCTTGTCATAACATGTCCATTGTGGCTACTCAGCATCTCAGTCCCATGACTGTCGCAAGAGACTCAGCGGGCTCGACACCTGTCACTATGCCACTTTCTCCTCGTCCTGCCAACGTCATGCCCAACCTAGATGGTTTCAAAATCCAGATATCAGAGCTCAACCCTGGATTGGAACCTTATCTAGTCGATCGCATCGCGCGCGATCAGGTTCGCCGCTACAAAAGACTTGTCCAAAGCAGGGTTGACTATTTGAACAGCTGCCAGGCTGGGAAGTGCCAATCCGGCCCTCGTTGCTTCAGCATGGGGGATGAGGCCGAGGTTCTGCCAACTCGTTCTGGTAGTGGAGGAACAGCATCCACATCTGCCCAATTCAAAGTTTCTGCAGGAGTCGACAGCGACAACGACGATTCTGCCTTTGATGGCATGGTCACACCTGCAGCATTTCCTGACGGCATACCGTTGCCACCAACCAAAAAGTTGCCTGCCAGGTTCGAGTGTCCTCTCTGCTTCCAAGTGAAGGACTTCAACAAACCGTCGGACTGGACGAAGCACGTTCATGAAGATGTGCAACCATTCACTTGCACATTTGCAAGTTGCTCAGAGCCGAAGTCATTCAAGCGCAAAGCTGACTGGGTACGACATGAAAATGAACGACATCGCCACCTGGAGTGGTGGAAGTGCTCTCTTGGAGCATGTACGCATAATTGTTTTAGAAAAGACAACTTTGTCCAGCACTTGGTTCGAGAACACAAGCTGGAAGAGCCAAAGACGAAAGGCCGATCGAACCCCTCCAGCAAAGGCAAAGGTAAAGCCAACCAAAAGTTCACTCCGAAAGAACAAGAGTTCTGGAATCTAGTCGACTCTTGTCGACACGAAGATGCTGCAGAAGCACAGAACGAACCCTGCAAGTTCTGTGGGAACATCCTGGCGTCGTGGAAGAAACTGGGCGTGCATGTGGGAAAGCATATGGAGCAGATTGCCATACCGGTAATTGATCTGGCGCAAAAGCGCAATATCACCAAAGACACCATCTTGAGTCCCATCGAATCACTCCCCAGTCACAACACTAGTTTGTTCCCAGCCAAGCAGGACGTGGTGGATTTCTCTGCACTTTCTCCATTCTCCCGTGACGGAACTCGCTACCAGAGTTCGTCCGCAGAGCAATCTCCTGCAGCTGTGTTCCAGCAACCGTATGTTGGTTACAGAGGTCACGATGGCCTCGTCAATCCGGGATACATACCTAGTGATGCACGAGCAGCAAATGTCACATCGGCGCCACATAGCTATGTTATGCATGCCGGGGAGCCTGGGTTTACAACCTATACCGAGTATCCTTGTGGCGAGTATGGCTCCTTCAATACCCAACATGTTATTTGTGCACATCAGAACCACGTCGCGGTATTTATTCCTCGCACAACCCCAGCGGTTGGACTTGTCAATATAGGTGATGGTTATGCCGATCAGCCACAATATCTCTCGGGTCCTGAGCAGCAGTATCTCCACTATGATACTGGCGAGACAACCCAGAATCACATGCCTATGCGAGTTCAAGACCAAGTACATATACCTATTACAACACAGGAAATGATGGCACCACAATTTGTGTATCAAGAAGGATGGCGGCATTAGCAGATTATGCCTATCGAAGTATCGGATAAGAATAATCAATGCGGAGCACCAGCTACGGCATCGGAGGAGCATACGGAAGGACGATATTGGATTTTGTAGACCAAGCCAGGCGTTGGGAGCGTTCTTGCTTGTGATGAGGTTACGATTGCATAGTGCCCTTTGAGCTCTGACATTTGATTGATATGTTGAATGGTATGATAATGACAGCGAAACGAGTACGTCCAACGAAACTTTGTAAACAAACTTTATATCTACCTTTTCAGTAGTTGACCAAGGTCGTGGTCTTGATGTGAAACAGTCGCTTGACAGCCTTAAACAAGGACCTGTAGACGTAAGCACGTCGATGCTGGTGAGGAAACCTGAAGTACCATTGGTCCCACTCGCAGAACATATGCAGCAGGGCAAGCAACAATTGCAGAAAATCCCGTATACTTTCTATTGCGCTTTTCTTTCGTAGTGAGGCGACGAAATGGCCAGGGACATGCATACGACCTCTACACAATGGGAGGTGTTCCATCGTTCGCTCGGAAGTGGACATTGTCAAGTGAGCAGCGTTTGCCTGATTGGCATAGCTGGCTTACACCCATCCACTTCAAGTTCGGTGAAAGCCACGTCTAAAAAGCAAAGCCGGAAGCGACTACCGAAGCACTTGCACACGCTCTGACGCGAGTACCGTCGCTGTTGATGAAGAGGAGTCGCTGAGTTCGCGAGGATAGTGCTGCCTTGATTTCGCGGAAGTCGCGACTTGCCTGCACCAAAGCTTTATAGCGTAAGGCAAACAAGCGAGCTACGAGATCTTTTGGCACCGCGATTCTTGGTATTGGCTCTTTTGCTTCAGAAAGTCTCCGCCTGCAAGCGTGACTGACGATATGCAAGTGTAGAGACGTAAACCTTGAGCACATGCTTCTCAATTCTTCTGGATTGACAGGATACTGATGCCGGTTTTCAGGTCGAGTTCTGATTAGCCCGAACGATACCTTTGTCGAGTCCTACTGCTGGATCGAGCTGCATGGAACCTTTCTGATCAGGTGTACTGCTCTTACCGCATGTTTTGCTCCCACCAGACCGCGAACCTTTCTCGAGGATTGTCGCGCACAAGCGATCCTGTTTCGCGCTTTCCCGTTACTGTCGCCGGGCCTTCTTACTCGTGTTTAACTCATTTTATTCATCTCGACTATGACTCGACTGTGATGATGATGCATAAACTCAGTAACATCCACGATTTATTGTCGTTTTGAACTTGTTTTCGCTGAGCTAGCTTATCAAGTCGCACAACCCGGATGACGGCAGAATACCCCAAAGGTGGCCGGTAGAATCGACCTTGGCCCCCATCAGTCAACCCTGTGCTCAACCTCGAGTCTGCCTCCCCAGCTGGTAAGTCTGATCATATCTCATTCACGCCGTCGACAGCAGCAACATGCTGCACTGCACTGCCCACTCAACGTAACGGATCTGGTCCCCTAATACACTAGCCAGCAATTCACAACGCTAGCCCCACCACCACCACTCCGACAATCTTCTGAGAGACTTCAAGTTTGGCCTAGTCAAGGAGCTTCAGCCCAATTGCCCTGGAAAGAGAGCCATAATCACATCATGTCCTCTTCATAGTAACTCATGTTCAATGAACATGACTAGTGGTCAATCTGTCTATCTCGACTCAGTCGATTGCGCCATCGGATACCTCTATCTTGTTGACCAAAACTCTTCGTGGGAACTACTGATCGATCCGCCGTACCTGGCTGTGCACTTGTGCTCCGCTTCGCCTTTTTGTTCATGCTTTGTCCATCGAGTCGTCTACCTACTCAAAACTGATCTCTTTTTGGGTTTAGCTCCGCATCCCATATCACAAAATGTCCCTACCCAGTGACTCGGGCTATGGCAGCTCGAGTCTACAAGGAAGAAGAGCAAAGCCCACCCAACTGCAGGTATGTCATCAGCAAGTCTATAGACAACGCATACTAAAGTTCCGTGCCAGGATACCTACCAGCATCATCGCTCCATCGACCCATATAACCACGGTGTGCCCGGCCAATTCTCAGCGTATAGAGATGATGCCCAATCCTCCGTGTCTGGCTTGAACACCATGCCTGAGGAGGACGATCTCCTCCTCCTCATGATGACCCATACCGAGGAAGACGCTATTGATCCAACCACGCTGGATTCCACTTCTCAACTCATGTACACGACTGGTGGCATGGAGCTGGACTCTAGTACGCCTCAGTTACGTCGCAGCAATGCCCTCGAGTTATCGCAGAATCATACTTCAACCTCTTTTAACCTACAGATGGGACGTTTGGCTGATCTCGATTTCGCCAATTTTGCTTGCGGAGATACCACTATGAAATGGTCACAGCCTTTGCAGCCGCAGTCCCAGCTTATTCCCAGTAGGAAACGTGCACGTACTGATGCCGACGCCCAAGCAGCATCTCACGAGCACATCCCGCCGGTGTCGCCTTATGGCTCGTGTCAAAGCCAATCAGCACAATCTACCTGGGTTTCGCGCCCTTCTCGGTCAACCCCTTTCCAGACCTCTCAGGCCTCGATCTACCCACAGCCTGACAAGTCTAATCACAGACAACAGTCGTCATACTTTGACCAACAGTCCACGGTCATTCCAGCCCTTCAGGGTCTGCAACCTCCTTCGTCCAAAGGTCATAACAAAGCGAAGACATCTCGTAAAGAAGCCACTCACGGATGCAGCCTCTGCCCACCAGGAAAAGTTTTCAGAACTATCAACGATCTCGATCGGCACTGCAAGACCTTTCATGGCATGTTGAAAAAAGGCGACAAAATCTTTCGATGCAAGGTTCCTGGTTGTAAAGAACCGAACAAGGTTTGGGCAAGATTCGACAACTTCAAACAGCACGTAACACGCATGCATGGTACGGAGTATGAATCACGCATCGAAGAAATGGAAGAACAGTACGACATCGACGTGCATGGCCCAGTCGAGCCTAGTAAGAGTAGGAAGAGCTCTCAGAACACATCTGTGCAAGCAACCCAGCATTTGACCGACCAAGCAGTCGGTGGCTTGGCACTACAACACCGTGACCTTCCCAATATAGGGACTTCGAGTGGCTTTGTGTCATCTAATGGCACACTGATGAGCACTGATACATCCGTGGACAATCGAGGTTCATTTTCACTCAGAGCTTCTTCCTTCAACGGCTCCAACAATTCATTGAATGTACTGAGAATGCCGTCGGGAAGCCCTCGCAAGCCGCAGCCCCACAGTGTTGCAAACCCAGAAACGTGTAGTCGCCAGCGAGAAGAGCTTCAAGAACAGAATATGAACTTCGAGGCATCTGCTGTCGAGCCACATACCGCCGTCCTACGTTTCATGGATCAAGGCGCTCAGCCACTTAAGACTAATGTCTGGACGGCACAGACACTTTATGATGACCAAAGCACAACCAGGCACCCTACACTGAACCTCGATTTAGCTCACGAAGAGATACCGCAGCGTTTCAGCGCGCTTCTGGAGTGCGTCCGTAACCTCTCGGCGGACGAACGACAACACTTTCAGCAATTCTTGAGACTCTCAGTGCCTGGCGCATCTCAATCAGGGTCAGCTAAGTCAAACAAGTCTTCGCGATCCTCAACGGCTGACGGTGACAAGTCCTTGAAGTGCAACAAAGAAGGTTGTAAGAAACTGTTTAGTAAGCAGAGTGACCTCCACAAACATCAGAAACGACACGACAAAAAATATGGATGTACTTTTGATAATTGCTACAAGCGATTTGGTACTAAATGGGAGTGGAAACGACACGAGTATGGGCAACATGTTCAATTCGAGGAATGGCGCTGCCAGTATCCAAAATTTTCAGGTGACAAGCTATGTGCGACCCACTTCGACGATAAGGAAAAATTCATTGCTCACCTTAAGGCTGAACACAAGATGACTGCTCCTGAGGCCGGGAAAAATTCGAACGAATGTCGCCTAGCAAAGAGGTGGCTGGAATCGTACTGGTGTGGTTTTTGCAACAAGATAATTCGATCTGAAACGAACTTTGGTGCACAGATGGACGAAGAGAGGTACAATCATATTGCCAACCACATCGACACCACTAACAGCGCCAAACACGAAATGGATGCTTGGATTGAGCTCAGAGGTGGAGGAAAGAGCAAGGAGGAGCTCTACGAAAAGTACAAGGAGGAAAAGGAGAAGCAGGCACTAAAGAGCAAAGCTAATTCTGAGAGCATCGAAACTCAAGCTCAGCAACCAACAGAAGAAGAGGATGCACCGGCTGAGGACGACGACTTATCATTTGGTGCAGGGAACATACTTGCAATGGAAGATGACGACCATGCGTTCTTCCGTCGTCCTGATAGCTCTTCAGCTGCTCCCAGGCGGCGGTCATCTACTGTGACGAATATTCCTGGAATCATGGTGTCCGCTGCTGAGGAACCATATGCAGAGATGGAAATGGCCCGTGCCTACCCTGAACAGCAGCCTCAACCCTTATCAGATTTGAGACACCATATGCACATGCACCAGATGGATTCAAACCGGATCTGCTGCCATTGTAAACAACCTGACGCGCCGAACCGGGACTTATCGCAATGTACAAATTGTACCCACATATTCTGCTCTGGTTGTCAATTAGAGCCTTTCTTGCATCCTGGTTCGCAGATACAGGACTCACACTTTGAAGACATGTTACTAAGCCTTAGTGGCCAGTATTAGTGAGCGGGATAACGATAACGACGATCATGATGGTGGGGTATTGGAGACGAAGTAACGACGACGACGACATGGCGACGTGGAGATTATTACGCTGATTACGGATCTATTTTGCATGACCTGATGACTGAGGCACAGTCTCACCACACGACCATTATTTTGCACAGTGTTGGAGAGTTTACGACTTTTTGTTGATATTGGTTGATCACATTTTTGATTACTTGATCCTTTCTGTAGATACCCAATTTGATGTTCATTCCACACAGATCACACACACTGTCCCTGTGATAACTTGCCACAAGTACTTACAACTAGTGTTCAGGAACGAAAATCAATCACGGCTATTTGTCACTCTTAAGAACAGCCGCGTCGCAATGTCACAGGCCGATTTCCACATTCTAGGTACGAAGCCAGTGATACCGCTGCTGCTACTCAGCCTCATCAAACAACGACTTTTCACCTTCTGACCGCCGACTGTCCCGCGACGCTCACGACACACGTATAGGCCATGATAAAACTCAACTCAACAACGTGCTACAACGCAATTCTCTTTGTCTTCCTCCTTCCTCCTTCCTCCTTGCTCCTTCCATTCTCGTAGCAGTCTCCGCAGCGAATCACCCCATACACTGACCAACCGACATGACACAATCAAACACCCACCAAACCGGCCGCCACATCACCCGCACAGAAAAATGAAGCTTTTTGCGATGCCGACAGTAATTTGATCAAAGAAGAACTCTCGACTTTTTTACTCTTCACCAAATCTTTCACCACTCAATTCCAAGTCCTCAAACCCACCACAATCTCTCACAAAATCTAATAACAAAAACAATTCGAAATTCCCGAGCTGTTCTCTCACCACAGTAGAGAAACAACTCTACGACTTCTACAAGGAAGAATAACAACAACAAGCAGATAAATAAACGCCAAGTTGCGACTAGAACTGGAACTGGACCGAAGACGATACCTATTCAGTGAGAACCTGGTCAGCAAGATACAGCACCAGGGGTAGGGATCGTTACTTCATCCACACCACCACTGACGACCGGCCTGTGGGAAGGGATTAGATCTACGATGTATTTCCTAAGGAGTGGATACGGGAAGGTGCTGCTGAAATGGTGCCTGGACGTGAAGGACGGACGAAGAAGTGCATCCCGAAGGAGGGGCTTTGGGATTCGAGATTGTCGATGCAGCGACTGGCGCAGGAAAGTGGGCGGAATAAGTTGGATGAAGACCGAATTGTGACGGGGGTCACAGGGGGGGTTATTTTGAGGGAGGTGGAGGGGAATGGGATGAATGAGTTGTCGTGAATGGGTAGGCAGGTAGTTGCGAGTATATAGGTAGGAGGGTCTGGTTTGTCGGTTCAGTCAAATGTCACGGCGAGCTAAAGGTCAGCGAAGGAAGTCTATGCTATTTCAAGTATATGCACGCTCGCGCTACATAATTACCATTGATTGACCCATTAATTTCTTTCTCGTACATACATGTCTCGCTTGCCAATAATGACTAAAGTGCCTAAACCAAAAGCTGTTATTGTAGCCAAGCCCATAGGCCTCGACAACCTCGCAAAGGACCAGTAGATCTATACCTCTTCATCATCATCTCCAAGCAGCTCATCATCCTCCACAAAAGCCGGATCAGAGTAGTCCTGCCGCCTATTCGCAAAGGCATCTCTACTCCTGTACGGACCCGTCGAAGTACCGCGACTCCCGCCTCCAACAGGCATATAACCCTTCGCACTTCGGAACAAGCTAGTCGCGAGCAAAGGCAGTGTCTTCGCCACGGCAACGACAGCGGCAATGATGGCGACAGGAATCGTCACGAGAGGCGATTCTCCTGAACTCCTACCTGGACCACCTGCGACGTTGCTGAGTGATTCGCCGAGGTGGATCTGACCGAAGCCCATGCCAGATAGGCCGCCTCGCTTGTTGTATTGGTCCCAGACCCAATAGCCGATACCACCGGCGCCAGCAAGGGAGACGATCAAGATGAAGAATATAGCTATACCGCTGAGACCATGCTTCTTGGCGAATTCATCCTCGAAGCCGGGACATGGCTGCTCAACGATCTTGTCGAGTTCTTGTCCGCCTTCGCATGTGCTCAGAGGAATCTTTCTGTATCCGGTCGGCTCCCACCAGACCCTCGCACCTTTATTTTCACAGACCTGCTTGTGATCTGGCGGCTCGTATCCAGGTACTAATTCGCATGTACCATCGCCGAGGCGTTGGTAGTTATAGTCGCACTCGTAGTCTTGTCTTGAGCATGTACAATTGCGTACGATGACGTGCGGACCTTCCTCCAGCCTGACCCCGTTATAACATTGTGCATCCTTCTTCTTGCGATGGTATTGTGCGACATGTCCGAAGAGGCAGTTCTCGTTCTGGAAAGGATGGCGTGGCTCCCATAGGTAATAGTCTTTCGAATTCGCTGGATCCTCTTCGTCAAGGACACATTGGCGATGTCGTTCTTCAAGTTCTGAGAAATCTAGATTGACCGTCATCACACCGGGCTTGTTGCCTGAACCGACCTCGCGACCCCAGAGGAGGAAATTCCTCGAGTTATCGCTCGGTACGGTGGTGATATAGCTGATTTCCATATCAACGTCGGGACTGAACACATATTCTTCCCAGCTATCACCCTCGTCGAGTGAGTAGAAAACAGATCGCGTCGCTCGTTCTTCGGCCACGATGACAATAATGCTACCTTGATCACCATATTCCCACATAAAAGAGCCCTTTCGAACAGACTTCCATGTGATACCAGCATCACTGGTAATGAAAGTGTCTGTTGTCTCACCATCTTTTCTATCGAGTTGAGATCCTACGTTGCCAACAGCCATCATTATGCCAACAGAAGTGGGTGAGCCGAAAGTGGCGGACTTGTCTCTTCGTTCAGTATAGCTGTGAACATGCAATGAGCAGTCAGCTGTTGCTTTCTGATCCTCCTTGACACACTTGTAGTCACCACCATTAGCGTCTTTCCTGGGTGGTGGTAGGAGAGACCAGTCAGATCCGTCATTGTGAGATATCATTGACTTCAGATTTTTCTTGTTCCCATCATTCACACCTTCCACATTGGCAACGACGTTGATCATAGCAACACCTTCCAGACCTGGCATCTTTTCGAAGTCGACATATCCTGGCGTATCTCGATTTACGTTATCCATGACCTTGACATAGTTTGTGCCATTGCTATTGGATTTGATAATTGTTCCGTACTCTTGGCCTTGTGAAGGATTGACTGTAACGTGCAAAAACACTGCATGAGTACTGCTGTCCATGACGGTATAGGCCTGCTGGTGCTTGACCGCGAAGTTACGTGGGAAATTGGCTGCTGCGAAAGTCTGACCGTCCACGCTAGTATCAACATGAAGATCACGGCCGTCTTCTGTTTTTTGAGCCACGATGATAAATTCATTCATGGTCGCAAAGTCGAGGATATTGTTGTAGATGAGTTCTTCCTTTGCGAAGAAATTATCAGATGAAAGCAGTTCGAGGACGTCAGTTTCTGGATCCTCTTTTTGATAACGCTCACAAAAGATAAGTTGGTCTTTATCAGCACGATGGATGTAGTCACACTTCCGCGCGCCTCGAACAAGGGTCTTCCAGTTGTCGCCTCTATCGGTGCTGTAGTAGATATTTGTTCGGTCTTGCGTGTTCTCCAGTCCCGACCACAAGAGCCAGTCTTTGTAATCTGGATGAAATTTCAGTACAGGCAGCTTGTTGTTGCTTGGTGGTTTTGGCACTTTGAACGAGTCGAATCTTTCACCTCGATCAACGGTATAGAATACCTTGCTGGAGTCTGTCAAAAAGTAGACAGCATCATGGAATTTCGGGTTAGGCATGATCGCGACAATTGACTCGTCTTGCAGGATTGGGGCCCAGGTCTTGCCATGGTCCTTGGTGAGATAGATATCCTGCTCGGTAGTGAGCATGATGATTGTCTCATCGTTACCGTGCGAAGTGCTCTCTCTTTCGAGGTAGAACCACTGACTGAAGCCAGCTGCATTGAAGAGTGTCTTTTCTGACGATACTTCTCCAGTCGCTGGCTTTCCAATAGTGTCCGCGCAAGGTCTCTCAACCTCCTTGGCCATGTCGATGCCACCTTTGCAGGCATTGCCGGGTATTTTTCGCCAACCAGAACTGCCAAGGAAAGTGTCGCCAGGATTCTTGCAGACGCCCTCCGGCACAGGCAGTACTTCCACAGGCTTGCATTCTTGACGGTCCTCAGACCTTTCGAAGTTGAAATCACATTCAAAATCTGCTTTTGTGCACTCGCACGGCTCGAAGGTGATCTCAGGATCCTTAAAGTCATCATCTATAACGCAATCTGCCTCAGCTTTTCGCCTGCGATAGAACTGCTTGTGACCCATGATACAGCTAGGGTTGCCCTTTTCATCGACTCGAGCAGGCCATTTCTCCTCGAAATCACCTTTTCCACAGGTCCTTTCGTGTAAGCCTGCAAAGTCGACCTTGATCAGATAGAATTCCTCATCGAAACCTGAACCATGTGCACCACCAACCACGAAGCTCAGGGTGGTTGAGTCTGGTACTGTGGTAATGAAGCTAGCGCGTATCTTCTTGTCCAAGTCTGCCTTGTGCCAGGTTCTACCGTGGTCAAGTGAGTACTGAATGACGCTAGTTGAATCTCCACTCTCAATCGCCACTAGAATTGCACCTGAATTGCCAAACTCGTAGAGATGAGGACCTTTCAATGCACGTCTCCAGGTTATTCCAGCGTCGTCGGAAACATATAAATCTCCCTCTTCCCATGATTTGAGCTGTTTGCCAGTATTTCCCACACCCATAACAATGCCAGGGGCTGGGCTAGAAAAGATGCGGCCACCTATACGAGCTTCTGTGACAGAGTGTAAGTGTAAACGATCACCGTCTATGGTGAGATCCTGGAAGGTCCTTCCATCATCGAAGGTAATTTGTGTAACGACCTGTTTCTCGCCATTCAGAGCACCTTTGACATCTTCCCAATTCTTGACAGTATTGACCAGATAGATACCCTGTATATCGGCCACCTTTTCAAAATCCACGTTACCCCATATGTTTCGATTCGTGTAGTCGATGATTCGGGTAAAATAGGTACCGTTCGAGTTGGAGGAGAAGAGGTAACCCATGGGGTTGATAGACCTCGAGCCTAGGACGTCGACCTGCATGCTGTAATTTGTGCTCTCTAGAATAGTATATGCCTCCTCTGTGATTCTGTGTTGTCCGAATTCGGCCCTATGCCAGGTGATGGTATCATCTGTCACGAAGAGAGCAAGCTCATCTGTATTCTCGCCCTTCGCTGCTACAACCATGTAGTTCTTGACTGCAGCTACACTGAGAACACCACTAACAGCACGGCCGGTATTGATAGCAGGTTCTACCCCTTCGCCACTCTTAAAGAAATCATCACTGCCCGTCAGTCTATAGTCACTACCAAATATGCTTTTGGGCCCAGATCTGATGCAATATACTCTGTTGTCGATTTCTTCGGCGAATGCTTCTCCAAACATGGGTGTCTGGACAGCCCAGACGCAGCCTCCTGGGACACCTTTTGTTAAAGTATTCGCATGCGCAAAATCGTCGTCGGTGTAGTAGCTCAAAGTACTGCAGCCTCCTAGGAAACCAGGTGAACAATCTTGACCGTTCCAGAT
This sequence comes from Lithohypha guttulata, assembly GCF_036872675.1. Classification (NCBI taxonomy): domain Eukaryota; kingdom Fungi; phylum Ascomycota; class Eurotiomycetes; order Chaetothyriales; family Trichomeriaceae; genus Lithohypha; species Lithohypha guttulata. The sequence goes on along the minus strand of NW_027042755.1, from coordinate 296,723 downwards.
GACCTTTTTGGGATCGCGGGCATGAAAGCTGAAAGGCCTGCCATTGGCTATCATGGCGAATTGGTGGCCACTGTTCCATCTCGACCAGCTCTTGCCCTGGTTTGTAGTCACCCAATGGTCTCTATCGGTGCCCAGTATGTAAGCACGTTGATTGTTCCATGGATGAGGGTAGACAGCGAGAGCCTCTCCTTCAGCGTCCTTGATCAAGGACCAGGTTGCGCCGGCATCATCACTGCGCCAGGCATTGCCTAGGTCTGGATCGTGGCCAAGTATAATATTGGAATCGTCGAAGTAGAAGATGTCCTGTAACTCAGTGTCGAACTTGGTCTTGGATATCTCGGGGCCGTCCTTCTTCGCGAGCACTAGAGAGGGAACGGCAAGTAGGCTGAGGGCAGCGAGGAGGGAGGTAGTGCTACCCAGCAGTCGTTTTAGGATCATGTTGGCCGCATCTGGTTTCGAGGAAAGGAACGAGGTGCACAACTGGAATTGCTAAACTCAGGTGGACAGGATAACGCAAGGTGTCGAGATTACTATACAATGCATACGTGGACAATGTTTCGGGTCTGGGAAACGTTGTTGAGCATGCGCGTTCAGTGCTCGTTCGCTAAAGTCCTGCGAATCATCTCAATCGCCGGCAGCCTTATTCTGCGGAGCCTGATTACTGTGATCTGCCTATTATTTCATACTACATAATCACGTAGTACAAAAGGGTGAACGATTAGGGATGAACAATATAGTTGTTCTCCACTGCCATACGATCATGTGGCTGTTCAACTTATACGAATATTGTCCAACCTCAAGACAATGCGCAAGTACAAGACCCAAGGAAGCGTACTAATTTGCTCATACAACCCCAACACCATGCTAATTATCACGAATGGAACACTAACAATAGAGCATACACCATGCTACAACTTCTCACCGAAATTGTCGTTATGAGATGTTAGGCGCGTCCTTTAAGCTTTTTGAAGAACCTTTTGAATCTCGAAGGTTCCTCCGGTAGGTCGTCCCATATCGACGTAGAACCTCCTATGGGTACTGTCAGCGGCACTTTTTCGAGTGGCATGTCGTTGATCCTCGTCTGCCGGGCAATCTCACTGTCTTCCAGCGCTCGCAGCTCGGGTCGTGTCAGGGTCATTTTGAGAGTCATTTCCCGGTCAGACGCAGGGACGTGTGCGTAGCTATCGCCATAATTGTGAACCGCCCGGGGTCGAAAATATGTGGAGCGATCGGTACTGCTCTTTTGTGATGGTCTTTGAGGAGGAAACGACATTTCTATGGGAGTTCGGGGACTGTCTTGATGGAAATATTCCGATCTCTCGTCCTCCGACAAAGAAGGAGTGTCGTCGGCTAGAAACGTCTTGGGCCGCACATCGATAATCCCAGCACTTGTCTTGGGTCTGGTTGAAGACGAGACCGCTCCCGTATGCAATGAAGGGAAGCCAAATTCAATCGCCTCGTCGAATTTCTGTGGAGATGCGAGGTATACCCTCAGCTTCAACTTCGCTGCTGGGTCTTGATAGTGTGTTGCAGATGGATCGACCGACGTGGTCGAGGTTGTGCTTCGATGTCGTGGTTGAAGGAGCGCTGCCGGCAACAATGGTGCTGTCCTAGTTGGGGTCAAGCCTATGGATGGAGGGCTGTGTAATGATGTGGCCGAGGAGCTACGTCGTCGAAAGGATGCATTGGAAAAAGAAAGACCACGTCGGTATGAGCGTCCGAAGGCTGGCTGTGGGGATGTGCGAGAGCTCAGATCCGAACTGATGGCATGATAGTCGTCCAATCTCAGATCTAACTCATTGTCTTGGTCGAGCCAGCGAAAGCTTTCGAAATCTTTTGGATCCATAACGTCTTCCTCCTCTTCCGAATCGTATCCTTCCGTTCCGTTGCGTAAGTCTAGGTCGAGAGAGTGTCTGTTCGCTAAGTTGATTCGCTGGTGGTACTGCTTGTACAGAGCTTCGTCAGCTGCGTCAAGTATGACCAGATTTAGTCGGCCGGCGATGTGGTATTGTTCTTCAGTTGAGAATTGCTTGCGTAGGATGGCGGCAGGAAGCGCCGCGAGACCCCATGGGTTGGTTAGTGTGGTGGTCGGTGTTGTTGCTTTCCGTGAGGTTTTTCGTAGGCACGAGCTGGAGCGGGCTCGTGGATGGCTCGTAGTTGAGAAGCTGCGATCCGTCGAGGCAGCAGAAGAGACGCTGGGCTTTCGTGATCCTCCAATCTGTGGAACGAACGGCCTCCTCCCAGACCGAGACTGTGCTTTGGAGTTTTCTGCATCGTGAACGAGTCGTAGACGCTCCAAGCTAGAGAAATACTGCGACAGGTTAGCTTGCATTCATTTCGACACGATGCAAGTGTGGAGAGATCGGCTGATTTTGCGAAGCCATTGCAAGGGGCAGCCGTTCATTGGCGAGCAACGGATCTGTGCTGGAGTGCAATTTAGTTCTAGCGTCCCGACGCTGATCTTGATTGAGTCTAGGAGGTATGCGAGCCTCAGTCCGCTTCAAGCTAGGGCCTTGAAGCCTCTTGAACCACGTTGCAGATCCACATGGAATGGAATGGCAAGCTGTGTAGACATCACTGTGTCGACTTTTTCGACCATTGGCTTCCATGTTCGTGCTATTCTTGTGGGCGCACATCACTAGGTACTGACCTTTCTCTGCAGTGTCGGAGGAAGTTGTTCAAATTCGTATTCTGACATGATCGGGTCGTGAAGTCGCATTTTGGCCGCTACAAAGGGCTCGGATTTTGTGACCTAAATGCTTGGCTCTAATCTTCAGTACGCCTTAGCAACGCGTTCAGCAGAACGACTCGGACGTGGCCGACAATTCCAACAGAAGCAGCCAAACTCTAAAGATTGCAAAGAAATATAAAAGTGTTTGGTGGAAGGGCACAAGAGGACCAGGTTAAGACTTTCTCGAGGCATACCACTAGACACACTCTCCTGCGACTGTGAAGCTACGAGAACGACTTCCGTGTCACTTGCTGAGATGCACAGACGTATATAAGCATCTCACACCCATGTACAGTCCCTCACGAACCACCGTCTATCGAAGACACCGAATCAGGAGAGACCATGTGCATTTTGACTTGACAAAGATCGTTCGTTTCTGCATGCTTGTCGATCACGTCAAACCAGCAAATTGCACGGAATACCGCAGACGTTCGTAGTAAACTGGACCTAGAAACGCGTCTGCCCGTCGTTCTTTCTCCTGGCCGGCACAAGGCCTGGAGCTGACGTGCATACAAACCGTACTAACGACTGATGACTGCCAAGCCATGGATCCGTTGGTCGAAGAGGCGGGTGCCTCTTTCGGAAGAGTCCCGCAAGATCGTCACTCTACAGGGTAACTACATGGCTTGACGAAGTCAACAGCAGCGAAATCTCTGCTGAGGAACTCGACTTTGCGGGTGTATGGTCAGTGACAAGGACGAGTCTACCTTTGTACCTTGATGGGTGAGAGATGAATTTGCTGTGAGCTTCGCAGAGACATGGCCGCTCATCAGAGCATGGATGGGACCTTCTGGAATTTGATACTTGCAGGCCTTGTCCCTCGCCTATCACACGTCCCTGATCCTTCAAGCTTGGACTAAAACAGATCTTCAAGTGTAAACTAAACTCGCTAACGTATAGAGCTCGGATGTGATGTGCCAGCACTAGCAGTGAACATGGTGTATGGACCCTTGAGCTTTGATATGTTGCACGGATGCACCCTGAAACAAATTCCCGCTCGGTCAAGCACGTGAATTTGGACCCACCAACCTCACAAGTAGTTGCAGTTCTCTGGCAGAAGAGTCTTGACGTGCACGCGAAGCACCGTGGCACAAGAGGTAGAAGTCGTTCGATGCATTTTGATCGGGGCGCGGATCCGAATTGTCACCCCGGACGTGGCACACCTGTCGACCGGAACGTTTCAGTTTGTACTGCAGTGTGCTCAGGAAGTTCGTGACCAAGACAGTGGGAAAATTTGGATGTTGCCTGCATATTCAGGAGAACCAGAACACCTCCTGTGAAGGATTCTTGCGAACATGCATTGGGAACTTCCGACTTGAATCGGGCACTTGAGCTTCTCAGTCGGAGCGAGATGTTGTGCTTCGTCTTTGGTTTACAGTCTCAATGCTTGTGTCGTGCCAGTTGCTTCATGTCGAGCACATTAGACTTGTTGCACAGACTCTCGTGCGTTCGTGGCCAAGTCCAGGTCCAGTGGCTGCCAAGCACATCAATGGTAGTCGAGTAGTGTTCAACCATTACGTTATTTGTTCTGAGGGCCGACCATACATTAGTTGAACTTCACTTCTGTCGATTCATATAGAGGTGATCATGTCCTTCAGAACGAGCTTGAACTTTCAAGTTATCCGAGCTGGAGAATTGTGGGTGTCCTCCCGAGTAGCGTATGCATGCACTTCCTTCCTTCGATACAGCACAATCCGCGTTCTCCAGGTCATACCAACTTTGTGGCAATACTACAGTCTGCGGACAAGTCATGAATACAAGTACATCGCGGACTCTGGCCACCACAAGGTAACAACGATGATGTGTGCAAGTGCAGCACTGAATATCGCCTTCGTGGAAGAGGACCGAAGCTTTAGGCTAATCGGACATACTCTGACAAGGCGGAGACACATTGACTTATCAGCAGACACTCTCCTCTATAGCGCTGTAGGCTAAGCCGGTTCCTACTTCTCTGGCGAATGAACTCACTCACCCGCAATTTCACAGGCCTTTCAAGCATCAAACAAGCGCGTTCGATCGACCGAGATCAGCTTGATGGCGTCGAAGGAGGGCGCAGCTACGGCAAAAGAGAGGCGCTTCACTCAGAGATCAATCTGCGGCTCGATCGCGCACTTGACACGTTCCAAATACAGTACAAGTTCAGGTCCGTGCCATTGTGATCTTCTTCGATGTTTCTGTATACAACACGACTTTGATCTTCTCTTCCGCTCGTTCAATTTTATTCCAAACCGCAGTCTTCTTTTCCGACTTCCTCGCAACTGTCAGACAAGATGCGATTCTACGGCTTGATCTTCGCCTTGCTGGCCGCCATCACGTTTGCGCAGCAGAATGTAATTAACAATCCTGTGACTGGTTGGGATGTCAGTACAGGTTCTTCAGTTACCATCACCTGGACCATGCCTTCCTCTGGAACTGTCTCCATCCGTTTGACTCAAGGTGGAAACATCGAGCCAGGCTCTGGCGACTTGTTGATCTGTAAGTCTCACTCCTGAAAGTGGCGTGGTATGTCTCTGACAACTTGCGCAGCCAACATTCCCGCATCGGCCGGTAGAGCTACAGTCACCATCCCTGAAGGCGTCAACGCCGCTGCATACAACTTCCAGATTGTCGACGACACAAACTCCAACAACGTCAACTTTTCCAGTCCATTCACAATCGCAGGCGGTTCCGTAACTGTCACCAGCTCGGCCTCTGCAACCTCGGCTTCTGCTTCAATCTCGAGTTCAGTCTCCAGTGCCAGCAGTTCAGCTTCCTCTGCATCGAGCGCTAGTTCGCGATCCAGTGCCAGTTCCATGTCCAGCGCAAGCTCGAGCGCCAGTTCCAGTTCATCTGCTAGCTCGGCCTCGTCTGCCAGCTCGGCTTCCTCCTCTGCTTCGTCCGCGTCGTCGTCAGCCAGTCGGTCTTCATCTTCCTCAGCGTCTTCGACCTCCGCATCGGCTAGCGCCACTAGCGTCTCGAGCACAAACGCAGGTGCTTACGTTAAGGTTGGTGGTCCTCTCGCCGTCATGGCCGGTATGATCGCTGTCTTTTAGAGATAGGAGACAAGTGTCATCTTCCAGTATAATATTGTTGTGTTGGTTTTGTTGTAAATGGTTGTGGATATAGGAAAAGATCTTGTGGAAATACGACCGTGGAATTGTGCTGTGTGGCAGGACCAGGGCAATTTGAGGACTATGAACATCATTGGCCTCATCTACTTCATGTACTATATTGTCATTTGAACTGTGTTGGTACCTGCGATATATGCACAAAAGCTATGGTTGAATTAGAAGCTAAATCTTCTCACAAGCAATTCGGTTTCGGACAAGGAGTGTACGATCGACGCAAAGCACTCTATGTTTTGACCTTTCGCCTAGCATGCGTGTCAGCCCTCCATTTCCGATACGTTGTGAAGCTTCCATCAAGCAGCAGATCGAAACGCACATCGACTCACAGCTCTTACTTCACGTCTTAAACAGCAAGCAGCAATTACCGTATCGCATCCTTTCCTTCTTGCATATGAGTAGTGCAACTATCGAACAAGCACAACCAAGCATCAGCTTGAAGAGCATAGAGTTGCACAATAACAATCTTGAGCCAATAGCGGGTATGTACGGACTTTGCAATCATGATAACTTATATGTAAGATCGTCATCCTTCCATGAGGACTTTCGTCAATTACCAGACCATGGGCACACGTGTTTTGATCTATGATGGAATCTGACGGGATCCATATGGCACAATCGTGATGTTGGAACAGGTTTGCGTGGTAGGCGAAAGTAATACACAAATATCTCATAGGCAGTATCTCATTTCAGACTATTTCACTAACATTTCGCGATATCCATCTTTCATTGTGCAATAACTTCTTTAAAAGCTCGTCATTCTAATCAAACGGCCACATAACTACACCAGCAAGATGGGCCTCGTCAACAACATCAAGCAGAAAATCTCGGATCACCACGCGAATGCTGATGTTGATCACAGCCACAATGATGGTACAAATCCGAGAAAGTCAGACGCCCAGAATTGGATTGAAAAAGGTCAAGGCGGAGAGCGTAACGATGATCAGGGGCACCAGGGTGGGAGCCTCACGTCTGCGGACACTCAGCCGGCCGTCAGCAATCCTAAGGTACAGGAAGCTATCATGAATGATAAGAGTAGAGTGGGCTCTGTTGCGAAATAGGCCCGTTGTGATTATTGGAAGACGTATGGGCGATGTAGAGTTGGAGATGTGATGGGAGATGGGAGTAGAACAACTATCTGTGCGACAATAAAAGAGGATATCGAAGGTGATCTATCTCAATGCTGGAAATATATTGCCACTTTCCACTTTGCTCCTGGGACGGGCTGTTGGCGATGTTCTCGAGGAAGGTGAATAAAGTTCCGACGAAATGAAGCCGACAATCATTAAATCTGATACGTGCATTCGACCATGAGTGTTTCTTGTTGTACTCCATCCTAAGATCTGACCGAGCGAGATGAGTCGTTCCAGCCCTACAGGCCACAACTCCGAGGCGACATCAGACATGCTTCTCAGGCCAGAATCGCTCTGCTGGCTGGGGCTCTATCTCTGACATAAGCCAACAAAAGAAGAGATGTCGTTATTAGCGAACCAGACAGTTTTGCGTGAAGTGCTGCAAGCAATTCGGACACATCCTCTCACACCTCCTATTTCCACTGTCGCAACGGTCAGTGCTTTGGAACACCATCACGCCGATCAGCTAATTTTCGTGGGAAGAGGCTGAGATGTGTCTTATTGCCGATGACTTGCTTGCCTAACTATTGAATCCTCCCTCTCCTCTGGGGTCACATCCGTTGTACGAACAGGCTACATAGCCATGGCTCGCCCAAGGAGCTTATCTGTTCTACGACATAATCCTACCGACCAGCAATAACCTTGGACATATTCAAGTATTTGCCCGTGCACGAAACGACGTGACAATAGCGATATGACGTCCTCGAGCCTGCCCCTATACATCGCCATCGGTCTCCTGATGGTCGACAGCACGATCGAGCTCTCCTTGATCTCATCCGTGGTAGCTTGGCTGCATCGTCGAGCAGGTGGTTCCTGGGAAGTCGCCTACAACAACAGCAGCTTCTCCCTTCACGGCAAACCCCTACACGAGCTCGTGGACCAAGGCCACTTAAGCAATGGTGCAGCAGGCACAGCATTTGTTCTGGTAGGCACGACTGGCACCCTCGTCTTATTGATGCGTAACCGTTCCAACCTCTGGAGAAAAGGCTTCACCAAGACGCTCTACATGTTCTGGCTCATTGCGACCGTTCTATCCGCCATCTTGACTCTATGTGCGTTAATCTTCACCTTCCTCGTAACCAACACCAACAGCGGACTGTCTATCAATCTCAGGTACGCCTCAATATTGAAAAATCAACCATATCCCAACCAAGTCCCATACGACCTAGGGCAATGGACACCAGAAGATTGGTTCCATGCGGTCCTGCGATTGGACCTAGTTCATCAATCAGAAAGGGATGTTATTTCAACCTGGATAGCTGTAATGAGGGGGTCAAGATATAATCTGATTCCAATGTTTGTCATTGGCGTTGCGGTTGTCGTTCTAGCGCTCTGGGATGCAAACAATCGACGCCGGAAAACAACAGATTACAGAGGAACCATGCAGGTCAAGGAAATTCAGGCTGTATGAAGTTGAAGTACGTGGAGAAATTGAAAGAGCTTCGATTTTCAGCAGGAAAATAACCTTCTACTCATTGGATAGCATGTTCAGCACAGTGTCAGCAGGAGTGGGGGTCGTCGCGGAATATTTATTGTAGATACTCGCAGTCAGACGACCGCGTCTCTACAGGCAATTCAACAATTCCTGACCACTTTAAGCATGAACATTCCCTTCTACCTCGAACGAATGGCCATTGCCAAAGGTGGTCTTGTACAGTCTTCTGCTCTCGAGTCGCACATATTCAGGTAGAATAGTCAAAGACTCAATGATCAGAACCCATCCTATCTTTAATAAATCACACAAATTTATTCATTCGTTCATGCATGGGTAGGTAAATACACATCATTACTTCATTATGTCCTCTCGGTATTATGTCTTGCTCTATACAGACTGTATACACACCAAAATACCTAGGATTCTCACTAAATCACATCCCCCGAACTCGCATCCTCCGAACTAGCCAATTTGGCCTCCGAGGGTAGTCAATAGTATTTATTCCCTCCTCTCCCCCCACCACCAGCACTATCGCCAATCCCCTCCTCCTCCTCCTCAGCAGCCATATCTGCTCGCCGATTATTCCCTCTATTCGACCCCATCCTCATCATGCCCTTGAAGCGTTGACTCAGTCCACGTTTCGGCTTGGTATCGATTGGCTCCTCCTCGTCGGAGAAGTAGCTTGGTTCGTCGCTGTAGCGGTCTTGTTCGTCGTCCATGTTGTCGTCGTCTTGGTCGTGGTGATATGCGTTTTGGTGCTGATGTTGGTGTTGGTGGTGGTCTGCCTGGCCGGATTGTCCGAGTTGTCTGGGCTGTGTCTCTCCGACATCGTCACTGTATGGGTATTGGCCGTCGTCGTAATCGTCTTCGCGTTTATTGCGGCCTTCGACACGGTCGATGAAGTTTCTGGCACGGTCGCGGAGGCTGAGGCCGCGTTTTGGCTTTTCGCGGTATGCTTCGACGCCATTATAGCCTTGGCTCGTTGTACGTGTCGGCGTGGGGAAGTCTTCGCGTGCTCCAGAGCTTGTATGAGCCTCTGTATACTGTGGTTGCGATTGCGGTTGTGGTTGCGATTGTGGTTGTTGTACTTGAGGGACCTGTTCTGCACTTGGTGGGAACCTACTTAGTCCAAAGCGGCCAAGTATGCTGTTTCTTCTTTGGGAGCGCTGCTGTGGACGATCTGGAAACACGTCTTGATCAGTCGTACGTCCAAGAATACCATTCCCACGGAGAGAGCGTTGCTGCGGATTTCCTGAGTAGGCGTCGTGGTCTGTACCTATGCCTAGAACTTGCTCTTGCTTGCTGAGACGTTGATTACCTGCCATTCCACTGCTTGGCCCGCGCAGGGATGAGCTGCGTGGAAGAGAATCCGCGCTGACTCCAGTACCCTGAGCTGGGTACGATGAAGGTGGCCCTGTGGGAGTTGAAACGGCTCGAGGTGCTTGTCGTTGTTGCTGATTTGCATACGATGATTCAGTGCCGGAAGGTTGACGAAGCGAGCTAGATCTATTCGTACCGATCGTGTATGAACCTCTTCGAACTGGATTTGCAGGGATGGATTCGATAGTTGAGAACGAAGACTGTGGATAGCCTTGAGCTTGTCCGGCTGTCCTTTGAGCTTGAGTCTGAGGCTGAGGTCGTGAATCGTATGTTTGATATTGCGGTTGCGATGGCGAAGTCATTTGCTGACGGTCACGACCAACGGCTGTTGGGGCCTTCTGACTTTTCTTTCGCAGCACATTCCCCTTGCCTGAGGATATGCGTTGAGGTACAGCCGCCATCATGTCACGAGGTTGGCTTGGAGGTTGATTGAACGACCCTTTACCTCGTCCCTGTAGGTCTTCGAAAGTATCAGAAGGCATTTCGTAAGCAATGGGAGCTGCCTGAGATGTCATTTTAGCTGGCGTGTCATTTGGCACGCTAGTTGCAGGACCTGTTACTTGATCGTGAAACGAGAGTCGATGTGCGTCTGTAAAGTAGTCGTTTGGCTCCGAGGAAGTACCAGCAGCGGTAGGATGATCAGGCACACTACGATCAAGGTCGTCGTTGTTTTCCGGACGTTTCTTACTGAGACTCCTGAAAAGCCCAAGTCTTGCCTTTGGCTTGGCTTCCGCGCCTTCTTCACTACCTGTATAACTCTCTGCATCGCTCATTTCCTGACCCCAATTGCCGGCACCCTGACTTTGTGCAGATTTCTGGCCACGCTTCCCTCCGAACCCTAGCTTGTTCATGAGCGTGGGCTTGCGCTGGAGGCCTTCAGCACCCTCTAGCTTTTCTCGGTCAGAACTTCCATCATACCACAAAGCTGGAACAAGCAAACGGTATGGCTCGGTCGCACCGCATGGATCTCTTCGATCGATTTCGCAATTGAGCACAACATCAAGCGCACCGTCCAGGTTGACATGATCGTTGAGGTCAAATTCGTTGCCTTCAGCATCCATGGCAGGCATGTTACCTTTTTTAGCAGCTTTTTCAGAAAGGTTCGTGGGACGACGGTGGAAACCGGGTCGAAATGGTGGTGGACCACGACGTGCAAACTCATCGTCCCCTAATGCATAATCGCCCTGAGTAGATATATCTCGGGTCTCGGATGCAGCACGTTGATTCATGCCCAATCTTCCATTCTGACGTGTAGCCGGGTTGCGCCCAGACTGGACATCGTCAAGAGATCCATATCTTTGTTCTTCGCCAGCATGGCCATCTTCGCGATAGGCTGTAGGTGGTGCGTTGCGCGAACTCAGTCTTCTGAATAACATTCTAGGGTTGATGTCGTCGCGAGAAAGCGAAAAACGTCGCTTGGGCTGGGGCATTGCCGGATCGTCGTCTCCCGCGATGAAACTCGACTGACTTGGTGAGGTTGATCGTGAACTCGATGGTGTTATACCTGGTCTATACTCAGCAATAGAGCACCAGTTTCTTCGAGGTAGAAGGTGTTTATTATTTCTTTTCTTCCTGTCGACGTCGTGTGTGAACATAGGTATCATCGATTCGTCGGTATAGCCGTCGAGGTGATGAACCTTATTGCGCTTGTTGAGCACATCCGCTAGCATCTCGGGTGGTGGAGTGTTGACAATGGCGGACGAGATAACGTTCGGCATATATCTGTGGTCACGGTCCTTGGGTATCTTGAGTCTAGGATTCGAGTAGAACTGCCCAATTGCTCCCAGATGAACATCGCCTCCTAGGATGGTCACACGGACTGACCTCTCTGCAGCAAGATCTTGAAGTTCTTTGATCAGCTCGTTTCGCTCTTCTTTGTGGTGGTGTGCTGTCCAGTGATCATCAAGGTCGTCCAGCACTTCGACACCACCATCAAACTTATTAAGCAGACCACCTTTGATCATACCATATCGACCTAGAGCTTTGACAGGATCCATAGCACGACTGGTTAGTATGGTCTCCAGCCAGTTCATTCTTGGATATGCGATAGGTACACCAAGCAGTACGATCAGGTGTTTTGTCTCACCTTCGATGATCTCCTTTCGACATCGCTCGAGGGCAATATCACACGTATCGAGTGACAAGACCTGGTTTTTCATCCTCTCTGTCCTACAGTCCAACGCTAAGAAAGCAATAGGTCGACCAAGGTTCAGGAAAATGCTCCTGCTCAATTGCTTGATATAGGGACCAGGTTTGTATCCTAATACCCAGCTCGGCTCATCGGTCGAAGTCATACCTTCGACACTGTGCTGCTGGAAGAGCATATAGTATTTGTATGCGATGTTGCCGACACCACTGAACACAGGTGAAATCATAAAGGGGTGTGGATAAGAGCCAAATCCATCAATAATATCGTGGTCGTCCCACATGTTCACCATCGGAATCTGAGAGCCGGCCATTGCAAAGAGACCTTGCGAAAACCACTGGCTATAGTTATCCAGGTAGAAAGTCTCCAATTCTTCTTTCATTTCAGTTGTGAAAGGGGCGTTGTGTTTATACTGCGGATTCTTGCTAGCAGTCCAATCTCCAAAAAGCTGAGTATCACGCATGACCCTATCGTTGTATATCTGGTCTCCTCCACCTATCATGACATGGAATGGCCGACGCTGATGCGCGATAAGAACGTCTCTCCACAAAGGGTCAGGTCCGGAAAACTCATGAGGATTAACGGACAAGCTGAACCCGTTACAGGAATGAAACATGATATTCATAGTTTGGCCTTCGGAAGGAACCCAAAAGCCCGAAGCAGCGCCACCATTGATCCTGTACCCCAGATGTTGCTGTTCTTTACCAAGCTGGACTTCAATCTTGAAGAGCCAAAAAGTCACATCACGATCTGGATCAGCGTACAAGCGGACTCCTCGAATCTCCTTGTAACGTCCATTGCGCTCGCCATTGTTGTCACTCAGTCGAGAGTCGATCGGAGTGACAGCTACAGACTGCTCATTCGTATTTGCAATAGGTGGTGAGGTATCGAACAGGCCATCGTCTGTCTCGATGTGAGACAAATCTCTCCCTGACGGCAAGCTGTGAGCTGGTTTTACATATAGCGCTCTGCCTATGCGTGACATTTTGATGCTACCGGCCAATGGATCGTGCTCTTCGCGGTCGAGTGTAGTCTCGTCGTCGAGGTGGGGGTCATCGTATAAAGATTTTGGTTGAGAGAACAGCCGAAGTGTCGGTGGCTTTTCATAAGAAGATTGTTGATCCTGTGTGACAATCATCACCGTACCTCGCCAGTATTCTTTGGCACCTTCACCGATAGTGCGCTTGATGCCAGTGTACCGAAGGAGTGGACCACATTTGAGCAACAATCTCGGTCTGAACTCTGCATTACGATCGTCTATAGCTGCGCTTTCATTAACGGCGTGTGTTCTGCTTCTGTTGCTCGTCCTGCGGAATTTGGGATCCTCTTCCCACCATGCCTTGTTGCTCTCTGGATTCTGTTTCGGCTCCAGCACGAAGTCGTCTGCACTTAGTCGTGCAGTTTCTGCAGCCTTCCACTCGTCAAGAGGCCTGCGACGATCATAGGGATCCTTGAAGGATACGCTAGAACGACGCTTATGTCTTTGTACTGGATTGGCCATATTATCGGCAGGAGTTGCCGAGTCAACGGAGCGTACACCAGGGGAGTCTTGGAAACCCAGGCCAGCAGGATTAGATTGCCCTTGCGGCGTTGCGGTTCGCATCACTGCTGGAGCCTGCTGCGTGGATTGAAAACGTGCGGAATTGGACAAGTTCAAATTGTCCAGATTTCTGGACGGTCCAGTAGGTTCATTACGCTCAGTGTATGAAGGATCACGAGTTCTTCTAGGATCACTGTCCAATTTGGCGGTCAAAGCGTGGCCAGTCAATGACTCTAGTGCTGCACGATGCGACGCGTTCCTCTCTTGTGCTGTCGGTATACGATCCGAGTCGTAGACCGGCTTCGCCCTGTACTTCTGACCTTGCTGAGTTGTTATCGTACTTGCTGGATTCGGATTGGCTGTGAAGTGAGCCAGTGAGACGCTTCGTGTTTGAGGAGTAGCTGAGACAGTATCTTGTGGGGAGTAGGTATGAGACGAAGAAGCAGCTCTTTGAGGCTGGCCAGTGGGTTGACCAACACCAGCCCCTCGAGATCTTCTTGTGATGGTGACCGAACGTGGGAGGGACGTGGCATTCTGGTAGTCGAAGCCTGGTCGATCTGTGGACAAGCGGGCAGCATCTGGTTGTCGTGACTCGATGACAGTACTGTGGTGCAAGCGATCCCTTTGAGTATTGCTCAGAGATCGGACTATACCTGCATCTTCGATCGTGGAAGGGTTAGGCTGACGATCAGGAGGCCGTTGTGAGCGTGTCTTCTCACGATGTAACATCTCAGCCTCTTGCACACGAGCTCGCTTTTCCTCCTTGCTAATATTGTCCAGAGTGGCCTCTAACTTCTGCAAAGGAGAACGGTCCGGGGCCCAGTCTCTTGATTCGGCCTGGTTGGTAACAGTTTTTAAGGTTGGTGCTTTTGTAAGGCCAGGCACTTCGTGTCGAGACTCGTCGTAAGTACTTGTGTCAGCCATATCTCTGGGTGAGCGGACCAATTGGGCAGCCGAGCGAATGTTGTCTTGAATTATCTGCTGCCTACGTACTGCTTGGCCAGGATCTGGTTGTGTGACCGGATGTGAAGGTACAGGAGCAACACGTGTAGTCTGAGGATCTTGCGCCGTCACCTGGCGAAGCTGTTGCTGTGCATTTTCGAGTCTATCTCTAGCAGTATCTGCCAGGTCTTCATCAGCGAAAGCTTCGTCTGCATATGGACGGCCTCTTGCTCTTTGTGAGAAGGATCTTTGTAGGCCTTGTCCAGACAGATCTGCGCCAGGATAAGCTATAGGAGCACCGCCGGACGTTCCAGCGTCGTATTGCGAGTTTGTGGGAGCATAGACATCGCGGGCAGCGCTTGAAGGCTGCCGAGAATGGCGACTGGTCTTTCTAGTAGTTGTAGACGGTTGAGGTCCGAGCAATCCATCCAGACCAGGGTCGCGATAGGACTCGATCGGGTTCATCTTGCGCTGAGTCGCTAAATAGTTTGGTATGGGTTCAGGTTCGGAGTCCTATTTATGTCTTATCAGATACAGGCAATCACCACTTTTACCAAGTCATTGTAACTCTGATCCAATTTTGAAAACAAGCTTGCGGTCTATTTATCGCGAGCTGGAAAAGTGAAATCGATCGAGAACGCGCAAAAGCTATATGGTCTAGCATTAGTCGCGGTCGTTAGCAGAATACAGCTATGGTGCAAGGAGAAGCCATGATGGACAGATGCCAGAAGCACCAGCAAAGAAATCGTTGTAGCGACTGCGACAAGGTACAAGGTGAATATCGAGTGGCTGGACAGCGTGGTGCAGCGTGCAGTTTGGAACCAAGTGGTGATGCCTGTACATGCCCGACAAGCTTCCGTTTGATGTCCACCGGGCCCGGAGGCTCAAGCCACGATCCAGCTCCACCAGCAGCGCTAAGCACGGTCAGCCTAAAGACAAAGGAGTTAGGCGTCGACAGGGCCCCGGTTCCAGAAAGTTGAGACAGATCGCAGGGCCGACAACAGACAACACTGAAGAAAGCCAGATCCTTACCAATTCAATCCCTCCTACACTGACTGTCACCATCCTTCGTTTTAACGCGCATTTGATTTGTGAGGACACGATCTGCGGCAATAGCTACGTAATACTGAGACTACCTCCTGACCTCATACCGAGCAGCATTACGACGAACAAATCCCTTTGTTCAGCCTCTTGTTACACTATTCGAAGACGGCACGCACTGCATATTGCGTTCTAGAGAACATGTGTTGCTAAGACGAAGTCCGTCTTGTATCTGTGAAGATGCGACTACTTGCCTGGTGGCTGCCTGTTGTAGCGTCCGCTATTGTTCAAACACGAAACTATGATAGTTTCGACTACTTTGTCGTGCAGCTACAGCAATCCACCGATCCTCAGACTTTAGCCTCCAAGCTCAATGCTACGTTCGAAGGACCGCTGGGAGAGTTGCCCAACCACTTTACCTTCTCTTGCCCGAAAGCCCAAAGCGCAGATGTGGAAGCAACCTTAGAAGAATTGAGACACAAACGGTTGCTTCGGAAGAGGGGCTTGAGTATTGAGGACGACCCAGAAGAGTTACAAGGTCTACAATGGCATCAAAAGCAGGAGCTTAAACAGCGTCACGTAAAAAGAGTGCCGGCACCACCAACAGGCTGGCAGAAACCACGACAGGCAAACAATGCTGGTCAACTGGATCAACAGCAGCAAGCCGACAAGGCGCGCCTCGAGGAAATTGCATCTTCTCTGGATATTCACGATCCTGTCTTTCTGGAACAATGGCATCTGCTGAATTACATACAGAAAGGTATTGATGTGAATGTAACAGGGGTCTGGCAGAATGGTGTTACTGGTCAAGGAGTCACAGCATGCGTTATTGACGATGGTCTTGACTTTACCAGTAACGACCTCAAACCCAACTACTATGCCAATGGATCCTGGGATTTCAACGACAAAGGTCCTGAACCCAAGCCAAGATTGTCCGATGATCGTCATGGCACTCGTTGCGCCGGTGAAATTGCTGCCGCAAGGAACGACGTCTGTGGTGTTGGCATGGCATATGACAGCCAGATCTCCGGTGTCCGCATTTTGTCCGCTCCCATCTCGGATGAGGACGAAGCTCTATCAATCAACTACCATTATCAGGAAAATGACATATACTCGTGCTCATGGGGTCCGCCCGACGATGGACAGACCATGGAGGCTCCTGGTTTGCTCATCAAAAAGGCCATGGTCAATGGTGTGCAACAGGGTCGAGATGGTCGAGGTTCGGTCTTCGTCTTCGCCGCAGGAAATGGTGCCGCCAAAGATGACAACTGTAATTTTGATGGATACACGAACAGCATCTATTCTATCACAACCGGAGCCATCGACAGAGCTGGCGACCATCCTTACTACTCAGAGAAATGCTCGGCTCTTCTAGTAGTCACTCCCAGCTCGGGTCACTCAGACGCCATACATACAACTGACGTAGGGTTCAATACCTGCTACAATGGTCACGGAGGCACGTCTGCAGCTGGGCCTTTGATGGTTGGTGCCGTCGCCCTTGCCCTGAGCGCACGGCCTGAGTTGACCTGGCGAGATCTGCAATATCTCACCATCGACACTTCCGTGCCTATACATCTCGACGATGCCGAATGGCAGGACACTGCTACTGGCAAGAAATTCAGCCATACTTATGGCTACGGCAAGCTAGATACTTATAGCTTTGTTGAGGCGGCTAAAACTTTTGAGCTTGTGAAGCCCCAGGCCTGGTATCATTCACCGTGGATCGCGGTTGCACACGACATTCCTGAGGGCGACAAGGGGCTAGCTGCATCTTTCGATGTTACGCCAGAGATGCTCGAGAACGCGAACCTGGCACGGCTGGAACACGTCACGGTCACTATGAATGTCAATCATACTCGCAGAGGTGACCTAAGTGTCGAGTTGAAGAGCCCACAAAACACCGTTAGTCGTCTGTCCACTTCGAGGAAAAACGACAATGCGAGGTCTGGGTACACTGACTGGACCTTCATGTCCGTTGTGCATTGGGGTGAAAGCGGGGTGGGTACCTGGACTGTGATCGTGAAAGACACTATTGCAAATGAGCATCAGGGTCAATTCTCGGACTGGAGGCTGAACTTGTGGGGAGAATCCATCGATGGCTCTAAGCAGGAATTACATCCCCTCCCTGACGAGCACGATGACGACCATGAAATTGCTACGGCTAGTGTGACGACCACATCTGTCGAACCTACCAGTCCACCTACAGACCTGCCCGAGCATCCGACTGATCACCCAGAACGACCAACTAAACCCAAACCTACTTCTGCAGATACCACAGCTTTTACTACGCCTGCCACGACGACGACCCCGACAGCGCCTTCTGTCACATCAGAAGTGGCCGAAGCAACTCACACCACTTCCGAAAGTTATCTTGCCGGTTTCCTGCCAACCTTCGGCGTCTCCAAGAAGACACAGATTTGGATTTATGGATCGATCGTGCTAATGGCAATCTTCGGTATCTGCTTGTTTGCTTACTTTTGGCAGCAAAAGCGCAAGCGACAAAGAAACAGTCGCGAGAATTACGAGTTTGAAATGGTTAATGACGAAGACCTAGATGATGCACGACAAGGCTTGACCGGCTCGCGTCGTCGTAAACGTGGTGGGGAGCTGTACGACGCTTTCGCTGGCGAAAGTGACGAAGAAGTATTTAGCGACGAGGACGATGACGATGGGTACCATGATCGAGATACTCCCGATCACGATACTGGCTCAGGGTCAGGGTCGGCATCGCAGGACGAGAAAAGATAGCATTTGCCGTGTTAGCCTATGTAACAATGTATCACAAATCGCAAACGACTTTTAGTTCATTTGGCCATGTTGTTTACTTCTACCCTGCTGTAAACATCTCCAGGTTCGAAGAGTCAACCACTTCTTGTGTAGATTTCCTGCGACAGCTTCAACTCGATTATTTGATACACGTCCACCCGACTCCGAGAAAGCACCAGGCATTCGAGCATTTAGTGGGCTGGGGAGGCTACAAGCGGGCCTATCGCGGCCAATTGGCAAGTGCTCTGGGCGGCCTTTCACCGCGAAATCAGCTGCATTTGCCCGCACTTGACGCTGCAGACGCACCCATGATCTCAGTGTTTCGAACAACTGAGCTGACGCTGACGAGGCGCCAACAGCCATCCTCGAACAGGAAACATGATCCGATTACAACAGACAGTAATATGGTGGTCAGCTCGAGGTCACGAGGGCGTGTTAACCTTCGCAGCGACCAAGAACTGCTGCAGTCACCATCACAGCCTGAATCCAGCAGTCCAGTGACACCAAATACTATCAATGACCACAATACCGACACGTCTCTTTCCCGGCAGCACGATGATGCTGGCTCATCGCGTGCGAAAAGGAACAGGATAGCTTCAGTCTCGGATCGTGAGAGTGTACAGAAACGTCGACGGCTGAGTAAAGGGAGTGTTACAGGTCCTTCCCCAGTGCACATCCCTTTGCGTGGTAGAGCCGTGCCAGACGTCCAACCTGCGAACCACGGCAAGGTGTCGTATAACCATACCACCGTACAGCCACCATCACTTCTCACACACGATAGCAGCGTCAGTAACAGTCCGCTCAACTCTCCGCCTTATGGGCCTCAATACGATCAGTTTAGGAGAATAGAAGAAAAGGCTCAGAGGGTTGTCAAAAAGCATCTACAACAGGAAGAGAAGAGGATCCTCAGGTCGGAACATGGCAGTACTAGGTCCAAGACCGAGTTGGCTCAATACTTCCCGAATTTTGATGATATGCTGAGCCTTGAACCCGTTGATCCGAGTAAGCACAAGCCCGCAACATCACTTAGTTCAAGCTCTGACAGCCATAGACCTTCTTACTGCCAAGACACCCATCGTGCTCGTCGACGATACACCAAATTTCGTGCCTGCGCCGCCACGGCCCGACTATTTCAGATCTCTTCAAGCTCCTCATAACGCCGAAACGATTGATCTCGAGGAGCACCTGACATCCACGAGACCACTTGTGGATCCACTTTCGGATGCCATATACCTTAAAGCACATCAGAAAGCAGAGAGACACGAGAAGCAGATGAAGAATGGCGACAAGGAGCGTGCACAACATGAGAAATATCAGCTGGAACGTCTTCTGGAAGAGCTGCGTGGTCCTGAGTGGCTGAAAACACTTGGAATTAGCGGCATAACAGACACGGAAAAGAAACGATTCGAGGCTAAACGTAAACTATTCATACGAGAAACTCAAGCTCTGATCGCCAAATTCAAGCGATGGAAAGAAGAAGAAAAGCGCCGAAAACTTGAGAAACTTCAACTCCAGCTTGAGGGCGCCGAAGCAGCATCTGAATCGGCTGACGGCAGTCGAGGAGACGACAAAGCTTCGTCTTCCACCGCTGCTACCAGGACAAGAGTACGAATCAAGAACGGCCTGGCCAGCAAGAGTCGCAGCAGTCGGGCGAACAGTAGGCCGTCGTCTGTGTCTGCTCAAGTTCCTGACTCCAGCGAAATCGACGCCTTGGCCTCTCAGCAGCTTCTTGAAGAGGCTAAATCAGCCAGTGTGCACCGTCACAAGGCAAATGCTGTTCCGACCAGTTTGCCAATCCCGCTACTACCAGAATTTTCCAGGAAACCATTCACGTCCTTCTTCGAGAAGCGTCATATTCGCGACGCTGCTGTCTCTGGTCGGAATCGTGGACGGAAGATCTATGCCTTTGGACAGGAACTCCCGGAATTTGAGGAAACGGAGTTTGAGTTACCAGAGTCCATATTGACACATGATGCTATCAAGGCTAGTCAAAGGAGTCGTAGGAGGCGCATGCGCAGTATTGACGATGGGAGTTGAAGCTGTGATCCTGGATATTGGTTATGGGCTGTTGAAACATCAAGTCCCGCGATGATTACTAGTACGGCGCAAAGGTGGTGGAGCACATTCTTCTTCGCTACTCAAAGCTTTATCATTAATTGAGCTGCTTCTCGGATTCTACCCTTGCATTACAAGGTGTCGTAGCATCGACAGATGGTTGTTACTTTGCTGTGTGCTATGTTCTACAAGTTTATTCGACAGGCAGGATCGGAAAAAGTTTCGTCCGAACGCACTACTCCTCATGCTCTTCAACTTTCACCTATGAAGAGACACTCATTATTCCTCCATCACATCGAAGGCGTCCTGGATGCAATGATTCGTCAGGTACCTCGCATGCACACCAATTCTCGCACTGTCGTTTGAACATATAGTCAAACGATGTCGGTTGTCAGATGCCTCGTTCGATGATTCGTCCGGGTGACGTCTTTCTACAGTGAATGCTTGTCACTCTTCACACCATGTCTAAATACTAACAGTAGCACCGTCGTCGTGTGGCGCAACACTTCGAACTGGCTGCACAGTTATTGTCCAGCCATGTTGCTCTACAAGTATGACCAATACGGCTTTCCTTATGTCTGGAATGTCTCCGTGATTGTGCCCTGAGACGTGTTATCAAGTTAAGCTCTAGACTTTCGATCTGAAAGCGATTTTTTCCTGCTTCGGGTCTCACTGACTGCTAGATTCGCAAACATGGCATACCCCGTTCGTTTTCACGAAGCCAAACGGTGGCGGTCAAACTGTCGAACGGATGCCGAAATGGGAGTGTTGGGTCAAACAAGCTATACACATGCAGACGAGCGAAGGCCCAGGTTCAAGTACTTAATTCCTGTCGAAAATCCATCTCTTGTCAAGCCTGGCCATCTATACATTCATCGATACGGCAAGGCCAAGGAGTTTGTGCGAAACCGTGAGAAAGAAGTCAAAGTCGAAGTTATGTGTTCGCGATGTGCCAGACGGTGCAACGGTCAACGAGACACGAAATTCGGACAAGCAGAGGCCGCGCTAGACGCACGCATTGCTCAACTGAAGGCAGAGCTCGAAGAGGTTGAGGAAAGAGAACAGCGAGAACGAATTGGGTTTCGACAGCCTCGACGTTACCATTACGGAAAGAGGCAGGGGGAGAGCGCTACACCGCCACCGAAGATCATCGATGCTGAACCTCAGAAACGGCGAGGAAGCTTTGTGAGACCAGAGGGTGTTGAGCATCGGGACCACGCTTGCAACTGCCATCATCACAAGCAACATCACCATAAAGCTCGTCGACCTCCAATTCATAACCACCACGTCCACTACGAGGACCGTCGACCAGATTATTCGATTCCACATTCGGATCACTACAGGCACTATGTCTACTCGCCTACTTCTGACTGCCACAGTAGAAGACGTCCATCCTATCCCAGAGTCGTGTGGCATCATGAATACAACGAGGACATACCGCTATTGTTCCAGCGCATATTCCTCAGTGGTCGGAGGAGGAAAAGCAGCACTCCTGGTTGTCGGCGGACTCATATCGTTGAGTATCCCTATGCACGTTACGAGTCAAGAGCTCCTGAAGATTACTACTATTAGCTGGGCCAGAGGTTGAACAGTGTGACCCATGCTTTTCAGCAGCTCCATCAGGAAGGTTTTGCAAAGGATTGCGTTGCTTCGTGTGTTTAGATTCTCATAGATCTGATGTCTTCCTGCAGCAATTAAAGGGAAGCCGATTTATGAACCGTTTCGTGCATCCTTATCTTCTATCTCTAGACTGCTACAAGTTGCCTTACATAGGGCCTTGACAACCTTGTGAGTGGCAAGTAATTATTTCGTGCGCATTCTTCTAGTGCCTCGGCTCGCATTTCGTGGGGAAAGCACGACCGGCACAAGCCTGAGCACATGCAGATGTCATTCCTTTCTTCCACGAGTCCAGGACTGTGTCCATGACTATTGCACATGTTCTTCCTGTCGATCTCGTTGTTGTCTGCTACTGAAAGATATAGAATTGCTTCACACCATCGTCTTGTCCTTCACGTCACTTGCTAAGCTGGACCATCTCCTCCCGTGTCATTTACAACGAGTAGCTGAGCATTGCGCAAGCCCTTCTGATCCCTTGGACGTGTCGTGCTCGTGTCATTCTCAGCGACTGCAAAGATGGAGGCTATAGAGGTCAGTCTACAGAAGCTTATCGCAGGGTTGACTGACTGACTTGTGTTCAGGCAAAGCTCAACGAGCTTGTCATGAATCCGTCCTTGTACCCTCTTCTCGCGATCCTGAAGTCTGCAAGGAATGGCGCTGTGTACGGAGCAAAAGTCCGATTCCCTCACGCTCTAGTGATGGTATTCATGTTCCGGTCTGGCAGCTTCCGTGAGAAGGTTGGCCTTGTGCTCAAGGCAACTCGACAGCATGCCATGAACCTTGCCAGATTTGCAACAATATACAAGACAGCTATGCTGGTGTTGTCCCTCATCAACCCCAACAACCCAGGAAAGGAAGGACCGTATGATACATTCTTCGCTGGTGGTCTGGGAGGTTATTATGTTTTCGGACGAAATTACAACAGCATCAAGCAACAGATCGTCATCTACGTCTTTGCGAGAGTCGTGCTAGCTTTGGCCCAGCTCTCCATAGAATCGCCCGCATACACATCTACTACTCCTACACCAACTCTCTTTACCCAGAGGTTCAGTCCAGCTACGAAAGAGTTGATCCAGAGGAACGCCTGGCCAGTTTTTGCCAGTTTGAGCTGGGCCCTCGTCATGTACGTGTTCAGGTGGCAGCCCGAGAGTATACAATCGAGTCTCAAGAGCAGTATGAAGTACATGTGAGTAATGGCCTTGTTGTGGGTGATCCGTGCTAATGTGCCACAGCTATGTCAACTGTGACCACTGGGACAACTTTAGGAATTTTCTGGTCTACAACACCTGATTCAACTCGCTTCAAATAAAACCGAATATATGCGAAAACAGCATTTCGACAATGCCGCTAAGTGCATCGTTGGTACATGAGATAAGTCTATTGAGCTACCAATACACCTCGGTACCTCATTTTGCCATCCTCCAAGGCCTGGAAGGCGTCCTCGATGCCCTGCTTGCTCATTGGAAATAGTTGAACAATTGGCTTAATGTTCTGAGCAGCAGCAAATTCCAACATCTCCCGATGAATACCTCTGCTGCCTACTACACTGCCTTGTACTCGGATGCCGTTCAAGATCAGCGGCATATACGGCATTCGCAGGTCATCTGATGACACACTCAGAGGATAGACTGCGCCTCGAGGGTTGATGACACTCAGATATAGGTTCCAATCAACTTGCGCTGAGCTGGTCACGAGGAGCCTGTCGATGCCTTTGCCATCCTTCAACTTCAATTCAGTCGCTCCCTTTGTCGCATAAAACTCCTTGGCACCAAGTTTTATCGCCTCCTCCTCCTTCGAGTCCGAGCCTGAAAAGACCACAACCTCACAGCCCATCTTAGCTGCGAACTGGATAGCCAGATGACCCAGACCACCTACGCCTAGCACACCAACTCGTTCGCCCGCTTTGACAGGATACAGCTGCAAGGCAGTGTAGACAGTGATGCCACCGCATTGCAACGGTGCCGCATCCTCACTTGAAATGCTCTCCGGTATCTTGAACAAGAACGATTCTTTCCATACTGCGTGGCTGGCCATGCTGCCTTGATCGAGATCCGCCTCACCATACAGCTGGCGCTGAGGGCAAAAGATATCGTTGCCAGAAAGACATTGGGCACAAGAAAGACAACTGGAATGGTTGTAGCCGAAGCCTGCTCGATCGCCTTTCTTAAGAAGCGTCACATTCGAGCCTATTTCCTGAACCTCACCAACACCTTCGTGGCCAAGCACCATCGGAACATTTTTATAGTGGACGTCAGTTCCACACAGACCAGAATGAGTGATCTTCAGCAGAACCTCATCTGGTTGCAGATCACGCTTGTCAACACTGGCCTCCACAATTTGCCCCTCATCAGAACCCTTGAATGCTGTGATGGACGGCATGGTGTTTCTGCTCGAAGGTTGTCGTTGAACTTTGGTGCTATGTGTTGAGTTGTGAGATATGCAGCTGTTGACGATTGAGGTTGATGTATAAAGAACAGAATCATGAATCACGAAGGCTTTATAGAGCCACACCCGCCGCTGTCACCAAGGTAACACCAGAACACAAGATAATCAAGAGTGGCTATGACGCTACATGGAATCGTATAGTATTTCATCCAGGGATTGTTATGCCATGCATGAATTTTTCGCCTACTTGAGATATCTGCCTGTTTAGTGGATGCCCGGCTGAGAGATTTCAAAGCCTATACCGAGCTCTATGTAGTTCTATACGAGAATGCGCAAGGATGTTTTCAGCATAAGAAGCATAAGCAAGTATATTCGCAGTGGCGCGTACTTCATACGCCTTATACAGACTACAAAGCGAGGAGAACAATTTCACGATTACTTACTTGCAAACTGCCAACTTTGCATAACCCATGTCGTATGCATCTTTTATGTCCATAATTAAGGGTTGGTGTGGTTACACAACTGACATGGATCACGTAAAATCCCAGGCAGTACAGGGTATGCAATGCTTTCAAGCTGAGTAATGCTCGCTTACTATCTACGATATGCACTGTCATATTTTCATCTTGCCACTAGTATATAAACAGTAATCGAGGACATAATTTGTGAAATGGATGCTTGCTATGGCGTCAGGCAGTATGCATTTGAGTTTATAAGAATGCCCCGGAGCACGCCGGAGAGACGTCTTACAGGATGTGCGGTTTGAGGTGGAGTGAAACGCGAAACGAACGTGGTCTTATGAGGACTTGCTTGACTTCAGTTCGTGGTTCCTTCTGCTGCACATCCTCCTCTTCATGCTTACGGACCAGCATGCTCTTCCTATCGCGGCGCTTGCAGCCTCTTCGAATCTGCAAGGATGACACGTTGCTCGAGTTCTTCCCTCAAGAACTTACTATCATCGAGGTAGTGCAAATCATCGTGATCTTTGTGGCTCGTCAGATACTTGCTGTACTTGGACGGGAAACCAAGTTCGAGGTCGGGAAGACTGCTGATAACGACATAGAATATGTCCTGCCTGAACTGCGATTGTCGATGCCGATGCGCATCGCAGAACGTGATTTACGGAAATATGCTACGGCCGTGGGACAGACTGATTACAAAGAGATTTTCCAGCGTCATGAGCAGTTGTGCTTGATCTTATCGGCGTTTAGTGAGCCTGCATTTCTGTTGTTGCTTGCGCATCACAGGAGTCCTGTTCGGCCTGTAGGTTCTGTTAATGTCAAAAACAGATTTGAGTTGTTGAGGTTTGATATGTGCAGTATGGAGAGGATGCTTGATCGCGTGGGATACGAGGCACGAGCGAGAATGGTACCTGTGGCTCGCAGGGTGAAAAGAGGGCTGGAGATTGATCTGGAAGTTGAGGTGGTGGATGTAGAGGAGGATGTTGTGATTTTCAGGCAAGTTTTCACAACTTTGCAGTTCATGAGATTCAAGAGGGGTGTTGACCAGTCGAGAGCTAGCGATTTGTCCGCGTCTCAAGATTCTTGGCCAGATGACTGTCCTAGTAAGTCTTTCAGCATTGCCAGAGAGCTGACTATGATGTGGGCGTATGTGTGCAAGGACTATAACCCGATTCATAGCTCGAGACTTGCAGCTAAAGTTCTGGGCTTTCCTGATCGATTGCTACATGGTAATCATGCCTTTGCTTGGGCATTGCAAGCAATACCGTCTTCTGCCGAGCATGAGGTGAAGGAGGTAAAGAGTTCAGTTTTGGTAGTAGAGGTGCAATTCAAGAGGCCGATAGTTGGCTCTAGCAAGTTGGTTGCCGAAGCATATCAGGCAGAGAATGGAGATTCATGGCTGATCAGAGTGTGCAAGGCAGGAGACAGCAAGGTGTATATCACAGGTTCTAGAAAAAGACTGGAGTAAATACCACACTCTGGATAGCACAGTGAAGCAGAAGTGAGGGTTTGCTAACTTGAAAAGGATGCAGCAAGTCAGGTTGTTGGGAACCTGAAGCGTGCCTTCTTTACATGTTCAGCCCAAGCACACCTGCCTTCCAACTCGAGATCCTCAATGACAACTTCAATCGCCTACTACCGCACGTCAATTTCTCCGCATATATCGCCTTTGTACTAAGTCACAGCGACTCGAAGAACAACCAACCGCAAGCTGTGTGTGGCTCAACCGTTGTTCACGATGACTACTTGGTATGGTATGTGGTTTCAAGATCTGATATATTAGCGAAGGTGCTCCACTAACCGTCTGCATAGACCTCCCGGCAGAGATGAGGCAGAATATCCTCGAGTACCTTTTCAGCGACTCGACAATTAAATTTATTCCTCGACATGCTGCCACACGAACCACTAAGACAAAACAAAATAAGGAGAAAGAAGCAGAAGGCTCAGGCTCAGTCGATGCGATCACATCATTACTGCTTGTATCGAAACACTTTTTAAAATACAGGGAACTTGAATCTGTGCTGTTGAGTGGTGCGACAATCGGACTGGACGAGCCAAGAGCCTTGCACAAGATAGAGAAGCGCTTCACTGTTGAAGGTTTGGCGTGTATTCGAAGTCTTCTCATCTTTTACAACCTGAAACATTGGAGACGTCACGCGCCAGGTGCCCTCCCCACCGGGGCTTCTATCAAGACCAAACTGAAGGGTTTGCAGAAACTTACGATATACCTTTCCGATGTGCCATATCACTTGCCTTCTTGTCCCTTCACTGTTCTGGAGACGGCCAGAGTGGCAATGGGAGGCTCGATTGACGCGACAGAACGCGATGTAATGTTCGCCTATGGCATGGTGTGCCGTCTTTCAGGCACCCAGGAAGGGTTGACCAAGCGAGCACAACGAGCGACGCAAGGACTACTGGCGCGTTATCTGGACTTCTATAGTTACATTCTGTCGAAGCCGTTGTTCATTCTGATGCATCCCGAAGTCGGCCCAAAAAAATACGAGCGCGTTTTGCAGTGGAATGTCGACTTCGTATCGCCAGATCAGGAGAAAATGCAACAGCAGGTAAGTCGTAAAACCTACGGCTACCAGCACAGGTACTAAGGACTTCTCAGACAATCAAGTTTAGTACTAAGAACTGGTGTGTCGAACCTGAAGCAGGCGAGCGCTCCTTTTACCCTCCGCAACGTTTACGGCGTCCCGAATATGGAAAAGCATATCCCTTGTGGGATAGTGAGACTAAAGCTGTTGCACTGGACAAGTACTACACTGTTAGGTCTTGAGCAGCCGTTAGTGTGATAATCAAGTGGCCTGAAGGAACCATATGTCATCCTGGAAAATCTAGAACATATGAGCATATTACAAGCAGAAAGAACAACGGTGGCGAGGTTACAGCAACCGGCTGAGTCTTCGTAGACGAACAACAATTGCTTCGACCAGGAATGCCAGCTATGAGCTCAAGACACAGATTAGTCGAGAAGTATGAGCACTGTAGGTGGCTCTTGCCACACACCCAAGAACGCAACAATTTCTACATTTGACAATCGAGGTGGGCAACCTCGATGAAATTGAACGCACCATTGAACAATGCTCCTGGTTATTCTCGAATGGTTGCAAATTTTAAGCCTGCTCGTTGACCTTCTTGAGCTTTCACTCGAATGCAGAGGAGTGCAATCTACCACAACGAGTTGAATCAATTCTCAAGAAGAGCCGAGCTTTACCTGCCGCTTGCTGACCTCTCATCAGGTAGAGCGAAACACCATATTAGCCGGAGCTGGTCTCCTCGCACAGACACCACAGAAAGCAATATCGCATACGTAGGATATTCAGCAGCTTACGTTGAGGGTGCTGAGTCTACCTTGTGAGGCGAAGTTGATGACTACACTGAGCCAACAGACGTTTCATCAGCTCCCGAGCCGAAGAGCTCACTTCTGAACTGTTGGCATGCTAGTGACTTCCCACTTTTGCTCGAGTCAGAGCTCAAATTCACCATCAAGTGATCACGCTCTGAGGCACACCAACGAACACTCTTTTACAGAGTTATTTTGCGACCGATCTGCCTTTGCCTTTCTTCGTACGAGTTCAAAGCCTTGATTGAGGTCCAATCCACCGAGTATAGAAAATTGGACGCTGCACCTTTCCACTTTCATAGCGTACATCACCAGAAGACGTCAAGAGAATTGGACGTGGTGTGTATACCGTCAAAGCATTCAAAATGTCCTTCAGAACCCAAGAGCGTGTCATAAACCCAAGAGAAAAAGAAACACTGTTTCCCAAGATCACAGGCAAGCACGTCGACTTCCTTCATCAGCTTCGACGGCTCAAAGAACGGAATAAGCTTCCTCGGATACTCAATATAGAGGGGACTGTCAAACTGCACGGAATGCATGCGGATATCTTGTTCGATTTAAACGATACAGCGACTTCGAACGACCGAGCACCACTTTCTGTGCGCTTTCAGTCGCGTAACCGGTTGTGCACTCCGGACGAGGATCAGCAAGGATGGCCTAGAGAAGTGGCACAGTATCCGGGTGCCCTCGCCTTCATCAGAGATTGGGCTCTCGATACATTCCGCCAGCATAATCCAACTACCTCGATCGACACCACTTGCCCGATGATAATAGCCGGAGAATGGATTGGAGAGAGAGTACAACGCGATGTAGGTATTGCACAGCTCTCGAAAAGATTCGTTGTCCTCTCTGCGTCTGTGAATGGTGTGTGGCAACAGGATGCTCAGTACAAAGACTTGCAAGCAGTGAATGCTGGTATTCACAACATCTTCATCTGTGGGAGTCTTGGTGTCAAGTTCGATACCGCCGACCTGAGCGAATCAAATCCTGCCTTACTTGAAATGCAAATGCATGCTGATATGGTTGAGACATCCTGCCCTTTCGCAGCCAAGTTTGGCGTTTTAGACTCTGGTGGAGAAGGTATCGTGTGGAAGCCTGGTGTACCGGAAGGCCGAGCGGACCCGAAATGCTGGCTGAAAACGAAGGGGCCTATCCATGGTAAAGAGAATCGAATCGACCCTCGGAACATCGCCAAAGAACAAGAGATAGAACTAAATGTGGACCAAATCGTACAGAGATGGGTGACACCTCGAAGAGTTAAGCAGGGGTTTGAGTACTTGCTGGAGATGAACATGTACCCTACACAAGCGAGTCTGAAAGAGTACATGAACTGGATGGTGCATGATATTGTGGTGGAGGAGAAAGATGAGATCATGGAGCTGAAGAGAAGATGGCCAGATATAGAGAAGATTGTGAAGAGCAAAGTTATGCATGCAGCAAGGGAGGCCTATATGAAAGAACTGGATATCAGTGGTGAGGAATTGGGCTGGGCAGCTTGGTACCATCGTTCAAGAAGGAACGGAGAGCCCTTCAAGGTCGTGGAATGACTGGCGTGCAGGAGATCACCCCTTTCCAGCATCTCTACGCTTCTCGATAATCTATGGAACACGACAAGGACTTAGGAGGAGATCCTTGTTGGGGTCTGGAATGGAGAAAACCTTTAAAACTGGCTGTTGAGATACTAGTAAGGTGAGGATTTCTTTGGTGACATTCCTAGAGACGATTCAAGCTGCCCAGATGAGAAGGTTAGGCAGCGCTCTTCGGCTCTCCGCCCAAGGAGCGACAATATATGATACCTCATATGGTGTTTGAGACTGCATACCGGCTTGGTGCTTTCAATGAGTGACCTGCACTTGACATTAAGGCTTTCTCGCTGTTTGCCTAAACGTATCAAGGAGATTGTAAGTGATGCTCGCGTGCTTGGTTCTGCGAAAACAATCACAAGGCTTCAGGCGAACAAACTCGTGCGTCTTCTTTGAATGACTCGACAGAGTCAAGTTACTGCCTTGCAATGAATAGATTGAAGCCTGAAAAGGGGAACAAACGAGGAGTAGTTATGCGCCGGTGGGGCCAAGACCAGCTATCGATAGGCACCGCATACCCCTCTGACGTCGAACAGGGTAAACAGCGCAGGCAAACATTTGGTATCATTCAAGGTCACAGGACGTGACTACCTATTCACTTGGAATTGTTCGTGAGCAAACGGGCTCGATCTGTTACCTTCGATCTATGTCTCGACTCTAGAGCTTTGCTGGTCCTTTGTCTTTCAATATTTGCACAAGGGGTATACCTTGAAACGGCCTTTCAGTTAACACGTCTACTCTCATCCAGTTTCCTACAACTCCGCCTCGAACCCTCTATACAACCAATACTTTCGGCAGCAGGATGTTTGCTGCAAAGCGTTTAGGCAAGGTAAGACTCGGCCACTCCAAAGACCCTCATTGATGCTCATATATTGCTCAGGAACTCCAAAAAGCCCGCCAGAAACTACCACCAGGCATAACCCTCGTCAAAGCTGAAGACCTAAAGACATGGGAAGTCGATATCAAAGTCTTGGATAGCAACCCCATATACGCGAACCAGACCTACAGACTCGTCTTCATCTTCAGCCAGAACTATCCTATCGAGCCACCAGAAGTCACGTTCCTCTATGTGCCCGCGAACACACAGTCCTCGTCCTCTTCCTCTACGGCCTTGCAACTACAGTCGCAAACAATAGATTTGACCTCTGAAGACCCCAAACCACAGTCGCAAGCCGATAACGGCCACCGCCCGATACCAATACATCCGCACATCTACAGCAATGGAATAATATGCCTGGATCTACTTGGTACGGCAGGGTGGTCGCCCGTACAATCTGTGGAGTCGGTTTGCATGTCTCTGCAGTCGATGTTAACAGGGAATACCAAGAACGAGCGACCTGAGGGTGATAGGGAGTTCTGTGCTAGTATGGGTCCACGAGGGAAGGATGGCTGGAGCAGTAAGGGTGGTTGGGGTCGGAGAGGGTTGAAAGATGTGCGGTTCACTTATGAGGACGATACTGTTTGATATATTCTGTTGATCTACGGGACAATTATGCATGATTATCAGGAGACAAGGCGTCGAGGTGTTGGAGTATGTTCTTCGCAAGGCGATAGAGCTGTCGCATAGGGAGGTTATCTGGGTATTATTGGTACGACTATTCGGCAGCATTACAGATAAGAAGGGGAGTTTGGTAACCCTCGTACAAAGGGGTCAAGTTGGCGTTGCGTTCAACAACAACATTCCTAGAGCATGAGTTAAATCTGCCTGCACGGCAATCCTACCGACAAGCATAACCTCTCAATCATCCATGGCTCAGGATCATTCCTGCTCCTTCATATCGACCTCCCAAACAAACACCTTCCGATCAAACCCCCCACTAATCACAACCTCACGCCGCTCACCATCCCCACTCTCAACATAACCGGCCCACAGCGTCCGCACTTTGCTCCCAACCTCATGCGCCCGAAGCAGCGCCACAACCTTCCCAGACCTAGCCTCCACCCCCCTCACAACCCCGTCATCCCCATTAACCCAAACACCACTCCCGTCCGGCCTCCACACAACCTGCGGCGTCGAGTACGGCGTCTGCGGCGCCTGCGTACTCACCTGCAGCGTTATAGCGGCGTCTTCGCGATCCTGTAATGCGAGATCTGCGCGAGCGACTGCGGCGGCTGTTTGTGGGGCGATGCCTGAGCGGAGAGTTGTGTCTTCTGGGAATAGGAGGCGGACGATGATGACTTTTAGGTGGGGGAGGTGAGAGGTTGCGATTGCTAGGAGGGTTGGGTCTGTGGGGTGGAGGGCGAGGGCGGAGGGGGTGAAGGCGACCCAGGCGTTTGAATGGGGGGCGAGGTTTTGGCGGCCTGCTGGGGTCATTGTGATATGGGGTTTGGGTGGTTGTTGAGTATTTGATGGCTCGGTGGCAGAGTCGATGCGGTAGTAGTAGAGGAAGGTGGAGTCTCGCCGTGAAATGATTAGGTAGAGATTGTTCGTGTCTGGGTTGGTGACAAATGCTAGAGACTCTGGGTTGCTAGGTAGCTCTATACTGTGAGCTGGCGGGTCCAGGTTGGATAGTGTCTGACTGGCATCACATTGTAGAGCGTACAGATTGACCTTTTGATCCCAGCCAGCAGTAGCAATCAGAAATCTGCTCGAATCAGTAGGATCCTGCCAACTGGCAATGTGAACTGCCCATTTGCCGTGATCACGACGTTCCCCAACCAGCTGACCTGAATTCACGTTGTGAATTACGACTTTCCCGGACATGCCCGTCGAAGCCACGTAGTTTCCAGCGAAGAAGACGGTGGACAAAATAGGACTGTCAATCTTGAAGGATCGCTCATCTTGAGCTGCATATGGTTGTCGAGTCTGGATGAAATTGCAAGTGTTATTGGCTGTGGAAATGGCGACTGTTGTCGCTAAGGGATGACTGCCTTTGATGCACAGGACATTGCTCGTGACTGATATCTCAGGCTCTCGCGGTATTGAAGGTGCAGGTTTAGTCCATCCCTGGTTGTTGTCCTGATCTCGTCTCTCGAAGTTAAGACTCGTGTCGAATTGTATCTTTTCCTCTAACAGCTTTTCCAAGGTCCAGTCGCCGGGCTTTGTGATGGCATCTTTGTCGTCGAGATTTGTCTCCAAGAGGAACGCTGCCAATGTCTGGGTCGTCGTTAGCATGAGCTGGTGCGGCCGTGCTGAAGACACACTTTGTTGTAGTGATTCGCTTTCAGATAGCGCGCCACGAGTATTGCTAATGTTTGATTACTAGCCATTATTTGCTCAACAGTATGGATTTTCTGGTCCTACCTCTCTGTTGATGTTTTGTTAGTGGTACAAGCACGATGGTAGTCAACGAGTGGATGATGTTCCAGTAATGCGTAGACAAAGGATGGAGGCGATAAGAGAGGTGGAAAGTTCATCTTGTTTGATCACGTAATTCGAGTGAGTTGCCATTATGTCTACGTTACAAGGACGTTGACGTGAATGGAGATTTTCCAGAGAAACAGAGACATTCATACGTTTACACCATATTCAGAGACATGGAAAAACAATGGTATACGTGAAGTGCATAAACAAAATTGTTCAGGCTGTTGGCGCCAAAGCGGCCCGTCTGTTCACATGGTGGCTGCACAAACTTTCATAGCACTTTCTAAACAATACATGCCGGCATCTTCTGGCCTATTTGATAGCACTACGAGTAGCAAAACTAGTGCATCGAAGTTGGGTGAGTTCCAGGACCATGCAGAGCCAAGCACTCGGGTCAATAGTTGACGAAGTGTCGAGTCTACCCACTGTATACAATTGTATTGCACATATCTTGTGATATCGTTCTACATAGTAATAGTTGTCCCTATGCTCTGAGCAGCATGTACAGCTGTGTCAATGTCTTGCTGCACAGTTCCGCCACTCACACCAACAGCTCCAATGAAATAGCCATTTGGATCGAAGATGGGTTGTCCGCCGCCAAAGACGACAAGGCCTCCATTCGTTTGCTCGATGCCAAAGAGATCACCGCCTGGTTGAGATCGGTTGAAAAGACCATAGGACGGGAATAGACCATTGAAATATGTCACAGTCTTAGCCTTCTTCATACTGATATCGACGCTACCCAGATATGCATTGTCCATTCTCAAGAATGCCACGAGTTGTGAAGAAGGATCGAAGACTGCGATATCGTTGGGAACACTACCATATTAGCACATAAAGCTTGTGTCAAAGGTTGATGTATTCTCACTTGATCGAATTAGAGAAATTGACTGCGGCATTGATAACAGTCAGTGCCTGTTGAGCATTGATATAGTGACGCTGAGCTGGTGTACTGCCCCATCCGTTGGTCTGGGTGCGATTGACCTGCTGAGCAGCAGCAGAGAAGACGAACAGCGCGAAGGCGGGTATCGAGAACTTCATCTTGAGATGGTGGAACGAAAATTTCCGAAAACAGAGCTGATTTGTATCGAAAATGTACTTATTGTGTCTAAACGAGCTGTCGCAATACTATGCTCGAGATAATGTCTGCCACCAAACTGGTAGTGAGCAGGTATTTATACCCATTTTCGTCAAGATTCTCATCAGACTTCGCTCTAACCCGAGGAGGTCTGGAGCTACCTCCTCATCAGAGACAGATGTCAAATAGTTACGACATCGAGACGTTGTCTTGATCGATTTGAAGGTAGGTACCTGCAGGCATAGCAAGAGCTACCCCAGTACCTGCAGCACAAAACGCGGGGAGTCGGGGTTACGCTAGGTCTAGATGCCAATTGAGTTCCGAATTGCACGACCTGAGGTTTTCGAGGCTTTGAGCATTCCGAGGTTTCGAGAGCTGTTGCCAGTGGGTGTACGGAGCTTCTCGGAAATCATAGCGGGTTCGGAGATACCACTCCCAACGGTGCAGCAAACATCGATGTGCTTGTCATGCTCGAAATCTGATCTGAACAACCTAGAAGGCTAGATTCTCACCACATTGTGACAGGTTAAGCTTTCAGTAAAGGTGGTTGGCAGGAAGTTAGAGCTCTATAAAGCAGTCATACTTTTATGGCGTAGTGAGTCGAGCTTCGCATTGGCTAGGGACCTGGCTTGATGGTCATTTCCAGATCCTCAAGTTCCAGTATGGAAAGAATGCCGGGAATGTCCTGTTTCTGTTTCGAGACACGTCCTAGTACCCAATGACACCTTTCGCGAGCATTTACTGCGTCTGATCAGTAGTGAACTTCGTGTCCAGGTGGGTGTGTTCGTAGAAGGAGAAAGCGTGTAGCTGAGTAAGGAAGCGGAAGGAGGAGCAAATTTACCCCAGGCCACAACACGTGCTCAGAGGCCAAGCACGGAGAGCAAGTGCTCCAAGTCCGTGCTAATGACGAATGCCTGATACACAACTGCGGCAGAGCCCGCAGAGACAAGCAACAGCGCAACAGCGACACTCCCATAGCCAGCCGTTCCTTGCGTTCTCAACACTAAACGAGCAGCCAGTGGTAGAGACATGGCCGCACAAGTTCCAGCATCGTTGAAGAAGTTGGACATCAGTCGATATGCGCTTCGAGCTGCACAGCTGGAGAATGTCAAGCCAGCAATAGCATATTGGTGCAACTACTGGATAGCTCAGCAAATCCTACAGAAAGAGGCACACAATGCCGATGATGCAGCTCTTCAGTACACTACAGCCCTCATGGACAGGCTCGAAAAGGTAGCGTGACGGGATCGTAGAGTGAAGCGCGGCTTGCTCACTTTTGTGCAGTTCAAGAATGAGCATTCCACAGACGACACCATAACCGACGACGTTGCTGGCAAAGCCTTCGTCGAACAATTTGGGCTCGACACGTTCAACAGAGCCGATAATGCCATGCGCACAGACAAAGTAACGAAACAGACAGCTGATACTCTTTTGGCTGCAGCTACCTTTCTGGAACTTCTCGCTATATGGGGACACTTGGACGCTGAGGTGACTCAAAAAATCAAATTCAGCAAGTATCACGCCTTGAGAATATTGAATGCATACAAAGCTGGAGAAGATCCGAACCTTAGCAATCCCAAGCCAGAGCCTACAGCTGAGCAGGCAGTACCACCACTTGACCCTAGTGATCCAGAGGTGCAAGCCTTAGATGGGAGCACGAAGCAGAGACAGCCATCCGTGATAGACGCACCAGACGAAACCGATCTGTTGCAGGCCAGACAGGCCAGGCAATCCAACTTGGACGAATCCTTACACCCCTCTCGAACATCCTCTGTACCTCCACCGAAAGAGTCTCTTCACCCGAAGGGTGTCAGTGCTGGCGTTTCACCATTAGCAAGAGATGCAGCAAGCTTCTATACAAATAATCGGGAACATTCACCCATAAGCCCAGATCGACGGTCGTCTGTTGGTGGAAACTATTTCCCACAAATGCCGTCTCCTACGTCTTCTCAAGCACAACCAAATCTACCACCAACTCTACCTTCGGCACCGACTGTACTGCACGACCCAGCTTCCTCGATTGATCTACCCTCCGCGCCAGCAGATTTGGATGACGAACCAAGCCTGCCTGCTGCACCAACGACTTTCGCACAAGCTCAACCACCAGCTCCAAAAACTCCGTTAGACTCTTTTCAAGCACCACCGACACCAGGTCAGGTGCCGTTCGCCTCCATACCTACCAACCTACCTCAGGCGCCTCCACAAATTCCACCACATACACTACGACCTGTATCAAGCCCTTATTCTCCTCCTCCGCTTGCACCATCCAATGCACCAGCCCACACGTCCGTCTTTCAGCCACCTTCAGCGCCCTCACAACCGGCGCGTGTTCCTGTGTCGTTACCAGCAGTTGTTCCGAATGCAGTCGTTGACGAAGAAGCAATGATGATGGCTCAAAAGCATGCTAGGTGGGCAATAAGTGCGCTCAATTTTGAAGACGTGTCCACCGCCATTAAAGAATTCGAGCTAGCTTTGCAATCATTGGGAGCACGATGATAGGTAGTATGTTTATAGACACGAATGTGATGCCCTTCATGCATTGTTCTCGCCCTGTTATCATCTGAATCTGGACGTGACACGTATAGAACCTCAAACAGCCAAAGAGCCGATTCGTCTCTAAACACCGATAGCTGATCCAGCGATTAGGTTTGACATGTTATGAAGGATGGCTAGTGATACGCTGCTGAACAATGGATCCAAACATTCAAGTAAGATATAGGGGTGACATTCACGTGAGAAAAGGATCCAGCGCGTCTTATCGGAAATGTGAGATCATCTTCCGAGCGTGCTTGCGGGCGTGGAAATGCCCATCTCGTTCATCCATCTTGAGACGTAACTCAGATATTCTTCAGTAAGCGCAAACAACCAAACGGAACTTCCAATCACTTCACCTCCATGTCTATTTGAACGTAGTGTACTCAACACATTCACTTCACGAGCTGTATCATCAACGAACGAACCTGCTAGTCTCGGTCTTGCGCTTTTACGAGTCAGCCTGAAGCTTCTACATTCGAAGCTGCCTACGACATAATCATGGCTCTTGCCGTGAACGCGAACGTGTCAGCACCCATCAATGACGACGCTATGGACCTCGACATCGATATGGACGTCGACGACCTCGGTCCCGTAGCCCCAGAGGATATACTCGAAGTATGCCCGCAACCAAGCAAGAAACTCTAGTATCGTGCCTGACGAACGTGACAGGAAGGAGAAGAGCCATCATTTGTGCCAACTGGGCACCCAGTGAACACGGGTGAGGTAGCAGCAATCTACCTGGAAGATCCATTGGAGGAGCCACAATGGGAGAAAGTCCACGTCAGAGGTGTTGACGACTTGTCCACAGACAACATTCGGACATTCGCCAGTGATTACTTTCCAGATGCCGATCCATATGTGCAATGGGTGGACGATACCTCCGTCAATCTGGTCTACAAGGACAAGACCCTTGCACGAAACGCATTGTTGAGCTTCGTGCAGCAGCCTATCACAATGGAGGATGTCCAGACTTATCCGTTCGAATCGCGGACTGCGAAACCGCTCGTGATAAATCCTGGCTCCATGTTGACCGTGCGAATAGCTAAGATGGCTGATCGGAAGAGGAAGAATGCACGAGACGCAAGCAGATACTACCTCCTCCACCCCGAAGCAGATCCCACCGAACGTATACGCAGAGAAAGACAAACCAAAGGCGATCAAGGAGACTACAAGAGAAGACGATTTGACGACAGAGAATTGAAGCGAAGGAGACACCAGGACGACAACGCCGACACTACGAATGACTTCGAGGCTAGTATGTATGACGATGCGCCCCCTGACAAGAAGGCCGTAAAAGAGCGCGGAAGGGGCGATCTTTTCTCTAGAATCACAAAACCACGAAACAGAAGTGCCAGTCCTGTCACAAACGCCGATTCAATACCAGTATCCGACTCCGAAGATGACAAGCAGTCACGTAAGCGGAGAAATGGCTATCGGAATCGCGAGAGTCCTCCTAGGCGTCAGAACAATGCAGGCCGAGAACTTTTCGACGGCTCCTCGGAAGGCAGGAACGGCACAGGCATGCGATCAGATAATCCAGACCTCTTCTCACGTCGCGAAAAGCACGCCCTAGCATCCAAACCCGCCAACATGACCAGCTACGAAGCCAACCAAGGTGTAGCACGTCAACTTCGAGCAGACCTGAAAGCCGCGCAAAGCCAATCTCCGGTTAGAAGCCATAGACGAAGTCGAGCAATCGACAGCAGAGTGAACGAGGATCTGGCAGAACGCTTTGGTCGAAAGAGCATAAGTCTCGATAGCACTAAGAGTGTTACTCAACAGACTCCAAATACTGGAAAGGAGCTATTCGGAAACGACCGAGACGTGGACATGAATGGTAACGGCAATGGCTTCAGCATTAAGGGTTCTGCAAGTCAAGGCATGAGTATCAAAGGAAGAGCAGATAATGTAAAGGAGTTATTTCCGGACCGATTCTCAACCGGTGCAGGAGGCGGAAGGAATGCAGGCAAAGAATTGTTTGATCAGCCTGTTCGTATTAGAGGTGCCAGGCAAAGGGCGGGTGATCTTTTCGATTAGAAATCTAAACCTTGTGCGGGTCTTCGAATACATTATGGAAGTGTTGATCACTGGGCCTTGAAGCGATGGCTGAGCAGCTACGATAGACACGAGGCGTTTTTGACGCGAGGGCATCGGACAGGGGCTGCCACCACGGATTAGGTCCAATAAATTCAGGATCACCACCTGCAATGCCATGAATATCGACACATCTGCCTATGGTTCCTTCTTTGTCGAGACCACTAACTTCTTATACTTTTAGAGATATGTTCACTAATACGATTTTTAAGGGGTGAAGTGATCAAGTTATCGCGGTCCTCGCTACACCTGCTCCACAATACATCCGTAGATAAAGGTCAATATGCCACCGACACCTGAATTCTTTCTCCTACTAATATTCGCCAAACTTCACATAATGTTATGAAATTCCATGTTCTGGACTTTCTGCATGTCCAACCAGACCAAGGCTTGGTACGGTCATCTCGTATTCAGTCAAGGTCGACGAATAACATGTAAACCGAGACGGTGGTACAGACTGGTGCATGAAGCCTGGATACCAAGGCTCTATGGCAGGAGTCGAGCCGCTGAGGCGAAGCCTGCCAATCGAGACCTGGTATGAATTCAGTACTCCTGCATGCTAACCACTTCTCAGCAGCGAGGTATTGGGCAGTACTGTAGCCTTTCCATCTGATGTGGTCGAGCAAACCCAGCCTCAATCTCCATTAGACTTACCCGAATCGGAAGTCTGAAATGGCTCCACATCCATTCATAGTACTTTAGGTGCCAAGTCAACACACTCTCCTGTCGCCGCGTACTTGGTCACGAGTCCAACACTATGAGCATGGTCTTATGTCATTTGAGTGCCATGTATTTCTCGTGGTGGCAGTCATGGCCAACATTGAGTGTTTTTCATGGACGCGAGGCATCAATAGCCAAAGAAGCCCTCGAAGTACTTCGACATTTCCAGCGTTCTCTTTGCATAGTGACACTGTGATACAAATTTGACAATCAACGCTGTGACAACAACGATGAGAGTGCGTCAATACAACCCTCAGAATCCAGGCTATGGCCAGAGGCTAAGTAAAGATGCATGGGAATACTACCGACCCATCCTCACCGAGCTCAATCGGCAAGGCTTGCCAAGACAAGAGATTGTAAAGGTAGCCCATGCGCAACATGGCTTTCAAGGAACTTATTCAGCATTGAACACACGCTTCAAAGCATGGGGTCTGACCGATAGCCAAAGCTACCAGTCTGAACAGCTACCTACAATACAACGGACAGATCAAGAGGATGCTCTTCCACCGACATCTGAGGCCTTAGAAATCAGTAGCATACGGCCCACTGCCACTGTTAAGGCTGTACTAACGACCGAGGATAACGATTTGCTTGAGCACAGTAATATAGACTCACCAGTTGAAGATCGTAATTCACTGCGTTTGACAACCACTCAGAATCGCTCCTCCGAAACAACGAATGTTGACACGACAAAGCGGTCGACACCTCCGGGTTGTGTCATGGAAATAACTCACAGCGAGGAGATGGGCCAGACAGGAGGGATTGAACTAGAGCGTGAACAATTGTCTACCGCTACTGCCCCATCAGATTTAGACCAGGTTGTGCCGCAGGGATATTTAGAAGTGTTGCGAACTGCACAAAAGAGGCCAAGATCGAAGGCAAGCTCCATCCATTCGTGGCAGTTCAGTGTCAGTAGCAGCACAAGGAACTTTGTGCGACTCGCCAAGCGACTTCGAGTAGATCCGGTCCGAATCAATACGCCTAGTCTTCGATCACTCCTCAGCCTGGGCACGCTGTCCGATAGTTGTACTTTCGGAGCTGTTACTGGGTTTCTACCTGAAGACAAAGAACTCTCTAAGGGGGATCAAATTTTGTTTCAAATGCTCAATCCTATTGGTATGCCAGAAGTTGAGCGACAACTAGGAGTCACCTCGTGGCGTGGAGGAAATTAGATCAGCATGACAAGCTTTTCTTGGAAAGAGAGGTGAGAGAGTATCTACTAAACTCACGAATACGCTGTTCGTTTAAACTGAGCCGATCACTTATCTTCGGCTGATGACACACTGGGAGATGGTGTCCTGGCACCCGAGCAAACGAGAGGAGATGGTGCCTTGGACATTCATCGAGCTAGGCTCGAGAGAGGCACGTTACAGGTACTTGAGGTTGACGGCTTCAATGCTTACAGTGTGGACTGACGGAGCTCTCCCACCACATCTGGTTGTCCAAA
Source organism: Lithohypha guttulata (assembly GCF_036872675.1). NCBI lineage: Eukaryota > Fungi > Ascomycota > Eurotiomycetes > Chaetothyriales > Trichomeriaceae > Lithohypha > Lithohypha guttulata. The sequence goes on along the minus strand of NW_027042755.1, from coordinate 255,877 downwards.
AAGCCATAGACAGGCACTGGGATTGGCCGAATATACCTAGTATCTTGCAGTCGAGTGCACAGGCAGTTTTCGATTAAAGTGGTAGGGAACACTTTGAAGTATATCATAGAAAGGTTCGCATTTAATGAAGAAGCGAGACTGTGTAAACTCCCAAAATGCCTTTCAGGTCGAACATCCAGTTTCTTCTCCAGACGACGACTGAATCCGATATCAAGGTCCTAGCTCGGGATGTAATCAAGAGTTGCGCCAGACTCTCTGCCATACAATAGCCCTTTCAGCAGTAACACTTTGGGTTTGCGCTCGAGTAGTATGACCCACGAACTAGTAGAGATAGCCACCTCGAAGTGATTCAGGCGTCTTTCCCAAACTCAAGATACCCCGTCGAGTGGCGGCAGTCATAGTTACGAACTCCTATTTATGCTCGACAAGGTTCCCTCAGGCCTGCGAGTACGGTTCAACTCAATGTACAGCTCGAACATTTTAGTGCATGGCCAGAAGCGAGATAGCAACCATCTATCTACAACATCTACAGGCAAGCTCGTTCACGCGTAAAGTGGCGTCGCGTCATCTAATCATCGCGCGTCATGAACGTGAACGGACCCACTTCTACAATATGAAGCTGCAGCGTACTCAACGATCAGTCTTGTTTCGTATACGACGAGTGCCTGTGTGTCAGCGCATGGTGTGCTGCTGATAGTATGCATCTGGGACAGGTTTCATCATGTTCCGCAATCCTCGGGAAAATGCTGCCTTGAGCAATACAGAACAAGTCTTGCCTTCGACAGGCCGACCTCCCACGCCTCCATCTGGTCGATCTACCAGTACCCAGTCGCCATTCTTCGCCGATAAGCCAAAGACAGATGTCAGATCAAACTCGAACCCCGTCAGTCGTATGCCAGTACTAGGTACAATACCGCAGACGAAGATCTCGACAGCGAAAAGAAATGCAGCAAAGCAGAATCAGAGCATCTTGAGCTTCTTTGGCAAGGCGGAAAGAAAAGGTTCGTCAGCAGAATCACCTTCGAAAGGTGCAGATCTGTTCTTCGAAGAGACTACTCCACATAAGCAGGAGACGACAAAACAGGAGTCGCAAGGCAGTATCAATTCACCAAGGTGGGATAATTGGTCTCAGGATGAGAGTAGATTCAACGAAATCGAAAGTCCTCTTAAGAGGCGCAGGATTGATCAAGACACCTCGCCAAATAGTCTGATCCATAGTCCTACCATTCAGCCAGTAGGAGACTCGACTCAAGCAAAAGCGGCAGCAGATAAAGAGGATGTACAGCAGAAAAAGCAGTTTAAGCAAAGAGGTGGGTTTATCGATGATTCAGATGATGACGAAGGTAGCATTCCTGGTCTACAGAGGCTCGACGACGTTTCGCAAGAGCAGACCACTGATCAGCTGCAAACTGAGGTAGACCAGGAAACACCACAAGATTCAGGGGTGCCCCAACTGCAGAAACAGCCAAGCTATATTGAAGTGACTGAGGAAACCAAGGTTCCGTTGAAGCCTCCGGACGAAGAAGGAGCCGAGACCCCGGAACGACCGCAATTGAAGAGACAAGGCACGAGCGGGTTCCAGGTTGATGAGTTTGGACCGGAAGACTTTGACGATGAATTCTTCCCAGAAGGTGAAGAGTTCATGGAACGGCAGTACATGGAAGAGCAACTGGCAATGGAGCGGGCTTTCGACGATGACTCGAAGTCTGAAAGTGGGACAGAAGGTGCTACGACGCCAAGGCTACAGGCAGATTCAGACGAGGTCGAGGAGGCAGACGCGGCAGTGGCAGCGTGTCCTATATGCAATGGACTTATGAAGGGCATGTCAGAAACGGAAGCATCTACTCACGTCAATGCATGTCTCGACGGCACTGCCAAACCACTTCCTCAGCCACCCACCACGAATGGCGATTCGACTGGTTCACCCAGCGTAGCTCCGCAACTAGGACAAAAACGTTTCCAACGAGCCGCGATCGCGAGACCAGGTCAGGCAAATCCACTTTCAGTCAATGAAAAAGGCGACAAGCAGTCAGCGTTCAGCCAGCTTATGTCAGGGCACGCTGAGGATCGAGCCTGGGCTGAAGCAGCCGTCAACGAAGCACAATCGCGAGGCAAGCAAGCCTATCAGCGTACTTGCCCGTTTTACAAGATCATGCCTGGTCTGTACATTTGTGTCGATGCATTTCGATACGGCAAGGTGGAGGGCCAGAATGCTTACTTTCTCAGTCACTTTCATAGCGACCACTACATCGGTCTCACCTCTCAGTGGTGTCACGGACCTATCTACGCCAGCAAGGTCACCTGTAACCTCATGGCGCAACAACTTCGGGTGAATCCAAAATGGCTGGTGCCACTCGAGTTTGAGAAAAAGGTCGAAGTCCCAAACACAAAAGGAGTACATGTGACGATGATTCCAGCCAACCACTGCCCTGGCTCATCCCTTTATCTTTTCGAGAAAGTGATAGGAAAGAATAAAGACGGATCTCCTAAGCTCAATCGCATCTTGCATTGTGGTGATTTTCGTGCTTGTCCGGCACACATACACCATCCGCAGCTCAGGCCAGACGTCTTAGATGCTATCTCAGGACAAACGAAGGAGCAAAAGATTGATACATGCTATTTGGACACGACATACCTAACGCCGAAGTACTCCTTCCCAAGCCAATCGGACGTTATTGACGCCTGCGCCCAAATGTGCATTAGTCTTTCGAAAGAGATCGTTGATACGAACGATTCATGGGAACAAGTTAAGCTCGAACGGCAAGGAAGCACGATGAAGAAATTTCTCGAAGCAGGTGTCGAGCAGTCACCACCTCGAATCAAGAAAGAGGCGGACGCAGAGGAAGAAGATGTCAAGCCCAAAAAGCGAGGTCGATTACTCGTCGTCGTAGGCACATACAGCATCGGCAAAGAACGCATCTGTCTCGGTATAGCACGTGCTCTCAATACTAAGATCTACTGCCCACCTCCCAAGATGCGCATATGTCGAGCGCTCGAAGACCAGGAACTCAATAGCCTGCTCACGAGCAACCCCACCGAAGCACAAGTACACATGCAGATGCTAATGGAAATCAGAGCCGAAACACTCCACGACTACCTCGTCGGCTTCCGAAGCCACTTCTCCCGCATAGTCGGCTTCCGACCCACCGGCTGGAGTTACCGACCACCCAGCTCACGAATGACAGACAACCCAGCCGTCAACACCGTTCTGCACTCGGAGAATTGGAAGAGTCGCTTCACGATGAAGGACCTGGTGCCTCAGCGTGGATCGACGAGGGAATCCAACTGCTTCGGCGTACCGTATTCTGAACATAGCAGTTTTCGCGAATTGACGATGTTTTGCTGTGCGTTGAGGATTGGACGGGTCATTCCCACGGTCAATGTGGGCAGTGCGAAAAGTAGGGAGAAGATGAAGGGGTGGATTGAGAGGTGGGATATTGAGAAGAGGAAGAATGGATTGTTTACGGTGCCGGAGGATAATATACAGGAGGGATGGGGGAGTGGAGATGGGAAGTTGAGGTATGGTGTTTGAGTTTTGAGTTGGAGGCTCTTGCCTTTATTGGTATGTATTGGATTTGCAGAGTGGTCAAAGCCATCTGATATGCGCATGCTTTCTGAAAAGTTGAGCATTCCCGAACATACTGTCGTAGTGCCCGTTTCTGAATGGTCGTATTCACTCAAGCAGTTCCTTGCGCCAGGACATCCAGTGATGATCAAAGCCGGTATCGAAGCTGCTCGAATACCTCGGGGTCCTTGGCATGCATTCTTGCAGCACCCAAAATTCTCACTCTAACGCCATCGAAGATGCTCTCAAATTTCGTTGTTTCGGTCTCCCGCGTGCCTATTGTTGAACGTGCTTATATCGACCGACACTGCTCGCTGGATGGTGGTCATGATGCGTACGATCCTCCTCTTGCCGCTAGATTGATTTCTTGCCCATTACTGTCCCGAACTGGGACATAGTGTTGGGGGTGTTCTCCTCTTAGTCTCATGAGCCTGATCGTTTCCTGCAGTCTATGCCGCGTGTCCAAGTATAAAGACACGTTCTTTATGTCGAATGAGTTGTGTTACCAAGTCAAGTCGTAGCTTTTCCCGTTGTTTTCTCCAGTCTATTTCATCCTCAGACTCTTCCCTGTCCTCCACCCTGCTTCGCCAGCCCCGCCTCCCTCCTACACGCATCCTCCAACAGCGACCGATCGACCTCCGAAGCAGGCAAGTGCACGTACCGCACCACAGATCCTCTGATAAAGACGTTCTTGACACTGCTCAAATGAGGATATTTATCCTCGTTGAGCACCTGGATATCATCGAGCTTGATGTTCAGGTATTGGTCAACGGATTTCAGTGTGCCACGTATCGAGATGTCGTTCTTGAGCTCGATGGTTACTGTGTGGTTGACGAGGGTTTTGAAGAAGGAGAAGAAGAGCATGATGATGATGACTTTGACAAGTGGTGAATAGAGGAGCTGGTGTCTAGGGATGCTGGCTCTCGGAATCAACGTCAATCTGGTTACTGCACGGTGAATTGTACTGGTAGTGGTGGTTGTGGAGGCAGGCGGGAGTGAATGTCTGCGGGAAGTCGCGACCCACTTTAAATTTCCTCCGCTCGAGACTTGAACTTTTTGTAGATGCGCTTATGTAGATTTACCACGAAGACATATTGTTTCTACAACAACATTATACGTGCCGGGAAAACAAAATACTTGCACACCATGGCAAAGACGAAAAACAAGCAAGAGTCTGCACACGACACGCCCTCGACCAGTACAAAGGTTGAGTCGAGCAGTTTCGACCCAACATTGGCGGCTCTTTTCGCTTCCAGCTCAGGTCCAGTGACTGTGCCCACGAGACCGACAAGAACTTTACATACAGTGCCAAAGTCTAAGCGGGAAGCTGAGACTGCTCCTGCAGAGGTCCTCGAACAGACAGAAACGAGCAGTAACGAGGACAGCGAAGAGTCTACCGACGATTCTGAAGAAGAAAGCTCAACTACAGAAGTCGAAGTTAAGGTGGAAGAGCCACAAGAGCGACCCAAGAAGCGAAGAAAGCTCGACCAGAACGATGACCTTGAGAGTAAGTATTTAGACAAATTAGCTCGTGAGGAGGAACAGGAACAGAAGCTGCGGAAGAAGTCAAAAACGAAACCCAAAACCGACAAGATCATAGAGGACGGCAATGAAGATGAGGACTCCAGCGACACTGACTTGAACAGCGGACTCGAAGATTTGAGTGATTCTGATGTGGAGGAAGGTGTGAAAATCAAAGATGCAAAAGACTCCATCCCAAAACACGAATCGTTGAGTAGCACAGCTCACGATCTTGAGGCTCAGAAACTCAAGCGTACTGTCTTTCTGGGCAACGTGTCTAACACAGTAATTACATCGAAATCTGACAAGAAAGCACTTGTCCTACACCTTCGTTCCGGTATAGATACCAAACACCACGAGAAGATTGAAAGTATACGCTTCCGATCCACGGCGTTCGTGCAAGATGCTGGACCAAAAAGAGCCGCATATGCCAAGAAAGAGCTTATGGATGAGACAATGAAAAGCACAAACGCTTACGTGGTTGCGAGCTCAGAAGCTGCTGCGCGGAAACTAGCTGCTCGATTGAATGGGACTGTGGTACTGAATCGTCATTTGAGAGTGGACAACCTTGGTGCTCCAAGCAAGATCGACAATAAGCGCTGTGTCTTTGTGGGCAACCTGTCATTTGTGGATGAAGATATTGCGAAGGAGGAGGATGCCAACGGAGAGACGAACAAGCGCAAGCGCTCCAGAGAACCGGCCGATGCTGAAGAGGGTCTTTGGCAAACCTTCGGAAAGGTTGGCAAGGTGGAAAGTGTCAGAGTCGTCAGGGACAAGGAGACACGAATAAGTAAGGGTTTTGCTTACGTCCAATTTCAGGACGAGAATGCAGTCGAGGCTGCCCTTCTGATGGATGGCAAAAAGTTCCCGCCTATGTTGCCAAGGACATTAAGGGTGATGAGGGCGAAGAAAGACGTTCGGAAGATCAGGAGCGAGACTAGACAACCCGCTATAAGGCGTGAGAACGGTATGGACAAGGGCAGATCTCAGAAACCGGGCCTCTCATCGCGTGAGAAGACAAACGGGAGTGGTGGCAAGGTCATCCTCGAGGGTCATAGAGCCAGCAGCAGTCATGCACTACCCAAGGGTCTGAAGAAGATGAAGAAGAGGCCCGCTGTGAAGCCAGACAACAGAGGTTCGAGGCGCGCTGCAGCGTTCAGAGCTGGAGGCGGTAAGAAGAAGCGTGACATTTCCACGTAACATACATAGTGAGCTGAACAAGTCAAACTTCTCCAAGCCTTTTCGCAACCAGTACACCTGGATGAAGTAGTACATAATAATATGCGACGTAGCTCATGGTACTCGAGTAAACGTCGGTCCTGGTCTCATACAGCCAGGCTTCGGCGAAGTTGCCCTTTCGATGAACACCTCACTGTCGCGTGGCCATATCTGAAACCACGAATCTTCGAGTTCGCATCACTCCGAGAATCCATCACATTTGCTTCTGGGTACCTCGAGCGGCAGACCTGTGTATCGTTGTGATATGGCGATGTGCTGATCTGATTGAACAAACATTGTTGGAAGTTTGCTGTTTACAATGGCAACCAAACGGAAACGGTATCACCATCATAGAGGAACTCCTCAGGATGAACCCTCCTCTGACCATAAGAAACGACGTCGGCTTTCTGATGATGCTATCGGGTACGACGAAAACTCACGAAAGACTCATCATCATAGTCGAGGCAAAAGGGACGAAATGGACGAAGACGGCTGGACCAAAGTTTCATCAAAAAGCTCCAAACGTGACAAATCGAACAAGCAACATGAAAGAGACCTGGAAGACTACCCTCGTTTGCGCATGCACCAGAACTATCAGGGCGAGATCAAATTGAAGGATCTTCGCGACCTAGCTTTGTATTTACTAGCTGATGAGGCAGCTCCCAAATGGCTTGCAGTGGCTAATTCGAGGCGCGTAAAAAAGGTTGTGGTCGTTATGCTTCCAGGCATGGACGAGGCACTTTTACGACAGATCGAAAAATTAGCGCATGTCAGTAAGGACCTTGGAACCACGAATGGAACTCATGGTCAGACTGAGGTTAATCCGAGCACGAAAACCGAGGACGTTGAGCAGTTGAAGACAGATGTGGCTCAAAACGATGAGAGTCAGGATGAGCCGCGTGACAAAGCCGCATCGTATTCTTGGTTGTTCGACAATATACTGCAGGTTAGAGGGCCTGGCGATGCGAAAACGTCAAAGGTGCATTCGCCTCTGCAGGCCATGCTGCTTTCTCAAGGTTCAGATAAGAGCCAACAGAACAACAACCGCGGCCATGCTGCAGAGCGAACCGCTCTAGCGGATTTCATACATTCGGCAGACGAACTGCGAGAAGCAGAATTCCCGATCCACCCAGCTGCGTTCACCTCTAAGCTGGATGCAGAGCTCGAAGCCAATCGACGCGAAAGGACAGGTCAATCAACGAAAGCCGGTTGGGTCGATAGCAACGTTTCCGTATCGCAGGTGCAGCTCGATGCGACGGCAAGTGATCAAACCTCGCAAGGACTCAATATATATTCCGTTGACTGTGAAATGGTGCAGACCTGTGATGACGCAACGTCACTTGCTCGTGTATCGATTGTGTCCTACCCAGACGGCAAGACTATCATTGACAAATACGTCAAACCGGCTCAGCCAATCACGAATTACTTCACCCAGTTTTCAGGCATCACTCCAGAAATTCTTGAGAACGTCACGACTACACTACAGGACGTCCAGAAGGAGATTCTCGAGTTGCTTACACCAGCAAGCGTCTTGCTTGGCCATTCTCTGGATTCTGATCTTAACGCTTTAAAGCTTACTCATCCATTCCTTGTCGACACCTCCATTATCTATCCTCATCCAAGAGGTCTTCCATTACGGTCATCCCTGAAATACCTGGCCAACAAATACCTTAAACGAGAAATACAGACAGGTGGTGCTAACGGCCATAACTCGGTCGAAGATGCACAAGCTGTCCTCGATCTCGTCAAGCTCAAATGTGAGAAAGGACCAAAATGGGGTACAATTGAGGCAAACGGTGAACCAGTATTCAGACGTCTCAAGCGCAATGGCAGAACGAGTGCAATGGTCGAGTATGGAACGCCTGAACGAGGTTATGGTAAAGATGCTACATACACAATCGGTTGTCAAAACGATGACGAGGTGGTTCAAGGTGTAGTACGAGCTGTCAAAGGCGACAATTTTTACGACTTTGAGATTCCTGCTGGAGGTGTTGACTTTGTTTGGGGTCGGTTGAGAGCTCTGGAATTCGTTCGAGGTTGGGTTAGTGGCGCATCCGTTCTACCTCGTGACGTCAAGAAGGATGATACCGGCTTACCAACTGAGTCTGGTAACCTTGCACAGGAAGAGAAGCACCAACTCGATGCTTTGGCCGTCCAAACACTCGAACGACTTCAAAGGATACACGAGGCACTTCCTGCAAAATCCCTGTTAATGGTATGTAGTGGAACCTCGGACGTTCGACCCGTAATACAACTACAAGCCCAACAGCAACAATACAGGAAGGAGTTTAAGGTCAAAAAGTGGGACGAGCTTACTATCAAATGGACCGACACCGAAGAGCAAGCATTGAGGAGAGCCTGTGAGGCAGCAAGAGCTGGATGGGGTGTTTGTACAATCAAATGAGGGACCCAATACAATGATTGAACTGCCAATGCGCGGACTGCAGAGGACATACCAGGTAAGTAAATTTTTGAGCTACTTGCAGCCTAGTAGCGTGGCAGTCACTGCGAGCATGAGTCGACCAAGCTCACTCAGCTCTTGTGAATCTGCCCAAGCATAGGTCACCTCGATTGTTCGTTACCTCGTCACATCTATACCTCATGAGCCTCATGTTCCTGTGATCATGCTTAGTCGCAATGCACTACTCCATCGCTGTGTGTGTGGCAGTTCTAGATCGGTAAGTCAGTATAAGATTTCTCGCTGGAAAACGCGGGAACTTACAGCTGGTGCGCTGGATGTCTGAGACGCTACCTGCGAAGCAGATGGTGATGCACTTGTGGCAGCTGGGACCGCCGGTACGGATGATGCTGACGATGCAGCACTTGCGCTTGGAGTTGCGCTCGTGCTCGACTGTGCCTGAGCTGGTGCAGCTGATTCAGAACCTGTGCATCCTCTACCTGGCACCGCGATGTCGTATGCATACGCGTCAAGCGCAAAATACTGCAACACATCACTGTCATGGGTATTGGTGGTACTGCCGTTGGTCGCAAAGGTAAGTGCGTCCTCGTATGTTTCAATCCAATGTTCAATATAGCCGCCGCCAACAGCAGGTATGTGATACAACCGATGCATGAGGTCAGAAGCCCAGAAGGTGTTTGTCGGGCTGTCCGCAACAGTGTATCCCAATCCACACATTGAGCTCAGCCATCTTCGACGTTGGTAGCTTAGGTCACAGATCACAGTCTCGCTGGTGGCATTCGAGCCTCGCCAATGGCCGGCCCAACCTAGACAATGGAATTAGTTTTTGTTGTCAACTTTTGCAGTGAAGACTACTTACCAGCTTGTTGACAATTGCCGTCAGGGTTATCGCATCTGAACAATACGCCACTTTTGTCTCCGTTGACAATGATGTCCAGGGCTCCTATGACTTCATATGGAGGCAACTCCCCGAAGTACTTCTGGTAGAGCTCCGAGCTGTTACCCCAACGAAGGACGTGCTGCTTTGCGTGGTCGGCAAGCAGGATAGTCTCGTTCAAACCAGCTGCAATTTGAGCTCGTTGGGTGGCATTACATGAGGAATGGATTGGGTAGGCCGAGACTGCGCCAGCATCCCATGCTGACATCTCCTGCTGGAAAGGTGCTGCTTGTCGTGTATCGAGCTGAGTCGGGGTTGGTATGGTAAGTGCAGGCACAGCTGCCGCAAGAAGAAGTGCCTTGTACATGGCTGGAAGTCTGATGAGCCTGATTTCGACGGAAGATAGAGAAATGCGACTACCTAAATGGGGAGATAGGACTCTGGAGGAGAAGGAAAGATGCAATCGCAAACTCAACGGGCATTATATACCAGGTCCAGGACAATTGTGTTCACTCGTCTATCGGCTATTCATCAATGCCAAGGAGGTACACCTGAGCTATTCAAAGACTTCCGCAAGGTTTTTTCACTACAGCAAGGAAGAAACTTCTCAACGACTTCAGCAACGTGCCTCAATTGCCGATTCATGCACGACCGCTCTATTCCGACGATGCTCTTCTGTACCGTGCCAAGCATCAAAAATGAGGACAACTGCATCGGTGCATTCGAGGCTCAGGACATGTGGGAGACGAGGCTGGCAATTCACCTGTAGTGGTCAAAGCTAATCAAAGCGGATCCTAGTGGTACGTTCAAAAGAGCTTCACTTGACGTGGAGTATCCACTGCCCGCTCCTCTTTGCCCAGCATCAGAGTGAGGACCTTAGCCTTGGCATACATACCTGTTACAATGTCGAATCGACAGATTCTAACTGTAGAGGAAGCTCATAACGATTGTCCGCGTGCAAGTCCTGCGGGTCCTCATCGTCTGTTCTCTGGCGACTGCCGCGATACCAGATCGGACAAGGCGCAGGGCTTGCACTTTCCACATCGGCGTCAAAGTCTGGAGCAGAGATGAAATCTTCCTGCACTGCATTGAGTTTTCCCGTAGAGACTTACTAGCCATGGTCACTCCTGGAACTCCTCCTCCTCCGTCTGTAGTAGGCCGTAGTCTTTAGAAACCATAGTGGCAATATCTGAAGCCATCCGCCTGTTCTTGTTGTTCTTTCTGGTCTCTCTCGTCTCGCTCCTCCTAATCCAGAAACCGACGCTTTGATTTACCTGCACCCAAAGGCCAAAATGCGCCAAACTATCGTTGTCGCCGTATTCGTAGAAGGCGTGAGGATGAGTCTTCTCGGGCGACAGATTGACGAAGGCTGTAACATCCTTTGCAGATCGCAATGCAGTTCCGAATCGATCCATGTAGAATTTGTCAATCCGTATATCCATGCCACGATAAAGCACAAATTTCTTGCCAGAATCATCGCGGCTAGAAAGTTTAGCAACTACTCCAGTAGTAACTAATCCCCTGAGCTTATCCCGCCGCTGTCGATTCTCCTTGGTAACCATGTGCTTCGTTGGCTTCACGATTCCTGCAACAGTCGTTGCAGTTGGTAGAGTAGGAGGCAGAGCAGGCACTGCACTAGCCGGAATCACCAATGGTGATTGAGCATTCGCTCTAATGGCTTGCGTCGAACTCGCCTTGGTCTTTTCGAGTGGATGTAGCGCGTATAAAGCGCATCCAGAAGAGACATCCTTGAAGTGGGCATACTTGAATCCCGGATCTCGATTTAGGCCAATACACGGTTCGTGTACTCCATTAATACACATAGGAACCCCACAACCTTTCAAAGTCTTGTAGAAAGCGTCGTCTTCGTAAAGGCCATTCACGCTGATCATGACACCTTCGTTGACAACGATCTCAGGGATGTACGAAGATTCATTCATGCCGCGAGGATATGTCGCGAAATAGTAGAAGTCATTCTGGGTATCTGGCAATTCGAGCATCGCGTAATGTAAGCTGCTGTGGCTCTGACGCCAATGAGGGTTATCATGGTTATCGAACACACGATAATCGAATCCATCCAGGCATGCTGTCATGCCACCATATGCTTTCTCGTGTACCGGAAGCATGCCATCCAGCCCACGAAGTTGTTTGACGTCTAGAACGTCAATGTAGAGTCCCTAACTCTTGTTGCCACGATAGATACGCGGGAGTCTGTTGTCCTGCATACAAGAAGTCACGAAGTCCCAGGCATGGGGCACCCATCGCCGGATAAGTGATTCTCCTAGTAATTCCAATGGGTTTGTATTTGGCGTTTCTTTGCTTAATGCCTCGTACTCTGCCAGAAGCTGTCTCAGCTCAGGCACCAGCTGTGGCATCCACGAAGGCTGCTCCTGGATAAGGCGGAGCACATTGACCACCATCGAAAGCGCGCCAGGAGGTAGAGGTTCATCATGGTCGACAACAAGGATCTGTGGACCCATAGGATATTCTAGTCTTTTCGTGCTCCGCTGTGATCGGGAGCCGGATTTCGATGTTGATATCACTATCAGAACAATTAGTAAAAGAGTCAGTCAAACTGGCCGGGTGAATTCTTGCCTTCTGCAGCTATTTGTACTTGCTGCATACCACCACCATTTTCCTTCATCACAAACGTCGTGCCAGCAAGATCTGCTTGTAGCCGTTGACGTTTGTCTCGCCATCTTTCACCACTATTCTCATCACTCTCAGCATTATTGACGGGTTCACCTGAACGCCTGGCTGTATCAACCGAAGCAGTAGCAGCTCGCTTGAATGGCCGAGCTCCAAAGAACTGAAAGAGATTTGGTTGTGAATTGGCCATTGCCGTTCACTGCAATGAGGATGCGAGCAAGTATGCTTTCAGGTCGATTTGCCGTGATGACCTTGCTATGGACGACAGCAGTGGCACAGACAACCTTGACGGGATGCCATATAGACGGCTCCATCTCATATTGCTTCGATTCCCTGGGTACCGTAACGGCAGTAGCGACACTATCAGCACCAGCCTCGACAAGCACAACCCTGGCGTCGGTTTCGGCAAGCACTACCACAGCAGCACAGACAACAGCAGTGACAGATTGCCATCTACGTGGCACGGACGTGTTCTGTTTGGATGGTGGGGGTGATGAGGTTTCAGTCGCACTGACTGGCACACTCACTGGCAGTGTACTACCAGCGCAGTACACAGACTGTCACGCTCATGGTATCGAGCAATACTGCGTTGATCCGCAAGGCAACGATGTCGCCATCATTTCGTCCAGTGAAGCTGATTATAATCACGCAGACGATGAAGAGAGCGCTGAGGCTTCCGATGGTGAGATGGATTGTCACTTTCACGCCGGCGTTGAGTAAGCTAAGGTCACAATATGCTCACAACCAAGCTAATGAATCACTTAGACATTGCGTGGATGCAGGGGGGTCTGAGGGATCTTCTGAAGCCAGTGCCACCTGCGATGCTGCACCCTCTCGCGACTATAACATCGGCTTACGAATTGGGAGCATCTTCATCATTCTCGCGACGTCGAGTTTGGCAGTATTCTTTCCCCTATCTCTGCACAAACTTCCATTCGGCAAAATTAACTTCGTTCTCTTCACTATCGTTAAGCAGTTCGGCACAGGTATTATCATCTCGACAGCCTTTGTCCACCTTTACACTCATGCCAATCTTATGTTTACCAATGACTGTCTGGCTGGGATCAATTACGAAGCCACAACTTCTGCAGTCGTCATGGCAGGTCTCTTCGTGGCTTTCCTTGTCGAGTATGTTAGTCATCGCTTCGTCCGCACTAGAAGCCCGAAAAGGACAGACGACGAGACCAACATTAATAACAGCGGTGGTAGCCAGGGAGGGTCGATAAGTGGCACAGACAGTAAGCAGGTCCGACGAACCACAGCAGCCAGCACTACGCTACAGAACATATCTCACTCGCATGCTCCGGCAGATTTCGACCCTAACACAACGCTAGCAGTATTGGTGATGGAAGCAGGAATACTCTTTCACAGCGTTCTGATCGGCCTCACGCTTGTCGTTGCACCGGATTCAAGTGGTAACACATCTGGTTATTACAATACTCTTCTAGCAGTCATCGTCTTCCACCAGTTCTTCGAGGGTCTAGCACTAGGCGCACGGATCGCACTTCTTCAGAACCAGAACATGCGATGGGGAATCCGGAGCAAGCTGTTGATGGCCCTCGCATTCGCGCTCATTACACCGCTAGGCATGGCGATCGGCATAGGTGTCTTGAACCAGTTTAATGGCAATGATCAGAGCACAATCTTGACGATTGCGGTGCTTGACGCCTTGAGTGCGGGTGTGCTCCTTTGGGTAGGTGTGGTCGATATGTGGGCAAGAGATTGGGCTTTCAGTGGTGGAGAAATGGTCGATGCCGGCGTTGGCAAGGTTTTTGTGGGGATGTCGAGTTTGATAGTAGGAATGATTTTGATGAGTGTTCTGGGGAAATGGGCATAAGCTAGGTGCTGGGGGAGGATAGTAGTTGGTAGACTGAATCAGTCGCACTAAGTGCATAAACCGTTACCGGTGGTGTGGTGTGTCGTGGTGTGCGTAGATGTGGATTAAGTCTTGGAAGTACAACTTTGAGCTTCGGAGCCGGTACCTCAGGCCTCACTACGTACTCAGTCCAAGTGCCCGCTCTATCCTCCTCAATCCTTCATTAAGATTCAGCTGATCCTGACTATACACAATCCTAAACCAACCAGGCTTCTCACTACCAAAAGCTGTTCCAGCAGCAAGGAAAATCTTCTGATCAATCAACGCAGCCATGGTGCGCTCATCGACCTTACTCGCGTCGACAGTAACAGTAGCGTCCGATGTCGCGGGTGGATCTTGTGGGACTTGTACCTCCTCCTCTTTCGTGGAATCTTGCCCTGCGCTTCTAATCCTCTGCTGGTTAGCTAAGTAGACATCACCAAGGTTAAACCACAGGAAGAACGCCGCGTTAACACCCTTTGCATATTCGATGCTGTGTTTCGTAGCCCAGGCTGTAACTAGCTCGTAATTTGCTTTTAATCTCTTTTGGTTCTTGGTGATATACCAGTCTACGAACCTGTCATCTGAGAGGATTGTTGCGGTAATTGATTCTGCTAGGGAAGAGGCATATGAGTGGATTGATAGGGGTATGAGTGCCTTGAGGAGTTCGGGGTTATGTTGGGAGACGATACAGCCAATGCGTAGACCGTTTGCGCCGAAGTCTTTAGATATGCCGTAGAGGAGATGTGTTAATGACGGATTTATTAGGCCTTCGGTGGGGATGGAGGAAAGGGAGGTGAAGGGTATTACTGATGGGTCGGATGGGTCGGTGCTGCGGAAGACGGACATGGCGTATATCTCGTCGCTGATGAGGTGGACCTCGTACTTTTGACAGAGCTTCATTAGCTCGATGATGAAGTCTCGAGGGTAACAGCGGCCTAGGGGGTTGTGTGGATTGCAGAGCATAATTGCAGCGACTCTCTGGTTGTTTGCTTGGCAGGACTTGATGGCTGCTTCATATGCTGCGATTGCACCTAGAGATAGAGGATCGACATCGTGAAATGAGATCCGGACGACTTCAGTTCCAGGCCGAAGCTGCATGTCGTCGATGAAGGCGACGTAATGAGGCTGTCCTAACAGGATTGCATCTCCTGGATTAGCCAAGACGTTGCTTAAATGCTCTATTGCGCTTGTGACACCATTGGTGATGCATATATGGGACGGCTCAATCTGTACAGTAGCTGAAAATTTGCGTGTCAGAAATCGGGCCATTGCTTGCTGTAGTCTCTTAGAACCCATGCCACCATCACCATATGTCAGTCCATTTTTCGGTACTTTGGTATTCTCGTGTATAAACTTGGTAAGCTCCTCGTGCATCAAGCTGTTCTCTGCTACACCAAGGCTCACATATCCGCCAGGGTTTGTTTCAGGATCCCAAAGGTCTCTTATTATCTTCCAGATGAGCAAATCTCCAGACATGTCTGCCCACTCTTGTCCACGTTTGGAGAGTGCCATTATTGGTTTGCAGTTTTTGCAGTTTCAAATTTTGCTGGGGTTTTTCTTTTTCCAGATATTCACAATACTTTCACCCCGCCAGTAAATTAGTTGCGCTATTGTCAGTATCAAATGAAGTGCTGAATGTGACGATATGTATCCTGCCCTCCACGAGCGGCCCACATTGACTGGGACCGAAATCGGAAAGTCACGCGTCGCGCCTTTTTACAGAAAAGGAAAGCAATGATGTAGGAACGAAGTTGCTCAGCTTATTTGACGTGATTGATCAGGCAGGTAACACCGAATCATTTCGAGACTGACAAGCAGTCGTGCAGAACAGACATCTTTCGGCGACTCGCATTGAAACAACTCTTCGTGTGGGTTATGCTGATAAGAATTAGTATGGAAATTCAGCGCATGATGAAGCTGGACAAAACAAGAAGAGAATAGAAGTCAGCAAATACCGACAACACTAGGAAGTGCTTCGAGTGCTTGGAATGCTTATATTCGCTCTAGGCAAACGCTCCCACGATAGCCATCAATAGTCCGCCACACGCCACGGCGAGATTCGCTTCGATACGTCT
This sequence comes from Lithohypha guttulata, assembly GCF_036872675.1. Lineage (NCBI taxonomy): Eukaryota > Fungi > Ascomycota > Eurotiomycetes > Chaetothyriales > Trichomeriaceae > Lithohypha > Lithohypha guttulata. The sequence goes on along the minus strand of NW_027042755.1, from coordinate 239,695 downwards.
TTTGCCTTTCAAGGCCTTGTAACTGGAGTCTGTTAGAAAGTCTTCGGCCACGAGCTGTACAAGTCCAGCGAACAGAAGGAGACCGCTGCTGATAGCGTTAGTGATGCCGACAGTAAGCAATCCTGCCTCAGAGTTAGGGTCGTATAGTCGATGTAGTACCAGGCCCAAAATCTGTCCAATCGGTGTGGTGGTTCCATATGCAAAACACATTATCCAGGGTTTGGGTGATCGAGCATCAAAAAGTGCTGGAATCAGGTTGGCAATTCTAGCGCCAAGAGCGAATCCTTCAAAAGTCTGATGGAAGCATATTGCAATGAGTAGTACTACAAATGCGGTACCTGTGGCTACTGAGACTGCCATACCAATAAAAATGCTGTGGAAGAGAATGCCAGCTTCGAGAAGCAGACACTGTAGCAACATTTTCTGAGGGTCCTGGGTACCGGGAACTGAACTGTGACCCATTGTTGGATGTCTGTTCTGCATGTCAGGCTTGTTCAACATTGCAGACTCATCGGCTGTAGCGTCTAAAGTGTCAAGCCTATCTTCATCGTCGCCATCTCCTTGAAAGCTCTCGGACTGAGCCATGGGTGAGCTCACGTTGGGGCTATCGATCACAGCTCTATTGACCCCAGTCAACGGGATGTGGTCGTTAGCAAAGATTGTAGATCTTTCGTGAGCTCCTTCCCATCGACCTGCAAAGGGGCCATTATGACTGTGTTTTGCTCCCCTCACGGCGAAGAACTGCTCTACACTTACCACGACAAATACAGCAAGCATGGCTACAAAGCCAGGCATTGGTGGGTAGATTTCGTTCCAGAACCTTGGCAGACACGGATCGGTCATGGATATAAAGGCCGTGGGTAACAGGTGAATGAATGCGGTTGCAATGAGGACGCCAGTTCCGAAATGTTTGGAAAGAAAAATGAACCGATGAGGTATCGGCAACGCAGGAAATGTTCGTGCTATAACAGGAAAGGAGCATGCTAGATTTCGTAAGCGAAGAAAGAGAGAGAACAACCAGCATGTCCTACCCAAAGTGCTAATCACGAAGATCACAAACACTGCTATGACATGAGCTGGAACATTGTATGGTCCTTGCCTGCCTGTCGACCCACAGGCGGGTTTGAATGCGACATCGTTCTGTCTTTGCAGCAATGTTGCAGTCCAATCTTGTCCCATGCCTCAGGAACTCAGACCTTGAAGCCAACCGCAAGTCCTTGAAACTGAGGACCTAGCTAGTGGATGTGGATCGAAGGAATGTTGAACAGAACGACGATAGAGGTCAGGACAAGGGTCAGCAGCTGCGGTTGGTCTTGTGAGCGCGACATTTGTGTGTGTGTGTGTGTGTGTGTGAGAGAGAGAGAGAAATAGAGAGGAAATATATAGTACGCAGCAAATGCAATGCAGCGAGCACAAAGATCGATAGTAATTGGAGGTTGTCGGATCGGCCCGGTCGGCGTTGGTGCAGCTGAGCAACAGTGTTATCGACTATTCTGTAAAAATCATTGGCGTTGACGTCTGGATTCTCAAAAGTTCTCCGCCCCATTTTTGTTGAGCAACATATGTTTGATTTCTGAAAATTTAGCTTCAAGTCATCCAATCTGTCATAACCAGTTCACTGGTTAGCACTCCTGATGGTGTAGTTGGTTCATCACGTTGTGAGTCTTCCATAATTGAGCCTTGACACCATAATACTCATACTTCTCCAGCGGCTGTAATTGACTCCTCAACTATTGGAATAGTTGTAACCGAAAGGTCCCTAGTTCGATTCTGGGTCAGGAGAATTTCCTTTTTGCTTTTGCTGTTGAAGGCTGGCTGGTTAATCTCCACTTCCTTTAACAAGTAGAACGTATGCTTGGTCACAATCAACTGAAGCTAACGCAACCTACACAGACTGTGTATACAGTGGTTCACGACAGAGGATGCCATGGCCCTTCTCCTGGCCATCCTATCCTCAAGATGCCTCCTCCTTGACCACCTCTGAAGCTATCAATTCAGCTCGACAACAAGCCCAGACCATCCAGGCCCAAGCGCAAGAGACAGCAACCAGCATCAAAGACAAAGCCTCTGCTGTTACGAATGATGCAAGCACGCGCAGTCGTCTCTTCCATTCCTTCACCCAACCTAGCACCCTCATCTCAACAGCCATCCTAACCACAACCGTCCTCTCGCTCTTCGCTCTCCAACGACGCTACCTCCGCCGCTACCCAACAGCAACATCTCTCCCACAAACCTACATCCTCCCCTCAACCCGCCGCTTCACCCGCTCAATCTTCGGCCACGTGACCTCCGTCGGCGACGCCGACAACTTCCGTCTCTTCCACACCCCCTTCGGCCATCTAGGCCTCTGGGGCATCCTGCGCAAAGTCCCAGAAGACACAAAAGCCCTCAAGAACAACACCATCCATATCCGCCTGGCGGGGATCGACGCGCCGGAACTCGCGCACTTCGGGCGGCCGGCGCAGCTTTACAGTAAAGAGGCGCTGGAGTGGTTGACGAGCTACCTACGAGGACGACGGGTACGGTGTTATGTGCACAAGGCGGATCAATATTCGCGAGTCGTTGCTACGGTCTATATCTGGAAGGGTCTGTTGAGAAGGGATGTAGGGCTGCAGATGCTGCGGGCGGGGTTTGCGACGGTGTATGAGAGTAAGAGTGGAGCTGAGTTTGGTGGGAAGGAGCTGGAGCAGAGGTATAAAGATGCGGAGGAAATGGCGAAGAGGAGGAGGAGAGGTATGTGGAAGGATGGAGAGAAGCTGGAGTCGCCCAGGGAGTATAAGAATAAGTATAGAGAGGGTGGTGAGGGCAAAGGATGAAGAGTTCCTGCTATGTTTGCTGATTATAGCATAAGAAAACAAGCAGGAGCCCGGAGCATACGAGCTCTCTCAGGCTCAGTATCTTTGCATACTGAGGACTGAATGCGCCTTACAGCATGAAGCCGCGACCTGGGACATCGTACCAGCTTTAATGTAGTGCTTTGAGCACTGCAGAACCTGGCCCTTTTTAGCAGCACGTTGATTCATGAACTGGGAAAGACGGAAATTGCAAAGCCCAGCGAAGTACATGTTTTCATTTGCTTGTAGAGAACGCAGTCCTGGAACGTCAGAGCTACTGCACAAATTACAAGCAACAAAAGATGGGCCGCGCCAGTGAAGAGACCGGCAGTGTCTATGATAGAGGAGGAATTGGCTACGTATAGAACGACAGCCAGGTGCTTCTTGTCTGCGCCTTCTCAAGCAATCCGAAGCTTCTGTCAGAGAATGCAGTTGACAGGCTTCCATAGTACTGCTACCATGAGAAGGCGGTCTGGCAGGGTTGCACTAAGCCTTTTCTGACACGTTCCAAAATATCTTTCGATAGTTCTTCCAGATCCTTTTACGTCCAATCATATTGAAGGAAGACTCCCATTTAGCCCTACCATGTAAAGTACACAGGCGACGGTTACCTTCCACAGCACGCCGCGGAACTCATGGCCAGTTTCGAGATCTACTGGTTTAAGAGCGTTGCAAAATGTGGTCCGAGAACTCTAGAGGCATTGTCTTGCCATTGGCAGAAGGTGACTCGTGCTCGCGGAACCGGAAGTGGTCAATCTGCGTGGCTGTCTTGCCGAGTACACCGCTAGACCAGTTGACCATCAACAATAACAGGTTTGCGCGAACAAGAAAGCTCTCTATGATTCAAGAGTGCAATACCATGGTGTAGTGCACAATGGTGCTGATGTAGCATTCCGTGTAACAGTTCAAAGACTTGGCAGAAGCATAAAGCACATCCGCGGGGACGATTGAGCCCCATAATCATGCCAAACCAGGTCGTGGAACAGTTTAGCGCTTCCGGATGCAAGAGCCTCTATCTGCCGAAGCACGAAAGGCTGATCCGTGACATGTTGAAGTGATCAAGAAGTCGATGTTGTGTCCATCACATGGCGTCTGGCTTAGGGATCTGTAGTAGTGACAGCGTTTTTGCAGCTCACGAGACGACCCATGTACATGTGCATATTACCAAGACTCTCACTACTAGCACCATAGGAACAGTCCATCTCCTATCGATATCTTAGTACATGCGACATCAGATTCTTTGCAAGTGCCCTGCAGGTGATTGTGGTTCATGAGTCTCCGTCTGGTTCGCCTGATATGCTTGTCGTTATATCTCCCAGTCGTGCAAGCTGGCAAATGACCCATGGTGTTGAGGTGGAACAATGATCGAGACTCATCCTTGAAAGGTGAAGAGAGAAGTAATGATCTTGCAGCAAACATTGTAAGAACCTTGGACGCTTCGGACGTCGATGTGCAGGTGATAGCATAAATACCACCGTTCCTCCAGACTTGCTTCAAAAGCATTGTCTCGTAACATACACTGCATACTCGAAATGTCTGAGCCAAGTTCTCGACGCTCGGATCCATCCCAGGACTTTAACAACAGAGTACGCGACTGGTGGAAGCAGCAATGCGAGGCTGTTGCTAAGAACGAAGAGGTTTCTCCAACCATGCTGAACGGCAATTCGACGACGACTTATGACATACAACCTGGACGCGTTGACAGTTGTCGAAACGACGAAATAGTGGTATCTGAGCGAACACAGCGCAGGCAAGAAGGTGTTCCTGAGCCGACAAAAACTGATTACAACCAACTAGGATCTCAATTCGATGACCATGTGGATCATGAGGCTGCTGTACCGATATGTGACCAAATTCCCGGCGGTACGAGGCCTGAGAGGCGAGATGTGACTGCTTCGACCACGGGGTCTATCGACCCACAAGACACTTCGAGTGCAGCAACTGCGAATAACGACGAGACGATATCGGATGTGTCTTCATTGGTTCTTGAGGCGGAGGAGGGCGGAGACATGTCGAGGCAAGGGACACCTAGATAAGATCTCGGTGAGTTTATGCACAAACAGTACTGGGAGAACATGCTGAACTCATCTACCATCAGAGAGAAGATTACGCTCGACACAAGCCATCAACAACAGCGACCATCGGAGGAAGCCCGAGGCTGCTGTGAAGGCGGCATATATTCAGGCTAAGGATGATACAAATATATTCATCAAGCAAGCGTGGGATATCAAATCGAGGAAGGCTTTTGCTTACCGGCTGCAATCATTCGTGCGAGTATGTTGGTCGTACGCTTTCAACAATCGTACCTGCTTCTCTTCACGATGACCAAACCAATGTATTCTGATTTGCCATGTTACGATGGCAGAATAGGCCATTGGAATTGCTTCGCTTGCTTTATGTCGGCAGAGTTTTCTCCTGCAGCATCGTCATCGTAGCTCAGTTCTTTAATCTCAGGTCTACCATGAACAGTCTCATCATCATCAAATCGGGACAAGTCGCTTTTTTCGAAGTTGGATCTTTGGTTTTCGTTCTTCGCGCGTACCTGTTTTGTTTGCTGTTTCTTGTCGTCTTCGGTTTCCTTCTTGCGTCTTCGTTCTGCAAGAAGACGCTGTATCTCGGAATGGCGAAACATGGCAATTTGCTCATCAGTCAAAGTTCTCCGCACACCATCGGGATAGAGACCGAGGCCAGCTATTGCTGGCTCGTTTTCAGTCTCGTCATTCTGGTTGGTGAGCTGTATATCTGGGACAACTTGTCCTACAAAATGGTCGATGTGAAAACTTCGAAGCCTGGCCACTTCTACCTGTAAAATGTTATTGACCACAGTAAAACCTTATCGTGGATGTAATGACCTTGGATATGGATGCGATGTTTGCATTGTTCATCTCAACGACTTGAACTAGGAAATCAGCAAAGAACGCGTGAAGTGAAAATAGCAATCACGCGTGCTGCTAGTAGGGTGAAACGGAAAGCCGATTTGGCACGATTGATTGAAGCATCGATGATTTGCCTTGATACTCGATTTAGCCGCGGTCATCGGCGGTCACTTCTCGTCTTATCTTTGGCATATTGAGTGAACCTCGGCTCATCGTGATGTCGAAGCGACGACAATATCGATTGAAGGACACCGAGCCCAAGGACCTCAAGTTTGTGCATAGTCAAAAGTGTCGCAGCTGGAAGACAACAGTGACGGGTACTATTGAGCTTGTAACGATCTCATCATAGTCGAAAGCTGTTCCATTCCTTATCTCTCGGTACAACTTTGAATAAATTTACCATTGACTTTGCGTTTGGCCTGTTATACTCAGCCTCCAAGTAGACCTGAATGAAAATGTCCAACAAACCGACATCGAAGTTCCCAACTCTCGAGGGCGCTTCAGCTACCTTCCCAGCATCGGGCATTCTACTTGTTACAATCAATCGTCCTGCACAGCGAAACTCAATTCCATCCAAATTACATTGGCAGCTACACGCTCTGTTCCATTGGTTCGACAATGAACCTTCGCTCAATGTGGCAGTCATCACTGGCGAAGGAGATAAGAGTTTCTGTGCAGGGCAGGATTTGATTGAGTTGGGTACGTGGTTTCAGGTCAAAGTAACGTGGATGTGAGGACTAAGTACAGATCATTTACAGGCAAACGAGACCCAAGTAAAGCACGAGATGAACCGTGGCTTGGAATCCACCCAAGCACGGGCTTTGCTGGAATTAGCAGACGGCTAGGCAAGAAACCTATCATCGCTGCCGTTAATGGATTTGCTTTGGGTGGTGGATTCGAGATTGTGCTGAACTGGTGAGTTCCTCTTGACAGCTGGTGATGTCAGATGCTAATCTTGGTAAGTGACATGGTCGTCGCAGCACCAGAAGCAACATTTGGTCTTCCCGAAGCCCTCCGTGGTATTTATGCCGCTGCTGGTGGTCTTCCACGCCTGGTTCGAAACGTCGGCATGCCTATAGCATCAGAAATCGCAATGACGGGTCGCACGCTCACCGCCCAAGAAGCTCTGCAGTATCAGCTCATCAACAAAGTCAGCAAATCAAGATCAAGTGTTGTCGACGAAGCGATTGAGCTAGCTAAGAAGATTTCAAATCTAAGCCCGGATGCAGTGATTGTGACAAGGCTTGCGTTGAGAGAGGCTTGGGAAAATTCAAGCGTGGAACGAGCTTTCCAACTGGCAGATGAGAGATTGAAAGAGAAGCTGCATTCAGGAGAGAATGCTAGAGAAGGGTTGGCGGCTTTTGCACAAAAGAGGAAACCAAACTGGACACCTAGCAAGCTCTGAAAAAACTAGTGGTTGCTCTCGTAATATTGCTGACTCTGCGGTGCGGACAAGGAATATTCGCCAGTATCGTACAATAACCTCTGCAGTAGTAGAAGGTGTTGTTCATTCCTGAATTTTCTGGTTGTGAGAAGGACATCATCAGCACTCGCCCGTGAAAGACTCGCTGTTGAATTTCAGCACCCATACATTCTGTTTTCACGGGATCCGTCCAGCATGATGTAGATGTTTGGTGGGTTTTGAGAAGGACGTGCTCGACGCGGCGGGCTGCTTTTGCAAACTGTGCTGCTTTATGCTTAAACCTCGGCAAGAACGCTCCAGAGCAATCTTGTGATAGAGCAGGAGACAATAAGTATCGGCGCAACCTCTGTCGAAGAAACTGTATATCAACCTTCGAAATAGTGAACAGAATCTAAAGAGCGTGCCAGCGGACGGAATACAAATATGCCTGGGCATATTCTTGCTCACGTCGACTGTGCCTCACCTTATTCCTACTTCGCCATCATTCATCTCAAACGTATTCGGCCTGTCTTAGCGACGTACAACATCAAAGTGACCTTTGTGCCAGTATTCTTAGGAGGCATTAATCACGCCACTGGTAATAAGCCTCCATCCACACTGCCAGCTCGTGGAAGATATGGTCCTTATGACATGCGTCGAGCTCTTGAGCAATTCAACACGGTGCCACTGAGCGCCCCCGACTTCTTCCCGATGGTGAGCTTGTTGCCACAGCGGTGTATGTGCGTTCTGCAGCGAGATTACGACCAGGATGTGTACGAAGCAATTTTTGAGAGTTTGTGGATAGCAGTGTTCAACAAGCATATCGACCTCGCAAAGCCAGAGAATATGAGAGCGGCTCTATTCGAGGGCGGAAAACTGAGGGAAGATCAATGTGATGAGATACTCAAGTTGGCAAGCACAAAGGAGGTGAAGGACTTGCTGAACGCCAACACAAAAAGAGCGATCGAAGAGTTTGGAGCATTCGGGTGTCCTTGGTTATGGATTATTAAGACTGATAGGTCGGGACAGGAGGTGCTAAAGGAGCCAATCTTTGGGAGTGATCGGTGGACATATATGTACCGACTATTGGACTTGAAGTTCGAAGATGTGAAATTGGCTCCGGCGGATGGACCAAAGCAAAAAGAGATCAAGCTTTGAAACTACACCTATAACCTGGGATACTGGAACATGGGTAAGATCTAGCCTACTAGTCAATACAGCAGACCAGTATTCATATATCACGTGATCAGACGCAAAAGAACGTTGGCAGGCAATTGAATAAAGTTCGGAGATGGATCTCCGACGTCTGGGGTAACGTGGGTTGACGTCGATCTTGCTAGGAACCGAGAGCCTGAAAGAGCATGTCTACAAATCTGAGAGCAGCGTTTATCACCTAGATGGAGGTGCGAAGGCTAGGAAAACTAGAGTAGTGTTGTCGCATCATCATCTTCGACCGAATGAGCCAACGGATGTAGCTCACCAGTGTCAGATGGGTTGATGGCTATAGAATTGCAAAACATCGTGTTCTTGAAGCTCGCATTGGAGACGAGAATTCAATAAGAAGCACAAACGGTGATTGGGTGGTAGCCTGATGTTTGCACTGTGGAGTCGTGGTTAGCGTGGCTTGGCGATATACTTCTGACTGCGCTCTACCTCGACAAGCCGGAGGCATCTCTATCAACACTCTTCTCCCTGCACGAAAACCATCAATTGAATCTCGCGATCGTGTCGCATACCGTATGCGATTGCAAAGTGCATTCCATGATATTGCAACCACCAAAGTTACTACGGCTGCGCCTCAAATTACAGCTGCCGCTGAGTGCTTAACACCATCACCACCTACTTTGTAAACAACATGCAATGATAACCAGCATCAAAAATCTGCAAGCAACTCCTGTACAACCATACTACCATGTTATTATCTCCAAATAGTCGTGATACACCAACATAGTCCTAGCCTGGCCTGAATCACATTGCGACAAAAGTTACCGCGGTGCCCGAAACACTCGAGAGCTCCTGCCACAATGCCCTTCAGACCCTCTAGGTACACCACTGATCGAGAGCTAGCAGCCATTGTTGATGCTGAGGACTCGAATGACGACGATTACGACGACCACGAACGACGGAGTAAACCTCGCCAGAAACCTCGTGCCCGCGGTGGTAGCGCTGTGCCGCGAAAGAAGTCAAAGAAGAATCGCTATGGGGGTTCCGACATAAGTGACGACGACGACGAACTCTCAGAAGAGGCAGAAGATTGGACAGATGAGGATGTGAAAGAAGAAGTTGAGTTCAACGAAGCGACTGGTAGACCTAAACGTCGAGCCGCTAAACCAGCCCGAACGTACAAAGAAAGTGACGAAGAAGAAGCTCATGATTACTCGCTTCCTTCCGAGGAAGAAGCTCCTGTAACTCCATCGAAGCCTCGAGCGATCGGTCCTAAATCGAAAATCGTGACGCTTAAGATACGCACGCCTCTTCCCCGTAGCCCTCGCATCCTGCGTGACAGGCGCCCAAGCGTCCCAGCTGCGAGAGCCGAACCATCTGGTACCACACGCCGAACCCGTCGTATGTCTGAGGAGGAGGGCGAGACCTTGATTGAACTCTCCAATTCAGGCAGACATACCGTACTCGTTAGAGCCGGTTCTCGAGATCCAGATATACCCCAGTCGCGTGCCACAAGAGGCTCAAAGAGTATCATGTATCCATCCAAAAGCACCATTGATGAGGTCGACGAGCCCCAATCAGTGCCAAAAGAGCAGGAAGAGATTGTGATCCCGCCATCGCAGGAGACAGTACAGTTCTTCGCCTCACAGGACGAGTTGCCAGACATGGTCCCCCACATCGGTTCAGATTTACATGCTTCAGTCTTGAAGGAGCCTGTACCTCTGCTTCCGAGTGACGACCCTCTACATGGTTCTCCTCACGTTGAGTCCATTCGACCTGAGATTGAACCTCTGTCAGAGGAAGGCGAAGCCGAGGGTGCTGAAGAGGACGACGAAGGCCCGGTCTCAAATCGAGGTAGAACCACGAGAGCCAGCCAAAAGCGAAAAGCAGATTCTCCTGCTCCAGACGAGCCGATGCCTTCCAGACGTAGATTGCGTCCTCGTGAGTCTGCTAGTCGGGCACATTCGAGCACAAGACATCACAAAGATATCGATAAGACCAGTGACTTTGACCCTGAGGCGGAAGCCGATGAGGCGGGCGACGTCTCAATGTCAGAAGAATCTGATGGATCACCTCAGAAACGAACGCGACAAAGGGTCGATGCCGATGAGGATAGTAATGGTGGTCGACGCTCAACACGGTTGCAGAAAAAGAACGCTTCTCAACAAGCTTCTGCATCGGACGAAGACTATGAGTTGCAAGAAGAAATAGCCGAGCTTCAAAAAGACGACCGCGCGACCAAGCGAAGACGACGTGCTCAGGAAGAGCTTGTGTTCGAGTCAAGAGGCAAACGGAATACCACAAGAAAAGACTACAATTTAATGCGTAACATACCCCAGCTAGACGACGATGACGAGACTGCTGTCCCTACCCTTTCACAAAAGGCGAAGAAAACAGGAGGTGGGCAGTCTTATTATACAATGCACGATTATGCTGGTCCTTTCGGTGGTGTTCGTGGTCGCCCTCTTCTTGGTGGTCCTCAACGTGCGCCAGATGCAGATACAGACAGTAGCGATGACGAGGTCATGAAGCAGCCGAAGCAAATCGCTGGTGTCGCTGGTATGACACCTACCATTGCCACGAATCCCTTCAATCCCTTCGCAATGAATGCCTTGATTTCCGATCCGGCTCAAGGCCCAACAGGTACACCGGCTAATCTGGGCAAGGTAAAGGACAAACAAGCTCTAGCCGACGCTGATCCTCTGGGCGTGGACCAGAATATCGACTTCGACAGCGTCGGTGGTTTGCAAGGACACATTGATCAGCTCAAAGAGATGGTTGCATTGCCCTTACTGTATCCTGAAATCTTCTTGCGATTCAAGATCACTCCACCACGTGGTGTTCTCTTCCACGGTCCACCTGGTACTGGTAAAACACTATTGGCTCGTGCTCTCGCAAGCAGTGTCAGCTCTCAAGGCCGCAAAGTCACCTTCTACATGCGAAAGGGCGCTGATGCACTCAGCAAATGGGTTGGAGAAGCTGAAAGACAGCTCAGACTGTTATTTGAGGAAGCGAGAAAGAACCAGCCATCCATCATCTTCTTCGACGAGATCGATGGTTTGGCTCCAGTGCGTTCCAGTAAGCAGGAACAGATTCATGCTTCGATCGTGTCTACTCTACTAGCTCTGATGGATGGTATGGATGGAAGAGGACAGGTCATCGTCATTGGTGCGACCAACAGGCCTGACTCTATTGACCCTGCCTTGCGGCGTCCGGGACGCTTCGATCGTGAGTTCTATTTCCCACTTCCTGACAAAGATGCTCGAAGATCCATTATCAACATTCACACTCGCGGTTGGGATCCGCCACTTGACGACCATATCAAAGATGAGTTGGCCACTCTGACGAAGGGTTATGGCGGAGCCGACCTCAGAGCCTTGTGCACCGAAGCCGCCTTGAACGCTGTGCAAAGACGATATCCACAAATCTACTCCTCAAAGGAGAAGTTGCTAATCGATCCGAAGAGTATAACAGTGACGCCCAAGGACTTCATGATCTCGATCAAGAAAATGACGCCCTCATCAGAGAGGTCAGCGTCGTCAGGAGCTGCGCCACTACCACAGAATGTTGAGCCGCTACTGAGAAGGCAGCTCAAAGACCTGGAAGTTAGAATTGAAGAAATGTTACCACGGCAGAAAAAGACCACAGCGCTGGAGGAGGCGATGTACGAGGATGTGGCCGACGGCAGAGGATTTGGTAGAGAGCGTATGCAGCAGGCTTTTGAGTCCTCTCGCGTCTTTCGCCCAAGACTGCTTGTTCATGGTAGGCTTGGGATGGGTCAGCAGTACATCGCTGCAGCACTACTCAACCACTTTCAAGGCGTGCATGTGCAGTCACTGGACTTGTCCATTCTTCTCGGGGATACGACCAGCTCACCCGAAGCTACTGTCATTCGGCTTTTTGCGGAGGCTAAGATGCACAAACCGAGCGTGATATATATTCCAAACGTGCAAGAATGGTTCGGCACTGTCGGACAAACAGTGTTGACCACATTCCATGGACTCTTGAGGTCAATCAAGCCAACTGATCCTATCTTGGTCCTCGCTTTCTTGGAGGCTGAGCCCGACGATGAAGACGAAGGGATGAAACGAGAATTTTTTGGTTACTCACATCGCAACCAATATCGTCTCGCATCACCGAGTCACAAAGAACGAAGCGAGTTCTTCAGACCATTGAAGGATTACATCAAGACGAGACCGAGTGATTTTCCCGATCCAGCTCACCGGAAGAGGCGACAGATGGAGATCTTACCTCCAGCTCCTGCGGAACCGGAGAAGGAGGCGCCTCCCCCAACTAAAGAAGAGCTCAAGGCCCAGAAGAAAAGAGATCGAATGACACTGAACGTGCTCAAGCAACGGCTGCAGCCGATCATGGATCAAATCAGAACCAAATACAGAAGGTTTCGAACCGGTATCATCGAAGATCACCTTATCAGCTACCTGTACAAAGAGGCTGACCTAGAGACTGTGACATCTGACGTTCATGATAACAACCAAGTACAAGAAACACGACCATATCGTCTTGCGAAAGATCCACATGGTGTAGGCGGGCTGGTCGATATCGATGGCATCTTTTTCTACAACCTCGATGCTGTAACTATAGAGAAGCGGCTGAGCAACGGCTACTACAAACGGCCTAAGGATTTTCTGACAGACATCAAGAGATTGGCTAAAGATGCAAAGGCTGCCAAAGACGAAGACCGAATGTTCAAGGCTAATGAGTTGCAATCTAATGTTGAGGTGGACATTGCTAACATTGAGATGCTTGAGCCCCAACTAGTCGCTGAGTGTGAAAAAGTATATCAGCGGGAGCTTCAAAGGCTCAAAGAAGAGGAGGAAAAAGCACAAGCAGCTGAGGAAATGCAGCCACCACAATTGACCGCGGTTCAGATCTCTGATACAGCAGCCACCACAACAACGGAAGGTGCAGGTCCGATAACTCTAGGCGAGAACTTCAATAACCCGAAGGACATGCTGGTCAATGCGATAGTTCCGGCTGGGTCTCGGGCTTCGACTGACAGTATCATGACGAATGGCTTTCACGATGTTATCAACAATCGTTCACACGATCGGAATTCGAATAACGTTTCCAATGCATCAGAAGCCAATGCTGGTGAAGATGCTCATCTGCACAATTCTAGCAACGAAAGTGGCTCGAAGCAGAGATCGAATGGGGAAACTCAAAGCAGTGAAAGCACGACAGCTTTATCAGTACTTGGCAGGACCGCCTCAGCCCAGCCGAAACCGTTTTCGCAATACTCTGCACCCTCACAGCGACTGCGCCAACAATATGGACTGGAGCCATTACCTAACCAGGCATCATTTATGACGCCTATGGAAGAGGAGTCTCAATTCAAGGACTATACCAATGATGCAAGCACGACTCAAACGAATAGTGGTCAGAAAGCTCCGTCGGTGTCAACCTCTGGTTACCACGACCCGAGACATAGTTACTCAGGCGTAGGCTCAGATTACCACGATCAACGGAATAGTCAGGATACTGGAGCACCGGACCTCTTTGGGTGGGACGAGCGAACGACAGGTGATATTCCTGATACACAAGGTACGATTGCTTCCATTGCATTTATAACATAATCTTACCAATATACGAACTCCTGAACTGACTAGATGATTTGTTATAGATACATCGGCGTCGCAGTCCTCGACGAACGGAGCATCTGCAGGAAACGGCGAACCATCAAGTTATTTCGTCAGTGCGGCCTCGAAAAGTGCCTACCCATCACACGATCAATCACGACTACAATCATCATTTCCACCCGTTCCACGTTTCGATGCTCCCTCCGTCGCCGCACACACACATACCGGCCCCGCAGCATCCAGTACTTCCGCCCCAGCACGCGCAGGAGCAGGTCTCTTCGCAGAACTAACCGCAGCCGCAACTCCAACCTCCCGCCTAGGCGCAAACGCACCACCACACGCCATGAAAAGCCTCCTCAACCCACCCTCTCCCCCACCCACCTCCCAACCCCAAACCCAGACCCAAACACTCGAATACGCCGAACCCAATCTCGCCCTGCCCGACGAGTCCAGAATCGATAATACCGTCCTGGATATCGTCGACAAAACCTCGGGCCTCTCCGTCGAACAAATGGAACAAGTCAACAGCGTCCTCATGGACATTCTCTGGCAGACAAGAGGCGAATGGAACCGGACGATTGTTCTGGACTGCATAACTGATGGCTTTAATAATACCATTGCGGATATGCGGGATACAGGACAGGAGTTTGGAAATTTGAGTTGGGAGAGGGTGGATACTGCTGGTGAGCGAGCGACGGGGAGGAGGAGGGCGGCGATCGGGATGCGTACGGGTTAGGAGCCGGGTAGATCGAAGGGGGTGAAGATGAAGGAGATACCTGTGTTTGTGAAGCGTGGTGGTGCTTGGTGTAAGGATGATGATAGGGAGGAGGAAATGGTTATTAATGATTCTGAGAGTGATGGGAATGATCTGTGAAATAGACAGGATGAATGACAAGACGCCTTTGAGGCGCAAGCGAATGATTGTTTGCTTGATTACAAGTTGTGCTTGCTGGGGAGTTTGGATGCATTGTCGGATTGCAGATAGCAAGCAATACATGGATACAGTTTCGGCACAAATGTTGGACAAACGTGAATGCTCATTCCTTGCTGGGTATGTTGCTGTGTCTGCCTGTCTGCTTACTCTTTCTATCGAGTCATCTGTACAGTGCTAAGCCCGATACACACCGTATTGACATGGAAGTAAGACCTTAGATGTCAGGGAAAATGGGTAGAACACGGGAGTATACGATTATTATCTCGATCAATGAGCACCGTTTTGCTAATCCACTACTGCTAGATGAACAGGCTGTACAATGTGTAGCAAGCTTGAAAAATAATTCAGAAAGAATAGTCATTTAAAGATAGCGCGCTGGTCCTTTGATCAAAGCCTCCCAAAAGTCAAGACGCCATGATTGTGAACTCCTTAGGGTATTAGGTGGGTATACTGTAGTGCTGCGCATAATTGACCAATAGCTCTTTAGGTCAGTGTAGTGTCGTAGTGTAATATGGGGAGGAGGACAGCCTTCATATACGTTCGTCCTCAGACTCGGTATGCCCCCCACTGCGAAACAAGGGTAAACTCTTCGTACTTTTACCTCCGCCAAGAGCTCTGAGCTTAGTAAAGAAATCTCTGTTTCGGCTGACCTTCTCCGGTGTGTCGTGAGTCGCATGATCTGAGCTTATATATCGACAAAAGCGATGGTCCTCTCTGCTTTGGACCTCTGGTGAAAGTGGAGAGGAAACAACTTCGTGACGAGGAGTTGCAAGGTAGGGTGTCAGCACCCGGTTGTCAGCCGACTCCTAGTGGCTTCTCTGTGGTTGTGTATTTGAAGCTCTGCCAGTGATGTCTTCCCATGTTGCGCCCATCCTGCGGCCGGTGCTAGCGATCAGGCCCTCTTCCTCCTCTTCAATGATATCGGAGTCACTGTCCTCTGCAAGCTTAGGTGTCCTGAAGAGAAGCAGAATAAAGGCAACCAGGAAGACACCGAGGAAAGCAAATTGAGCCCAGAAATCGAAAACGCCAAAGAAGGGGAAGTTGACCATGATACGGTTGAGGAAGGTGCTGGCGACAGAGGGCGTGCAGATACTTCTCGCAACTTCGTTCTTGGCAATCTCGGTGCATGCAATTATCTTGCTGTTATCATGGCTGCAATCTGGTTGCTCGCCAGGATGTCTAGGCGGAAGATCGCAGAAGGTCTGAGGACCGAAAGAAGCATATTGAGGCGCAACCATGAATGCTATTGCGTAGTTGATGGCAAGAGTCATAAGAACCAGCAAAACAGTTGCCATCAAGAGCGCTTGAGGAGAGGTCTGAGCTTTCTTAATTCTGAAGATGGTAATCCAGAGTAATCGAATGCCAATGGTAGCAATGCCGATAACACTGGCACAAAAGAAGAGCATAGTGATCAGCAGGAAGATGACATAGTCGATTGGGAAGACCTTTGCGGCCTTAACGAGGACCCAATTGACCGGCTGGAAGATATTGATGTGGCCCAATAAGTAACCACACTGGTGCTTGCAGATTGAGTTTTTGGCCTTGTCAATGCCAGTGATGAGCATGC
Source organism: Lithohypha guttulata (assembly GCF_036872675.1). Lineage (NCBI taxonomy): Eukaryota > Fungi > Ascomycota > Eurotiomycetes > Chaetothyriales > Trichomeriaceae > Lithohypha > Lithohypha guttulata. The sequence goes on along the minus strand of NW_027042755.1, from coordinate 223,321 downwards.
TGGCAAAGATGACAAGCACGACCCCGACCAGAAGGACTCCCAGAATCAGTTTGATAGGTCGCAGGACAGCCTCCAGCTTGATCCAGGCTCTGTAGAAGAAGTTTTGGCCTTCGCCCGAAGCTTCCTGGGCCAGACGCTGGCGTCTTTTGAGAGTTCTTTCTTCTCTGACCAGGGCATCTAATTCCCTCTGGTCTTTCGAGGACAAGCCGTCTGGACTGCCCTGAGCTCTACCTTCGAGCTGTCGTTGTCGTTCACGATTCGACTCGAGTTGAGCATCGGTCGAGGCAGTCAAAGCAGGAGCAGATATGGATGGAGCAGACTTGATCATGGTGATAGGCAGGAGCGCCAGACCTGAGGCAGTGTAGAAGCAGTATAGAACGACACCAACGGTGATAAGCAAGCCGAGAGCAAAAGTGAGGGCTCGTTCGCCATGGTTCTCTGATAGCAGGTTCTTGAAGAAGTCCAAGTCGAAATGAGCGCCCTCTCTGTTCTTTGTGACAGGAATGAAGAAGCCGACCAAGAAGATAGCGATGCAGATGACGAGGAAGATCAGTGTAAATCTTGCAGCAGACCAGAACCTCTTGCCAAATGTCTGACGTCCTTCTTCAGCAGCAACCTCATCGTATTCTTCGTACCAGAAATATGTAAAGGGCACTACCAACAGGCAGAGAAGGGCATCGAGGGAGTAGAGGACATAGTAGACGATCTCTAGGGTTTTGACAATGTTGTCGACTTTCTCCTGTGTAGCCCAGTCTTTGCGTTGACCACGTTTAGAGCTGGTGGTGCTGGACACAAGTGCGACATCGACGGGCAGAAGCAGGACCGTAGCCAGCAAAGTGGTGATAGTGATGATGCAGATGATAGTGACGAAAACGGATCGGTCGCGATGTGTCTGGTATAGGTAGACAAAGGCCACAGAGATGGCGAGCAGGAGAGCTATAGCAACGGCATATACCACCCAGATAAGAGTAATCTGAATGTAGCCCTGAGTTGCTGTCGCTCCCATCTCGTTGCTTAAAGCACTGATCAAATCCATCGTGAAGCTCTGATCGGTTCTGATGGCCTGCTTCGATGGTCGATCTCTCTGCTTAGAGTTGGTGAAGAGAGAACGAAGGACACACCTGCTTTACTAAGGTTCTCTTACCACCTCGAAAGCAGGATCTGGCAGGCGCCTTGGAGTCGCAGACGTGCTATGACATAGGGCATCATAGGCATGTGCAACCCCCAGCGAACCCCACCCGAGCTCTCGCGTTGCAGCCACCCTAATGTCGAAACAGTCACTTCTACATCACGTGAACTTTTCTCGTCCATCGTCGCCCTTCATTTCTCCTTCCAGCTTATGGCCTCCGCAAGGTCTTCCGCAGGGCAAATCGCCTTAGACCAGAAGACCTGATAGTCAGTACGGTCGTCCCGCTATCTCGCTCGAGGCATTTGTGCTGCCAGATGCAATGAAGGGGAGTGCGCTTTCTCAAAGACTGAAGTAATCAGGATGCAGTGCTACTCAGAACTCATTCCGCCAACAGGTGTGACTGAGAGCCTACAACTGTCTTTTACTACAGCGAGAGCCAACAATCTCATCGTTGCTAAAACCTCACTTCTCCAAGTATTCGACCTTAGGACTTCCGACATATCGAGTGAAGCAAGGCTCGTATTACTTGCCGAGTATGCTTTGCAGGGCACAATTAGTGCTTTGGCCAGAGTCACTCTGGTCAAATCGAAAAGTGGCGGTGATGCAGTCTTGATAGCATTCCGCGATGCCAAACTCAGTTTGGTTGAGTGGGAGCCGAGCCAACATAGCATCTCTACAATCTCAATACATTATTATGAGAACAATGACATGCTTTTATCTCCATGGTCTCCTGACCTCAAGGATTGTCTTACACGTCTTACTGTCGATCCAAGTAGTCGGTGTGCTGCCTTCAACTTCAATGAAAACAGTCTTGCAATCATTCCTTTCCATCAGGCACAAGATGACCTGGCCATGGATGACGACGATCTGGACGACGTCGACGAAGACAAATCCCCCACAAAGCAGACAAATGGAGAGTCACACCACGACGACAAGCTTTACTTTCCCTCCTTTGTCCTTCCAATGACAGCTTTGGATCCTGGCTTACTTCATCCCATCGCCATAACCTTCTTGTACGAGTATCGGGAGCCCACTCTCGGCGTCCTATTCTCGACTTCTGCCCCATCCGTGAATATGGCTCCCATCAGGACAGATATCTTGACCTATGCTGTCTATACTCTAGACATTGAGCAGAAAGCATCTACCACGTTGATCTCCGTTACAAAACTGCCTAACGATCTTTATCAAGTCATGGCCCTCCCTGCTCCCATAGGCGGTACATTGTTGGTAGGTGGCAATGAGCTAGTACACATCGACCAGAGCGGAAGGTCAAATGCTGTCGCTGTGAACGAGTTCTCTAAACAAGCCTCGTCATTTGCGATGGCTGACCAGTCCGACCTAGAGCTTCGACTCGAAGGCTGTCAGGTACAATCGATAGGGGCAATTTCCAACGAAGTACTTTTCGTCCTCAATGATGGTCAATTTGCCGTTCTTACTTTTCGCACAGATGGTCGATCTGTATCCGGACTGCATCTGCAATCAATAGATCCCTATTCAACTGCCACTATATTTCAGTCTCGTTGCTCCACAATTGTTCAGATGGAAAATCGCTATCTGTTCCTAGGCAGCGAAGAGGCAGATTCTGTCCTGATTAGTACTAGTAACAAATCTAACCAGTTGAAGCGCATCCCGTCCCGTGCGTACCTGGACGACGCAAACGGTGATTTCAAGCCAGATGATGATATGGACGACGAAGATGACGAGGATGATTTATATGCTGACAGCAAAACCAACGGTGCCATGCAGCAGGGAACTTTTGAGCCAAGCAGTATCGTTCTGGAAGATACTCTTCGTTCAATCGCCCCACTAGGTCATCCCGTCCTCGGAAGACCGCCCAAGCGGAAACGAGAGGAAGATGGCGAGGATATCCTGGACGTACAGCAGTCAGACCGCCTTGATCTAGTAGCCTCGTGCAATCGCGGCACCAGAGCAAGCTTGGCTTTTCTGTCACGATCACTACAGCCAAACATTGTGAAAAGGCACAAGCTGGCGCAAGGATCGTTAGTCTGGGCAATGAGCAGTGAACCTTCCGAGCTCGAAGTGGATGCACGTCCCTTCGACGATATGCTGGTTGTTTCGCAAGGATCGCAATCCCCTGTCCCACAATCGACGCTGTTGTCTCTGACATCGACGGTGCAAGAAAGGACGAACAACGATTTCGAAACTGGAGACAAGGTCATTGCAACTGGACGACTAAACACAGGTTCTCACGTTGTTGTCTATTCCAGGGATGTTCGTGCCTACAACAAGTATTTCGGACTCGATCAGATTTATGCGATCGTCGAAGAAGAGGCTGGTGCTACTGCTGAAGTCGTTGCTGCATCAGTTACGGACACTCATATCCTCATTCTGAAAAGTGATAACACTATAATAATCTTGAAAGTGGATAAGAGTGGCGATCTAGACGAGGTCGACCTACCAGACAGTATTTCGTCAGAGGACATATTATCTGCCTGTCTATTCGACGACCATTACGACTTTTTCAATACGAAGCAATTTAGTGGCAAAAAGGCCAGTGCAAAGCCATTGGTCTTGGCTGTGCTTACTGGAAGTGGTGTTTTTAGTCTCCATCCTCTGTCCAACCTTGACGTACAAATCTTTAGCTATGCAGGACTGGACTTCCTACCAACTCAGCTGTCCCCCGAGCTCGATATTCCAAAGCATTGGCGGACGAAGGACTCCCTGCTACAGATCAGCCTTCACACCCTAGGGTCTAACATATATGGCAAGCCGTACCTGATCGTAAGGAACAGCTCATCTGACATCACAATCTACGAACCATATCGCGATCCTGAAGTCCAGGGCGTCTATCGCTTTGTCAAAACGTCCTGCCACAATGGCGACCCTCGTGATGCATACAATGAGAAGGGTGAAGAACACTCAGATCATATCTCTCGATGTTCGTTGATCCCACTCCACGACGTGGGCGGCGCAAGTGTCATCTTTGCTGCTGGGAAATATCCTCGGATCATAACGAAGCCAAATGCAGGCATGCCAAGACTGCACTGGCTCGACATTGGACCTGTCGAACATATCAGCAGCTTCCACGACTCCTCCTGCAACCGTGGATTTGTATACATTGACTCGCAGAATTGCTTAACCTTTTGCGAAATACCTGCCGACATCATTCTCGACCACGCCGATTGGGTCATCAGAAAGATCGGCATTGGCGAGGAAGTCTCAGAACTCACCTACCATCCACGAACTGGTGCTTATGTTGTTGCCGCGTCCACGCCGGCGCCTTTCCATCTACCTCGTGACGATGAATGGCACCCAGAGTGGGACGCGAAAAATGAAAGCGCGACACCAAACTTCCTTCCGACCACAAGATCTCATGCTCTGAAATTGATCAGCGCTGTTACGCACTCCATAATCAGCCAGCATACTTTTGCTGAGGACGAACAAGTTCTGTGTGTCAAATGCTTGAACATCGAAATCAGTGAACAAACCCACGAACGCAAGGACGTCATCGTCGTTGGTACAGGGATAGTAAGAGGAGAGAATGTAGTTTCCCGAGGCTATCTCTATCTTTTTGACGTTGTCGACGTTGTACCGCATCCCGAAATTCCTGAGACAGACTTGAAGCTCAAACTAATGACACGAGAAGATGTGCGCGGTGCAGTTACAGCCATTTCCTCAATTGGATCTCAAGGGTTCATCCTCGCAGCACAAGGGCAAAAATGCATGGTCCGAGGACTAAGAGAAGACAACGCCATCCTACCAGTCGCATTCCTCGACTTGAGATACTACGTCTCAGTCGCCAAAGAACTGCCCGGAACAGGCCTGACCATCCTAGCCGATGCCTTCTCTGGTCTCTGGCTCACAGGCTACTCGGAGGAACCCTACAAAATGCAACTTCTCGGCAAAGACCTCGAAAACCCATCGATTGTCGCAGCCGAATTCATGCCCCAGGACAAACAGCTCTTCATCATCGCAGCCGACGGAAACGGTGACCTCCGGATCCTCCAATACGACCCCTGGAACCCGAAAACCGAACGAGGCAGCATCCTCCTCCACCGATCAACATTCAATACCGGCTACCTTCCCACAATGATGACCCTCCTTCCACGCACACCCACTCCCTCCGAGGCCCTCGTCGCCGCTTCCGCCTCCACCTCCTCCCCAGACGACAACACACAACTTGACCCTGCCCCCTCCCCCCTCCAAAACACCCATCAAATCCTCATCACAACCCGCGAAGGCGCACTAACCCTCATCACCCCCCTCTCAGAACAAGCTTACCGCCGCCTAAGCACATTACAGACTACCCTAACAACACAACTCGATCAGCCGTGTGGGTTGAATCCGCGTGCTCATCGGCAGATCGAGACGGATGGTGTGGGAGGGAGAGCGATGATTGATGGGATGGTTGTGAGGAGGTGGTTGGAGCAGAGTAGTCAGCATAAGTATCAGTTGGCCGATCGGGTAGGGGGGACGGTTTGGGATGTTAGGAGTGATTTGGAGGGGTTGGTGGGTGGGGGGTTGGGGTATTTGTGAGATGACCGGAGGAGGGAGATGGGAGAAGGGGTTGTTGGGTGTTTCGTAGTTTTAAGCTTATTCCGTTGAACCAAAACATGAGTTGAAGACAAGTCATTCTGGTACACTCGGATTGCTTAGCAGTCCGACGGCAAGTCATGTATGTTATAGACACTATTTAGACACCTCAATACCCATTTCCAACTTCCCAAGGTCTTCCAGCAACAGCAGCACGTATCTGCGGATCAGTCCCATTCTTCAGCGCCTCAGTCCTCAAGTGCACAAGTAACCGAAACCGCTCGTCAATTTCCTGTTTCAGCTCGATATTCCTTCCTGGCACAGGAATATCAAGTTTCATTTGCTCGACCTTCTTCCAATTGCCGACGCTATTAACAACAGTAGCTCTTTCTTCCCATTGTTCCAGCTCTTTAGTCGCACGTCTCCAGTGATGGTGGTTGTCAAACCATGTCTCGAAGAGGTCGGGAGTCTGAAAGCAGATGCCGTAGCCATCGCAGTAGCAGGCCCTTGCGTCAGGACAAAGGGTCGCTTGATTTGTGAAGATTTTGTGCCACAAATACTCAAATACACGGCCACTGATCCAATCTGTCTCCTCGGTTCGGAGGAGCCAGTCTCTGTACCTCTCGTAACTAGCTTTGGGGATGGCACGTATCCGTTCTCGAGACACGGCAAATTGTGCACAGCAGGGTGCGCCTATCGAGTCAGGGACGGGTTCACCTGGAAACATCTCGGCCCAGGCATGTGCGATGGCTATTTCCTCTCTCTTCAAGTTGTCTCGGTAGCTTGTACCGGGATGGAGTCGTTCTGGACAGCCAGGATCCCAGTGACAACGTAGGTTCATGTATCCTTCTCTCGTCACTCTTGCTGAACTCAGCCTTTTGAGGGTTTCCGCGGCATCGTGATTGAGGAGCTCGGGGGTATGCCAGGCTAGCTGGTGGGGATGCATGAAGATGCTGATATCTGGCAGGGAGGGTGAATCGTAGTGGTCCAGGATGTAGGTCAGGTAGACCATGGCTTCGTGACCTTTGTTTATTGGAGTATGCAGGGCTGCAGTATGGTCATCGACGATATACAAGTAGGGTACGAGATAGGCATCGCTAGGGAGGTAGGAATCGAGCCAGGTTGTGTTTTCGCTGGACAAACGACCAATGACCAGAGCGCGAGTATATGGCTCTCCTGCTGGCTTCAAGGTCCCAGTAGGATAGGAAGACTCTGAGCTGTTGTGTGTAACATAATTGTTGTTTGTAAATGGTCCTTTCTGCCTGTTCAGCTGTTCCTGAAAATCCTCTTCCTCATCATCGGCCAGGTCTCCGAGGCCAACTCTTTGTGAAAGTCTTTGTAGTGTGGAGTGGTAGTCTTGGGTTCGCGCTCTAAAATACAGTATCAGAAGTACTGCAGTGAGTAGGAGGACAGCTATGCGTTTTGCGAAGATCATATCAGAGACTGGCGATATTGATGCTGGACTGAATGTGCACAAATGCACTCAATTCTTGGGATTAGCATTCACAGCTTCTGCTGCCTTCATATCTTGCACGTAGGTAGTGTCATTGAGGTATGACTATCAGGAGGTGAGTACGAGCCACCATACTGCTCTATACCCTTCTCAATGTAACCGCAAAGGAGTGGATATATAGCAGCATGATTTTGAAGCTTTCGTGCTTTACACGGGACGCGCAGGCACGTGTCAATGGGCATTTGGACATCTTTAGAACCCTAAGCTGTCGCGTGGGTGGCTCTTGGAGCGCCCAAAACACAAAGGGCCTACGTCATCTACCAATGAAGACGATACAAGGACATGAAGAGCAGGCTTTACCTTGCTTCAGACTTCCAATCTCAGGCGATCGCACCACTTCGTCTCTAGGAAATGGCTGAAATCGAAGAGCAGCGCCTCGCTAACCTCAGAAATAAGGAGAAACTGCTAGCTGAATTAAACCTCAACTCGAGAGTGATCAAGTCAGCCAAAGCACAGACAGTAAAGCGCGAGGATGGCTTGATCACTAAAAAGCGCAAGATTGAGGTTCCTGCCGTACCTACCAGGTCATCAACTAGACTGCAGCAGGCCAGTGAGAGGCCTTCTTACAAGGAGGAGCCAGACGATGAAAGTCGGCCTGGTAGGACGAAAAACAGGTCAAAAGCACCTGCCAAGGTCGATGTTGTGGTCGAAGAAGTCCAGCTACAGCCTGCTCCAGATGTCGACACCATTCGAGACAACTGGTCAAAGTGGGAGGCTGTAGGGCCGCCGCCGACTCGCGATGAGGTTGGCACTTTTCATTTTGAGGACTATCTGTTGTTTCTACCAAATAAGTCCCCAGACGAAATGATGCGAGAAGGCTGCTTCGGTGGCTCTTACTGGCGCCCTTTAAAATCGCGCAGACTGGGCATTCTCATAGAAGAAGACTGGAGGGAACTACCAGCTGCCTGGATTCAAGGTCTGGAAGTGGAGAGATACTTGACTGACCCAGACTACAATGCTGATGTGAACAAATACAAAGTCGCGTGCGGGCAGAGTATCGAAGAATGGGAGGCAAGTGGGTGGATCATGCACGAATACGACGTGCGAGGCTGGTTCCAATGGTACTGTCGCTTCTTCCAAGGTCGTCGATGCCCAGACGATGATCGACAAGTGTCGAGATGGAGGAAGTGTGTAGGTCCGACAGGCCGATGGAAGCGCATGTTATTGAAAGCCTATCTCAAACAGGGTGTCCATGATGTCTTTGACGACGGCGAGGACGAGGATACAAAGGAGGTCAGTCCTGTCATGCATCAGACCTGCCACCACTGGGCATACGAGATAAAACAGCACGACTTGGACGAAGCATGGGCGTGAGACATGGGGCAGGAAATACTCCCCGCGCTGCTTGGCAAGTGCGACCCTCACGCACCCGACCATCTGGATATACTTCAATAATTCGTCCTATAGTTTCTGCAACTTGACAAGGATATTCTGACAATCATATGAAAACTGTCCGAGTAATGGACATGCTCAATATTCAGCAAGTCTTGCATATGCTCCTCTGGTTTGATATCTCCTTCCATGCCATTCTTGTTCGGACGCCTTCTTGGCTCGTTGTTCGCCTCATCTTCGCGTATCGTTCCAGCAGTGGTACCTGCAGGTATGGAGGAGCTTCCAAGGTCGATCCATGCAGAAGCGACGAAACTAACGAGAGCCCCAGAGCACACCCGCAACGCGCCCCAATCAAGTCCTGCTGGTCTCTTTGTTAGCGTGGATTTTCACACTTTGGCAGGCATGTGCTCGCTGAATACGGTGACTCGTTGATTGGTCTATTACCTCATGCTTTCCCATTACGGACATGCGACGCCAAACAGTCTCAGCTAGTAAAGAGCGACAGCGCATTCCTGATTACAGACAATTGTTGTCGAGTCAAGCACTCACAGAAGACGACAAGGATCTCGGACTAAATCGTGGTAATGATGGGCCCATCTTTTGACGATGTCCCTGCATCAGCTGCGCCAAACAAGCAGGTCGCAGCTTCGTACGCCTACGCTGATCACGACCGAAGCACTTCTCCCATCAGGTCCGATCGCAACAACAACCGCACAAGTGCTTCCGTCGCCTCCCCTCCACGCGCCAACCAAGACAATTGGTGGCAGGACGACGAGATGAATGGTCATTACACCCATGACTCAAATACCGATCTCCCTCGCCTCCAAGCACGAGGCCACCTCGATGCCAGCGAAGAAGACTCGTACAGACCAATATCCGCTGACGATGACCCAAATTCCTATGATCTCGTCGGTCCTGGTGAGATGGAGGAAGCCCAGAGAAAGACGTGGAATCTAGAGAAGCAATCTCAGGCCCTGTTCTCGAAAGAACATCTACAGGTCATCTTTGGTGACCCGAGTCACCTCCTCAAATTTACCTCTTTCTTGGGCTTGCATAGACCTCAGTCCGTTCCTATACTTGTGCACTATCTCGATTCGCTAAAGGCACTACGAGCACTGCATTACGCCAACGCCATTTTGGAGGGCTTAGACGAGGTTCCAGGCTTGGACTTCACAAAAGGTGCTGTCGATACAACCGTCAATGCCGCCTTGATGAAAAGAGCCAACGATGCCTTTGACTATCTCGTTCGAGAAGAACTACCTGCATACGTCACCTTTGAGTACATCCGTGTGGTCAGTGCGAGTATTACTGCCCGCATCACCGGCATGCTGGCTCCACATCTAAGAGAGGCAAGCGAGGGTCTGGCTGAAGTCTTTTGTCTCACTGACCCAAGCCGTCCGGACAATCCTATTGTCTTTGCATCTGAAGGTATGGACCTGGCCTGAGATATTTGCGCCAATGCTAATGTCTTGCAGAATTCAATCGCACTACTCAGTATGGCATGAATTATATTCTGGGTCGTAATTGCCGTTTCTTGCAAGGCCCTTTCACTAATCCTCTTTCTGTACGTCGTCTGAGAGACGCCGTCGTCGCCGGTAGGCAACACCAGGAGGTCTTCCTAAACTATCGTCGAGACGGTTCACCCTTTATGAATCTGCTCATGACCGCTCCTTTGTGCGATTCCAGGGGCTCCATCCGCTATTACATTGGTGCACAAGTTGACGTCTCTGGTTTAGTAAAAGACTGTGCAGAAATGGAATCCTTAGCTCGCCTGATGGATATGCAAGCCAATGGCGAGCCGATCTTAGATCATCAGAAACCCAATCCAGAAAAGAATGATGAGCTTCGAGAACTGAGTGAAATGCTGAATCAGAACGAGCTCACCACCATCCATAGGTTCGGTGGACGTATGCATAAAGAAAATGACTACCAGGATGCAGATGATGCCATGGGAGGCTCGACAGTATCCACCCAAGGTCGACTTCTTATCAAAGATCCCAATGCCTTAACACCTCCGTTTGACTTCAACGACCGCTTCCTTCAACATGAGCACATTACTAGCCGCGGCTCAGCAGCAGGTTCAACCACATCAGAAATCTCTCCTTCTCTTAGCGCAACAATATCTGGCCGCTTAAGTGGCATCTATAGCCACTATCTACTGATCCGTCCCTATCCCTCCCTCAGAATTCTCTTTGCCTCACCGTCTCTCCGCATTCCCGGCATCCTCCAGTCACCATTCATGAACAAAATCGGTGGTTCCAACCGTGTTCGCGAAGAGCTCACAGCTGCCCTCGCCGACGGTCGCGGCGTAACTGCCAAAGTCCGCTGGATCAGTAAACACGACGACGACGGACGAAACAAATGGATCCACTGCACCCCTCTAGTAGGTGTAAACGGCCAAATCGGCGTCTGGATGGTCATCATTGTCGACGACGAAAGACACCGTATCCAAAGAGAGCGCGGAGGCGGCCCAGCCGCAACAGGTGGACGAGTCGCCCCTCCCGTCGCAGCAGATCTACGAGGACGAGCCACACCTGACCGCCATAATCCCGCTGACCCTACCAAGACGGGACAGCAGGGATCAACCACGAGTCAACGAGTCGCACTCAATAGCAGAGGTATGCCCGTCAATCAGCGGTATGGCTACAGCGCAGGCGAAAGACCGATGAATTTACCTGACGGAAGCAGAGCTCCTAGCATGGATGGAGTGGGTAGTGGCAGCGTGCAGAGTTTCAGAATATAGTTTATTATGATGATATGCACGACATGGGGTGTTTGGGAAGGACTTGATTCAGGTACAGACTGGTTGGTGGTGTATGTGCATACATATGTGCTTGGTAGTATTGTCATATATTTCCAATTTTCTTGTATAGCACAAACAAAAGTAGTATCTAATTATTTGATCGAGGATATATTCCGAGGTGGTTTATTGAAGGATTTGTTGAAAGACACAAATTTCTCCTTGCACTTGTTCTCCAATTCTGTACTACATGGTATTGGATTGGATGGTTTTTTTACGCGCCGTCTTATCTCTTTTTGACCTATGACACGCCTACTATCGAAGCAAGGTTCAAGAAGAAAACAGGAGCGAAGCATCGCTTGGAGTGCATGTAACTTTGGCAGATATTATTCTGCTTCTCAGTCCACAGTCCGAAGAACCACTGTATAATTTCCACCTGGCAGATCAGATAGAGTCACCACTTTCGTCCCTGCCTCATCGCTCTGCATCTGTCTCTTAGCCATCTTCTGGCTAGTCATACCACTTTCCGCCTCCAGATTCATCACCGTTAGACTTGCCAACGTGCCGCTGTAGCTTAACCTGAGCGTGCCCGAGGTGTTCGTCGGCGTACTAAACGTGACATTCAAGCCTCCACCCTGTAGCGCTGTCGTTTGTGTCGAGAAGCTGCCTAGGTTCGTCTGAAACCCGGCCTCAATATTACTCAATCCACCGAGCTGCGGCTCAATCAGCCAGGTCTTGCCTGCTGCGGACGTGACTTGAAGTCCTGCACCGTAGAATGTCAGCGTTGAAGTCGGACCAGTTGCCCAGCCGTGGGCATGAGAGATTCTCGGATCATTGGCGTATGGTGCGTAGTGCAGGTCGCCGTTGGTCGAGTAGCCTTCGATGAAAGTCGAGTTCGTCATGCGAGGGTCGTCGAGCATGAAGCCCCACATGAGTTTGGTTAGATTGACGGCTGCAGCTGGTCGTCCAGCGCGGTAATGTGCTTGGAGTTCGAAGCCGCTGACGAAGGGGGACACTGTTTCGCCTGCTTCGGGTGCTGGTGCTCCGTATGGACCCCATCTTGCTTGGAGGGCTTCTGAGATGTTTCTTGCACGTTCACTGTTTAGTGTGAGGTTGCTGATGATAGCCCAAGCATTTCCGTCTTGAGGGTGTAAATCGGTGAGAGGCTGAGTATCGTTGTCACGGTAAAGATTTAGTTTAGGATCCCACAACTGATTGTTAGCTGCTGATTTGATGCCTTCTGCAAGTGCTGGCCATGATTGTACAAACATTGAGGTGTCGCCCAAAAGGTTAGCGAGGTTGGTGCCTAGATTGAGCACGAAGTAGAGGATAGCATTTGCCTCGATGTTGTGGCCTCCCATACCAAATCGAAGCCAATCAGCAGGGGTAGTGACATTTGCCATGCCACTGTCGTCGATAAAGGATAATGAGAAGTTGAGGGCCGACTTAAAAGTGTTCCAATTTTGTCTCAAATAGGTCTCGTTACCTGTGAACAGATAGTAGTCGTTTATGTCTGTTAAGCTGTGTAGATGATATGTGAAAGACCAAATAGGAAGTATTATACCAAATGGTCGACCAGCATAGGGGAGTGCTCCCGAGGCGTTCTGCAGAACGAGAAGCGAATCCAGCGAGTCTCGCAGCATCTCCATATCATAGGATGAGACAAAGATACCTGGTTGAGAAATAAGAATGTCTCCAGGCCAAACAAGACGGTCTCGCTTGGCACCATCTACAAGCACTGCCGAGCCGTTGGAGATTGTCGTGTTACTATACCATGGCAGAGGTGTGGTCACAACACTCGAGCTGTTGACAACGCCGAGATAGATAAGGCTGTTACCTGTTGTCGGATCGATTGTGCAAAGCTCGTTTGTGTAGGCCCCTGCATACCAGATTCTGTTTATTTGCTCATCTTCACAATGGAAATAGCCGGTTTGGATACCCTGTGCGAGCTGTTCCTCCGAGTAATGAGGTATAGCCGTGTAATAGACGGTCAAATCGGAAAGGGTGACGTTGCCTGTTGTGTTGTGGTAGACATTAAGATAACGGAAACCGCCTCGCTGAAACTGCTTCTGGGCAGTATAGGAACTGCCTGATGAGACTTGCCACCACAAAGCGGCATCAATACCAGCATCTGCTGTAGCGTCACAACCTTCAGGGTTGATCCAGATACTCGATTCAGTGAAGGAGATCCCAATATAGGCTCCAGAGGTAGTTACCTCTGATACATTGAAAGAGACCAAACCGCCGACATTTTTGCCAAAGTCGTATGTAACAGCTGATTGGCCAACGAAGACAGCATTTGCATTTCCTCCCACTAGGCTTTGAGCATTTTGTACAGTACCATTGATACTATATACAGAAGCTGGACGTAACGTTCTAGATTTAGGTGTCAGAACATATTGGCTGTAGGGCACGTGGGCTGAAGCCGCACATGCGAATGCAAGAAGGCGTATTGACTTCATGTTTCTTTCGGTGCGAGCTTAGGAGAGCTCTGATCACCAATTGCTGAGAATATGCTTTTATGTATCAAGAGCTTCGAGTTTAGGTCGCCAATTGTCAATGACGCTTTTCGGTGCAGTAAGGCCCGAACCTAGGATCGGCACTGGAATTGTGGGGAGTCTGGAGCCGGTACATGCAGGCACGGCAGGGTTAAGATGTTGCATCTGATGGGTCTCTATTAACTAGTAATATGATTGACCTTCGAGCATCAAGGCTTTGCACAGATGCCGGTACTTGAGTTGAACATGCTACCGACAGAGCTAACAGGGAGGCCCTGGTAGAAGCACCACGATGACCTCGTTTGCATCGTCATCAACATGAGGATGTTACGAAGTGTATAGAGAGCTAAATCGTGCCACGCTGCAAACAACAAGCACGGGCAAGAGCTCCGTTCGTGTGGGCCATGTACAATGTCCTTCCAGTGGTTCGAAATTCTGCCGCCTGCCGACGTTATAGCGGTCCTGTTAGATCAACGTTGCAGAGGCTCGGTTCGAAATGATGTGGCTAGTGCACAGATCAAAAGTATAGCGTTGAAACTTGCCATCATGTAGAAAGGCGCTGCTTTCGTGATACTGTCGAAGAGTGCGCCACCAACTTTCGTCAGCAGCAGAATTCCTGCGCCTCCGTAGAAAGAGTAAACACCAGCTATCGAACCTTTGAGCTCGGCAAGACTTGGTGCGGCCTTGGACGAGGAGACGGATTCACCTAGAAGTGGTGCAGCTTCAGTGTCTGTTGATCTTTCGTTAGTACTGCTATTTGGATTCGGAGCGTTGGTAGTGGTCTGCTTTAGTACACCGTTGGAAAGGATACTAAGACTTGAGACTATCGCACCAATCTGACTGATGCCGATGAGGCAGACGGAGACGAATGCCACGGCGCGAGCAGACTTATTGTCGTCGTGTGCGTCAAAGAAAGCCGCAAACACGGGGTAGCCGACAATACCAGCAACAGCAGCAACCATCAAGGGAATTGTCTTGTTAGTAAGTCGGGATGCCCAATAGCCAAATAGTGGCGCACACAAGAGAGCAATAAGTTGTGACACGCCAGTTAGCTCAGCAGCCACGACGTATGCTCTGGGACATCGTCGCTTGACGTCAGGTAATCCAGACGGTCTGTCCAGTGCTTTCTGAGGCTCGCATAGATCAGAGGATAGGAAGACGGCATTGACCAACAAGGGTATGAAGAGAGAAATTCCGACCGAAGATGCCCGTGCCACAAATCCACCCACATAACCAATGAATATGTCTCTTCGTGTGAAGCTAGCTAGAAATGCTTGGCGAATCGAAGCAGCCAGAGAGGAAGCAGTCTCTCGGATTGAAGGTTTTGGCTGATCACGCTTAGATCCTGGTCGAAGAGTAGCCCAGCCTTTATCTTTCTCACTCTGGAGCCCACGGAGGCCAAGCAAGGAGACAAGAAAGAGCAGCAATGCGACAGCCGCAACGACATAGTAGCTGTACTGGAGGGCACGAGCTGGATCGACTCCAGCCTTCTGAAAACGAGCTGGCAAAGGAAGGAAGACACTCAAAGCAATTAGTGCCCCACAGCCAGTCGCCATACCGACAAAGCCAGCGATTTTCGACGCGTGGTCAGGTTGCTGTGTCGGCTGCGATGCTGAGTTTGGTTCGGCCCGAACTGTAAGGTAATTTGACGGTGTTATTGTGAGCTCGGATGCGACGGACGGGGTATGGGCATGGCCATTTCTTGACTGCTGTCGACGCGGCAAAGGTGGTTTCTTTCCGGTCTCCTCGACAAAGGACATGCTCGGCAATATAGCTGTGACCATAGTCGAGATGTTGGCACTAGCAAGGCTGAAAAAGAGCCGTCCAAGAAGTAAATCGGGATAGACATTTTTGGCCTGGACGAATGCGAAGAGTGCTACACCGATGAGTATGTAGCCTAAGCAGCAGACCCAGCGGACCCCGATTCGATCGGAAAGGAGGCCCCAAATTGGACAAGCGACCAGAGCGACAAGCTCGTCAGCAAATCCCAGGTTGCCTACAGCATCACCGACGCCGTCGTGTTTACCAATGAGATCAGTGATGACGAACGATACCGATGAATTGAGGAAGACGAGAAAGGCAATAGAGAAAGGACAAACGCCAAGTAGATAAGTAGCCACTTGTGTTCGAGAAGCTGTGAACATAGCCATGGCGTGAAAGAGCAGGTACTACCACAAGCGACGAGAGGTTGAGCTGGTCAGTCGTCGATTCATCAAGACAGGGAATTTGCGACTTACATTCTGCAGTGTACTTTCACTCGTGCGAGGTCGAGTGCTTGATGATGATCACGATCACTCGCAATACTTTCCACCTTCAGAATCACCGCCGGAATTTAGGCCATGATGACGGCTAAACAGCGGCGTCACACCTGATCGCTTCGGTCGAGTCGCATCGAAGTTTCAATCATGTTTGGACCGTTTGAGCAGTTTGCTGGCAGTTCACAGCAGTTTGTTTTGGCCATGGCTTCCTACCCCGACGACATCCAGTTCGCAGGCCTAGTCGAAGCTGCAACTGCTGCTGCTGATGCGCATCAAGTCGACCTAGGCAAGAGGAAGAGAGGAGAAGAGAATGCCTACACTCCAGTGTCAGCCAACGCTGGCGTTTTCGTGGATCAACCCAAAGCTTCAACGTTGATCAATTCTGCCGCAGTTTTATTCCGCGAACCGTCCGAGAAGAGTAAGAAATATAGCCGGCCACCTCTCGGCAAGGTCTTCACCTCCTTGGAACTTAGTCCTGAGACGTTTCTGCAACTACAGAATGCGGCTAAAGATTACATGCTCAGTGAGGAGCACCCTGAACGGAAAGATGTAGTAGGCCATAAGAAGCAGAGCGGTAACAACGATAACGCCAAGCTGAAACTCTATCAATGTGTCGAAGGCTTCCTGCAACAGGACAACAATGGCGAGAACTACTTCGGCCACGCTTCCGGCGTCAACGAACCCGATGCCCCTCCTCGAACATTCTTCTGGCCAGAAGACCGTAATAGAATCATCAAGCTACTAATGCCATTGTTACGCAAAATGGTCACAAACGAGAGGCAACGCGTCTATGCTGCCGAGACCAGAAAGGGTGACTCAAGAAAGGTGGATAACAAGACTCAGCGAGTGCGGTCGGCGAAGCAAGAAGAAGCTGAAGACCTAGAAGACCACATTGTACCAGAAATCGATCCGTCTCTGCAACCTGACTTCCACACAAATGGTGTAGACTTGTCAGTCGAGGCCGAAACAGGGAATTCTCCTGATTTGAATGGAGGTACTAGTGCACTAACAATCCGGGTGAATATAATATCAAGGGAAAACGGCGCCAGCAGACGTATCATGCCTGAACTCGTGGTATCTCCTGAAGACGCTGGCTCCCTTGAACAGTTCGTCGACACTTTACGAAAGAACATTGATGTTCTGAGTGGTCACATCGAGGTCAAAGCACTACTGCCTTCAGGCCTGACACCGTTGAGTAGTGAGGATGATTGGATTGTCTCGCAGATGACGGTCATGGCAGAGGTCTGGATGAATGGTCAACTTATGATTGTAGTTGAGGTTTAAAACTCGCAGGACGATGAAAGCGTGGAATGTATGGCCTGGGCGGGTCTGGAACGCTGAAATTTTATCGGCGTGACGAGCCATCGCACATAACTGTGGCTTGAGGTTTACTGCACTACCCGTGAATAATAGCTTTGGGACAACCGGATACTGTCTCTCCAGGTTCATGCTTTCGCTACGCTCTGTGTTAGTAGTGGATGGCTTGTCCCGTCCCCACAAGTCGTCACGTCTTAGTCACCTCTGTACGCCGAATCCCTTCTCCGTCTACAACACAAAGGACAGCAGCCGCATTTCTTCGAACCTCAAGAGGGTGCTGACGCGACGCAGAGATAATTCTCAAGTGCCTATGCCCGCAAAGAGGTCATCGCCCAATAGGTACTCATCGAACAGCAAATCCCAGCCCCGTGGTGAAGAGAACAAATTCAGACCTGGAAAGTCCCATTCGAAGACAAACTCGTCTGGAATAAAGGTGTCGAGCTCCGCCGATTGTACTTGATCTCGAGAACTATATTTCTCAATGCCGAGCAGGAGAAGTCTCAAATAGATCTTACTGGCGCCGTGACCCGAATATTGCTCGGCCCGCTGGCATAATGTCCTTCCTTTTTGTAGCAGGTCGTGATCTCCGGTCTCCGGCAGTAAGATGGTGAACTTGAGTAGCAGGAGAAACGAGAAGGCGCATTTCGCCCATACGAAATCCATAGCGTATCTGAAATTATCTATGTACTCGGGTTGAGCCACGAGAATATCGAGGTGTTCTTGGAGGGCTTCTTTAGCCATACGCAGGACTTCCTTCTGTTCTGGCGACATGATGTCGATGTTGTGAATGCCGGTAGCACGAATAGCTCTGAGTGCAGCCATCGCATCAGCCCAGTGTTTTTGCACCATCAAATTCGTAACCAATAACGGTAGTTCGGAGCCCGATAGAGGCGAGCTCTCCATGATTCTGAGCCAATCCTGTGACCAGACATCGAGGTCGACCCTTGCATCTTGCACAGCTTGCAGAATGCCTTCCTGATTGTTCAGGAGATTTTCATTGATCTTAGCACGAAGGTGATTCAATTCGACTTGGGAAAATAGCCGGGAATCCAAAGTGGCTGAGAATGGTCTGTTCAACAATACGCGGCAGCGACGGACGCCTTTTAGTTTGAGGCCCAGCAGGCTCCCAGCATCGACTTGAAGAATTTTCTCAAGAACGAGGAGGCCGAACCACGTTCTTGCTCGTTTCATCAGAACAAAGGACTCGGGGATATCAGCACCCCTGAAGGAAAGACTAACAAGGTGATCAAATGCATCGTCGAGATGGAGCTCCAAAGCCATGCGGGTTGCAATAGCCAGAATTAGTGACCTTTCAGGTAGCCAGCAAGCCATGACTAAAAGCGCCTGCACTGTTTCGAGTGCACGCGCCTGAGGGCTTAATATGACAATAGTAAGCCATCTTTTCAACCGCATCTGCAAGAAGCGATCGTCGACTGATGAAAGACGAAGAGAAAGCCTGTTGTGACTTTCTTCTTGGTTTCACCAGCCGTGTTTGCTGCTGACCATGAATAGATAAGAGGCGTGATTCCAGGGTACACAGATATCAGATAGTATCCGCACAGAGATACGCCTCTCGTGCTTGCGCTGCGAGGCAAGAACAGGAGCATCACACAACCAGCGATTGGTGGTAGTGATAAAAAGGCTAGTACAGGCCCCTTCATTTTGAGCTTAGTTGCGACCCAAGCTCCACCCATTGTGGCCACCAATTGAACAGCACCGAACGGTATATTGAACAAGATGGCTTGAAACGAAGTATAGTTGAAGGATTTTACAATTAATGGACCAAAGGTGCTGATTCCGCCGGAAGGAACACTAATTGAAAACATCATTGCTAATAGTTGTTAGCTCAGACACTCGTAACCGTGTTCTGGTGGACGCTGGTGGGTTTTCTCGAGAGCACCTACCTGACCATCCCCAAGTTTTGTAGTCCAGGATCGCTTCGCGGACGTGCTGCCAGTTCCATTTGTTATTTTCCACGCCTTGCTGGTTGTCGCGCAAACGTTCAACTGCAACCAGTCGATCATCGCTTGTGAAGAAGCGAGCTGTCATAGGTGAGTCGGGTAGGAAGAAGTATACGACAAAGGCGTATGCCACAGTGATCAGCTTATTACCACATCAGCTTAGCCTCAACTCTATGTCTTAGACTTACTCCAAAGAACAGGAAAATGATCTGGTACTCCTTAAGGACAGGCGACTTAATATGACCAATGCCATAGGTCAACAAGGAGCCTATTCTTTATTAGTGCTGAAGTGTCTCTTAGGTTTCGTGTTAGTCACATACCAAGCATGTTTGTGATGCCATTCATGGCATACTGTCGACTCCGTCAGCTCTTCCTACTCGGACGATAAACAACAAATGATCTCACCCAAGCACCCAGTCTGATTGGTTGCTCTCTTCTCCTCCACCACATCTGTGTGAGTGCAATGAAAGCTGGCGCTACACCAGCTTCGAACAGGCCCAGGAACAGCCTTGCTGTCAGAAGTCCTCCGAAATTGTGCGCTGCGGTCATACAAGTCAAGGAAATTCCCCAGCACAAAGTGGTAACTGCGACAGAACCTATGAGCATAGGGAGCGATAGTTAAATGGGTCGAGAACATACCTGCCATGAATTTTCCCAGTGGGAATTTGACCAATATGTAAGCCAGTGCCGGCTGAGCCACTAATTGGGCGACATATACAATTGCGCCTAACCAGCTGTACTGCCTTCCGACTGCATATGGTCAGTCTGAAGAGTGGACGTCGAAACCTCTTGTTTTGCACGTTACCTAGACCGGTATCTTGTACCAGACCGAAGACAGAAGCATAGGCCAGTGTCGCCTGACATCGTTCAGTTGATGTTCGATCACAGATTCGCAGTACATACCTTGTCCAGAGCTTGCAGGAAGTAGATGGCTAGGATGACTGGCAGAATGCGAGTGTCAATCTTCTTCAGTACCCTCTTGTCGTTCTCGTGCGTCAAGGCTATTGTATGCCCGGACGCCTTGATCACAGCCGCGACTCTGTCGTCCTCCAGTCCGAGCACAGGCTGGATAGTCTTGCCTTCCTCGACATGATCAATCCTGTCGTCGGCCATTTTCGAGGTATCATGAAAAGTCGTTGCCATGGTGAGCTGCTGATGGGCTAGGTATGACCACAGTTTGTACTCGAGGAGGATTGATGTGATCTTATTCTTCTCCAGCAATTGGCATGTCGGTCCACGCACTCAAGATCTAAGAGTGGCACTGCCGACATAACATCAAGTTCTCCGCGCTCCACATACTAGCGAAATGTGGTCGACACGGGGTATGCATGGAAAAAGTGGAGCTTCTAACCTCCAAACTGCGGAACTGCCTACCCAGCCAGCGATCGAAACAGCAAAGCGGGTCTTGGCCTGGGATCGGAGAAGCAGACTTCCGTCCGCTCTCTCGACGCGCAGCCAATCACAGTAAAGGAAGATTACCTCCAAGCCTGATCTTGATCGGTTGAAACTTGTCAACTCCGATACCTTGTTCGGACCCGGTTCAGGAATCCCGA
The DNA here is from genome assembly GCF_036872675.1 of Lithohypha guttulata. NCBI lineage: Eukaryota > Fungi > Ascomycota > Eurotiomycetes > Chaetothyriales > Trichomeriaceae > Lithohypha > Lithohypha guttulata. The sequence continues at coordinate 202,526 of NW_027042755.1, read as the reverse complement.
ATGTGACCAGGAGTGCTCGGCCATGGTAGCAATCGGCAATTTATCCGACTGCAGCCTTGGTCTTTCAGGTTTCAGCATGTTGATCGGTGTTGAGACCGTCAACGATCGAAAGTGACCACATGTCTTCGAAACATATGAGTTTCCGTGAGAGTATCTCTTCGACCTTGGATTCAAGCAAGTTCCGCCCAAGATGCCTCAATCAGAGCAGGTTCCAGGTCGGTATCAGGCACTCGAGCAACCAACCAAACCCGGTAGTCTCTCATTGAAGACAGTGGGCGAAGATGTCGATTTCGAGTTTCAATTCCAAGTTATCAGACCAAACACCTTCAGAGTGGCTTACACGTCAGAAACACATCCACTACCACCACATCCTTCTGTGCCACGACTTGAGCCTGAGATCTCCAAATCCGAGGTACAAACCACAAGCACGGACAGCTCTTATATAATCGAGATTGGCGACATTGTAGCTTCCGTTGACTGGAAAGATGCACCGATTTTGTCGTTGAAATGGCGTGGATCGGAGGAGGAATTGCATTCTGACCTTCCTTATCGTTCATATGCTGTGGATGGACCAGGTATTGCACATCACACACGACACGACAGAAATGCGTTACATGTCGGCCTCGGCGAGGTTGCGGCGCCAATGGATTTAACAGCACGAAGCTTCAAGGTAGATGCTACGGATTGCTTTGGGTATGAAGCCTACCTCACGAATCCAATGTACAAGCACATGCCATACCTTGTCAAAGCAACACCCAAAGGTTGTGTGGCGCTGATTTCGAGCTCATACTCAAGAGCATCTTGGTCGGTTGGTGGTGAGATAGATGGACTTTGGGGTCATTACAAAGTCTACAGACAGGATTACGGCGGCCTTGAGGAGTATCTTCTGGTCGGCAGAACCTTGAAGGACATCCTCAAAAGCTATGCAGAACTGATCGGCTTTCCTCTGCTAGCGCCACGCTGGGCCTATGGTTACCTAAGTGGCGGCTACAAATATACGATGGGAGACGATCCGCCAGCTTACCAGCAACTCTTGGATTCGCAGACAAGCTCAAGGAGCACGACATCCCATGTTCGGGCCATCAGATGAGCTCAGGCTATTCGATAGCCGAACACGTCCCAAAAGTGCGAAACGTATTCACGTGGAACAATCATCGATTTCCCGACCCTGAAGGCTTCGCGAAGAGATACAACTCCCTAGGCATAAGGTTGCTGACCAACATCAAACCATTCGTACTCGCATCACATCCGAACTACAACGATTTGGATTCTGCCAAAGGTCTGTTCACTGATCCAAAGACAAACAAGACTGCACAGGTGAGGCTATGGAGCGCTGGAGGTGGTGAAAGTGACGTAGGCAGTCATCTCGATTTCACTTCACCAGCAACCTATAGCTGGTGGCGGGAAGGTGTGCACAAACTTCGGAAGCAAGGTATTTCTGCAATGTGGAATGACAACAACGAATATGTGATACCTCAAGACAAGTGGCAGATGTCTCTGAAGACAACTAACAACATTGGTGTCAAGAACGAGATCGGTCTTTGGGGCAGAGCTATGCAGACTGAGCTGATGGGCCGTGCATCTTACGAAGGTTTGTTGCAAGCCGAGCCGAATGTTCGTCCGTTTGTCTTGACTAGAAGTGCTGGCATTGGCACGCTCAGGTACTGCTGTAGCTCTTGGGCGGGCGATAATACGACATCTTGGGAATCTATGAAAGGTGCTAATGCGCTATCTCTCACTGCCGGGTTAAGCCTCATGCATCAGTACGGACATGATATCGGTGGTTTTGAAGGACCACAACCTTCGCCTGAGCTTCTACTGAGATGGATTCAGCTTGGCATATATGGATCAAGATTTGCTATCAACTGCTTCAAGACGTCGCCGCAAGACAATACGAACGGAGAGGTGATTGAGCCATGGATGTATCCCGAAATCACTCCTCTGGTCCGTAAAGCAATCAAGAGAAGATATGAGATCATGCCATACATCTATTCTCTTGGGTTAGAGAGCCATCTCGAGGCTTCACCTCCTCAGCGCTGGATAGGCTGGGGCTACGAAAGTGATCCAGAAGTCTGGACAAAGCAACTCAAGCGTGGAGAAGAGCAGTATTGGTTTGGTGATTCGCTACTTGTTGGCGGAGTGTACGAACCAGGTGTTTCAGAAGCGAAGATGTACCTGCCTCGAAAGACAGGTCCTGATTTCGACTTTGGCTATGTCAACCTGAATTCACCTTATCAGTATTTCGCACCCGGCCAATGGGTCACAGTCACGTCACCATGGCAAGACCATATCCCAGTCTTTGCGAAGATCGGCGGAGCTGTCCAGGTTGGCAAAAGTGTGCAAACACGCATGCCCGCAGACGTTGATCCAGCTTACAAGAGTTCGGAGGAAGATGACTATCGTGGCATTGAGATCTTTCCTCCCAAGAGCAGTTCACATGGTATCTCGTTCTCGAACTCATGGTATGAAGACGATGGTCTATCTTTGAAGCCAGATATCTTGAAGTTCACCATCGAGTATAGTTCCAGAGAGGAAGAAATTGCGTTTGGGCTGAGCTCAAGAGCAGGTGACAGGTTCGTGCCGGGTTGGAAGTCAGTTGTGATCATTCTGCCACATGGTGACAAGCGCCGTGTTGTATCCATGAAGGGAGAGCAAGTGGACAAGCTCGAGGATGACGAGGTTGGTCGTTGCAGGTTTCAGTTTTCGAAGATGACAGTAGAACCTGTGGAGCCAGTGGTTAATGGCTACCACTGAACAAGAACTTGAGTGTCTGTCTGTCTTGAGATTGCCAGTTGTTTCGAAAGTCTTCCACCATCACACTCTCATCGAACTTCGTAGCCACCACACAGGCTTGCAACTGCGAGAAAGCTATTGCTAGAGACTGTGTGGTATGCTTGATTGCACACCCGATGACTTAATGCACTCCGTCATTCGAGGTTGGTGGCCAATTGATCTTGTGGACCATCAGCCCTTTGCAATTGCAGCAATACGTGTTGTACACGAATTGAGGGTCTTAGCTCCTCCATCTCAAGCTTGTGCAAACTCCACCTCCGGCATTTCTTCGTGCATGTCCAGGTATTTCTGCTCTTACGACTTCTGTTCAGTCGTGTTTTTGTATCGGCTCTTGGCCCTACATAATCGCTATCAGAGTCCAGCCATTTCAATTCCAATCTACATCGTGGTCTGTGCTTGTAGGAACCTCGCGCCCGGGTATATATCCCTGTACACAATTGCCTCCACCTCGCGCATTGATCTGCTATAGTTCTGTTGTCAAATAAAGAGGATCGGAGCAGCAGCTGTTATGACGGAAATGAGGTGCGTCTTTAGCGCCTATTTAAATATCGATTAGGGGAGGAAGGATGTGGAGAGCCTTGCTGGTAAAGAGGACGTCAAGAAATATCCTGACTGCTTTGCCTCTAGGATCACAGTGAGGAGGCTTAGTCACTTCCTCTTATATCGCCGTGGTTGCCGCTCATCGACCGGGTTGGTTGACCTGTATTGTTTTGCAATGATACGCAGTGGTTTTCATACTTGTGAAAGCCACACGTAGGCATCGTCTGACTTTCGTCCAAGGGCGAGCTGTTGCATCTTGCCAGGTTGACCAATCGTATTTCTGTCGTCACTAGGTATTGGTAGGTCGTCAGTGTCCACGGTAGACTTTGTTTTCGTACTAATGGAGGACGCATTGGACGTCTCTCGTGACACAGATGCACTGCTGGTGGGTGACAGAGAAGGAATGCCATACTCACTGCTGTGTGGCATGTGTTGACTTCGTTTTGAGAAGATATCGTCATCGAGCACCATGCTTGGTGTTAAGGATTTACGCTTTTCCGTCTTGCCCCTGGTAGGCAAGGTCGTCGTGCTTTGACTGTGTAAGCCATTGCCATACCCTTGGACAAGTATTTCACAGTGCAAAGCAGGCACTGGAGGTTCTTCTGATGTCGTTGTAGAGCGTCTACTAAGCAGGCGTTTGAGGGAAGTTACACGACGCATGGACGATGATCGTGAAAGAGAGCTCAAAGGGTTTGCTGGCATTGTGAGGCGACGTTCTTTGGCCCTCGAGTCGAGATTGGTAGTTGATAGATTTGTATGGATATAGTCGATGTCAGGTACGATCTCTTGGGGTGATGCCTGTGCCGGATCCTGTGTTAACGCCTCCAACATCCACGGAAGCCTTACTGGAACATGACAGCATAAAGAATAAGTTAGTCCTTCTTTGCTGCGTACGTGCTCCGGCACTGCCATAATCGAGATCAAGGTCTGCAGGATGGCGTAAACCAACAAGAAACGGGTCTTGCGACCGTCGACCCATGGAACCTGCTCAAGACAGTCCATGACTGAGTTGCATTCAAATTCAGAGTACATTCTTACTAATTGACAGTCCATCAGAAATAGATCTCGATTCGAAGCATCGATCAAGGCTTGTTTTCTTTGTGTCTGTTTGTTCTCCTTGTCGATTTTCTTCTGCGTGACGGGATTCCAGGACTTTCGTCTGCTAAGAGTTGTCGGGGGTTTCAATGAATCTGTTGGTTCTTGCGGAAGCTGTGGTAATGGCCGGGGTAGTGTTTTGAAGCCGTGTCTGTTGTCGAAGCATTCAATGTTTTGGAGAACGCAGATACCGCCTGCGTTTGAGACTTGAGCTTCAGCGGAAGAGGAGGACTCAGGGTCAACGAGGTGGTGATAAAGGTTACGAAAATCGGTGTATAGCACAGCATAAATTTTGTAGCGAGCAGCTTCGGAGCTGAATCCCGCGGGTGGCCAGAAGCCATATCGATCGATATAGAAGGCGTGCAAGAACGATCGGAAGCGGTCAAAGTGGTCTCGTGCCACTTCAGACAATCCCAGAAAATTGCCGGACAGATCATCGCCGAAGAAAGTCTCGATAGATACGCTTGCCCGGGCAATTCTGACATCCATTTCAATTCGCGACTCGAGGATCAAGGATTTGGTGATGGGACTGAGAGAGTGGTACTCGAGCGAAGAGTGAATGTCTCGGTGACTCATTCCGACAGTATGAACGAATGCATCGATCCACATATCCTCCAAGCGCAAGTTTTCTGCCAGAAGCAGAGCCGCCATGGCGTGGTCCTCACATTCAAAAAAGTCCAAGTACTTTTGAGAGGAGGCAAATTCCAGGAGCTCTTTCTTGTTTTGTATGCCGTCAGAACAAGGTCGATATTCGTCGAGCCTTTCTTTCAGAGCCACGAGAGATGTACCCAACGAACGTCCTGCTAGAGGAACATTGTATAGCCAAGCAAACACGTTCCTCGTGGTCAGGAAATGGTCGAACGCCATGTCCAAATCTGTACCGTAGGGGGCAGGAATATATAGCTCCGCTATTATGGCGTGCTTGTCACAGCCAGGACAAGATTTCAATAAGCATTTTGTAGTCGTCTGGAAAGAAGCTGGACGGGTGATGGCTTGAGTGAGTAAGGACTGGAACCCACGTGTTTCGAGGACTTTGGCGTGCACTCGAAAGGCTGGACCTCTGCTTGACTGCCCTGGATGGCGCAGATAGACGAGCAGATCGCCAGTGGGGAAGAATAATTCAGGTTCCTGGGACGCGTTAGACGAGTCTCGCAAGCAGTATCAGAGGTAGTATACATGGAACAAATTGAACCAGTCTGTCGTTATTCTGGATCGGCCATTCCAGCGTCTCAGGCCAGCAGAGCGTATATCGTCCTTGGTGACGCGACCATGGACTCGTCTCTGCAAGCTACCTGTCCTTCCAGCTTCTGAAAAGTTGTCGTTCCTGGATTTCATGTCGCAAGGGATGCCAGTGCAGGCTAGGTTAATGCCGCATGCTGTGATATCGGAGGTTAACGCTCCAGACTTTAGGTAAGCAAGAGGTGGACGTGCTGGGGTGGAACAGGCTCGTGGCAGGTGCGTAGGGAGGTCGCTTCCTCTGTTCAGAATATAAGAGCGCAGGGGGCAGGAGCGAGCAGAGATACGCAACAAGTTCAGCGAAGAACGTCGACGCCACAGTTTTTAGTACATATCTGCTTGGATGGGCAGGTCTGTTCAGCTGTAGCAAAGCAACTTGAATGCGTTGAGATCCTATCACATCTACGATCTAGGCGCATAGCGACAAGGCCTGGGGAAGGACGATAAGCTTCCGTCATTTACCTAGCCGATCCACTGAAATCGCAATTCCCGGCACTGGCCATGAGATCAGTGCTACCGGAGTCTTTGCAGATCCACTCTTCGTGTTGTCTCCACGTACTCGAGTAGCTCCAAGCTTGAAAGTCCGATGGCTGATTCATGCCTGGGCTTCTTCAGAGTCACTATCAAGTACGTTTTTCTTGCAACAAATCTTCCGGCTTGACATCATGCGAATACAAGTGCAACGAAGCAGAACTGTCGAGCTCCCGTTTCCAGCCATAATGATCACGAAAATTGTCAAGACTGTGCAAATGAAGCACGAATCCAGAAGAGTCAGATCTCGAGTTGGTAAAAGCGTCGTAACCAAAGATGCTTGGTTCACAGTGAACATCCTTGAACCAAACCCCGCAAGACTCGTATTGCTGCATGTGTTGGACATTGATCGTCCCTGTTACTTGTCTGGTACATAGAAGCATTGTTATCTTTACTTGCACGTGAAGCTTGCCTGTTTGGGATCCTGTCGAGCACCTGCACCAAGACTAATACCTCAGGTTCAGTAAGGTTGTCTCTCGGTGAACAGCCAGCCACGTCCCAGCCAAGAAAAGTGTCGAGGGCACGCCCACAATTTTGCTGTGTTAACCCCGACACTTTTGCTGACCGGGACGTGCCAAAATACTATTGAGTCTAACCTTGAACACGACAGCTGCAAATCAGAGCACTATCAATTCTGTGTGTCACGGTGGATGTGCAGCTTCAGACAATGCGCGATTGAGTCGACTCATCATCAGTCGAATATCAGACCAGGTTATGGCCTCGAGCTTGTAAAGAATGTAGCACGAAACGGTATATCGGTACCTTGTCAACACCGACGTGTGCAACCCTGCATTCGACCCGATCGGATCTCAATAACCTTGCGAACCTGGCACGAAAAGATGTGGTGACGACCACGCGGAATCCCAGCTGGAACTGCCATTTCCGGTATGGGCTCCTCAAAATGGAGAACGCCCCAGACAGCATCACTATTATGCAGCACCCTGGAGCTGTGTCATCGCAAACAGATCGATGGCAGGCTTGTGTCAAGCTCACACACGGGAACGATTTCCTTGCCTTGAGTTTGATTCCTGTTCAATGACATAGAAAGATCGACTTCGTCGGTAACGACTACTTGCTGGTCCTCTTTACTCAACCACCCCTGGTGACAACTCATTTTCGTGCGTCTTGTCTGGAGGCCACATCCTGATAACTTTTCAGCCGCTCGATTGTAGCTGTCGGAAACTCATCCTCGTGCGCACTAGGCAACGACCAAATGTGAAACAGTCGTTGCTACTGAAGGTAAGAAGACAGCGGGCACCAGACACCACTGAAGGTTCAGACAGGTCATTGAGCAAGGTCATCGAGTCAAACAACGTCGCGAATCATGGCACCAAGACACCCTTTGACAAGATGACGGTCTCTGACATCGGGTGGCCTTCTGAACCCGCAAGAGTACATCCTAGAGAATAAGTACAAGTATTCTTCAGAACTTCTGCCCAATTGTGAACTTCTGGATAAGCTCGGTTATCGTTGTGCCAGAATCCTCGTTATCATTTCGCCCTCTGAGTCCGTATCGAGGAGTGTGACTATACTTCGTTGTTAGGTCTGCGACCCTGGAACCTCAGAGGCCCTTAAGCTCTCTCGTTAGTGCAAATGCATTCTGCTTCAAGTGCCACGAGAAATGGACTGCACCGGGTGTTGTCGTTACGGGTAGATGACAACCTCGCTCGGATATCAACTTTCGTGTCTGAGGGAGTTAGAAATAGCCGTCGGTCGCTAAATCAGCATCGAAGGTGTTTGGTGTTGGTTCATAGAGGGCATCGTTCAGAGAGAGTATCGATCTCTTGTACCTTAGCAAGCAGTGCCTTGGGTTCCATTGATGTTTTTGTACCTGCCAACCAGCTATGCTTGAGCTGGATACTTGGCTATCAGTACCGGACGTGACGTCGTTTTTATTAGTTGACTACTTCACACCGTGCCAGCGATTGTTCGTCGATGACTTGTCTTTGAACGAAGTCACCACTCCGACTAACCGGCATGCTCCTCGTTTAAAAAATCCAAAGTCGTGCTGACTCAGTCTTGATCTTTTATTGACCGGATGAAGACTTCTCCGCATAAGTAATTCCCGACTCGGGTGTGAAGTTGACGCACCAACCCCAACTCACTTCTGAAATATCAGGCCAATGACCATCTGGTCTCTATTGCTTTTGCACATTGTCTGAATACCTGGAGAACGCTGTCGATCTTGGCCTTGCTATCGTATTTCCTTCTCAGTTCTCTACTAGTCTCTCCTCCATCAGCTCTGCAGCATGTCATACATTCCGTCGCTCACGCTGCCCGAAGCGATATTCAATAGCCCTGCCCTTTCGATACTCCTCCCGGTAACGCTCGGTCTCGGCCAAGGTCTGTTGTCTCAGCCAGGCGGTAACAAATTGAAGTCAATATCCGACGCACCCAACCCCGAACGAAAAACCTTCCGCAAAGACGTTCAGCGCAAGTATGCAGCTTTGAAGCAGCCACCACTGAGGCCACCACCCTATTTATTTGGCCCCGTGTGGACGATACTCTTCGCCGGCATGGGATATGCTTCGTACTCTGCTTATACAAACGGCATGGCCAGCCTGAACCCAAGAGTAGTAGAAGACACAAGACGAGGCGCAACACTATACACCATCCAGCTAGCTCTCAATCAGCTCTTTATGCCACTCTTCTTCGGGCTCGGAAGACCAGTTGAAGCTCTGGTCGATATCGTGGCACTCACAGGAACCGTGGGATACCTAACTTATATCTGGAATCGAGTCGACAAGACAGCAACATACTGTCTCGTTCCGTATCTTGCTTGGCTGGGATTTGCAACGTATCTGACAGTAGGGACAGGATATTTGAACGGATGGTCCTTTGACAGGATTGAAGAAGAGACGGATGTCAAGAAAGACAGATGAATACATCGTGTATTTTCCAGATTTGTCTGCGGGCGTGCTGCCCACGTGCCTTTTACCTCGTGTTACCTATGTCGAACGAAGAGTGTTCAGGTCATGGTTCAGTGGTGGACATAGTCGTGGTCCAACGAGACCACCGTATGTATACTGTCTGGACTTGGTTGCAGGATTGAAGCTCAGATGTCGCAGTCAGATGCAAGCACAGCGATGTCCAGAGATATGTATATTTGGACACGTTGCAAATACTACGAGGAAGACCGAAGCTGAAGGATCCATCGAAGTATTGTGTTCTGTCTAGGTCTCATGCACGACCTTGATCGCACTTGCCTTAACTTAACTACTCAATATTGTGGGAAGGGAGACACTGCCATACACCGGGAGAGAGTCATCGGTCGAATACACTATGCATTTCAGAGTATCCCCCGATACCAGCAATGTTTTCTATATACCCTGTGAGAACCCTGTATCTATGCTTCACAGCTGCGTTTCAAACCCACAAACATTTCATGCATGAGATCGTGATCAACAAGCAACCAAGACGACTCCACATTTTCCCACTCGTCTAAACCATTCAGCAAATGTCGTCAAGCAATAAACCTCATGATCACAACAATTACCAGCGTGGTAATCTCGAATAAACTGTATAGACTCCTAACTGAGAACGAGCAAAAAGTGGGGTATCAATCACAATATGATCTCAACATGGACACGCTGAAATCAAGCCGTACTACTTTTCCAGCAACGAATTACAGCATTAAGGAATCAATGCATAATCCTGAATAGCTCAGAGCATGATTCCACCAACACCGACAACAGAAGGACTCGACTGGTAGTGGTGTAGTTGTGGTGGGGGCGGATGTATCGAGGACAATGTTGGCAAATCACTGTCAGACTGCCAGTGAGCCTGCTTGTGCTCGTCAAGAGCACTTAGCCAGGTATTGCCAAATTTCAGACGCAGTTCCTCGACCTTGAGTTTGTAGTCGTGCTCCTCAGCTGCGTCACTATCGATTGTGTCGGGGTATGGTGATGGTAATGGTAAAGCCGGTTCGGTCAGATGTGTCGTTGTTTGCGACGTTAGGGCTGGGTGTATTTCCATGGTTGTCCCTGCAGTATCAAGAATAGATTGCCGTACTGACGTAGACTCGTTCTCAGAAAGATCAACGATGCGACGCCTTTGACTTCTTTTAGGTCTTGTCGATGCACTCGAAGATGTTCGCTGTATTGTGTTGTTTAATAACCTCTTATTAACATCCACCACGGTTGTTGTATCAGGCGTCTCCTGGACAAGGACAACCTTTGCTTCTGGGACCTCCTCCCTGTGGAGAATATGTTGTTTGACACTTGAAGCCCGCTCTATCAGCTGCTTGCGCTCGGTGTAAGTGGCAGGCTGCTCATCGATGACCACATCATCGACAAATCCTGGAACTTTTCGGAAGTGACTTAGTATGCGAACGCGGTAGTCAGGAAAAGCCTTGGTTAATGGGTTGTACTTAATCCACAATCTCTTGAACTTAGACATCTGGGTAAGGCGAGCAGCTTCATCTGGGTCGGAAATTTTATTGTCCTGAACGTTTAGATTTTCCAGGGAGAGCAATTGCTCGATACCTGACAGGGACTGTAGTCGATTGGACTTCAACTTTAGTGTGACAAGACCTGGCAGAGGGTGAGCTGTAAGGTTCCTCAAAGACTCGAGCATGCAATTAGACAAGTCCAGTGACACGAGCCGTGACAAGGTCGATAGACTTTCGGGTATTTCTGTAAAGAGGTTCGAGGACAAATTAAACGACCTTAGCGATGGTGCGATAGCCTGAATACTTCGTGGCGGTAGCGATGTGATACCATTATCAGCCAAAGACAAGTAGACGAGCCTCTGCCACTTTGAGGCAGGCAAAACATTCGGATTAGGTTTGCCTACTCCATCAGAACGAGAAGGTGTGGTTGTGTGGTCGCCCGAGCCACCTGAACCGGATCGCTTGACTTTGTAGGAATATGTTCGATTGTGACGGTAGGAGGTTGCAGGTCGCATGGGTGTCGGCCGTTTGGGAGAAGTGCCTTCAACAAAGGTCTGACTCCTATTCTTCAACTTCAGTGGAGGTGATCCGGTCACGTACTCGCCTTTCTTGTCATTGACCTGTGGCGAGGTGCCCGGGCTATTTTGTTGCGGCGAACCTGGATCTGAGTGGGAACCAGCATATTCTGTTTGAGGGGTCGATGGCATCGACCATGAGGGTGTTGACGGTGTACCTTGCCAACGATTCGACCTTCGTCTACGCTTCTCGGCATCGTCAAGCACAATGTTCTCGAGAAGATCAAGTGGATCGTCAAGATTTCCTCGTTTGATTGTGAGTAGGCAAAGTTGTTCCGCCAAACGATCCCAGCCATGAAAGCTTCGAAAATCAAGATCAATAATTTCCAGCTGTTGGACGTTCTTGAAGGCAAACAGAGGAACGGCAGTGTCAAAGGGAAACTGTTCGTAACCCTTGATTAGCGGGGTTCGATGGTCAGGAGTGAGTCGGAGTGAGGGCAGTTTGGTAAATGCACCATAGACATATTTGAGGTCGTGTTCTAGGGCCAAACGTGCTTTTTCACTCTTTGAGCCTGCAGAAAGACCTATACCTGACCACAAAGCGCTCATGTTAGACATGACACTTCGCACACTCGATACAGAGTGGATGGAATCTGCATCACTACGACCTTTGGAGGGATTGTGGCTCTGGAGAAAGGAAACGTAGTTGGCAGGGGACGAATCGTTATGTATGCTTTCAACGCGTACATTCATAGGTCCAATGTCCACATCCAGCTCCTCAATCCGCGAAAGGAGTACAAAAAGATGGTGGGGTGTCAGAGTCAATTGTGCAGACTTCACACTATGAGATTTGAAGTTTAGTCCTGCGAAAGATAGGGCCGCGGCCAGGGCACTGGTTGAGGATGGGTTCGTTGTGCTAGGATTCGGAGGAGAGGCTGGTATAGGCTCACTGCCAGATGGTTTTCGACGTTGGACAGTCAGCTGTAGGCTGTTAGCGAGAGCCTTCTCATGCTGTCTGATATATTGTGCCACTGCCTGCACATGACATTAGCCTTTGTTCGCATACTGCCTCGAGCCTTCAGGCGGCTGGACGATCACATACCCGCACGAAAGGCTGCGCATCCTGAGACTGCAGGGATTCCATCTCCTGTAAGCGTCTGGCAGTACACCGATGGTCCCTCTGAAGGAAACTGATCTGATCGAGGCAACTCGAGAGCAGACCTAGGTCTTCCTTACACTAATACCAAATTATATCACAAGTATACACGGATTGCTTAGCACAATCTTCGAGGACATGGTGAAGGCATCTCTGCCTGCTCAGAAACACACAATACGACCCTCGATGGTTTTGCTAGTCCGTTTGCTCTAAACCCTATCTCTTAAGATCTGAGTGCTTTCTTTGATTTGACCACGTGGGTTGTAGCAAGTTTCTAGTCCTGTCTCTGTTGAGGAAGACGACTCAGCCAAGCTATAGCATTTCTCGTCGTAGGGGAGTGGTAACAAGCACAACCAACACTTCTGAAAGGACCGACTGCTCAAAGGAAGGACAGTGAGATGTGGTAGATGAGAAGATGAAACACCAGTACAATTGTGGAAATTCGACTGTGCTACTGGATTAAGGCAAGAGACTGTACTCGGATGAAATAGAAAGAATGGCGCATAGGTTGATGGGTCGTTTGTTCGAAGAACATGCAATGGAAAGGAGCAGCCAGATGAAGAGTGTGATTGAGCCGCTGCATCTCAATGGCGCCTGCGAACTGCGAGTCAACTGAAGGACACGCTTGAGAAGCAGGTGGGCAGCTTTGTTGTCCACTCATGGCGCTCTGGTGCTGATCGCGACATCCATGACAGGCATGGGGGCAAGGAAGCTAAGCAAGTGCCTGTAACCGATAGGGTCGCTACTTCGAGTTGTAATCTCTCGATGTGTCAGTCATTACAAATAGGACTTCGCGATATACGTGTCTATCAGCGTGTTCTGCTGTGTCATTACTACGAAGATTATTCTGCCACGACTTCCTGCTATGCGAGATTCATCAGAGATGTTCGGCCTCGAAAGAACACCATCCCACCTTCAGTGCATTTCTGTCTCCATTATTTTGTTTTAGTGTTCCTTAGCTGCGGCGATCCTGGAAGTCTTGCGCAAGCGCTGTGAACGCTTCTTCAGTTGCATGGGAAACTTCTCATTGCTTCAGAAGGATAGGATTCGTTAGCCGACCTGGAGCTCAATACTCGAGACGATGCTCGAAGCAACGTCAACGTCACGAAATCGTCCTACGCACACATGATATACAGTGTTGACGTTTATGATCTTGTCACAAGCTGTGACTAAGTCAGACGACGCTTGGAGACTTGCTACACGACAAGACCAAGAGTTCCACGATCATCTGAGAGTATCTCACAACTGGCTATCCGCAGTGTGCTCGGATCACCACGTCAGGATGGTGTACTGCACACCTATCAGATGTGTAGTAGCGGCGGATGATGTGCATACCACTTGTACAATACCAATGTCTCCAATCAGACTAGAGGTCGCAGCCAGCAGCATGACCACGGCTCAACCCGTTTTTACGTATGGCTGACATAGCATGATCTCGAGGGAGATGTCCGAGCTTTTCTGATTCCTGACCACAGCACAGAACTCGGACAAGCCCTGCAGTTTCACCTTCGATAATCCATATGTGCCTGGAAATATGGTCGTGGATTGCAGTGTAATGTATTGCAGATGGCCTGCTGTGCAGCGTCCACACGCAATAGTACTTGCAGTAACAGATCTTACTTGGGAGCCCACTTCCTGCTATCCTCGAAAATCTTTATGCAGTCCTTCAGTAACAAAGATGCAGAAGCCTGCATAACTGCATAGGTGTAGACCCCACTGGACGTGCGTCAATAATGTGACGCTTTGCTAATGCAGCAGGTCAGAAGCGTCGTGGACCTTGTCTTGCATGAACCAGTGGTAAGCGATTGCGAAACAGCATGTTACACATCTAAAAAGATAGTCATCGGTAGATCATTGGTAGTGCCTTTAATCTTTCTTTCCAGCAGTTTGATAGTCACTACCTTTGCTAAGCATCGTTCCTTGTAGGAGATACTTGCAACGCGAACTCCAGTAACGAACCAGATAAGGCTGACCATGGAGTGTCGAGGGTTCCGATGAACTACACGCTTCGACACTGTTCTGTCCTGGATATTACCACTTCTGCTTCACGAGACTCCGCGGGAGTGATGGTTTCAAGCTTCCCTTCAGACCCCATCACGTCTACACAAACGGTGAGAGCTCGTGCTGATTTCCAGTACGTATCACATGTTTTTGCAATACGAAGTATGCCTGCGAAATTCGAAGCGGGACAAACCTCTAGCGTTATTTCGGCCACGACCCCACGCTTTCCACCCCAGTCTTGCTCGAAGTGATGTTCCCAGATTTCACGTTGCAGCCAGGTTTCGGCTACGAGTTTTGTCGCACATGACCGCAGAACAGGCCATATGCTTGAAGTCACTCACCGCTCGTATGAGTCGCTGGCTGATTCGAACGTATACTTGGCGAATTCGAGAAAATCCAGCCTTGGCGTATGCTTCAGATCTAGCTCCTAGACGAAATTGTTGATTCAAACTTTGTTCGTGCTATCCACTCCCTCAGTGGTGCGGTTTTAGATCGTCCAGAACACCAATTGGCAATGCATGTCCAATTTTCCATAGATAACAATCTGTCTGTGTGTACAAGTACTTAAAAATGGTCCAGAACTGTGTTGTGTGCTAGGTAATGTCTTGTAATAAATGATCAACATTGACTGGACTGCTGCCAGCAACATTCTGGACCATAGATGGAGTTCTCGTGGTCGATCATCTGGTGTTTCGTCCCGTGCTCAAAATTCAACGAGGCTCGCAATCCTATTCCTGACAAGCACCATGTTCATCCTCTTGAAGAGTTTCGGGCCTGGTCCGAATTGAGGAAGCCCTTTGTAACTGCTGCATCAAGCCGTGGCATCGTCGTGGCCTGCTTGTTCGTCTTGTTAGTCGTCTTGCCAGTATTTTCTTGAGTGCAGAAATATTGTTATAAAATCCGTTGTATCTAAACGCTTTGCTGGTAATGTACAAGTCTTCGTATGTATTGAGGGGAGTCAAAATTGGTAGCTTTTTATACACAAATATGGGGTCGTATGTCATTTCGGTGTAATCGCAGAGCGGTAAACAGATCCAATGAGGGGAGGTGTGTTTGTTGTTCAAGTCGGGCACAGCTCATGGCTTCTGTGATGGCCCATTTGGAGGTTGGCTGGCGCCTTCTTTGGTTTCTGCTGCTTCTCGCTGCTTTCGTTTGTCGTCCAGAGCTTTATCGGCTTGCTGGAGAAGTTTCTCCGCAGGCCCAGGGGAATTAGTTGCGAGTGCTTGTTTTGCCTCTTCATCCGGGGCTTCTTCCCTCGAGAAAGCAGTAGTTATGCTCGAGAACCAACTTTTCGATTTTTCAGGAGCCGCACCATCCGCCTTGTCCTCTTGTACCATTTCGTATACTTCGGCAGGCAATATCTTCTTGCTCTTCGCCAACTCAGCAGTGCTTACACCCTTTTCCTTCGCGCGCAGTCTCAACACTTCTCTTTCCAGCTCGATCAGTGCCGCTCTGGCCGCTTTGTTCTCCTCCTCAAGGTCACTTAGCTGCTCCTGAACTCTATCACGTCTGTTTTGTTCTTTCCGACCACTTCTCCACGACTCGAATAGTAGCAGACTCACCGCGACTCCAAAAAGGAAGGTCTCGCTGATGAATGTCGCACCAGTCTCGATGGCCTTCGTTTCGCTCAGCGGCTTGATCTTCGGTTTGGGCGGGTGTTTCTCCTTCTCCTCTTGCACTTTCTCTCGACCGACTGCCTCTTCTTCAGCCTTCGTTTCAGCTTCCGTCTTCACAGTCGGAGTTTCTGCCTTCTTCCGCTCAGCCTCGCGTTTGGCGGCATCTCGGGCTGCTTGTCGTTCGTAGACCGCTGCATCTTGTAGGAGTCCGATACGCCAACGCATGTCTACCCTGTGGAGGGCCTGAGCGAAAGAGACACATGTCTCACGAAAGCCAGGATGTTCACGGGCTTGTCGCTTGATATAGTTCTAGAGGGTTGATTAGATCTTCCCCTTGAATATAAGATTTGAGTGTCGACTAACGGCAATGGGCTTTGAGAATGTTCGAACAGCAAGAGAGGTGAACTTCAGAGCTAGTGACATTGCTGCTCGAGACGGCACAGGTCGTGCTTAAATGCAGCAGATACAGCTAGCAAAGGAATGTAGCTCAACATTCTTCTCACCAGGCCAGGTATATACACAATGTCGCAAGATCTACCATCACAGGCATGGTACATTTCATCTGGCCTTACAATGCTCAAATTGAGCTGAAACCAGTACCAGCGCTGTGAAGATGCGAAGTGGTTGCCTGAAGCTGATGGCTTCCACTGTCTGCGGCCCGCAATGTGCCGACGCTAATAGTATCGGTTGTCATGTCAACCACGACCACGCATCTTCTCCAAATTGAGCAACAACGTTTTGGTCCTCGGAGCACGAGACCAGCCTTGCATCAGACTTCCCAGCTGTTTGGCTTTGCACCTCTGGTCTTGAATAAACGACAATATCAAGTGCTTCTGCTTAGATTCAGCATTCATATCCCGACGCAGTGGCAGCGCTCATGTCGACAACACTGCAATCCTAACTCTACCACAACACTATCAGCGTCGCTGACACTTTGGATCAAGACCGCGCACTCCCCATTCGAGCACAATCTCGAAAAGCCCACATGGAAGTTCAAGTGCTATCGCCCAGGTCCGCCAACGTCCCAGTCAGGCCCAGGCCAGCAATGCAAAAATCGACCAAAGACCCTCAACCCAAACCTCAAGAAAAGCCTTCAAACCCAGATCGTATAGACGATAAATGGCGTCCACCTGTAACGGTGACAGAGCCTGGTGATTCGGCACAGACTTATGTTGTTGGAAAGAAGCTGGGCAAAGGAGGGTTCGCAGTATGTTTCGAAGGTCGCACTCAAAGTACAGGCGAGGTGTTTGCCCTGAAAGTAGTTAAGGCCAAGGTTGAGCAAAAAAAGATGATGGAGAAATTTCGCACAGAGATGCAAATACACGCAAAAATGGTGCATCCCAACATAGTCGAATTTTACCGGGCATTCTCCTTAGAAGGACATACTTATGTTGTGCTGGAATTGTGTGATAATGGCAGTTTGACAGATATGGTCAAGGCGAGATCGTGCTTGAGCTTACCGGAAGTCAGGCGCTTCACCATCCAGATATGTGGCGGTGTCAAATATATGCATAAACGAAACGTCATCCACCGAGACTTGAAGATGGGCAACATCTTCCTGGATTCCAACATGAATATCAAGATTGGTGATTTTGGGTTGGCAGCTGTATTGGCGGACGACCAAGATCGGAGAACAACCCTCTGTGGTACACCCAACTATATTGCTCCTGAGATTTTGAGCAAGTCAGGAGTACGGGGGCATGACAGCAAGGTCGACGTCTGGGCCATTGGCATCATATGTTACGCCATGCTCATGGGCACGCCTCCCTTCCAGTCGAAAACACAACAAGAAATATACTCAAAGCTGAAAAATCTAGATTACGAGTGGAAGCTCGACAGCAAGAACTTCATTCCAGACGAGGCGAAAGAGTTTGTCGCCGCCTGCCTAAATCTGGTTGCTACCGACAGACCAGAGATGGATGACTTGGTGGAATACGGCTTCTTCAAGAATGGCACAATCGCCGACGTGCTGGAACGAGCAAATATGAGAGCTAAGCCGATATGGCTACTGGAGGCAGAACCTAGAGGAGACAGGGTGAAGCCCGGATATGGCGCCGATCATGCTACTATCTGCAGTGAGAGTGGTGTTGGCAGATTATCTGACGGAAAGTGCAGACCACCAACAGGGCAAAAAGGTCTAATATCAGCGCTGGTCGAGATTGAAGCCGAGAACAGAAAAGGATGTGCTCCAGTCACTCCTTTGCCAGAAGGTGTCCTTTACCGCCAATTCACTGATCCCGAGCCTCAACGACCGGCCTTCCAAAAGGCAGCAGCAGCACGGCCTAGGAGCAAGAAACCTATTGAGGATGCGCGAGATATTATATCTAGTGTATCTAATCGACCACCTTTGGTTGGTGCAGATCGGCTGCAATCAGCTGCAAGACCTCTTCAGAGTTTCGCAGCTCAACAAAGACAGCAAGCAGCTCCAGCCCGTGCCACTGTCACCAAACCACCGATTGTGGACGAGTTGGTAGACATCAAGGCAGCGAAGCCAACAGCAGATACCAAAGGCTTTCTGCGAGCACGCCCTATCCGAGCAGCTAGCACGCGCTCGATGCAAGCAAGCAAAGATGAACCAGTGGCTACAAGATCAAGCACTCGTCTGCACCAGCTTAACGAGCTGTCCCATCAGCTGCAGATGGACGCCGAACATATGAACAAAGCACGAGAACCAGCTCCAAATATGGAGACTGGCACAATGAGATCCCGTGGCTTGCCTCGCCCGAGAAGCGTAGCTCAGGAGAGAAGGCCAGAGAGACCTGCTTCAGTCATGTCAACAAGCTCAACAGAGGATCAACCTCGAAAGGCAGTACGAAAACCGACAACTAACGTGGACATGAAAGTAAAGACCATGACAACTGTGTCTCTCGCTGAAGTAGAAAACGAATTTGCAAAAGGCATGATCCTCGACGATCCACCAGCCTTACCACCAAGGACAATCTTCAAACCACGTCTGATTGAGGACAAGGACAGACATACTCGAGTACACGGCACTTCGCATACTCACGTAATGCGTTCTCTTCGTGATCTGCATACATCCCTGAGCACTCCCAAGGATTCTTCAGCTAGCCACACACCATTCCAGACATCACAACCATATCCTCGTGTGGAGAAATGGGTTGATTACGCCACAAAGCACGGCATAGCATATCTGCTCACGGATGGCTCGTTGGGAATGGTCCTGAAGTCCAAAGAAGAGGACAACAAGGCTTCAGGATGCGTAGTCGTCCGTCACGCAAAGCGACATGCCGAGCTGAGAACAAGAGGCAAAGAGTACCAATATGTACCTCAGAGCCCTAATGCCTCCGACGTCGAGTTCTATGAACAGATCGACATGACGGAGCCAATGCGTCGGCTCGACGTACCTGCATCAAAATTCCATCTCGACATCGAACGACACGGATCTCAATCAGCGGCAGCGAACGCCCTTCTAGCAAGCTCGAAAGGAGCAGAATCCCAACGTCTCAAAGAAGTTGGGCTCTTGGACAAGTTCGGCAAATACATGCACAAACAGATGAGCAGTATCTCAGCCTCTTCGGACACAACTTCAATATCTCAATCAGACGACCAGGCCGTCGGGCACCTGATCCACTTCTACCAACGTCTGGGCAATGTTGGTGCGTGGCGTTTCGCTGATGGCGGCATTCAATTCAACTTCCCAGATCACACAAAGATCGTCATCTACCAATCGTACACCAAGCTCAACGAACCTGCCGAAGTCATGGTAGATCTCATACACCTCGAGCCACGAGACGCCAGGGATCTAGCAGAGTTTGGGCAGATTACACACGAAGCATTGGAACGGCGCGACCTGAAGACCTTCCGCCTCAGTGATATTCAAAGACTCAATGGATTCAGGAGAAGTGAGATCGAAATCCTGCGAACAAATGAGGTTGCTGAGAAGCTGGATTGGATCAAGGCGGTAATAGGGATTTGGATCAAGGAGGGGGCATTAGGCTGGATGGGAGCGGAGAGATTAGGTTGGAGTGGGTTGCAAGAGAAGAGGGAGGACAGGGAGACTTCGAGTAGTGCTGGAAAGAAGGCGAAGTTGCAGTGGGTTACGGTCGGGCGACCGAATGGTGATAGTAGCGAGTGAAGTATGACGATGAACTGGTGGCTCAAAAAGACGAAGCTGTTGGCCTCTGCAGGTTCGCCATAAAAGGAGTACATTGGATGCATGGGAGGTATGGCAGCATTGAACAGCGTTTCTGGTTAATGCAAAGATTGTAAGCATACATAAATGAGAGCGTGTTGGACATTGATCAAGAACCACGAGTGAATCAGACGAGATTGTGTGAGGCAGAGCAAGCGTCAATCTTCATCAGCTTGTTATTTCGTGCATACGTCGAGCAATTGGTCGGCTTCTTCAGACGTATATTCCTGCCTGGCAGTAGGAGAGTAGACCACGTCCTGGTTTTGTGGAATGCCTTGGGTTCTCCTGGGCCTGGCTCCATGAGTCTGAATGTCGGAGAGTTCAGTGTGCCTTGCATATCGAGATTGGATGTATGTGCGAAGCCGTCTCTTCCCGGGCAGTGAGATCGTGCTGGCAACAGCTTCTCTTCGTACTACATAAGCTGGCGCCTGTGGTCCAAGAGTGATCCAGCTAGCTTACCTAAATAGCGTGCCTCTACTGCAGGTGCTTGCGGGCGTGCACGGACATAACTCTCAAAAGCGTTAGCTTGAACCCGTTTGGGAGGTAGGACGATGCACAAGCACCTTGCTAGAGTATTCTGAAGGACTAAGCTCCAAGGACTCCAAAGTTCGACGAGTAATTCTCGAAGGGTTAGTCAGAAGGATTAGGATTAGTGCTCGTTAATGCAGGTACAGCATGTGGTGATTTACAGCAGTGTCTCGCGAGCCAAGCCCAGAAAGTGCTCTAGATGTCGATCGAGAAGCTCGAAGAGTACAGGAAGTCATCTTTGGCTCCATGCACCACGTTGTATCCCCAGAAGTCGAATATCCTGATCACGAATTTTAATTCACCACGGGAAAGTGTGACCCTGCCAGAGGTTCGAGCAGAGCCGTGCTTCGGTATCTGCAGTGAGCGACGAAGAGTGCAGCCGAGGTCGGTAGATGTCTTGGTTCCAGCAATCATTTCACTCACAAAGGTAGGACTATCTTTGCACTAAGATGAGCATCCTGGTAGGTTGTTAATGTGATCGAGGAATGCCGCAGGGAAGGATATCGACGATTATTCGTCAGGGTCTGTGAGAGGATTGGACTCGAGACACGGGCGAGAACTTACTTGTTTGCTGGGGTGGTCAGTTGACGTACGAAGTACTACTCGACGTCTAGGCGAGAGTGGTAAAGACAGGGTTCGATGGATCTCGCTTGGTCGAAGTTGCTGCATGTGGTACAGGTGGCGTGTATCGAACTTATACGGCAGACAGGTGGATACAACTACCGCTCTGTAAGCAGTTTGTAGCTAACCATTAGAGTTCTCCGGGATAGTGTTTACTGTCAATCGCAGGTGGGACGCGCTGGTACCTGACCAGATGTGCGCACTGAAGATAAGCGACAGATCCCATCTGCTCAGCATTGGCAGTCGAATAAAGTTTTGTGGACAAAGCATTAATACGAGAAGAGGCTGGGGGTATCTTATCAGTAGGGATCAATTAACTGCTCGCGGAAGGCATAGCAGGGCTATCATCGAATAAGCAAGAACGACGGAAAAGCAAAGCTGATACGTGATTGGCTGGTATCTCGTACCAAAGATACCGACGAGGCAGGTAGGAGATTCGAGGCGAGCCAGGCACTTGCATGCCTCTATTGCTCAGCTAGAGCAGGCTGTATTCACCTGGCCTCTCGGACTTACTGTGTACAGCGAAGACCCTCGAATGTAAACCCGTACTCTATACTCGCGTACGTAATGAGTTATCGGTAAGATGGGTCACTCCTGTACAATGCGGGGTGACTCGATTGCATTAGATCAATGCTGCCAAGAGCGGGAAGCTAAACTGAATCCTTCGCGGATTACTTTTGACCAACAGGAAACTTATCCTCGAACCACTTCACTCAACTTTTTCGTGCTAATCTACAGTACATAACTTTATTGAGGCGAAGCACGACCAATTGTGTTCTGAGGCACAACTATTGTAGCAACTGAGGAAAAGATCAAGGCCATACAGACAGGGTAGAGCTTCTGATGCATGACACAGGAGTATATCGATTATTGGCTCCTTGCAAACCCCAATCGCTACAGTGGACCAGTGAAGGAGAAGAGTAGGTAGCTCTTCACTCAATCGTCGGCATATGCAACGACAAGTGTGGCAGTAATCGCCTGGTCATATCGTGGAGGGTAGTCACTCGTTCCGGTATACATGATGTGGTCCGAATCTGTAGAGACGATAGTGCTGTGAGTGAAGCACGAATGATAGTCCATCACACTACCCAACGAGACAGCTTGCATCGAACCATGCCTGAATATGGAAGGTGCAAGTTCACGATACCCTCTACGATACTTCTAGCGGTCGATATAGTGTAGTTTCATGGTATTTCTTTTTCACAGCTTTTATCTCCTGGTTTCTCAATCAGCACATGTTGCAGACAGCTACCCCGAAGTACGCTGCAGGGAATTTTCGACCAGCATCGAGCTCTGTCAGATTATTCACTCACCAAACCTGCATGCAGACGTTTTTTGCTAGGAACGCGGGCATAGGTATAGCTGTGCGAAATCAATCTGTTCCTAGCTGGCTCTGAACTCGGAATATGTTGGGCAGAGCTGTTCTGCCCCATTGGCTCTGGGTACAAGCAACTTCTTGAGCTGCTTGACCAATGTGCTGTCTTGACACATTGCCAGTCGCAGCACAAAGCAATTGAAGGAGCATATCGTTCATTAGCTTTGTGTATAGAAAGTTTGCATCGGCAAAGGGCCACTTCTGGTTTCAACAATTTGTCCACATCTTTTGCAACACATTCAACTCGTAAATCCATATCTTCTTTTATTCTAAGTCTTGATAGGTAGGTATCGTCGTTGGGTAAAGATAAAATGCCGTAGGTGCAGACAGAAAGTCATACAGACTCAATCTGACTTGACGGCTGGAACTCCCACAAAGCCATGTCCACCGATTGTGACTGGCTGAAATGGCACTATCTCAAGCTCACTCTATCAAAATAGTCTTCGGCAAGGTGTGGCCCGTCCTCAATATCTTTGAACAGATCGTATCTCAATCATGTGCTCGGTGGTCCCAACAGTCGCAGCTAGGCTGCTGCAATCTCGACATGCACGTAGAGGTGTCTCTAGATTGTGGTTGCTGGATGTCAGCGCTCGACTGTCGGGGTATATCGTGCTGTAGCAGAGCAGCAGTCCTTTGTCGTGGACGATGCACGAGCCAGCAAGAGTCGTCTCAGATTCAATTGTCTGATTCTCATGCATTCCGCGAGCCACCGTTATCTAATACCAGGACGGAACTTAGTGGGACGGGAAGCAACAAGGGTTGCGACTGAGTTGTTGTAAATTCTCGACTCTTGTGTAGTCTTGTATGTACCAGGTTCACAGCTCATAATATCGTGCATTTCGAGCCTCTCTTATGCTTCGAGTGCCGTCCAGGTTCCGGATCATGGTGATTCCTCGAACTGTACGGTTGTTGGGGCTTGCGATCAGACGCTGTCACAGGACTCTGCCTCTGTTTACGTAGCGCACGGACAACGTCGAAGAAAGCTCTTTCAACATTCACACAATTTTTAGCTGAAGCTTCGACAAATTCGCAGCCTAACTCTTTTGCCAATGCTTGACCTTCTTGAGACGATACCTCTCTCGCGTGATGCTTGTCACTCTTGTTTCCAACCAGCATAACAGGCACAGGTCCTGTATATACTGGACCATTTTGCATTTGGGCTTGCAGGTAAGACCCACCAATGGGTGAAGCTGGATGGTGCGACTCTTTTACTCGCTGTACTTGATTGAAGAACTTTCTTATGCGATCGTACGAATTCCGAGATGTGATACTGTATACCAGAACGAAGCCTTCACCATCTCTTATCCATTGGTCTCTCAGGGCTGTATATTCCTCCTGTCCGGCAGTGTCAAGAACTTCTAGCATACAGGCCTGTGCATCAATAACGACTTGTTTGCGGTAAGAATCTTCGATGGTAGGATCGTACGTTTCAACGAAGTGATTCAGGCAGAGCTGCACAAGATGTTCAGTTTCAGCTTGATGGGTCGATTTTTCAGACTCACCTGTATAGTTAGTGCCGTTTTGCCTACACCTCCATCTCCCAACACCACCAATCGATACAACGTCATTTTTCCCGCCATCCTTGCTATGGAAAGCCGTTGGCTTTCACAGGCTCGAGTGGGGGACAAAGTTTGATGTTCTTTCGATGATTTTTCTGGTCCCTAAGAGGAGGTCACAGTCCTATGCTTATTTGTAGCTTTGGAGAGATGTAGCGTTCTGTTTTGATAAACGACGAAAAGCAGTTTGGCGAGCATGTAAATTGACTGGGCCTTCACGTTGTTTAAACTGAGGCGGTCCAGACACAGGTGGAGTACCAGCAGTAAGAAACTGGCTTGACGATTTGGAAGACTAACCGTGCTCAAGCTAGTTGGCCTATACGCACACAACGGACGTAGAGGCAAGTATATTGCCAGCTTCCACCATGGATGAAAGTGAGTGGAAGGTGCGCTCGTGTCCAGACCAGAGTCAAGAATTCAGGTGAAGATTTGGAGGCAGGTGCAGCTTAGGACGCAAATTGAACACCGGACCTGCTAATGCACACTATGGCTCGGGTTAATTCCTGTCTCCGGTTATCGTCTTTGTACTGTGCTCCCTCTTTGCATTTGAAGTTGCTTGCAACCTGGCCTCGTCCAGGTGTATGGAATTCGTGAGGAGAAGGCTCGTTGTGAAGGTAAAGACGCGGGAATTGTGTCGATCACGGAATTTCTGCGGGGCCAGAGTTTCTTCGACTCCGACGTTTGACAACCGACGAAAGCTTTAAGCGCGGTAACAGTAGGTTTAGGCGTGTGTTCAAGGTAACGACTGAAAGACGAGTTGAGACCTGTCAAAGAAGTAGAAGTTGATGTTATGTGATATAGAATAATGTGGCCTGGTTGAATGCAGCTTGCCAGTCCTGGTTGGAGGAGACCAAGACACAGTTTATGCTGTACGTGGTTCACCAGAATGTCTGGATTTGCTGGGTACTGGGAGTCTCGGTGCTTCTACCTGTCCCGGTACTCTGTCTCATCGTCTACGTTCGCTTCGAGATACCTATGGCCACAGCAGTCCACATACTTCAGTGATTTTTCTTCCATTATACACACACTCGCCCAGGAAATGGCAAGGATAGCCTGGCGTATGCTTGTGGATCGAATTGGTGTAACTCCACAGCCGCGGTCTATCAGACCAGGAATCAAGTCAGGCCGGTTCTATGAGTGGTTTCTTTTTAGCTCTCGCCGGGATGCAGCTGACGCAGTAGCTCAATTGTTTGATGTCCATCAACAGGCTCTCGATGGGAAGGCTATACCTCCCAGTGGAATCTGCAACCACGAATTCAACCAGTATGTCAGAAGCTCCGCATTATTCCCGACATTACAGGTACCATTACGGCGGCACCCTTTTGCTACAGTATACATAACACGCGCCGTCGGCACTGCGTCCGAAAGAATATCAGGTATAGGTGTTTGTACGTGCTATTAACAATTATTGTCGACTTACAGCTCGCAAGCAACAGTGCGATCCAGTTCAACATTGATACCGAATCACTTATCGCTTCCCAACCTCCCGAAACAGGACTACATCCTCGTTCAGACACTGCCGTAGCGACCCCGCAAGATGCTAGTTCATGACCCGGAAAGAAATAAGTTAAGACTCTACAAGGAACCACACATGTGGCGTGATCGACCACGACCGCAGAATTGCTTCTTCTGAGAGTAGCAACGACGAAACCCAATGAGCTGGACCAAACGATCAACGACTTCGAGCTTTATCAACAGTTTCATCTCTGACCCCGTGCAAGACCTCCAATGTCGGAGTGGGTGAATAATCTTTGAAGTGCATGCACTTGGGAGAATGCCATCCCCTGTTTTCTGAAGAGGCGCCGATGAGGTAAGGATTCTGCCTCCTCCTCAGTGCCAGGATATGGTGTTTGACCAGCCTATCCTTCTCTAACACGCAAGGTGTACATTCGGTGCTCCGCTCTTCTTCTCGGCTTTCTTCGCAGCCTTGTACCACTTCTGGTTTTCACTCTCGTATGTCGCCGTATTTCTTCGTGTTAATTTGCGACTCGGATCAACCTCTCCTTCAGCTTCGTTCCCATTCCCCCTCGTGACGAAACTGCCCATATTCGGGTATGACGAAGTAGCAGTTCTTGACTCCCTAGTGTCGTAAGTAAGGTCGGTTTTGCCATTAACCACTTTTGCGGATTCTGGATAATTTCCGTTGGTGTTTTTGAGTGACAAGTTGGCAAAGTCAGCTGAGGTTGAGGCCGAAGTTGGCGTCGCTGTGCCGTTCGTGTCGGAGCCAGCGTCCAACCCGTTCTTAGCCTGTATGGCTTTGAGAGCTACACGACGACCATTGTCAATGTCCGCGTCGTCCTCCGTCCATTCACCATAAACCTCCTCAGGACCGTGTGGTACAATGAGCTTCATGCCCATTTGACGAGAGCGAGCTTGAGAGTACCCCTGTCGGTAGATTTGGGGAATCGTGGTCTCCTTGAAAACTTTGCCATTCGGAATGCCAGAAGCATTGAAAAGGATGCGTCTGAACCAACGCCAGATCCGTGGGTAACCAGTCTGTATGGAGCGAATATTGCACAGGAATATGGTATGATAAGCGGTATCGAAGCGGGCGATCGTTGTGTATAGTCTTATATCAGCTTCTGTGAGGTGGTCTCCAAACAAAAAAGGACCACCATGGCAGCTTTCTGGGCTGGCGAGATGTGCCTCTACGCGGTCAAGCGAGGCAAACAATGGGTAGACGTTAGCGTCGTAGGCTTCCTGGGATGTAGCGAAACCACACTTGTAGACGCCATTGTTGATCGTATGGTACACCCATTCGTTCATAGCATCGATCTCGGCTCTAAGATGCTCAGGATAGAAACTCTTTCCTTGCTTGTTTGTCTCACGAAACTTCGGCTCAACCAAATCGCTGGAAAAGATCAGCTCCGTATAGCAATTTCAGTGGACACCCTAGGTCAAGTATACTTACTCGAACTCTGTGAAGAGCATGCGAATAATCTCACTCGACTCATTGTTGACAATCGTTTCGGCCTTTTTATCCCAAAGAGTGGGAACGGTGTATCTCCCAGCGTAATCAGGATCAGCCTTCAGGTAGAGCTGTTTGAGACCAACAAATCCATACAGAGGATCTCTATCTGATGAGCCGTTACGTCCAGTGAAGAGCCAGCCGTTCTCGGTTAGTTCGAAGTCGGTATATATTACCTGGATAATATCCTCGAGGCCCTTGAGTGCCCTAACAAGAATGGTTCGATGGGCCTAAAAGAGCAGGAATAGTTAGTTCCAAGTGTTGCTGTCTCTGCAGCTACTGCAACGAAGCCGAGAGTGTATTCGAACATACCCATGGGCAACCTAGGTTCACATAAAGTGCATATCGCCCTTTTTCTGCTGGAAACTTGGCATTCTGATCTCGTGAAATCCAGTCACGGAATTGACTGTCTTTCCTTCGAAAATGACCGTCCTTGTCAGCGTGTTCATGGGTTGGCCTCTGCGAACTCTTCACTCAATTAGCAGACTTTAGATGGGTAGATGCACGGGCTCGTACAGGATCTCCCATTTCGTGTCACTGTGTGTCAGAGCAACCTCCTGATCACGAGGTTCCTGAAAATACGAACTTGGAGGTACAGGTAGTAGTGGACGGAGCTCTAGTACAGAAATGAAAGCTGCTTTATAAAACCACGGTACAACGAGAGTCCAGAATACGTTGGACGTGCTGGGGATGGTAAAAGAACGAGGCCAGATTCACCGTGTGAAGCGAGATGTCGTCTATATCGAGCTCCTCGTGTCAGGTCAGGTTCCGTGCTTACGCAAATATGGATGAGGCTGGGGCGTAAGCAGTTGTCAATCAGACTGGACCCCGAGCTTGATGTGAAGGAAATGGCATTGGTGGGTTTCTCCAGAAGTCCGTTTTAGCCTCCGTTTTCGTGGGGCCGACAAGTCCACCAATGGATGGGGGTCTTTAAACGTGCTCGAAAGCAGCATATCAAATCTCCTACACAGCATTGTTGCTTGTTGTCTTTGATTAATACCACGAAGCAAGGAGTTAATCTACTGTATATTATACGATCGGTGCACAAAGCTAAATACCAAAGCTGCTTGATCAATCAATAATGTAAAACCATCGGTCTTTATCACTGTAAACCTCTCTTTGTGGTAGTTGTTGTAGAGTCCCTGTGCAATCCCGATGCAGCGAACATTGGATTCTACGCTATACGCTGTCCAAAGCGTTGAGCTGTGTGGCTGGTGGAGATCGAAAGACGTTGAGGTTTTACCTACCAGCAGAAGTGAAAGAGTAGCAATGAGGACACAATCTGGAACACTCTTACCTCACAATACTCGCGTCTTCGTGGTATATGCCTTCCCTTGCCTGCTGCTCCAGATCTTTATCGTGACTGTCCGTGTGTCCCTGGAGCTGTCCTGTTATGCCGCCTGTCTCGTGGTATAGACCCTCTTCAGGCATTGTACAACCAAGACGTCTTGCAACTTCCTCGAAGCCACCCTCATTCTCATTCACCCAGATATCGACCCAGCCACCACGCCTGGCGTCATCCACCTTTTCCTTGTCCCAGGTCTCTTCCTGCGGCCGCTCAACGTATATCGTCTGATATCCACATTTGTGTTTCGCTGCATGTAGATCGCCCAGGTGTGCCGCGACCATCGCACATTCGTTTGTTTGTACACCTAGTTGTTGGGCTGCGCCGTTGTAGACGTCCGCGTGCGGTTTATATGCTCCGAAGTTTTCGGCTGACAGTATGTGTTTGAAGGGCAAAGAGCCATGCGTCCTCAAATCAGTCAGCAGAGTGGTGTTCCCGTTGCTCAGTGTGGCTGTCTCGAACTTCTGGTTCAACATTTGCAGGCCCTTAGCAGAATCTGACCACGGGTCAAGAAAGTGCCATATCATGCTAATGCGTTGCAACTCCTCCTCATCCCAAAGACCCTCGAGCTGATACTCGCGTAACAGTTCGATGAGCGAAAGAAGGTGGTGTTGGTCGACGGACTTGAAGGGTCCGGTTGTAGGGTCATAAGAACGTGTAAATTCATAGTAGGATTTCCGCCATTGCCAGGCGAACTCCCCCCAGTCAATAGTGGGGGCAGTGGTGCGCACGAGAGAGGGAAGAGACGAGGACGAGGAACTCAGAGTGTCCTCTGCCGTTTTGGACAGGAAAGTTGTCACGGTTGAGCGCCAGTCAACGCATGTACCGAAGACATCGAAGAGAAGCGCCTTGGGTGGGTTGGTTTGAGTCATTGGAAGAAAGCCCCCCAAGTCCTGGAGGGTTGTGACAATACTAACTACGAGGGACAAGACTCAGTTAGATTGAATGCAGTAGTGCTGATGGGCAAGCAATCATGTGTATGCGCAAAGCCAAAGGATGTGACACAAGGTGAGGCGATACTCGAGTTCCCTCCGATATCGAACACGACCAGAATCGTTACGACAATGACAAAGGTTCACATTCAAAGCCTTCCACTTTTTGCGGGGAAGAAGAATAAAAGTGGAAGTGATGAAATACGTTAGCGCAAAGTGGTCCGGTTATCACACTCATTCCACTACTCATATGATGCACGAACATTGAAGCTGGCAACACGTGGGGAGTGTTGTGTCTATCGTTGTTGTCTACTGCAGGATCACTTGCAGCTCCAAAGTGCCCATGGCTGATGTGCAAAGAAAGTCATACTGGCGATTCGCTGTCTCATGCTCATGAACTTTATCAACCAC
This sequence comes from Lithohypha guttulata, assembly GCF_036872675.1. Classification (NCBI taxonomy): domain Eukaryota; kingdom Fungi; phylum Ascomycota; class Eurotiomycetes; order Chaetothyriales; family Trichomeriaceae; genus Lithohypha; species Lithohypha guttulata. Next base: position 172,764 of record NW_027042755.1, on the reverse strand, counting down.
ATATCCGGTTCGACTGAGGAAGTGACGTGTATAGATTGGAAGGAAATGTACCATCAAAAGGTGAATGCGCGGTAAAGGAGGCGAGAGTGTGATGTGTGCGACAATGGCCTTGAGCTGTCAAGCTACTCGTAGGCTAGACATCCTGGTTCCTGAGACTCGGACTGTTCATCTTGTCACTAGAACGCTTAGCTGCCATTTAGAGTTTCATCTCTCTTTCGGACCGCGAAGCCGAAAATTGGAGATGAAAAAAAAAGATACTGTACTCGGTATTACTGTAAGTCTTTCGACATCGGGCCGACGAAGTTGAATCCTGATGTGACTGCAATATACATGTTTGTGATGCATGTACGCGAGAACCCAAAGTGGTCAGAGGAACCGTGCATGTTGCCGTGAGGGCGTTTATGAGAGGTGTTCGTGGGCCGGGTCACGACCTGGTCGTGAACAAAATGAGATGCTCCATTCTGCAGATTGTGGTCGGGCCACACCGACCCACAGGCTCAGGAAGCCATCACCCTTGCTCACTGACTACACTGACTGTTCAAATAGCAGTTTAGGCGCATTCCCCGCGCAGATACTTACTTTTATGCTGCGGTTGTGCTTGTCATTGTGATGAAGTTTTGGTGCTTCAGCACAAAGGGGGACGGCTTGAGCTCAATCTCAACGAAGTATATCGACACACTTCGCAAGGATGCAGACCAGGACATCGGTTCAAGCATTTGCAGTATGTGCTATTGATTGAATCCATCTCCATCCTATGCGACGGCCTTGCATCCTTGCAGTAATAAGGTTTAGCCTGTTTCAAAAAGTCCCCGTCTCATCGATTCCGCCGAATTGGGTCCATCGGGCTTGATGCTAGCTCCCAAGCTACTTCTCTCGAACAACGCCGTTCGTAACGACCTGCAGCTCTAGTTTTCGCCCGGTGGCTTTGCAGTTAGCACATGGCCACTAAACCTCAAATTCTCCGATCTTTCCAATCACCACACCCCTGAAGCTTTTGTGGCATGAAGGCTCATCACTTTCAATTTGACTGGAGTCTGTTTTGGTCATCTTGATTCTAGTCTGCTGATCGTGCAGTTATGCAGCTTCGGAGCCAGGCCTGTGGTTCTCTATCTGCGTGAAGGCTGATCTAACAGCACGCGCGTTTTGCGTTTCGTTCTCTCATTTTGCACTCAGAAGGCTTTCTTGCCTCGATATACGGATACAGACCCATCCATCCACTGATCTCGGTTGCTGCTGAATTTGTCGCTTGCCGGTCTAGGTTCAAATTTGCGTGAATCAAGGCTGACGTCCGGGTTCGATACAAAGGTTTGTCTCGCGTGGGAAACATCACCCGAACAGGCGCTGGTCCATGTTATACACAATTCTAGGACGTATGAGTTAGCAGAGGGAGCAACGGAAGGGGATCTTTGGGGCTAAGGTGCCTAACTAATTCGCATCAAGTCTCTAAAAGTGGAAGGCATGGTGGACAACAGGACTGGCTTGGGAACCGTTCGTCAAGCAGTTGAAAGATTCGAAGGGCGCAAGTCATGTATTGTAGACACGGCTATTGAGCAATTTTCCGACGGCTCTGACGCAGGTCAAGTCTTTATGGCTGCGGAAGGTACCTACGCGTTGCCTTCACCCACTGGCACACCATACCGGACACCCTCGAGCTCGCGATCTCGCCAAACATCCCGCACCTACGAAGATCTGTCTCCTGCCACGACTCCTCCACCACTACCGTCTCTTGAGCGAAATCGCAAGATTGGCAGTAACGAATCTCTGAACGACGCCCTTGACGATGAACTCCCTCTATCAGACCCACGCCGCTTCACTCCCACCTTACATGCATCTTTGGTATCCGAAATATTGTCGTTGCGTCGTGATGTCGAAACAAAGTCTTCCGACATCGATCGCTTGGAGCAGAGTCTGCACGACACCCAGGTCCAGAACCAGACGCTGAATAGCAATCTACTGGCTGCTACTCGAGAAAGTCGGCAGGTCAAGCGCCAGATGCAAATGTTGGAGGGAGGTACTCTGTCTGCTATCAACGAGATTGCGAGAGAAAGAGACGAGGCGGTTAAAGACTCGATAGAGTTCAGGAACAGGCTAGACCATATCCAGAAGAAGAGTAAGAGCCACGATGATGACATGGATCGAGTTCAACAGCAATGGCAGGACGACAAAGAAGCATGGCTCGTCGAGAAGCGCAATCTCGAGACCAAGATTCACATAGTAGAAGGCAGACTCAAAGTCGTGCTCAGTGAGGTAGCCAAGGTACAACTGATACATGCTTCAGACGATGTTAGCTCTCCTCGAAGATCACAAAGCCGAACAAGTATGCTTGGGAGTCCCAGGAAAAGGCCCGAATCAATTGCTCAGCGACGGCAAAGTCTTACATCGAATCAGAGCGATCAATATGGTGGGAGGACATCAGTATTGAGCTTTGTCAACAGTGATGCCGCAAACTTGGCTGACGAGCTTGGACTAGAAGGTATCGATGAGGATTACACAAGCCAACCTGACGACGATCGTCGGCTGTCACCCGAGCCAGTCCACGAAGTGCTTCCCAGACCATCCTCCCGAGTATCTCTAAAGGCGAGGAAAGTGCTTGGGCTGCCAATTGACCTCAGTGAGTTTGAGCAAGTCGGACGGGTCAATCCCAGCGACCATCTAGCAAGTCTAATTGAAGTGGATTCTCCCACGAGCAAAACTACGACCAAAATCGTGTATGTCGACTCAGGCATACAATATTCGAGACCTTCTTCACCCGTCCAGGTGCACACACGAAGAAGCTTAGACACTCCTGTGCCAAGGCATAGAGATTCCGTAGATACAGCAAGAGCGAGCAAGCGGCTGAGCGCCATAAGTCAAGTCAGCCAAGACAGTGCCCAGTACAGCGTCGACACCAGTGACAACGCGTGGGAAGATACTCTGCGAAATCAACCAATCATGGTCTCATCAGCTTGCCAGACTATTGAGAAACTACCCGATCTTCCATTGACACCAAAGCCAGATTTGTCCTTGACCACGATCGATGAGACAGTTGAGACGCGCGAGATCGCGATCCAGACTGATTCACCACTTCGAGTTTTTGCTCCTATACCCGCAGTGGTACACAAGCGCACGGATACCAACCAATCTTCTCTCTCGACCGAATTACACATACCCACCATCGCCATCATACCTCCGACGTCTCGGCCTGTCACTCCTGATGAGCATGCTGTCAAGCTACCACCTCGAACAAAAAGTGCCAGCTGTCAGGTTGAGACCCACATCTTGTGCGAGTACAACTCTAAGGGTATGCAGACTGAAGACATCCGTATCGACAAGCGCAGTATGATCCCTCCACACCCTCCAATGCCACCACCTCCAGTACCCGCGAACCTTCCTCCACCGTCTAGTTTCATCAAGGCTAGAGGGCCAGCTTTTTCGAGGCGAAACATTCCCAATGTTCCAAACTCGTCTATGCGACGTAGCACTCCGACTCAAAATCTTTCACTTATCAACGATGATGGACCCCTCAGTGATATGAAGCTGGAAATTGGCCGCCCGATAAGGTCGAGTAGCATGTTCGCCGGATTTGAGGAAGCAGATGAATTCAATGACTTTGAGGACGATGTTTTCCATGATGACGACTTTTTTAACAAGCCGATATCCAAGTTCATCCTCTCCAGAGGCAAGATCATGGCTGCGGCGAAGGACCTGGAGGATATTGAGGAGAGCGAGGCTGCTGTTGCGGCAGGCAAGAGATTTGCGTTAGAACAGATCCGTCGCTCCGAAGAAAACGAACGTGACTTCGAAGTCGATGGCGACTCACAGATCAGACCGTTTCCAAGAGGATCGAGCAAGCAGGTCAAGCGCGTCCCATCTTCTAGGACGACGAGTATGAGGCGTACAGCGCTTATCTCGAGTGGTACGGCAGCTCATGCTCACCAAACCAGGAGCTCTTTGTCCTCGATGGGCTCGGGTGATAGCGCCAGGCCTCCAATGCCTATACCGGTTCGCTATAGTTCTGCGAGAGTTGGGAAATCCATAAGCGACGGTGGTCGGAGTTCTAGAGGTAGTAGCAACAACTCACCGACTCGACCCATCAGAAAAGTCCACAAAACATCACTGAGAAAGACCAAATCAGGACCCGCTCTCTCACCAGCTGCTCAAGCAGCAAGACGAGCCAAAAGTCGATCCCCACCTCTCGAGAGCAGGGTGTCTATCGTGCCAGATATGCCAAATTTCAGAATGCCTCAGCAGCCGCACGAAACTCCCAGCATTTCGGTCGATTTAGCCACCGCGTTCGGAGCAGGTGCACCCATTCCATCGATAGCTCAGGGTCCCCCACGATCGACCGACCAGGTAAGAGAGCATTCAGACACATTCACTGCGCCACAGACGTCGGTGGTAGATGCAATAGCTCAGACTATGGTTGGGGAATGGATGTACAAATATGTCAGAAGAAGGAAATCTTTTGGTAAACCAGAAAAAGATTGGGACTTTGGCAAGAGCATCGAGGAGATGTCAAATAGTGCTAGCTCTGGTGTTAGACACAAGCGCTGGGTCTGGTTAGCACCGTACGAGCGGTCGGTATTGTGGTCAAGTAAACAACCAACAGACAATACAGCGCTCCTGGGTAAGAGTGGTCGGAAATGTAAGCTACCTCATATTATGACACAGTCTTTTACTGACAGTTCTTACAGTGACGATCAAGTCTGTTTTCGATGTCAAGGACGACAACGCTATGCCCAAAGGCAGTATCACAGGACCACACTTCAATCGATCAATACTGATCCTGACACCTCAAAGAGCCTTGAAGTTCACAGCCACAACTCAAGAGCGACACTATATATGGCTAACGGCATTGTCGTTCTTGTCGCATTCACCAATCAGCATGAACGACCTTGCACCGTTGCCTCCCATGCCACCAGAAGAACATCTAGACGAAAATACAAGCCCTGCACCATCCCTTGGTGGATCTCTGCGCAGACGACCAATTCGTGATTCCATTAGAATAGCTAAAGGCTCGACCGCAAGACCCCAGTTCAGGTCGTATACGACTGATGGTGTAACCACATTGTCAGAATACGAGCGACCTCCAACGCAGGGCCAGTACGATCCTATCAATGATGCTGCACTTCCACCAGTCATTCGAAGATATCACAATCGCAACCGCAGCAATACTGCTCCGAAGCCAACAGCAAGTGCGTTTCGTGCTCTTCTTTCCCGGGATTCAGGGGCTGCAGCGGCACCTTCAGTGGCAGTCGAGAAGACACCAAACGATCGAGGAGCGCAAACACCTAGCCTTGGTATGCCGAGCAGGCCAAGTTCTCGCAGAGGAAGCGAGGCTAGTGCTCTAGGTCGACCACCCCTGGGACCACCTTTCCAGACCCTTGACATGCCCGGTCAATTCTTCGACACCATGTCAAACTCTAGCCATGCAGCAAGCACGACTATGAGAGTTGATGCGTTCATGGACGATCACCAGCGAAATACTTTTGGCCAACGTGGAACCTTCGGTAGAGGCGCCATGCGAAATTTGAGACTAGCAAGACCATCGATGAGAAATCTCAAGGATCCCAGCACTTCGTCGTGGGCAGCTCACCAGTCTTCGTTCCGAGATAGTATGAGTCCAGTGGAGACACTGGCTAGTCCGACAGAAGTCAGATTCAGTGAGAGTACGAGAGCAAGCAGCGAAGCTGGCGGATACTTCAGAGGTATATAAGTATTTTCGAAGGATCGGACATCAAATTCGACCATGAGCATACCTAAAATGCGTCGCAGCTTATACCAACGGCCAGGATATCAAACCAGGTCTTCGGAGAAATCTTAGGGGAGTATATTTCTCAAAGAGAAGGATGTCCGATTTTGTGGTTCTTGTATCAGAGGATGCGTCTATGTACAGCTTAGGATCATGTTGGCATACTGGTGACCATTTTTCGTTATTTGTATTGCGTTCAGAGCGATTGATAGGAATGTTATTTCACGGTTGACGATACAATTGAAATGTAGAAACACGTAATTCTATGTCTATACTACTCACGTACGTAATTGTCGCATTATAGGACTCATACCAGGTTTTTAGCAAGGCTTTTCTTTGTGTCTGTTTCTCAGAAGTGACTGGTGTTCTGGACGGCTGGCATTGAATAAACGTTCAACCAATCGTGTTGAGGCCTGCTATGGATGACTGACATGCCGAGGTACGTTCATCTCTCCTTGGTTGTTGCTAAATCCCGATTGCTGGAAAAGCAAACCAACATATAAGATTCCGATATCTTTGCAGCCACTGCTGGGCGCAGTCACCCTCGAGACCTTGCGATCAACAGTAGTCCTCCACGAGCAGGGTATTCCTCAAAAACCTACACTTACTGGACTGCTTCTCTTCATCACCACATTCTCCGTCACAAACAGCAAAGAGCTCGCTCTCACCATCCCACCCTGCTCCCTCTAGCGGGTGTATATACCACTCCCTCGCACTTGCCTTCAACCTCTCCCTCTTCCACTAGTCTCGCACCCCACCCATCTCACCACCGCCACAATGTCCTCCTCCGACAAATCCTACACAAAATCCGAAGTCGCCAAACACAACAAAGACAAAGACATGCTCATCATCGTCGACGACTCTGTCTACGACGTCGGCGAGTTCGTCAACGAACACCCCGGCGGCGCGAAGATTTTGAAGCGTGTGGCGGGGAAGGATGCAAGCAAGCAGTTTTGGAAATATCACAATGAGAGTGTGTTGAAGAAGTATGCGCCGAAGTTGAGGGTTGGGAAGGTGAAGGAGGAGGCGAAGTTGTGAAGGAGAGGAGGGTCTTGTATTTGAGAAAGGAAGAGAAGGGGGGGGGGGGGGGGGGGGGGGGTAAATATTTAATAATTTGGGGAGGTTGGTTGCCGCCGGGATTGGTAACCAAAAGAGGTGGTTTTATTTGTTTTTTTTAAAACAAA